>NC_136057.1:1006028896-1006628896 GCF_964261635.1 Lissotriton helveticus | reverse complement strand
GCCAAGCTACCAAGGGGGTGAGGAGGGGTTATTTTAGAAGTGTATCCCCCCTTACCCTCACTAGAATCAAGAGTCCCTATTTGTACAAAGGTACCTACCTCTGGCAACTAGTGACCCCCATTTCTAACATTAGGACTCCAATAAACCTGATTAATAAAAATATTTCACCTGTTGACTACAAGGGAAGTCGGCGACTGTCATGAGGGACAATTTCACTGTACTTTAAAAAGGGTAACTCTTACCAGTTCTTGTTTAGTGCATGTTCAGTGGTCGGTCATTGTCAAAATATACCTTTTCTAGAGAAGTAATGTGCATTCACCAACACAGGTGAACGAGAACAGTGTCTCCATATATGGCAACTTGTCACAACAGTTACTTGTGTCTACACAGGTTATCGCCATGGTGATGATCTCCATCGGTGTCTATGCGCAGTTGATGAAGCATGCTGGTAAGTATTGTGTTCTAACCTTTATGTAGCGCATACTGACAATGTATTTCGTACATGGGTAACATGGTACAAATGAAGGGTGTGTGGTTGGAAGGGAGTTGTGTTTGTTCTGACCCATTGTTGTATAATGACTACCAAGGTGCAGTTATTGTGTTATGGGATTGATTGTTTATCAGTGTAGCAGCAGACGAAGTGTGAGCATAAGGTGTGCAGTTTATGGCTTTCAGTAGATTTGAACAACTATTTCTTAAGTTCACAGTTTGCTAAGCTGGTTACCACACTGAGTTGTCAGTTCTGAGATTTGTTGTTTATGGTACTAAGCAGGCTTAGGACGGAGAGAGACCTTGTCAAGAGCTCTCCTGGGACTAACTACATTGCAACCACCCCTTATATGATTGTCTTTCTGAAATGTATAAAAGCAGTCATAATATGTAGTTTGTAGCCATCTGTAGTGGTGGACTAAATAAGAGTTGTCCAGCTGATCTCTTTTCTTATTCCATGCCTGTTCAGTGATTAGTGGTTTGTTGCTGTTTACTAGTACAGTACTGGGTGTATTTCACATGTTGGATGTACCATACAGGGGCAGCATTTATACTGAACAATCTATTTAAGAGCCTCCCTTCTAGGTGTGGGTTGTGAACATCATTTATCATGCTGCCCACCAACACACAAAAGTCCTGTTTTGAATGACACATTGGAAGATGCACAATGAATTGAATATCCTTGTGGCAGGGCTCCCTCATGCCACTCCCAAGTATTCCCCTGGTACCATGCAACTCATCCATTGGGTTGATGGTGTTAATTGGTGACTTGCTGTGTATTGCCACTTATTGCCCATGCAAAGAATTGGCATGTCTGGGTCCACCAACTCCTTTCTGGCCCTTGTGTCTCCTGAAAACTGGGTACTTGACACGGATCTTAATGAATCTACCCAGCGATGGCTCAATTTGCCTTATTTGTTTGCTGTTTACCCCAAGAGTCACCTCAGATCTGGATCCCTGACATCATTCTAGTTCTAGGGATCATGTGAGAATGCTGCCGCCTGCACAGCCCTGTGGGCGCTGGGCTACCATCTTCAGAGACCAACTCTTGTCTTGATTCCTCATGCAAGAAATGCACTCATACACACCAATGCACCCATGACTGATGACAGAAGTCATGTCTGCCAGACAAGCAAAAACCCAGTAGATCACCATTTCTTTCCTCATCTCACAAACATCTAGAGACCCAATAGATCACCACTTCTTCCTTAATCCCATAAGGGTTGTAGAATTCATATGCCTTAAAAATGTTGAATATTGTCAGGAACAACACATTTTATTGTCTATTTTTCTCTGATGAACAAGTGACCAATATATTACGATAAGCACTCCGGTGCTCACAGCCAATTAAACAAGTAGAAAGACATCCCATTACCACCGGAAAGCGCGTGGTACCTTAAGCACCAGATCTGCAAAGAAACCGCTGTTAGAGTGGTCTGCATTTGCTTAGGAATAGATCGAGAGAGAATCACAGCAGCACAGGTGTTTAGCAAAAACCTATTTCAATCATTCAAACATAATGCTTTCCCTTAAATTAGCTAAGAAAGTCGATCCAAGTTGTAACAACAGAAGCAGCCTTAAAACCACCATGAAACGGACATATAGCTTTTAATTAAGATTGGGTTTGAGACATCTGCTATTTATAGTTCTTGAAAGGGCATGAAGTGGTTTATGAAGCGCTATGCTAACAAAACAAAAAAATCTGTCTGCATGGAGTTTGTGTGCGAACTTATATCTACAGTGTGTCTGTGCAGTGGAATTGTGCAACTGCACAGAAGGTGTTTAGGTCTTGAGCAGGGGAGTGTGTGTGTCACTCTGCACAGCCTGTGCTGGGGGATTCAGCACCACTCCAGCACTTCTGGGTCGTAGCTTGGGCACACTGCTCCTGCATCAGTTTATACAGAACAAACATATGTGTTGTGTGAAGCACAGTGGTCCTGTAGATGGTATTTTGCGTGTCATAGTTCCCTTTCGCCTGGAATTATTTTTATTATATATTGTGTCAGGTGATCACGGCTAAATCGTGTTTCACAATCTCCGTGAGGTAATCCTATCTAGATCACGATGTCCATGTGCCAGGCAATCCATGTTATGCTGTCCCAGTGCAAGTCAGCCCTTCGATAAAATACTTTGATTACAAACGCATGGGGTGTGTCACATTTGAGTGTTATTGTTTTTATTTTAGTGCAAATCTATTGCTAGAAAGTTATAGTCTGTGATATGTTTAATGAAGAGAAGACATTTAGGGCTAATTTGTGGTGTCTGAGTGTCGTGCAAGGGAGAAGAATTTCCCTCTCCAGCATTTCTGAAAAATCCATGTTGCTTCATTGAAATAGTTTGCTTTTCCTATGTGGTTACCCCACCCGTAGCGATAGTGCTTCCTGCCCTTTGATTCTGTTTTGACTGTCCTGGGTGAGTAGTCACATATTGTGTTTGCCAATGTAATCAAAACCCAAAAAAACGATGTTTTTGTGCCAGCACACATAATTAATTTAGGGCACACGTGGGACAAGTGATTTTCTTTGCATAAAATATAGATTTCCGAGACATTTCTTTGCAGAATATATAGATTTCTGAAGCATTTCGTTCTGAGACAAGTTAAGTATTTAAAACAATTCCACACATCCTCAGCACCACCTCTTCAGCTTTCTATCCTAAAGGAGACACAAGGTTTCTTCCTCTATGATTTCCAAACACACCTTGCCCTAACAGCTTTTGGTACATCTCCTGTAGTCCCATAGTTTCATATGCAGACTTGTTGAGTGCCTTTGTCATCACTCCTGCCATTCTAGTTGGTCTTTAAGCACAATCGGGCATTCCACCTTGTTGAAGTCCCGACATAACAAGGAGGATCACAGCTGAAGGCTTGTCTTTGTTTATAGCAATGATCTATTTTTCCTCCTTCCCTCTTTCTTTCTCTATAAATGATATTGATTGGGACGGGAACCCAAAAAGAGTGGCACAGATATGGGAGAGGTAGGGGCGGGATCAGCATACTGTTAAAATGCAGGGGTTCCCTGTCACTATAAAATATTTTGTGAGCATGTGATTGGGTAAAGGCAGTCTTTTAGTAATGGCTGCCCAACGAATCAAATTACTACTTCGATGATCTCTGTGGACATCTTAAAGCTAAGCACTAATTGGTACCAACACCTCCAGATGCATGAGCAAATCTTCTGCACTTCAAACATTTTTACCGCAATTTTGGAAATGGCAGAAGCATCCTCTCGTACACATTTTATACACATTATAGGTGGCATAAAATATTGTTTAAATCAATGCAGAGGGTCTCCAGGCCATTAGTGTTTAGCGAGCAGCCATGGTCGGGAACAGTTAGCCCACACAGGTTGCATCCAGGAACCTTTGAGCCCTCTGCACAAGTTGAACATTGCGTAATTACAGTCACTTAGAACATTTGTTGACAGGAAAGCCAGTGTATATCACAAAGAGGAGCTCAGAAGAGGATGCAGCTCAACCGAGGCTGAATCGGTCTTCCTTGAATCGGATAGGCTTGCACCATGCTGCATAGTGCTGGAAATGTGATGCACACACCAGCATCAGATATCTTTATTACCTGTATCTAGCCTTTATATGATGTTTACAACCCTTGCGACACTTGCAATACTCTCGAATTTCTATTCCACCGGATACTACTTTGAACCCTACTCCTACAATGCCTTTATCGTGGTTGGTAGATTTATAACAAAATGTCAGTTTTCATATCTCAATTACATTTTACCTAGTGGTGCGGGTTTTCCTCTTCTTTCACTGCTTCAAGCATATCAACACATTTTGAGGAATATTAATTTTTTTCCATAGCGAGGAAAGTCCAATACTAGCATGTGAGCGCCATTACCACCATTTTTCCTTGGTTCTTTGAGGTTTCTCTATTATTTTTTGTTTTGGCAGTTTACGAAGCCCCCTAGTCAAACACAGACCTGGTAGTCTTCAGCTAAGCCCTCATTGGTGGCAGATGATTATCATCTTTGGAGTGCGTATATACATCCGTGGGAGTTGCTTACCAACATCTTTGTTAAATTAAGGCCAGTGGCTTGGTGTAGATGGGGCTCATTTTTGGCCATTAAAATTAATGTTCACTGATGATATTAACATGGGGAACATTATCGCATATCTATTAACTGATGTGAGCGTTAGTGTGTTTAAATTATTAGAAGGGATTGCAAACATTACCAGAGGGGTTTTGTGAGGTTTGCCTGTAAGTGTTTGCAGACATTTTATATACTGTAGGGTTGAAGTACACAAGATGGACAAATCAGTGCTGCCCACAATGGAAAACCCCATTCCCCACTTCCTTTTGCTGACATCTGTGTTTAGGTACTTTAGAGGGAATTCATGTAGCTTTCCATCAGATGTGCCTTGGAAGGTCCAACCATTGGTCCCACACAGGCAGTGGCTCCTGCTATTCCAGGCTCATCTCTGAGGAGGAAAACACGACCCAAGCCGACTGGCAGCCCTTTTAAGCAGCTCATTTGACTTTTTTCTTGGGATGGATCTTCAAAGACCTCTTGTTGCAGAACTGTATCCGGAGTGTGGCACCCGAGTGCTGCCCACTGTCCAAGGCCCTGCTGAAGTTTTGTGCGTTGACCCTGCTGCTGCTGATGTCCTTGTAATGAATGTGTTTTTATTTTGTCCATTTCTTTGTTGCTCCCTTGACCTTGTTGTCCAGGCTGGTCCCAGTTATTTAGCCAGGGAGTCGAACCCGGTGGTCTTTGCCATCCATTATGAGCTATGTTATCATTGGCAATTGCCCCTGTTTTCAAAGTGGCATGTCTGAAAGTCGGCCTAATTCCACCATGCCCATGCTTATACCTGCTTCACGATTCTGTCCCTGTATCCTTCAGTCAGACCGAGAAGATCTCTGCCCTGATTACCACATTGTGATCCACGCAGTACATTCCAGATTCCTTTTGAATTCTCCATTTCTTTTCAACCCACTTTCCCTTTTAGATGACTGATGTATTGGTGTATTGATATATTATCAGTATTAAACTCAGTGTAACTTTTATCACCATTCTTGGCCAAGCTCTCTTTAGCAAATTCTTCTTAAATGAACAATAATTAATTTATAAAGAGAAATTTTATGAGTTTGGGTCTATCTGAACATACCACCAATATTGTTTATAAATGTTTCTTTTTTTTTTTTTTTATGTTTTGTACAAGAAATAGATCTGCCACTCCATTTTGAAGCCACCAGCAGTTCTTTCTTCTCCAGATATACTATGCTTTATTATTGGATGGCTTTGTAATGTAGCAGGTCCATAGAAAGCACCTTTGAATATGGTGACAATAAATCATTTACTAGCGCTTTCATGAAAGTGTCCCATGTGAATACCTTCTTCCTGGGCGTTATCTTTCGATCGTCTGCACCATATCCACAGAAACCACGTAAAGTTATTCTTTCATGCTGAGTTCATCCTAGATTTATGTTGGTTTACAATGTGTGCACTGAGATGTGGCAACAGTTGTCTTTTTACAAGTCCAGGTGGCAGTCAGGTGTTCATTGTAAATGACACAGAAAAGTTAGGAAATTACGGAAATGTCACCCGAGGTATTTCAAATACGTTGCAAGAGTTACAGGGCAGCAGATGTAAAATAATGCTTGAGTTAACTCTTGTAAATTATTTGATAAAAACGTTTCTAAATAATTTTTAATGACACAATGGTGAACATAAATCTAAGTGGTTTAGGAGCAGTATCTCAAAGAATATCCATTGTGTTTATTGTTCTGTGTTCTGCCTGCTTCAATGGGTGGATATATCCAGATGTGCCCCCTTGTGTGCTATTGGTAGATCATCAAAATGCTCCTCAGCAACGGAGCTAAACCTATTTGGAGCTGTTTGTTTCCCATGAAGAGGGACAAGCCCTAGCCAGGTGTTTTGTTTGAGGGCAGCATTCCAGTAGCTTGCATAGGGCTTGTGCGCTTCTGTAATGGTGCCGACAGCCTTAGAAATTATGGAAATGTTGCACTTCATAGTGCTTCCATTCCTTTCAGAAAGTCTAGCTCAATTATTACAATGATCGTTTCGGGAATGGAAGCTCATTAATCCACAAGTACTCAGGATGCAAATGGTACCACCCAGGATTGAATCAGAAAAAAGCAACACTTAACAAGCTTGAAAACTGATGGTGTAACAACCATAATTCTGTAGATAATAGAAATTACATCAAACCGCTGTGAAAATTATAATTAAGTTGTCTGACAATCTTAAAAACGCTGAGATTACTCTGAATTGGGAAAAAAATTCTAATCAAAACTGGAAGAATAGAAATATTTTGATGCTGAACCCCTCAAAAATCAATCAATCATAACACTTGTATAGCGCGCTACTCACCCGGGAGGGTCTCAAGGCGCTTGGGGGCAGGGGTCCGCTACTGTTCGAACAGCCAGGTCTTGAGTTGTCTTCTGAAGGCGAGATGGTCCTGGGTCAGTCGAAGGTGGATGGGGAGGGAGTTCCATGTTTTGGCCGCCAGGTAGGAGAAGGATCTTCCTCCGGCGGTGGTTCTTCGGATGCGTGGAACGACGGCGAGGGCGTGGCTGGTCGATCGTAGCTGGCGGGTGGGTGTGTAGAAGGTCAGGCGGTCGTTGAGGTACTTGGGGCCCAGGTCGTGGAGAGACTTGTGTGCGTGGGTGAGGAGCCTGAACGTGATCCTCTTGTTGACGGGGAGCCAGTGCAGGTCCCTCAGTTGGCTGGAGATGTGGCAGCGTCGGGGGATGTCCAGGATGAGTCGGGCGGATGCGTTCTGAATGCGTTGGAGTCTTCTCTGTAGCTTGGCTGTGGTTCCGGCGTAGAGGGAGTTTCCGTAGTCCAGTCGGCTGGTGACGAGTGCCTGGGTGACCGTCTTCCTGGTTTCGGTCGGGATCCATCGGAAGATCTTGCGGAGCATGCGTAGGGTGTGGAAGCAAGATGATGAGACGGCGTTGACTTGTCTGGTCATCGAGAGGGAGGAGTCCAGGATGAAGCCCAGGTTGCGTGCGTGGTCTGTTGGTTTGGGAGCGGTGCCCAGGGTGGGGGGCCACCAGGAGTCGTCCCAGGCGGAGGGTGATGGTCCCAGGATGAGGACTTCCGTCTTGTCTGAGTTCAGTTTCAGGCGGCTGGTCTTCATCCATTAGGGGACGTCTTTCATCCCTTCATGTAGGCTGGTTCTGGCGGTGTCGGGGTCCCTGGTGAGGGAGAGGATCAGCTGGGTGTCGTCGGCGTAGGAGATGATGTTGAGGTTGTGTTGGCGTGCGATGGCTGCAAGAGGTCTCATGTAGACGTTGAAGAGGGTGGGGCTGAGTGATGATCCTTGTGGTACGCCGCAGATGACTTCAGTGGCCTCGGATCGAAACGGGGGGAGGCGAACTCTCTGTGTTCTTCCGGCGAGGAACGAGGCGATCCATTCCAGTGCCTTCTCCTGGATGCCGATGTTGCTGAGGCGTTGAACTAGGGTGCGGTGACAGACAGTGTCGAACGCTGCAGAGAGGTCCAGGAGGATGAGTGCCGCTGTTTCCTCGTTGTCGAGCAGGGCTCGGATGTCGTCAGTGGCTGCGATGAGGGCGGTTTCGGTGCTGTGGTTGGCTCTGAAACCGGACTGCGAGGAGTCGAGGGATCCGTTCGTCTCGAGGAAGGAGGCCAGCTGTCTGTTGACGATCTTCTCGATGACTTTAGCAGGAAAAGGGAGGAGCGAGATGGGGCGGAAGTTCTTGAGGTCGGTGGGGTCTGCTGTTGGTTTCTTCAGTAGGGCGGTGAGCTCGGCATGCTTCCAGCACTCCGGGAAGGTGGCGTTGTTGAAGGAGGAGTTGATGATGTTCCGGAGTTGGGGTGCGATGGTGGAGTCGGCCTTGTTGAAGACGTGGTGGGGGCACGGGTCGGTGCGTGATCCGGAGTGGATGGTGTTCATCGTGCGGGCTGTGTCTTCGGTGGTCACTGTGGTCCAGGTGCGGAGGGTGGTGGTGGGGGGCGTTGGTTTGACGGTTGGGTGCGTGGGTGGTGCGCCGAAACTGTTGTGGATGTCGGCGATCTTGCGGTGGAAGAACGAGGTGAGAGCGTCGCAGAGATCTTGTGAGGGAGTGATGTCGTTGTTGCCGGTGCTGGGGTTGGAGAACTCCTTGACGATGCTGAAGAGTTCCTTGCTGTCGTGGGCGTTGTTGTCCAGTCGATCCTTTAGTGATTTCCTCTTGGTGGTGCGGATGAGCTGGTGGTGTTTGCAGGTGGCTTGTTTGAGGGCGGTCATGTTGTCTGTGGTCTGGTCAAGGAGCCAGGCTTTCTCGAGGGTGCGGCAGTTCTTCTTGGAGTCCTTGAGTTCGTCGGTGAACCAGGAGGCCTTCTTGCTTCTCGGTCTGCTGGGAGGGTTCTTCAGTGGTGCGAGGTCGTCGGCGCAGGCGGTCAGCCACTGTGTGAAGTTGCGGGCTGCTTCGTTGGGGTCCGTTGTGCTGGCGGGTGGGCTCTGGCTGTGGGAGGTGGTGAGCTGGTCGGCGGTGATCTTGCTCCGCTCCTGTGAGGTACCTGTTGCGGGTGGTGGTGGGTCGGGGTTCTTTTGGAGCTGAAGTGGACGCAGCTGTGGTCGGTCCAGTGGAGTCCGGTGGCGTGGCTGAAGGTGATGTGCTTGCTGGAAGAGAAGACGGGATCAAGCGTGTGGCCGGCGTAGTGGGTGGGGGTGCCACACTGCTTGTCCATGACACAGCCCAGGTAGGTGAAGGCCTAAATTCCTTCCAGTGCATCTCCTGCAAGAGTGACTGCTGTTGTGCTGACCTTGTTAGCCTTCAGGATCTGTTTTTTCCTTGTGGCTGTGGAGGATACGTTGTGCTGATGTGCCTGCCACATTGTCTGTCTTCTCTTTTATCTGCAGATGAGTTTGAGAGAGTAGGGCCTGGGCGTCCGCACAGTCCAGGTTACAAAACATTTGAAAAGGAGCGTGCAATATATCACTGATATTACTCAGTTAGAGCTTTGGGAAAAATGTCCTTAACTTGCAATGTCCATGTATATCCAAAAAGATGGTTCAAATAAATTTGATGCCTCTGGGGTCTTGTTTATCCAACTTTTTATTGAATTTTTTGCATTAAAACAAATTGGAATCAGCCCAGCCAACTCGTTTCGTCTCTCAAGACTTCATTAGAGTTGAATAATCAAAAGAATCACTATTGCCTATGGATTGGGGGCTTTGACACAGACGAAGAATATGAAAAAGGTGGTACTATACCACCCAACATATTTGCTCTGACTCTAGGAGGACATTTGGCATGGAACATCACCATACACAACGTGGTGATACGTGATTTATGTGATTTGTTGAAGGATTAACTGTGGCTCCTAATCAGTGGGGTCGTGAAAAGTTGAGCAGAATTTATAAATCGAATAGAGAAACATTACACTAGTGCGACATTGAATGTCCCACCCTGCTATTAGTCTTTGCAAAGTCCAG
This sequence comes from Lissotriton helveticus, assembly GCF_964261635.1. Lineage (NCBI taxonomy): Eukaryota > Metazoa > Chordata > Amphibia > Caudata > Salamandridae > Lissotriton > Lissotriton helveticus. The sequence goes on along the minus strand of NC_136057.1, from coordinate 1,006,618,981 downwards.
GTGGTCGAGCTGCATCTAAGATGTCCACTGGATTCCATTTCTTCTTCTTGAAGTGGATGTCTTCATGATCCAGTCTATGGCTGGCAGGGAATGAAAAGGCGAAAACAATCATCCCTGACAGATTTTGATCCTCACTTGGAAGGCTTCCGTGAGCTCTCTTCCATGGACTATACATGGATTATACTGCAGGTCATTCCTACTGGTGGGCAGAATGTTTCATTCCGCCTGTAGAATTGGCAGAAGTTTGGTCACTCCCCGTTACTCTTGAACGTGGAGTTCCAGCCAAATTCTGCCAGTTGCTGTGTGATTAAATTTTTTCTCCTGCAAGGCTCCAGAAAATATGAGCTGGAGAGCAAGATTTGGCATCCCTTAGCGTGATTTTTTTTTAACGTGGGTGATCACGGCGGTTGCAATCAGAGGTGTGCCGCTCAAGTAGATTTTCTCCTGCTTGAGTAGATTTTCTACTTGAGCGGCAGCAAAATGAACTAGAATTTCTGTGTGCTCTTGCACAACGCATAGTACGGTTCAAGCTGATTTTTAAGCATTGCTCACACTACCGGCACTAAATTGCAGCATGAGCTGTAGACTTTCTGTCTATTGGCAGATAACCCTGTGGAATCTCAGAGCTTTAATGTATCTCTGTAGAATTCTGCTGAATGAAACTCTGCGAGTTCCGCCTTCCCCTAGTCATTCCCTTGTGAGAGTTCTTGATGATTCCTCTGAGTTTATTTGGCACACCATAGTGGCGAAGGAGTTTCCAAAGGGTCCATGCTGTTAAATGCCTTCTCATAGTCGATATAGTGGACTTTGAGGTGGGAGTTCCATTCCATCATTAATCAATAATGATGCACAGTGTTGCAATCTGAATTGCGCAGGATCTATCTTCGCTGAAGACAGGTTGCTTCTTGTCTCAACTGAGTGGCTACTTTTTCCCTCCTTCTGGTCGGAATGACTCTGTTGAACACTTTGCCTGGGATTGACAAAAGAGTTCTACCTCTGTAACTTGAGTCACTTAGGTCACCTTTCTTGGGAATCTTGATGACAGATCCATCCTTCCAGTCTGATGGCACCTTTTCTTCTTCCCAGATCCTTCTAAAGAGAATGTCTATTGATGTTTCAATGCCTTCCCTCAGTATCCCTACAGGAATATTGTCAGGTTAGCAGTGTTGAGGATAAATTATCCAAATCTCAGTGTGGCTCAAAGGAAGGTTAGATACATGGTTTGTCAGTATAAATTGTGGAATCCAAGGCTAGTAGATTATTATGTGGTCCAGGTAGACCAAGAAAACTGATTTAAATGTCACAGGGAGGACAAATTCCCGCAGGAAAATCTCTTTTTAGCTTATTCAGGCATAGTTTAAACAATATGTTTACTGTGCTATTAATTGAATGAATACATAGTCTGAGGTTAAGATTGATTCCCTTCTCAGTACTCCCAGCACCTACTCAAACTGAGACATTGTACAAATTTGACATGTTTTAGAGTGCCTTGGACAGGAGTGCTATTTACGAATTCTCATACAAGATGCCCTTTTCTGGCTCATGGCTGCCTCGGTTATGATTCTCATGTGACCAGTCTGTAATTTCAGGGGCACTGATAAGAGGTCCTGCCTGCTTGGAATGAAGTCTTGACTGAGGGTACGTGGAGTGTAGGGGATGCCCCATACCATATGTTTCCTAGTTCATGGAGCTTGGAGGGTGGATTTGTATTCCAAACCCTATGGTTGTTCTTTTCTCCTACATATGGGGGTTTCAACCTAACCCGGAATCCATCTTTTGACATCTCATTCGGCATATGGAAAGTAAACTCTATCTAGTCCCTATGGAAGCAAACCATGGAGCTAATACTTATAAGAAATTGCATGCATTCTATTTACAGCAATAAGTAGGATGCGGTTGCTGGCCAACATATCTGTAGATGGTCACAAAAGTGCTGCAGGAGGGCATTTTATAGTGTTCCAGTAGAAGACGTTTGAATATGTGAGTGATTTGGTAAATGTTGAAGCATCCCATTGTAATCCAAACTGTGCAGATATTGCATTTACAACAAGATTGAAACTATAGTACATGTATAATTGGACTGTTCTAGTTTTCATAATGAAAGATAATATAAAGAAGCATGCTTACTGTCATATAGGACAGCTTGTGAATTAGTAAAATGCAATCTTTTAACAAATACTGATTATTTGAATCAAATATGGTGTGAGCTAATTTTGTAATGTTTTAGCAAATAACTAAATATGTGAATATTGGATTCAGTAATTGATTGTGTGAGCAGCATGGTGATACGTTGTTAATAAGCAGGTAGTAAACGATTTCAATCGATCAGTAGTGCCTCCCCCCCATCCCCCCCGCCCCCAGCGCCTTGAGACCCTCACGGGTATGTAGTGTGTAGTGCGCTTTACAAATGATTGATTGATTGATTGATTTAAATACACAGACTTTGAGTTGGGAAACCTATAATTAATCTTTGACTTGGGGCGTGAATCGTCAAGGTAAAGACAAAGCGCCATCATTTGAATAAAACTGTCTTTATTTGCAAGGTTCTGTGAGAAAACTGACTTACACCACACACCACCCTGTGTGATCTTTTTTTAATCATTACACAGACAGCAACTGCTTTAAATCACCACATTTCATAATGTAACAATTCTTTTGTGTTGAGGCTCACTTAGGGAAGTGCGTACATAAGGTGTGTAGCATGGTGTGTGCGTCTGCCCTGGGCTTGATGATTTCACTCGGGGCGGATTCGTTGCTGGACTTCTGTTCACTCTAGGTTAACCTTGCCTGTAATGATGAGGGCTCCTCTCTGGCCTGGTTTCATCCATTGGCTGTAGGCACTAGGATGTCATTTCTCTTTTTTAATTCTCCCCTCTACACTTGCATCTTGTTTGTTGCAGAAGCTGCCATTGCGTGCCTAGCCGTGGACCCTGCCCTCCTGCTCATTGTGGTGGGGGTTCTGATGTTCCTCATCACCTTCTGCGGCTGCATCGGATCTCTGCGTGAAAACATCTGCCTCCTGCAAACAGTAAGTTTCTTGCACTAAGACGAGGGTGGGAAGGTGCAAACGACTGGAATGCAAAGTCAACTGAATGGAAGTAGTTGCTGAAGAGAGAACCAGGATGACCAAAGCTTTGATAGGTCAGGTGTGGATCTAACCGAGAACTCCACTTCGTCTGATGCGTTATAAAATCCGAAGACCACAATTTTTTGGGTTGTCTTCTTCACGGAACAGGTGTAGTGGAGAGGGAATTCAGAAAAGTGTGTGCAGGAGAGCTGTCATGGTGTAAGAGAGAGAGTGATGCAGTTTCAATAGGGAGGGGGGTACAGCAGGCAGGCAAATGAGCGGATTACATGGGATGGGGGTCATGAGCTCTGGGGATCAGTGAATGTAGCATGCAGAGTGATGACTGCTTTCCAGTGAATTAAGTGTTGGTTTTGAAAGGTGCAGCGATGTACTGCTTCGCATCTGAAGTGGTTCAGCATGGGCAGTGGCAAGGACCATATTCTCCAACCAAGCTCATCACTGTGCCAATCACCTGCTTTTTAGAGCCAGTTATTTAGGTCACGTCAGTGCCTGCAATCGAAATACAAAAGATTGTCTCCTGTGGCAGGAGCAACTCAAACCAAGAGCAGTCAGATGTGTGTCCTGGTGAGAATCTACAGTAGAAGCCAGAACGAAGAGGGGAGATTGGTCGTATGTTATTTGGACAGCCCTAGATGGCACACTGTACCACTTTTACGTATGTACATGAGAGATGTGTACAGCTTGATGAACAGGGAGGCAGCAGTTTACACAGGATCGCAGGATTCAACTCATTGCTAAAGATGGGGTTTGAGCCCAGGTCTCCAATATTCTATACCTGCAGTTTACCTTCTATTACACATCTTTTGTGAGAGGCCTAGCAAGTTTGAACTAAATATACTGTCACTTGAATTTAATGTAGAAGGCCCGGGCACACTCCTGGTTGGAAGGGCCGCTCGGCTTTGCAAAGCCGCTTCCACCCTGAGCCTCTGTCTCTTGACACCAAAGGTGATTTCCAGTTAGGAGGTGCATACCCACTAGTGGTTGGACTGTGTTAAACCTTTCATGTTCTTGGTATGTGATATCTGTCCACTCAAAATCTGAGTTTTGTTGCTGATCCAGGCCTAGATGTGTGACCAGCTCTCTACCTGAGCTGCCTGATGCGGCGGGCGAGGCCCCGAACTGTCCCAGTGCCCCTCCCTCCCTCCGGAGGAAGATGTGGGCACAGATAGATTGAGATTCAATAAAGAGCACTAAAGGGCACAAAATATGGTCAGCACTAAATAGTGTGGCATTCTGCAGGGAGGGCCCTTCATTTTGAGTTACGCCCCGGCAATGGCAGCACAGATTGTTGAGCTCTCATGTTTGAAAAAGACATATTTGCGAATGCTTGCTTTTATGTGATCAAAAATAATACAATTCATTTGGAGAAAAAAAAGTGTACCCTCTTGTCGCAGTATAGTACAAAGAACAAGGCAAAACAAATTGAATATACACGGAAACAAAAACTTTGAGACACTCCGCGCAATCAGTGTGTTGGGGTGGTTGTAGTGGCCACACGTCCTTAGAAGTAAGGTTTTTTTTTATGTGTTTGTCATCCATGCACACTGACACCAAGCCTTTGAGCCATCGGACACAATCTATGTAATCCAGCCCAGATCTGTTGGGTAAGAGGCAGGACCCGCTCGAGTGTATGTTTGAGTGTGTGTTTGCTGGCTATAGGCTGTGGTCGCCCTGTTGTCCACAAGCTTACACAAACCAGGTTTTCATGTGTCTTTGTCATCCCCGCAGTTCTCCATCTGCCTGACCATTGTCTTCCTGCTGCAGCTGACGGCGGGAGTCCTGGGCTTCGTCTTCTCCGATAAGGTAACACCTGCAGAACTGATATTATTATTATATTAAACAAAAGAATGTATTCTAAGGAAAGAACTGAATAATTAGAGGCATCAGTCTGTATCCTCACGAGTGTTCCCGTTCGCTCCTGTGCATCTTCACAATTATTATTCTAAGAATGTGTCCATTTGTGCTTGTCTGTCTCCTTCTCTTTCCTTGGCTGCATCATCGTCATCACATATCTGGTCTCTCTTCTTCTTCGTCTCTTGTTTTTTCTTTGTTCCACTTGTAGTCTTCTTCACTTTTCTAATCTCCCTTTCCTCATCTATCTACTTCCCTTTCAACATCTTAGCTTTTTGTTCTACAGCTATTCTTTCACTTGCACATATATATTCTTTGTTCCTCTCCTTTCTGCTTGTTTATCTTTGTTATATTTGTTTTATTAGTACATTCAGACCGCCTACCTTCACAGTGATAGAATGCTCTAGAATATCTCACCCATACCAAAGAATTGACCTTTTTAAAGCATGGAATACTGGGTGTATGCGTGATCACAATTCCCCATGCCTCCTCGATCATAAATCTCATTACTTTTCTACTACTTCAGTTGATCGGACAACTCTTCAGAGCACACTGTTCTTCTTTATGACCACAAACCTGAGGTGTTCCTCCTGCCTTGGCTTGGCTTATGCTATTGATAATCAGCGTGTAGAGGTTTTTTGTTAGTGTTAGTTCGCCAAAGCTGAATTAAGCTGTTCGTTGCAGAGTCTGAGCCCGAAACATCTCTATCCCCACTTTCTGCTCTTCAGCTCTTTTATAAGTCATTCAACGTTGGTTTTGAAGTGGCCATCCATTTTGGTTTGCTTCTTAGGCAGATCTGTAGGGTTTTGTTGCAGACAAACAGAAGAAGCCACAGAGGCCTCAAATAGGTTTTCACAGCCCTTCCACGACCATCCTCCCAATAAATAAATCTATCCATTCTGGACAGTTAATCCTGACAATTGGAAAAGAGTACTACCAGCCATAAGCCAATCAGAACTAGAAACTCTGAAGTGAGTTACATGCCTACCACCTGTCCACCTCCAAACTGCGTGCAGGACCCAAGACCACCGGTCCCCCAAACTGAGATACCTTTTGGACCTAACTCTACAGGACCCTGATGAAGTGGCCAAACTTGCCTCTGTGATATCTGATTTTGGGTAACACTTTCAGTGGCTTCTGATCCAAATTAACTGCCCAAAGTGCTCACAGGGCCAAACTAGGTGGGAGAGGTGTGGCGATGCTGTCAGAGCGGCTGACTCCGGAGCGGGTGGCTCACAGTTTGATCACCGGCACAGCGCAGCATCATGTAACTCTGGGCAATAGCTCACATAATTTGCCCCGACGGCCCCCAGTGGCCTGGAAACCCTTAGGGGTGAAATGTTGCAGTTTACAAATCTGGAATTATTGCGTGTGTATATGTGTGTATATATCACCACCAAAGTTTAGCTGATCCCAAGCCACAAATCCGGCGGGCTCACGGCTGGGGTAGCCACCCCCTGTATACTCCACACACTGTTACCAATGTTAGAACTCCTCACTTCCACGACGAGTCAAAAACAAAGGAGCAGCGGCCACAAGTATTCTAGTGCAAGTTTATTCAGGCACGATGTCCTATGCGTTTCGGAGTTGCAATCACTCCTTCATCACGTGTGTATATGTGTGTATATATATATATATATATATATATATATATATATATATATATATATATTCGCAAACATTGCATAAATATCACAGATATTGATGGGATCGCCCTTCACAAACATTAGTGTGTCCGGAGTAGGGGTTCATGAACATGACCGGTATACCTAAGTTAGGTTTACCCATAAATGTTTCCAGCCATTTATCAACATAAAACGAAAGACGTGTGCTGCCCACAGAGAACACCTTCCACATCTTCCTGCATGTCCTTTTTGTCAGGCAGTCTGGGTGGAATGCAAATATTTCCCCACAAGACAAGCCTATAGGGGGTTCACACGTGCCCCCTGCAAAGAGGTTCTTTCTATCCTAGACTCCCCTCTGAAGAGGGACTTGTCTGAACCTTTGGAATTGAGATGCTCTGCACATTAACAGGCAGCAGGGAGTCTGCCAACTGGCCATCTTTATGGATAAAACTGGAGCTGTTGAACGGCACACTAATCATTTTCTGGACTAAGAGTTGTCCAGCCAGCTACAGAAGTGCATCCAGAGTGTGAAGGCCAGTGTTGATCCCAATTCCTCCTTGCTAGAACTAAGCCTGAGGCCCTGCTGAAGATCTGTTTGCCTGCCCAGGCACTGAGCTTGCAGAGAGTGGAATCCCACAGTCAGCCAAAGGCATATTAATAGTCTGAGTGTGCAATAACCTTCACTATAGACTGAAGCAGGCATCTGAAGACTTGACATTTACGTCTACAGCTGTTCACAAACCTCCCCAGATTCCTTGAGTACCTCACCGCAAGACCGAGGCAGGCAGCTCGAGAGAGCGACTGCTGCAAGTGCTTGTGTAACTGTTATGACTCAGCCTGGTGAGCACACCACTCTTAGCACCAGCTTTTAAAATTATTTTTATCCATTTCACTTGCTCAGTTTGGTCTCCGATGTGTGGCAGTCCAAAAAGCCTGTTGGCAGTCCAGGTAGCCTGACCGGAGGAACTTTGTGATCCATTGTGACTCTCTAAGATTGGCATACCTCGCCTGTAGTCCCCTTTTATGAGTTTGAACCCCAAAAAACATTTCCTTGCAGATACCCTTAACACTTAATACTTTTGCATTTGTTTTCTGTTGCATTACTTAATTCATAGACACAAAAGTTAATGTAAGGATTGCTTGCAAATAGTCGAACCACTGCTTCAAGCTACACCTCACTGACCTACAGAAAATAGTCTGGGGTTGCTCATGTTTCCTTCTGGGTGGGGCCTCACCAGGAAGCTTGGGATGGGCTGTTCCATGAGGAGCAGGGCCAGTACTGATCTACGTAAGGGTGGCCTCTATCTACAGTGGCATAGTGGGTGAAAAACGATGGGTTGGAAAGCTATGCTGTCCCAAGTGGGTGCAAGTGGTTAGATTACTTGCAAGCATTCATCCCATCATGTGCTGCTTGTTTGGTGGGTGGGAAAACTAAGAAGCCCCGAACGCGGGGCACAACGTTCAGCGAGGGAGCGTCCAGGGACAAGGGGGGTCTCCTGGGCGCTCCCCACCTCTTATTCCCGAGGGGCCGGGCGGCCCCTCCTATCGCCCGCCCCCCCTGACCCGGACCCACTACCTTGGATCCGGGTCAGGAAGGCCGCCGGCCAATCGGCGGTGGGCCGCGCCCCCAAGGCACGCCCCCACCGCCGAATGACAACAAAGGGGAAAGGGGGGGCGACGGTCGCCGCGCCGCCATGCGTGCGGGGGGGCCGAGGGCCCCCCCTTTTCACATGGTCAGCGACTAGCTGCCGCCTCCCCCCCAATCCGGCACCCAACACCCAGGAACGTGGACACGAGACGTCTTTACTTTTTGGAAGGCGGGCGCTAGTCGCCCGGCCGTATTTATTAAAGTATGAAATTAAAAAAGGTTTTTAATTGCATAATCAACAATGAATACAAAAATCAGCAGGACATTTAGTTACACAATTCTTATCAACAAGTTTGAGAGCCTGACCTTAACAAAACTCTAATACATGTTGTTTCCTAACTTAGACTAAACATCCTAATCTTGATTTTTGTACATTTCTGGCCATATGGCAGGGTCACTACCGGTGTCAGGTCCTACAAGCTGCGCCTCCGCCATAGATGTGCGCATGCGCAGTGTTACCTCGGGAATTGCCCGGTCTACGCCCTGAACTCCATTTACCCACTAAAGGAGGGCCCTTACTCTGCGCCGGTGGCGTCATGAGTCCACGCGCACGGGGTGGCTACCAGCCTAAGGAAAGCGTGAACTACTCCTACCCGCGCTCCTTTGCTTTGCAGCATCCATTACCTTGCCCCTGGAGTTCTGGGAGTGGCCCGCAGGCCCCTCCCCCTGGGCGGGAACCTCCATAGGATGATGCCCGCCCCCTCAGACCTCAAATATGTGCTCACCGATAATGACCTTACCGCCACAGGCCAGCATTGTTAACCGACGATCTGGCCTCCCCCTGCCTAAACCTACCCTAGAAAATTCTCACTTTAGCCAAAACCTTCCAGCCAGGCCCTGACAACATCAGACCACAGGACCCTTCCTTCCTCCGTCAAATGGACTGCCCTCACCAGGTAGAACCAATACACCCATGTTGGATCATCTGCAACCGAGGGGGGGCTTGAAATACTTCGTCCCACTGTGTGTTGATCCTCTTTATCGAGTGATTCAACGCCCTGACCGAGTCCCTGCCACCACGGAATAAGTTGAGGCCCTACTACTGTGCCACCCGGGCAAGTCCTGAAGACCCCCCCACAGTGGAGATGGACTCAATGAGTATTCGCCTCCCCAGTTTGGCCATTTCAGTCCCCCCCTAGGTGAAGTATCACCACTGACAGGGGGTCGGGCTGCTGAGCTAAAAAATTCCTGAGAAGTTGCTGAACTGATCATGGCACCGACCCTCAAACTCTTCCCTGTCCTGCGTCCAGCCTGTTGCTTGTGCTGGCACATTGTGGCTCCTCAACTTCTGGTGATGAGTTCCTCCCCTGCGTGACAGGTTTGAGAAACTGCTAGAACCAGGAAAAGACCAAGAAAACCTGGGTGACACATTCCCACTTCCACCCTAAGGAATGGGTAGCACTTACACCTGCCAGCAATACCTGGGCCCCTGGTGTCCTCTTTCTTGACGTATGCTTCCTTTTTGACGTCCACCCGCTGCCGATGTTGCGGTGTGGAGCCCTCCTCAGATATCCGCCATGGACCCAGCCGTGACTGACGTAAGCCCCCCTTGGGCTGTCCACCTGTTGCAGCTGTTGTGATGTGGAGCCCTCCAGGTATCCACCATGGACCCGGTCATACATAAATTGGAAAGATAGATACACACCATTAGTGTTTCCGGCGATACCTGCTGTACACGCGTTAGACTTACATTACCTTCAGTTGCTAAGTTTTAGATAATCTTAGTGCCATATTACTACACATTAATATGTCGACAGTAAATGTTAAGCATAGCCTCCGTTTGTCTGTCTGCTAGTGCAGTATCTATGTCGTTAAGCATAGGATCAGCGCCGCCCTAACCATGGTAGGCTGTAGAATTGGCTTCCCATCTTACAATCATTGTTACACAAGAAAGTTGTGCCGTAGGCGAAGACATTGCCTCCTAATCCTGGCTTCCTACCCACGTGTTTTTTCCTAGGATCTACGTGTAAAACAAGACAGTCCACTTAACAGTTACGCACCACAGTCATTAGCCAACAGAATTAGCACAGCCCCAACCCCGCCAGGCCATACGCTGGCCCAAGGACCCTTTCCGCTCACCACTTTGGCTTCTGGAAAATATCATCCTAGCCAACCGGACATGATCACAAGCATCCCCAGACCTATGTGATGCCGCAACTAGGCTCTTGGGCACCTTTAGGTGTGACATCAGGGTGTGTATAGTTATCAGGACCCCAAGTAGGCTCTCTACAGGCCCTAGGCCCTGTCTCCATGCCATTCGTGGTTCCCATACCACATTATTAATATATAGCTTTGGTACACCCTTAGAGCTCAACGGATATGGTGCTACATCACTGTGTGCTATATAAGTTTACACACCGTAATTATTCGCCTCTAATCTCATCATAGGCTCAACGTATATTGTGCCAATTTACTTGTATGTTCAATAAGTTTACTGGCTGTAGTTTCAGGCCTTTAGCCTCGGAAAGGAATTAAGGGATGTGTTTTAGAACTAATACATATATAGGTTATACACCTGTTCTTTTCCATTTACTCATTCATGAGATTATAGACTGGTAAAACAAGCTGCTCTACATTCCCTCAAGACTTAGCCTGAAGGCAGCACGCCAAACCGCTACCGATAAGATAGCTCACTACTAATGTTGACTTTACCTGTCATCAATGGATAGTCAACTGGACTGGTGCAATGTCCCCCCCCTTAGAACAGTGAACATCACCTCCGATGCCCATTACCTTTACAATGAAATACGTCCCTAGTGTGACTTGCTGCTTTGGCTTGCAACGGAATGTGGTGCCTGGGAAACTGGCTTTTTCGGTCTTGCCAAGCCCTACCCTTAGATGTGTATTAATCCCCAGGAGGACCCCAAGAGATGGGGGAATACCCTATTCGTGAACCGTTCGACTATTATTCTAACTATCCCCTCAGCAGACACCAATGATAGTAAGTCTAGAGTGTCAAAATTTGACTTAAGTCAATGGCTGTTCCTCACGTAAGATAAATAAGCAGCAACCCTGACTTGGATAAAAAAATTTGCAAGTGTGTGTTCTGCTTCTGATACGTGCCCTGTTCCATTATAATATAGTGTATTCCTTTGAAACGCCAAAAATTGTGGGGCCTTGGTGGGATGCCTACCCAACATTGTTTGTATAGTTGGCCCCCCAATACAGCCGTTACTACTAGGAAAGCAGCCGTATAATCCTGCTATCCAGACCGTCCTCATTGTGTGGTGCCTTCCCTAAAGTATCTTGGCTGGGAGCCTCACACCTAGATGTAAATACCATGGAGGCGAAACAAAGGCACACAGTGCCGGGTGTCAGAGTACTTCACATTACACGTACGCCTCATACATTGAAAAATAGATTATGTGTGTAAACCGATGAACAGTGTGTGTTACTTAAGACCAGGGCCACTCAAATTATGCGGCAATGACGGATTAAATTTAAGTAGCAGGGTTTGCTAAATTATGCAGCATAATGCGGCACATTTTTGGGTTAGTACCAGTTCTTTACTCTGTCACATGTTCACATCTTAACACTACCTGGATAAGAGGTCTTATCTTATAAGCATTAATTTAACACCCCAACCCACAACATGCATTTGACAGGTGAACTGTCAGCTTGTGTAAATTGCATTCTGCTTCCTAGGGACCTGCGTTTCTAGGAAGTTTTGTTCAGTTCGAGCTAAGGACAACTTGTAAATTATGCAGGAGAAGTTGTAATATGTGGCAAATGTAGCCAATCAAGTACTATGCAAAAAATTGCAGTGGCAGCAGAATCCCATAACGCCAGTGGGCCTGCATGAGATAGTGAGGGGTACATGATGCAGGAGACACACGTCCTTCCTAGGTCACTGTGCAATGTTAGAAGGGTTGTGATTTATGAACTGCAAACAACAAAAGGATCTCTGTTTTTTATACTATCGCTTCCAGTACCTGAGTGCATTTCATTTCATGCAGCAACACATTTTTTGTGTCGTAAGCGACACTCGAACCCAGATCCCCAGGTCTGAAGTCGAACGCCCTATCCGTTAGGCCAACTCCTCTCCCCTGCTAAAAGAGGAGTTACCCACTTACCTACCTACATAGAAGAACTGTGTAGGAGAAACAGTAACCCCTGGGATTGGATAAAACCTATATTCCTCCAGGAAATGTGGTAACCCCCCAGAGTTATTCTACCAATACTCTCGTTGACGTGTACTGGACTCACAAAGTTCTCAGCAGCAGATGCTCTAACCTTACCACATATCTTAAAAATGCCGACTTTGCGACCAGTTTAAGCAGAACAGATTTACTGTCCCAGTAACGGCACTTTAAGAACACTGTTATCATTGTGTATTATCCACTCATTCTCCCTGGGTGACTAACAGCAACCAGGAGCCTGCTGAGGGGGGAAGGGGGTGTCAAACCAGGGGGTCGATCCTGCGATGTCATGATGCTAAAAGGCAAAAAAGGGGGGGGGTCATATGTGTCATACGTACATAGTTGAATTGAAGGTATCTGAGACGGACACTACCGGAGATCCATTTGGGAGACTCCAATACTCTACGCAAATCTGGGTCCTTAATCGTCCTATTCAGGGATCTTTCCCACCTACCCTTCAATTTCTACGAGAATACACACTTCATGTCGTATTACAAGTAGGCCAATAAATAAACGTAGATCAGAGCATTTACCGTTTAGGTGTCTTTGTCTATGTGTGTGATTCAACCCCCAATGACAATGTTCTACCTTGATTTAAAATCTTCTGTGTTTTAAACATATGTCTCACAAGTTACATGTAGATGTTTTACAGTGAATGCATAATCCACTGGACGATTTTACCAGGATATGAACATGGGGCTTGCAGGGTACACGTGACTGCTGTAAGAAGTCACTAACTCACAGCGCGATCTCGCTAGGATAAAATCCTGTGACCTATAATTACAAACATTGTTCTAAAACAGGCATATTCACCCTTTAACCCAGTTAGTCATAATTCAATCTTGTGCTCAAAGGTGAGGAAGCAGACCGAGACCACTCAGCATCCGAAAAACAACCTGGAAACAATCAGCAGCCGGCAAGCATAAGATTAGAGGGGAATACGTATGAAGCCTGCTATTAACCATAGTCACGCCATGGCTATTGTGCTGAGCATGCTAGGTTTGGGTGGTACCTCTCCAAGGTAACGTTGCAACCTCACCTACTCAGCCGGACCATATACTGAACTGTCGACAAGACCGCCTGATCGGTCAGCAGCTTACCCGGCCCTTAAACGCAGACCTCATCAAGTCAGCAATGTTCATTAAATCTGTACATCCAGAGTAATAATGTAGCGCACGCCGTGCTCTGCGATGGCACTACGTGCGAAGCAAAAGGCGTCAGATGTTATAAAATAGATTAATAATAACACAATGGTCGTGAAGCGCAGAGTGTAATATGTTTTAAGGGACCAACTAAAATACACCTCCGCTATTGAATGTTCTATATACTATCCCCATCGTGATAATATAGGAAATACAGTTCACGATAGACTGTAAAACAATGCGCATATATAATGTAAAGCCATACATATAATATGCTGCACAATTTAATTAATTGCCAAGCACCACACAGTGCAATTCAATGTATACAGCAATACACTATGCTGCTTCAGGGGTAGTAAGCGCTATATACATTACATTTCATTTGAATACACATTACGATACAACAGAGCGGACCACTCGGTACCATACAATATGAAAAACACAGAGCACTACACAAGAACATTTAATACACTACAGCAATGCACAACAGCACAAATCACTGTACAACACAATAAAATATATACAAACATATATAGCATACAATGCAATGAACAAACCACACACCCGATCGTTATTTGGTGTCTTATGTGTTCGCCAAACCCCACTGAAAACCGCCCTCATCTCAGGGACGTAACACAATCATTTCTTCCTGACACCCGCCTGGGCTCAGCATGGTCATTCACGACTGCAGACGAGTCTGCACCACTTGCCGAACAGACGCAGGCGAAAACCAAAAAACGACCCACCGTGCAAATCCGGCCTCGGACAATCAGGGTCCTCCACATTTCCCACCGTGCACAATCGGGCCGCCCCCAGGTCCCGCCAACAAATAATCAAAAAACGACCCACAGTGCAAATCCGGCCTCGGACAATCAGGGTCCTCCACATTTCCCACCGTGCACAATCGGGCCGCCCCCAGGTCCCGCCAACAATTACCTCGTCGCCTGCCGGCCCCTCCACGCAGAAACACCGGCCTGTTCTCCCTGTCCCCGATGCGGCGCCGCTCTCCAGCCGGTCCTGATCCCGAAGCGGTGCGGTGCTCTGGAAGAACCATGCCCGAGCTGGCCTCCTCAGCCGGCGGCCTCCGCCCGCTGCGTCGACGCTCTCCAGCCGGTCACGAAGGGGCTCAACCAAAAACGCCTCCAGAAACCTGAAAAAGAAAGCGGACAAAATCACAGAAACCCAGACGCCCCGAGCGCGGGGCTCCGCTCGCTGCGTCAACGCTCTCCAGCCGCTCTCAAAGGGATCCAAAAACCAAAACGCCTCCCGGCACCTGAAAAAGAAAAGCGGACAAAATTACCAAAACTAAGAAGCCCCGAACGCGGGGCACAACGTTCAGCGAGGGAGCGTCCAGGGACAAGGGGGGTCTCCTGGGCGCTCCCCACCTCTTATTCCCGAGGGGCCGGGCGGCCCCTCCTATCGCCCGCCCCCCCTGACCCGGACCCACTACCTTGGTTCCGGGTCAGGAAGGCCGCCGGCCAATCGGCGGTGGGCCGCGCCCCCAAGGCACGCCCCCACCGCCGAATGACAACAAAGGGGAAAGGGGGGGCGACGGTCGCCGCGCCGCCATGCGTGCGGGGGGGCCGAGGGCCCCCCCTTTTCACTTTGGCATTATATAATTCTTTATTTAGATTTGAAAATAATCTATTCAATAATACAAGAAATACAAAGTATGCTATTGTATTATGAACATTGATACTCCATTTTGACAGTGACCATATTCATTAAAATTTGCAAACACTAGCTGTTTACAAACTTTGTTTTTCATAGCTGTACCTGTACAGTGTGGGAGAGGTGTGGCGCCGCGGCCAGGGCGACTGACGCTGGAATCTGGGGATCATGGTTCGATCCCCAGCGCCGGCGGCAGGTTAGCCCAGCACCATGTGACTCTGGGCAATAGCTTGCTTAATCTTCCCGACGGCCCCCAGCGCCTAGAGACCCTTACGGGTGATTGTGCGCTTTACAAATGTGGATTATTATTATTATTATTATTATTACAGTCTATTTTGGTTCTGTGTACTTTCTATTGTAGGTAGTACTCGGCTGCTTGAACACTAGAATTTCAGAAACATTAGAACAGATCATGAATAACCTATTAAGTTTAGGGAGGTGCTTGGTAAAGGAGGTGTTGGTTGCCATGTTTTCAATAGCTGACCTAACTGCTGCCCACACGAGATCGCCGTTCTCAAACCGTGTAGCCTTTCTCTCTGCATCCCCAACTAGAACATGTTTGTGTCCGAGCAGAAGAGCAGATATGCACAATGCCTGCATAACGACAGATGGGAACATGTTCTGTGCTGTCTAAGCAGCTTTCCATTTCGCCTGTGGGCCTCAATGTTTCCCAGTTCGAAATGTTTGTTCATTTTTGGCTTTCAGGCACTCCCACCGTTCCCTGGAATTAATAAAAAATGGCGGCACTTTTCACAACCTGTGAAAGCATGGCGCTTCGCAGGGAAGAGCCCCGTGGCCTCGCAAATTCCCATCGCCAGGGAATGGGACGAGCTATGCATAGAATGCCCGGACGCTAGAACAGATGATACCGCCCCCTCCCCCACCGAGAAGGAGGCACAACTTCCCATTATAGATCTAAAGAATTGACCCCGGGTGACTACAACCACCGAAGCTAAGTGTGAGATGCACGAGTAGAGATGGTCCACGTCACTTTCATCGGAGGGAGTAAAATATCCCTTCTGATGGAGAACATTCCCGGGCATACGTGCGTCCCCCTGAGCCTCTCAGGACGCATGTACTGTCCCGAACTTCAAACCCTTCCGTCGCCTCTCGACACCGTACACCCACCAGTTTTAACCATTCGGGAAATGTTGCTTCGTTAGTTTGTTATTCACCTGTCCTCTTTTAATCTTCCTCTTTTCTTTGTGTTCTTTTTCCAAGTTAGTTGGTAGTGTTACTTTAAAATGCCTCTTTGTCTGGATGGTCTGATGATTTAATGAACTGTTATCGACTTTTCACATGTGCATTGCATTCTAGAATACTACTTAGACGGTGCCCTTTGGGCTCACATGTATTGCTGTGTAAACTGTACCTCGTGTCCTTGTGGATAACACCATAACAATGCATGTTTTTTATATGGCCCTTGATGAGATGCTCATAAAGGTAAATGCAAAAAATGACCCATGCTCTTGCCCAGATAATTCATGATGTTGCCCATGTGTGGCAACATCGTCTCTCCTCCTGACTCCGCATATTTCTGGAGCTGGTGGGTTGCTTCTTCTATGCAATCTGAGGGATATTGTTGGCCCAGCAGCGGGCCTAGTTCTGCATTCTTCATTTTATCGCTTCTTCTCCGTACTTATAGTCCTCTTTCTTTGTCTTCTTTTCCTTCATTGTGTCTTTGTTCCATTTCTTACTCTTTTTCATCGTCTCTCTTCTTCCCCTTCTTTTCTTCCTCTTTCTGTTTATCTTCTTTCCCGTCCTTGCCTATCTTCTCTCCCGTAAATGTCTGGTTAGACTTTATCTTTGTCATGCTACCAGTTGCTTGTTGTCTTATCTTCTGTGCATCTCATTCTTCGTTTCCACCCATGGCTCTTGTTCTTGCCTTTTAGGCTCGAGGGAAAGTTAGTGAGGTCATTAACAATGCCATTGTGCATTACCGCGATGACCTGGACCTCCAGAACCTCATCGACTTTGGACAGAAAGAGGTGAGCAATCATGTGCCGGTGTACTGTGGCATCCAACAGGTATCATCTGATGGCCAGCTTTACTGTAATAAGCCTGTAATGCTACTAAACCTAGTGTGATTATAATATGGACTCTAGCATTCTAAACAACCAACCTGGCAACATATGGGACACAGAGAGCATTCCTCTGACACAGCAGCACTTGCCGTTTCTTTCATTGCTGCTCACCCATGGTAGGCTGGTATGTTTCTCTCCCCATTAGTAACAACATCCTAGAGTCTTTGAATAGAAACCTTACATAATAGGTAGTTTGGGTAGTACTTAGATTAATGTTGGAAATGCCCTGGAATGTGAGAGCAGCCCGCTGGCACGTAATAGCACTGATCATGATGGTGGTTTGTTTTATGGACAGGACATTTTAATAATTTATTTATTACCCAGCATTGATGAGCATTATGCTGTGGCACAGTATTTAAAATAGTTTATGTTCTTTAGCATAGGGTTTCCGGTTGTCATTTTAATTGATAGCACTGCACTGGATGGCAACTGTTTTTCTGTGTATTTTCTTGTGTCATGCAGTCATGGCTTGCAAAGACACCTTGTGGTGTTACTATTCAGTTGATTCAATAGGGCAGGTACAGACTGTGGCTGTACAGTTCAGTCCGTCAGTGGGGGTTGTGAGTGCTCATGTGACCTTGCGAGGGGATGAATGCCTGTTTGGAGAGACTTGCTTTTACTATGGTCCTAAACTGTCCATGACTTTGATATGATCTTGAATGTCCTTGCAGATTATTCTATTATACCAAGGTGACTTAAGTAAGCGTGGGCTGTTCACAGATTTTGGTGTTGGGGTAATGTCTTGCAATGTTTTAAGGTACTTTGGACCTTAATCCCATAGGATTCGCGTGTAGCCCTCAAATTGGATTCTGTGGTGCACTGACTGGCAGTGGAACGATTTCTTTGAACAGTGTCATGGCACCACAGTTTTAATTTAAAGCAGACTCGTGCTGCTTTGATTTTGGGGTATTTGTAGTTTTGGTACTTGGTGGTTGTTGGAGTTGAGGTGCGTGAAGTACATATGGCTTCATAAATCGGTTTACATCTTGTGCATCCAGTGTTCTGAACTGGAACACCGTTTTGTGTAGGCCTTTACATGAGTTGCTCCTGCAGAGAAATATCGATCTTGCTTCTGTTCTAGACCCTGCAGATATCATGTATTTATTTATCTGTTTCTGTCTAGTACTCAATGCAATCAGGCGGCCACTTGAGTGTACAATATATCCGACGTTCTTGTAAAGCTGTGTTTTTGCTAAAGTATTTCGGAAGATTATGCAGTAAAATGCACCATTAGGTTCCTTTTCCAAACAAGCATTGGCATTGCCAATAGGTCTCGCTTGTGGGTCTTTCGTTCTCTGCCAGACAACGCACACCGGATCCCCAGCACTAATCAAGTTATTTCCGTATTCAAGAATCTGAACTATTCATTTCAATATTATGTGCTTTCTCGGTTTTTCCCCCTCGCAATCACCAAGATAATTAGACATTTTGCACTTTATAATGAAATGATTGCAGCCTCAATCTGTGAGAAATGGGGAATTGACTGTTCTTCATTGTACTGTGGAGTGGATGGAAATGTGTGTGTGCGGGAGGGGGGGGTAGAGAGAGGGGGTGAAAGAGAGACGCAGGAAGGGAAAGGTGGAGAGAAAGAAGCAGAGGGGGAGATGGGGGAGTAAGAGGAAAGAAAGAAAGAAAGAAAGAAGGAAAGAAAGAAAGAAAGAAGGAAAGAAAGAAAGAGGAAGGAAGGAAAGAAGGATGGAAAGAAATAAAAAAGAAAGGAAGAAAGAAAACGAGAGAAAGGAAGAAAGAAAGAATGAAAGAAAAAGAGAAAGGAAGAAAGAAAGAAGAGAAAGAAAGAAATAAAGGGGGAAAGAAAGAAAGAAAGAAGACAGAAAGAAAAAAGGAAGGCAGGAAGGAAGAAAGAAAACGAGAGAAAGGAAGAAAGAGAGAATGAAAGAAAAAGAAAAAGAGAAAGGAAGAAAGAAAGTAAGAAGAGAGAAAGGAAGAAAGAAATGAAGGAAGAAACGAACAAAGGAAGGAAGAATGAAAGAAAGAAGGGAAGAATGAAAGAAAGAACGAAAGAAAGAAAGCAAGGAAGGAAGAAAGAAAGAAAGGAAGAAAGAAAGGGGAGGGAGGGGGAAAAAAGCGAGCGAGAGGAAGGAGAGATAGGTGGAGTAAGAGAAACATAAAGGGGCGTGGGGAGGGGTGCTTTGGCTTTCTCCATTGCTCTGGGAAGTGCATGTAAATCTGTATGACAGAGAAAGAGGCAGAAAGGATTAAACATAAAGGTGGGAGATAGAGGACAGGAGAGAACAAGAACGAAAGACAGGCCAAAGCAGGTTGAAGGATTCGAGCATGAAAAACAAGGCAGCGCTGGGAGGGGGGCTGGGCACGAAGGAAGGAGAAATGTGAGTCACGGCGGCCGTGAAGTGTGAAGCAGATCCCTTTGAAGCTCTCGGAGGCAGGAGCAAATGGTAAGGGGAGCTAAAAACAAGAGCGGCCGGGAAGCGGCCAGGAAACTAAGTACGGCCGGCCACATAATTAGGGGAGGAGAAGTGTGGCAGGCAGATGTGCGGCCTGGTGAGGGGGCGGGAATGCGAGCCTGGTGGGGGCAGGCGGATTACGGAGATGCTCGTGCTTGTGTGGTCACGTGACCCGCTTTGTGGCCACGTGACCTCACATGCACTGTGAAGAAACGCCAGTGGTTTCAATAGCCGATCGAGCACTTGAATTCGATCCTATCCATTCCTGCGGAATGGGACAGGCTCGACCTAAAAACATTAGCAGATTTCTGCCCACCTTCTTGGCACACACTATGAGCAACCAAATGAGACACAGAAATTGGACTAGAAAAGATTATTCCCACATTTCAGATTGGCACTATGTTTCGACCGAGAAATCATTCAAAAGTCCTTTAATGTAGTCCTTGCCTATCCACCCTCCAGCGCCCCAAACATACAATTGTTATTCACAGGGCTGCCTAGCGCTGGTGGCACCCAGTGCGTCAATCATTTTTGGTGTCCCTTCCCTTTGTCCACCCCCCAATGACCATCCTTCCACAGATTCCATCACTACCACCCTCCTGCGGTCCTCATCTCTTCATAGCCCCTCTCACACATGCATGTCATTTGTTTTAGAGTGCTACTCATACTTCTGTAGGGCCTCCGAGCACTTAACATCACACACAAAGACAATGAATCATAAGTGTTTAAATCGGTGTGTAGGAAATGTTACATAACTCAATGAGGATTACAAGATGTAGGAATCACATGTCATCCATAATGGTACGCTGTATATTTTAATAGTGTTTGGTTTGGAGAATTGCAAACTCAGGATTTAAATTGTGCCACAGTAGTTGGGGTTTGTTTTACTAGTAAGGAAGTATTTCTATCCAAATGAACCCTTTTTAGCAACATTAAGTTAATGAAACACTAGAGAAAAACAAAGTTCTAACCTATACAATGCAGTTGGCATGCAGCTCTTTGGCAGTACATAGCTGACTGTGCTGTATTAGAATTGTAACTTATGAACTGCAAGTAATTAATAACATCCAGGTGGTCTTTGAAATAATATCAGGAGATTTGTCCTCCTCCACAAATCGTAACCCACTGAGCTATCCACATAAAATACAGTTCTGTGATCTGCATGGTACACATTCTCAGCAGCAGGCACATAAACCCTCTAAACTACTTTGAGTCAAAACTGCCATTAGACAAAACTCCAATCTCTCTCCAGCAGGAACATTAATCACCAGAGTTATCTTGACATTTGTATTGTGGTCTGAAAGCTGCTGGACACACAAACTCTGCAACAGGTGCTTTTAAACCAATACGTTATTACTAAACAGAACGGCAACCTCCCCACGCCCACACTTCTCCCCTCAAAAGCTCAGCACCAGGTGCCGCTGCACCAGTCGCAGCACCCTAAAGCCAGCCCTGCTCATTCATGTAGCAGCTGTGTTTTGTGTCCATCCTGTCCTCCCAATAGTAAGAGGGGCTGACAGATCAGTTGTGAGTAAATTTGAGCAGGAAGAGTGAGACATGGTAAAGGTCTGAGTAGTGTCCCAGTGGAGGGATGTAAGGAATAAGAGGACAGGGGTAAATATTCACAAAGGCAAAGCAGAAGTTATGAAGGGCAGACTGGGGCGGATCCTCCTCTATTGCGGAGGAGCGTACCCCCACTGCTGAAACCAGCAGACAAATGTAAAATAAAATGATCAGAACTCCGTTGTAAAAAAAACTGCTTTATTATCATTTTATTTTACTCCATAGCTGCAGCCGAGTCTTGAGGGGTCATCAGCAGGCGGAGTGCTGGGCTCAGGGCACTACCAGTGCACATGTTGGTTTGGCCGGCCGTTTTAGGACAGCCAAACCGACATGCGCACTTGGATATCTCCAGGCTGTTGCTTTAAGATATCAGCAGGGCTCAGGAGCTCAGGCTCCCATTCCCTGATGGAGCGTGAAACCAGCCAGCCTTACCCAATCCCTATACTTCTCTCATGCTGGGTAATACCAGCATGAGAGCAGCGTCTGGATTAGCGCAGGGGAGTCTGGCAATCTGAGTGAGTATCGTCAGAGCTGAAGAGGCGGGGAGGAAGCAGACGTTTGGCTACACAGGTACATTTTGTTTTTATTTTTTTCTTTCCCCCGCGCTGCCCCACTTATTTCTCCTGCTAGCAGACGCAACTGAGGGCAGATGGTCCGACAAAATAACTAAATTCAAAAGAACGCAGTAAAGGTTCAAGGAAGGGGGCTGACGATACGTATGGGTGTTACCCTAGGCAGTGAGAATGAACAAACGGGGCTTCATGGGCTGGAGGGAGAGAGCTGTCGCTGTAGGGAGGCAGAGATGTTCCTGAAGGGAGGCAGATATTGGTCTGCAGGGAGAGAGTAGTCTGCAGAGAGAGAGCTGGGTCTGGAGGAGGTAGTACAGAGAGAGCCCCGAGGGAGACAGAGGCGGGTTCATAATAGTGAAAAGGAGAACTCAAAGCAAGAAAGGGATGGCATGGAGTAATTATTTTTCCCGCCAATATTCTAGGATCATCCGGTCATTTAATTTTTATAGTACTTCTTTATTCTAAACATGTCATTGTGAGCCTACAAGAAGAGAAGTGAAACCGTTGAACTAGACTCCTCTGTCCTACATGACAGTAAAACCTGGTCTTTGGGACAGACATACTCTGCGTCCTTTGTCCTGCTGGGCACCCGTAGGATGCCTTCAGTTGATACTGTTTCTTCTTACAGGCCATCATTTGCTAAGGTATGGTTTTGCCCTAGATCATGTTGCTTTTTGTGCAAATTAATGTGGAATGATCTGTAGCAACAACGACTGCACATATTCCACAGTTTATTTGCCTAGGATTGCATTAGCATTTTCCTAGCAAAAACTCTGTGCTGTAATGATGAAATAAACTGCTGTAGTGCTTATGTTTGTCTTCGCTACTGGCATTACCGTGCGATAACCTGAATAATGCAAATGTCTTCGTGTTAGTAGGGGAGACCTGTCTTTGCACATTTTAACACTTCTTGAATTATCTCTCTACTGTTCAGTGAAGGACTGCAGTTTATCAGCCTGCAGCATGTGTGATCTGCACAGGCCAGGATCACTCAAATGTAATGAGCTGCAACCTCTGTGCTGCATCCTTAAATGACCCGCTTTCTACATGTGATGAGTAGGGCAGTCGCGCAGATCACCCCGTGCCGTGTTGTAAGACGACTCTGCCGATTTCGTATGAAGATCAGGACTGCCCCAACTTGTTGATAACATCACGACTTGGTGAAAGTAGGAAATTGAAATCTGTAACCCGCTGCTAAACTTTGCTGTGTGTTTCTTTCTAGTTCGACTGCTGCGGGGGCATTTCCTACAAGGACTGGTCCCAGAACATGTACTTCAACTGCACAGTGGAAAACCCTAGTCGGGAGCAGTGCTCGGTGCCCTATTCCTGTTGCCTCCGCTACGACCGGCAGGTGAGTGCGCCTCCTTGCGGCTGAGCGACAACATTCACAGCCTGCAGCGTGGGCAGCAGGTGAGTGCGCCTCCTTGGGCGTAAGTGCTCGTATCTATGCCTGTGTGGTGAGCTGGGCGCTCCTGTGGGTGCGGCTGTCTGTGTGCCACCCTTGGCCGAGTATTAGGGGCCAGACTGCTTTTTAGCATGCAAATACCCAACCAGGGGGCCAGTAAAGTGTCACATTGTATAACTGTGGGTAGTAAACATCCGTTACCATTACCTTTGTTGTTGTTAAACACCGTAAATGCAAAAAACACACTCTACAGGCTCCTAAAAGTCATTTCAAAGTGCACACAGATTGTGGAGAAGACCCCCCAGCTACATGGGGTACCAGGGATCGCCATTCACCTGGGCTTCTCGGCATTGGTATCTTCCTCCCATCTGTATGGGAGGAGAGTTGGGGTTTGGGTTTGCAGGGTTCAGATAGCTTGGTGGTCTCCCACAGATTCTGATCTAGAAAAAACAGTGATATTTGGAAGCTTATGAGACTGCTATATTAAAGAAGCCCCCACAAATAAACTCTGCTGATAAACTCTTACTTTAATGCTTTTCTGGAATCTCTTCAAGATGTAATCCCATATGCCCATTTAGGGCAATACTCCGTGCAGCAAGTTTCATACGGTACCCATACAACCACAAAAACACACTCCTATCAGCATTTCTGCAGTCCAGATCTGTTGTTCCAATTTCTTGGTAATGTTGGCAGCCCACTTACATCTTTTGTCTGCCATTCTGCTGGTTCACTTTGGAGGTGTCTCCTGCTTATAGGTCACTATCTTGTTAACAATATATCAGACAATGCAACATCTCCTGCATTACATCCTGTTAGTACATCATCATGGAAAGTATTTATTACTAACTCGACCTCAACTGAATCACCCCTACCTCCCCCTACCTCGAGTTTTTTATGCTGTCATTAATTTCTTCTTTAGTGTTGATATAACTTATTATTGCTATTTATTATCATAACCTAATTTTTTTTTGCCTTATTATTCCTCTTTCGCTTACCCTATAACTATTATTTATTTTTCATTTTATCATAACAACAAACTCTTTTTAATTGGTTTTTAAATAGTGATATATTTTTAACAATTTATAAATACCAAACTTTTTAATTACTGTTAATTACATTACATCTATTTTTTATTATTTTAGCTACAAATTATCCTATTTTAAATGATGACTAAATATATTTTTACACGAAATAAATTGGCATTCTCTACTATTTCAATTAAATTAAGTTACATTCTTTTTTAAACTATCCTCCTCTTTCGTAATGTCCAACAAGTACACCGAAGAACACTGTAATGTTCTTGAATAAGAACAAGAACTATCTCAGTATTGCTAGGATGTTTGAAATAGAATGTGGAATGTCGTGTGGAGTAGAATGTAAGCAACGAGTCATCTGGCAGTTGCAGGAGTTTATGCTGGATGGGGTCGCTAGTTCTGGATCTAAATAAACCTCATTTGGTTTTATCTACAATGCTGTTTCTTCATTCAATTTAAGAAGTTACTTCATCACATTTGGCGACGCTTGGAAAAACTAATGGTCAATGGGATAATAGAAGAAGTCGAAGCAACCGAGTGGCTTTCTCCCATAGTCATGGCCCGCAAGGCCAACGGTGAGGCCAGGCTCTGTGTTGACTTGAGGGAACTAAATAAAGCTGGGCGATACAAAAGGGGATGATGGACGGAGCGCTTGAACAAATCAAACACTCACCCCCAGTCAACTGATCTGGGTTTAATCCATCACCATTCTTTAGTTCACTCAGCCACCCCAGTTCAGACATGGCTATATGCAAATCAGTCTGACCCTGTGCCTCATGGGAACAGTCCAGCCCGAACTGCCAAGCCATGTCTTCCCTGGACCGGAAACAAGCATCCTGGGACCGGTTTCGGATTCCCCCTTTTGTATCGCTTTGTTCGCCCTAAGTGTGGCAGGGTATGCTCAGACGTGAGTCCCTTGCTCACTTGGCCACTGGATTCAAGATAGCCTGGCTGATGAGGATTATGAATCCGAAACCGGTCCCAGGATGCTTGTTTCCGGTCCATGGAAGACATGGCTTGGCAGTTCGGGCTGGACTGTTCCCATGAGGCACAGAGTCAGACTGATTTGCATATAGCCATGTCTGAAATGGGGTGGCTGAGTGGGCTAAAGAATGGTGATGGGTTAAACCCAGATCAGTTGACTGGGGGTGAGTGTTTGAGTTGCTCAAACGCTCCGTCCATCATCCCCTTTTGTATCCCCCCTTTTGTATAACTAAATAAAGCTGTCATTACAGATAATTATCCATTGCCAAATACAAGTGAGATGTTGTGTTCTCTTGGAGGGGGGAAGCACTTTTCATCTCTTGGCCTCTCTTCGACCTACCATCAGGTCAGATTACAAACTTGCTCTCAAAATTTGACTGCTTTCATCACGCGCTATGGCACGTTTACATTTTTGAGAATGGCCTTTGGATTCATTTCTGCCACATCGGTGTTTCAAAGGGTTATGGAACGTGTTTTGAAGGACATCGATGGGATAAAAATGTACCAAGATGTCTTCATTTTTGGGGTGAACACTGAAGAACATGATGGTAGGATGAGGGAAGAGTTAACAAGATTGAGTGAAGCTGGTTTAAATTTACGAGCTGACAAATGCAAATTTGATGTTCCTGAAACTGAACATTTAGGTCATTTAGGGCCAGATGTAGGTAATTCCTATTTACCGACTCTTAAATACCGCATCATACTGATTCGGTATTTAAGAGTAGGTAAATAGGAAGGAGACATATGTAGGTAAATCTTATTTTCCAATTACCGATTCGGTAAGATTTGGTATTTACCGATTGTGTAAATACCGAATCGGTATTTCACATTGATTCCTATGGGCCTTGAAGCCCATAGGAATCAATGGGAAATACAGATTCGGTATTTACAGAATCTGTAAATACCGAATCCTGCAAGGGTGCAGGGGGTGTCACTTTGACACCCTCTAGCACCCCAAGTACAGGCTTGTGTGACATGTGGCACCCATACATGCCCTAAGGGCATGTCTGTGTGTCACATTGCACAGGTGTGCATGCACAGATGTGCATGCACACCTGAATTCGGTATTTTACCAC
Source organism: Lissotriton helveticus (assembly GCF_964261635.1). Classification (NCBI taxonomy): domain Eukaryota; kingdom Metazoa; phylum Chordata; class Amphibia; order Caudata; family Salamandridae; genus Lissotriton; species Lissotriton helveticus. The sequence continues at coordinate 1,006,592,679 of NC_136057.1, read as the reverse complement.
ACAATAGGATTGTGTGGTAAAATACCGACTCTTAAGGGCCTGTGGCACTCTTAGGAGTGTCAGCTACATATGGATTTACAGAATCGGTATATTTACTGATTTGGTAAAATACCGAAGGGGTAAATTTACCGAATCAGTAAATATACCGATTCTGTAAATAACGACCCACCTACATCTCAAAAGCCAAATACCGGTCGGTAACGGCCGAAATCGGCCGTTACCGACCGGTATTTGGCTACCTACATCTGGCCCTTAGTTTCTGGAAATGGAATTAAACCAAAAGCCTCCTTAGTAGATGCAATTTGTAAACCCAGAGCTCCTCAGAACAAAGAAGAACATGTAAAGTTCTAGGGTATGGCTGAATTTTATCAAAAGTTTCTGCCAAATTTTGCAGGGGTGACTAGACACCTACGGGATCTTTTGAAAAAAGGTTGTGCCTTTATATGGTCAAATGTTTGTAATGAAGAATTTGAGAATCTGAAGAAGTGTCTCAATCATGCTCAAGATCTTAGCAGTTTTGATCCAAAAAAGGATTCCTATTTAATGACTGATGCAAGCTCCAAAGGTTTGGGCATAGTTATTATTCAAAAATCAGGAGACAAAGAAAATGTGGTATTGTTCATGTCCAGGCCTTTGAGAGGAGCGGAGTATAACTACTCTGTTGTAGAAAGAGATGCTCTTGCCATCTATTGGTCCATTTGAAAACTACGCAAATTTCTTTGGAGAAACAAGTTCCAAGTTCTAACAGGCCTTAAGCCCTTGAAAGACATTTTTGCAAAAAAAGGGATTGATTTTGTACCTCATTGAATACGTAAATGGGTCGTTGCCCTACAGGAATTTGACTTTGTAGTCTCCTATCTCCCAGGGGTCTCTAACACACATGCAGATTGTTTATCAAGACTAGGTACTGAACGTGAAGAAACCTTTGAATGTGATCAGTTTGGTGGTGAAAAATTTGAAGAGGAGATTGATGTTTGCTTGGTAAGGGATGGTATTGTATCAGAGGATGATTGGAAAAAGGCTTTAGTTGAAGATGAACTTCTACAGAAAGTAATCAAAATGATATCAGAGGGTCGGTGTGATAAAAAGAATTGTGATAATGAGTTGATTGGTTTTTGGCAGGTTAAGGATGATTTGTCGATTGTAGATGGTGTTCTTTTAAGAGGTAGCCGATGAATTCCGCCACGCAGTTTATGGGATACGTTACTAAAAAGTGCTCATGCAAGTCATATGGGGATAGTTAAAACCAAGGAAAGGTTAAGAGAGGCATATTGGTGGCCTGCTATGGATGTCTGGATTGAAAGGGAAGTCAGAAGTTGTTCAGAATGTGCTTGCAGTGATAGAGTCTTGAAGTGTAGAACGCAACCCATGGTTTTGAGAGAGTAGTCCAATGGTCCCTGGCTGGACATTGCTATTGATATTCTAGGGCAGATTAAATTAAAGTCATGTGATACATATGTTCTAGTTTGTTTGGATATGTACTCACGCTAGCCTGAGATTAAAGTGGTAAATTCTATTGAGTCTTCGGTGGTGATTGAATTTCTGGATAATCTGTTTGAAAGGGAAGGTTTTCCAATTACCTCACTTTCCGATAATGGTGTACAAGTCACCTCTGTTGTGGTTGAAGAGTATTTAGTCTCCAGGGGTATCAAACACAAGAAGGCGGCTCTTTATCATCCAGAGAGTAATGGAGTTGTTGAAAGGTTTGTGAAAGTCTTAAAAAAAGCTGTACAACAAACTGTTGCAAGTGGTACTGACTGGGAGTTAGCAATGATGAAGAAAGTTAGGGAGTACAGATTCACTCCTCACTCCTCGACGAGTGTTTCGCCTTTTCGCTTGTTCAAGAAAAGACTAGCTAATCTAGAGGTTTGTCCTTCATAGGTCTCTTCAAAGAGGTTATTAGTGGATGTGAATGCTGATAGTGTGACAGGATGGAAAGAAAAGGAATCTCTGATAAAGGAAACAAGCATTTGCAATGCAATAGGTCTCGCATTAGGAAAGTGTGAGCTATTGGTATTGTAAATGACACATTTTTTTAATATGTGTTGGCTTTGAAAATATATAAATTAATAGCATCGTTATTCACAAAGCCAATAGCTTACATTTTCCTAATGCGAGTCCTATTGGCTATGGCAATGCTTGTTGGTAGCAAGCAATGACAGTGCTGTTGTGGAGCTCAGTGATGATGTGGTTGGGCTGAGTGATGTGATGGTATCCCCGAAAGATGTGGTGGTGTCCCCGAAAGATGTGGTGGTGTCCCTGAGTGATGTGGTGGTGTCCCCGAGTGATGTGGTGGTGTCCCCGAGTGATGTGGTGGTGTCCCCGAGTGATGTGGTGGTGTCCCCGAGTGATGTGGTGGTGTCCCCGAGTGATGTGGTGGTGTCCCTGAGTGATGTGGTGGTTCCCCTGAGTGGTGTCCCTGAGTGATGTGGTGGTGTCCCTGAGTGATGTGGTGGTGTCCCTGAGTGATGTGGTGGTGCCCGCGAGTGATGTGGTGGTGCCCGCGAGTGATGTGGTTGTGTCCCCAAGTGATGCAGTGGTGTCCCCGAGTGATGTGGTGGTGTCCACGTACATGTATGTAGTGTGGAATTATGTAGGTTAGGTTGGAATTGTTAGTTTTGGAATTGTGTGGCGGGTAAATGTGTGGTGTGGAGTGGATGTCTGTAGTGGAATTATGTGGCATAGTGTGCAGTGGCATTATATGGATAGTAATTATGTGATTTTGAGTGTACTGGTATTATGTGTAGGTGAATTGTGAGTTGGAAAGTCTGGAAGGGCTGAGGCAGTATTAGCAGAATAGCAAAGCCTGCTTGATGTGAAACTCACTGCCGTTGTAAAAGGTGAAAACTGTGGTGCCTTCTAGTAAAAGTATAAAATTCCATGTTGCCATTTCAGATACACTGTAAGGGCTGGGGCAGTGTCAGTGGCATGGGAAGCTCCTGCTTAAAGAGCAGCTCACTGCAAAATATGAAAAATATGGTGGCTTTTAAAACTAGATATGCTATAAATGTATGTCTGCACACAGACTGCACACATGAAGGGCTGCATATTCTGTAATCAGTAGTTGCACACAATATATCTCTTAATGCAAACAATATATCTCTTAACACAGCTGTTTGTTGCCATTCATGTCACAATGTGAAGTGACATCGAAAATGTGCTTGTTGATGGAAAACGATTTGACTTCAATATACAAACACTTTGAAATAGCATTTGCGCCTGACTAGATTTGTGCGTGTGTTGTCTCCAAGCCACAAAACACGATGAACTTAAGTACTCATAAAATAAGACATTCATATCATGAGCAAGTCGTGTTTTGGATCAAGTTTCTGAAAGCCCAGCTATTTGTCCTCAAGGCCTCCCTGGTTGACACAGGCACTCTGTCAAATTAATTTCCAAATATGCTTTTATCCTTAATGAACGATTCAAATGTGCGTTTATTTCATGTATGTATTCCCTGCTTTTTAGGAACACATCCATTTCGTTTGTGTGCACAAATACAATATTATTGTATGCAAGCAGGAATTCACATTCAGGATTAACCTCTTCAGTGCTGCGCGAATTTTGCTGCAGTGCTGAAGGGTTTAAAAGCGTATTGGCTCATGACGGAAATGTTCCGTCATCAGCACCGGAGCACCGACGCTGATGACGGAACCGTTCCGTCATGAGCATGGAAGGGGTTAAAGTGAATAGAACAGCACCGGGCAAATCAGTTTGAAAGGAAAACGTTTCTCTTCTGGGCAGAGCTGGGAGAATTCAAAGTGGAAAACATCCATTAGAGTGTCAGCATCACTTTAACATATGGCCACTTTGTGCAATTGACAGTGTTTGGGGCCCATTTGTGGTGGAGACGGTTATAGAGCAGATAAGATCTCTGCAGACTCAAGAGCAGCCAGCCGCTTTGTTTCCACATTGTCACTTTCATGTGCACAATACGTGCTGTAGGCTTTCAACCTATGTGTCACTTCCTTTTACAACCAGGGGCACGTGAAAGGGGCGTGTCTTTCCGTTCTTATCTATGTTTTTATTTTAATTTGCAAGCCTTACACTTAAATCAAGGGGACAACCTGAAGAAAACAAGTCTGACTATGCTGCTGGGCATCTCTGCCTACAATATTATAATTTATATTATTTGTACGAAAGGCTGTGTGACGACTGGCTGTAATGGGAAGCAGAGTAAACAAAACATGAACATTAATTAACACGGCACCCAACGTAAACAAAAAAAAACAAGGGGAAAGGACTGCAACGGAGAGCGCGTGCTGCTTATAATAGAGAATGTATTTTAGACTTGGTGGATGAGAATTAGTGCCGTGCAGGATTGGGAGTTAGGAATGCTGCCATATAAAATAAAAGTAAAGTGTGCAAACTCTGGGGTGGGAGATGGTGTTGGGGGAAGGCACAGGAAGATGAAGTGAATTGGAAGCAGCTCCCTTGCGAGGAAAGGGTGGTAGAAAAATAAACATGCTTAGGAGCAGTTCTTTTATTTAATAGGTAATTTACTTAGCCGTAGCATGTAGCTGGCAACCGTTACACAATCAACTGGACACGCCTGCGGCTATTTCACCATGAGATGCACACTCCGGGGCGGGAGAGGGTGTTGGAGGAAGGCAGGGGGAGATGAAATAAAGTGTAAGCAGCGCTGTGGCTGCGGCGAGGAGATGGCGGAAATAAAAACAAATATGCTGAAGAGCAGTGCTCTTATTTAATGGTTAATTTAATTAGCGGCAGCAAGTAGCTGCTGCCCTTTAGAAAGAGAGCTGCACAGGCCTACGGCTATTTTACGATGGCATGAAGTGTTGTTGGGGGAAGGCACAGGAGATAAAGTGAAGTGGATGCACCGGCGTACGCTGCGGCGTTAAGAGGGCAGAAAGGAAAATAAACATGCTGAACAGCCGTGCTCTTATTTAATGAGTAAGTCACTTTCGATACACAGACAGCTAAACACGCCTGCGGCCATCTTACGGTTGAATGCACACTCCGGGGTGGGAAGTGTTGTTAGGTGAACGCACGGGGAGCTTAATTGAAGTGGAAGCTACCCCCTTAAAGGTTCGGGCTTTAAAATGAAGCGCGCTGTGCCGCGCTGATCCTTGGCAAGCAAAAAAATGCAGACACGCCTGTGGCCATCTCACGGTTGCATGCACACTCCGGGGTGGGAATAATTGTTGGGTGAATGAACGCAAGGGGAGCTTAACTGAAGTGGAAGCAACCCCCTTAAAGACCATGCTTTAAAATGAAGCGTGGTGTGCTGTGCTGATCCTTTAGCAAGCAAAAAAAATGCAGACACGCTTGCGGCCATCTCACGGTTGCATGCACACTCCGGGGTGGGAATAATTTTTGGGTGAATAAACGCACGGGGAGCTTAACTGAAGTGGAAGCAACCCCCTTAAAGACCATGCTTTATAATGAAGCGTGGTGTGCTGCGCTGATCCTTTAGCAAGCAAAAACAAGCTCTTGGCATTGCTGTGGGGGGGCGGGGTGGGAGCGCATTGCGTTGAAGTCGGATGCGGGGGCGGGGGAGCATCTTGGGAGCGCATTCCATTGAAGTCTGATGCTAGGCTGATGGGTTTGACGTGCACGTGCGCGTCTCACACGACTGCATCACATGAACTGGACGTACTCCGCAGTTGGTAGAGATTTTGTTTTGCCTACTATATACTCGCCTATTTATCCCTGCAGGATATAATAGGTGAGACCTGAAAAGGAAGAAATGGTATGATCAAAGGAAAGCTGTTAAGCACACACAGGTCTCTGTGGGAGACTGGGTGAAAATAAAATCTCCTCGTTTGGGGAAGTCCAAGTCAAAATTTAGCATTCCCTACAAGGTAATTAAAGTTTTTAAGAATGCTGTGAAGATTAGCAATCATTAAGTCTGGAATTTAAACAGGGTGGCAAAGTGTCAACCCGGAGAAATAACAAGAGATTCTGAGCTGATTTCAACTCAAAAAAATGTTAGACCTCGCAGGGTTGTTCAGCGTCCTACTAGATTCCAAGATTTTGTTTATTTTTGTTTTGAGATTCCGAGCTGATTTAAACTAGGAAAATGTTATAGCTGTTTTCAACGGAAAAAAAATGTTTTGATCCATTGTATATATGTTTTTCTGAAGTTGTACTTAATGTTGTTTTCTCTTTTCATTGTTAAGAAGGGAGGTGATGTAGTGTTCTTGAATTAGAACAAGAACTATCTCAGTATTGCTAGGATGTTTGAAATAGAATGTGGAATGTCGTGTGGAGTAGAATGTAAGCAACGAGTCATCTCGCAGTTGCAGGAGTTGATGCTGTATGGGGTCGCTAGTTCTGGATCTAAATAAACCTCATTTGGTTTTATCTGCAATGCTGTTTCTTCATTCAATTTTAGAAGTTACTTCATCACACACACCACTTAGTTTTAACACTTATTCTCAATCATTTCTCCGTATTACCAGCCAATCAAAGAGAATTTTCTTTGGAAGAATTCCACAACAGTTGTTGAATCAGGTCTCTTGGATTGTTTATTCAGTTTCTTTAAAGAGAGTAATGCAGCAGCCGACGCGCGTTTTGTCCTCCTGGACTTTCTCAAGGCTGCAAATACATACATACAATCTATTTGTTTACTGCAATAATTTGTACTGTTTCAGAGAAATGATTAAGAATATAAGTACCAAATGCCCCTTCACTTTTTAAAAAGATCAAGGAAGGAGAAATGTGCTACACATGATCAAAAGTGACTCAGTGTCAGTAATGAGAATCACAACACAGTTAAATGATGGCTACATATATTTTTACACGAAATAAATTAGCATTCTCTACTATTTTAATTAAACTAAGTTACATTATTTTTAAACTATGCTCCTCTTTGGTAATGTCTGTTGATGTAGTGTTCTGCTCGTGTCGAGGTGGCAATGTAGTGGGTGTATACAGTGTGTCTTCTATTCATCTTTATTAAAGGAACTGGTTATACCTGCTCAAGTATGCCAATGCTCTCAACAGTTCTGTTTTTTGGGAGATTACCATTTAAGGTTGGGACTGATCACAAGCTCTTTTTTCCTGTTTTTGTTTCTCCTCTTGTGGTCCAGAATGGGCCACTCGGGTAACTGAGGTGGGTGGAGTGTTCAAAAGAACTTTATTGCCAAGTGAAATATTTAGTGAAGAACAAGGTACTGGACTATTTATCCCAGTTTCCTATAATGGATGAAGTGAGGTCTGAGAAGAGACTCAAGTGATGTGGGTGAGTGAGACGTCCATACATATGGAGGAATGAGAGCAATCCTACTCTGCAGATGAGTTATTAAAGGAGTTCTAAAGAAAGTGGCAGAGGGTTGACTTTGGAAAGAAGGATGAATGTTGACAGGTAAGGGATTAGCATATGATAGTTGAGGGAGGGATGTGTCTGGGTGACAGGTTGGTGCCTCGTGATGAAGTGAGGGAGAAGATAGCCAACCTTGCACATTAATTTCACTTGTATAGGTTCCTCATGAAGCAGATGTTCTGCTACCAAGGATGGATGTACATATGATGATTATGCTAACAGACTGAACACAATGTGCTGGTAGTCATAAGACCAAGGTTGTCAGGAACGCCTTGCTGCCAGCCACTCAAGTTCCATTGTGAAGTATGTTTGAGACTTGAGTTAGATATTGTAAAACCATTTGTGTTGATGCCACTACCGAAGGGTTTGACCTAGTGTTGGTGCATTACATCTGTAAGTTTGTTGGTTCCATTAGCACTTTACTTGTTATTAATTTTTCTAAAAGATTAATTTGCAAGGATAGGGTGGCTACGATCATTGTAACTGACAGCGTTAAACAATTTGTCTCTGAGGCTCTTTTGATGAGTCTTGTAATCAAGCATCACTTGACTGCCTTATAGTCACACAACCCCCAAGCAGATGTTCTTATGTAAAGGATGAAGTGCATGGTGAAAGCAAGAGTCCAGATACTGACGGTTGATGGTGGACCACTTAAAAAGACATTGAACAAACTTTTTGTTCCCAACACACTGCACCTAATCATGCGAATGGTGGGTCTCTACATGAGAAGGTAAAAGAGACGTGAGTGTTCTAAAATGTTGTGATTGCTGTGAAGAACGTATGAATTATACTAATGTTCATTTCTGGAGCCCTTAGTGATTATTATTTCCCAAAGAAATGTTTTTAACAAACTAAAAAAAAAACATATAGAAAAATAACAGTGAGGTCGTAAATTTTTGCCATGAAGTTTGTATGCAGTTCCTTTGTGTCAGTTCATATCTCACAATTCTATATTACAAAGAATTGTAACTTGTGACCTGCAGGTAACACAAGGATCTTTGTGGCAGGAAGAGTAGCCCCTTGATCTATTTATATGAAATACATATATTTGTGACCTGTATGTTACACACCGTAATTTGCAGCTGGCACTTTAGCCCTGTATGCTATTTCATGATGAGGTAAACCTGTGATTACCTTGCACACCAGGGGCGTAACACAGCCCTGCGTCCCCTCAGTGTGGGGGGGCCCCGAGTTGCAGGGGGCCCTCTCAGCACAGTACTCAAGTCTTAGAGCTCTGGATTAAATCCGGAGCGGGCCCCTCTATGTACCTTGCTTGGGGGCCTCCTCAACTTTCGTTACGCCACTGTTACACACCGATCTCTCCACAAGTGCATTAGCCACCATAGTTATCTTACTATTTTATACCTTGAAACCTGCTAGGTATAAGGATATTTTGCCAGTATGTACCTTAACCATGTAGGAAACTTTAAAATGCAGTTTGCTTCTGACCAATCAATTTATCCAGAAAAAATGTACTATGACATTTGTACTTGTTATCAATTCTTTAGGGAAGAGCTTTATTTTTTTTTAATGTATATTGATTGTTAGCCTGCATTCCTCATGATTCCACCCCTCGTTACTGTGCCCATTTGTGCCGTCTTTCCCTTAGCCCAATTTATGAAAGCCCTCTGAACTATTCAGAAGAACGGAGTAGGTCCTATTAAACGTCAGTGCGCCAAATACAAGGCTGCATTGTCTTGAATCCACTTCATGCCTATTTAGTCCACTATTAGGCACTCTGCCCCTTTACGTCACTCCTGCATTCTGTGATAGTTTTTCTGTTTTCTTATTTAATTCTCCTGTGTTTGTATCACCTCTGTCAATGTCTGGTGAGGGAAAATAAGTGCCGGTCCCCAAAAAATGACTGCAGTTGAGCCCCAAAAGTACAGATTAAGCACTGCCCAGAGTATTTGTTTCCATTTCCAACACTAATTTTTTGTGTTCAGAAGTTTTTATTGGTTGCTTCCTTGAACAAAATAATACAACAAACACACAGTAAAAAATAAATACCATACTAGAAAGTGTACTATATTTCGAAAAACTAAGAAAAAGAAATTAAAAGGACCATAAAACATATGCTGACAATGAACATCTACTCATGGATTGCAGTGACATAATACAAATGATTTCCTACAAGAGAAATTAGGTAGAGAACCGGTATAGGCCAAGCCTGGGCAGACTACACTACAAGCCACGCCTCACGAAGGGAATATCTCAGGGCGGTTTGCGTGATTCAAAATATATGTCAAGACTATCCCACAAATGTCGGAGGGGGGTTTCCAAGGTGAGTTTTGGAGGGCAATTGTGTCCGCGCCTCTGAGAAGGGATACCCAGTTCAACCAGCATTTAAACAATGCTTTGTTTGTATCCTTCCGGTTAATTAGTATGACTTTAACTGCTGCGATCAGCAGAAGGTCCAAAAGGGCCCTGTCATTGTCGTTCAGTGTTTCCACATTATGGGAGGCAAATACTAATGTAGTGAATGTCCTCTTAAGGGAGCATGAAAAAAGTTTTGAGATCAAATCAAATATACTGTCCCAAAAATGTTTAAAGCATTTGCAGTAGAATAGCAGGTGCGCCAGGTCTCCTGTATCCTCCTTGCAGTTCCAACACTTGGAATCCTCTCTAATCTTGTGTAGGTGTAGGCGAGCAGGTGTCCAATATGCTTTGTGTAAGAGCCAGAATTTCGTCTGAGATAGGGCTGGGGACATTTTATTTCTAGTGACTGAGTTCCATGTCATGGATCAGACCTCTTCGGAGATCGGGAAAGAAGATTGCGATTCCCAATAGGAAGTGAGCTTTTTATTGAGGCTTGAATGTTTAGGGCGGAGCAATTTATAGATCCAGGATACTTGATGGCCCAGCTTCTTCATATAACTGTGCTGTCACCGCCACTCAGCTTCTGCTCATTTCAGCAAAATCGTAGGGCTAGGGAAGGTGCCATGAAAATAACTTTGAATTTCTAAGGACATAACATCGAACACACTGGCATGACCATAGACCCAGCTAGATGAAGGATGACCTCACATGGCTATTGACTCTGATGAAATAAAAATATTCAATGAATCACTCCAAAAAACAGATAAAAACATCTAACAGAAGCAGATTAAAGGCAGGGATAGGAGTTACAACAATTTGTAATTTCAACCCCTGCTGATATATTTTAGAACGATGTTTACCAAACTGTGGGTTGCGATCTATTGGTGGGTAGTCAGACAATTGTTGGTGAGGCGCAAAAGTCCAATTAATAAATAGATATGTGCCTTTAATTCTGTGTTTATCTTTCAGATTTGGTGCTTCAAAGACAGAGGTCAAATGACAGGCTGTATGTTTTCTAACAAATTGTTGATCAAGGGATTCTTTCTCCAACTGTAAAGCGAGAGGAGTTTTTAAAGTGAACTATGTGACAATCTTGCTGGAGTACAGGAAAGTGCGATGTTGGGTTTTTGCAACATACAAGAAAATGTAGATACATGTAAATGAACTATATTCAGCAATTAGGAAAGCAAGAATGGAGTGCATTTTTTTGTAATTCTGAAGTGTACTAGAAACAGAGATTTTAAAAGAAACAAAATAAACCAAGACACTTTACTTGGTGGTGTACAAATTATAAATGTTCACAGAAACCCGATTTCCACACACTATAATTCATACTGATTTACCGATAAACTATATTGTGCATGTCTGTTCAAAGTCAGCGGTCACTGCAATAGAAATTGTACTGACTGTAAATACCGCATGATGCTTTAGTTACATTGAAAAATCTCCCCTTCTCCTGTCCCTTAAAGTTAGGTGAGTCAGGAAAGTTTGCTCCTAAAAAGCATAGATTTTCATGTTCGTTACTGCAGCACGTGCATATTTCTTAAGTACCACAAGATGGCAGCGTTGGATCTTGAAAGAAACTCGCACCAAGCTCTATTGCTCTATAATGGGTAGCACGACGGTAACTCATTGCTAAACCCTCCAGTGCAAGCAGTAATACCAGAGACGTCTACCAACAAAAAAAGTGACAGATTTATACAAATGTGAATGCAATTATCCTTACGCAAGGACGTAATGTAATTCAGGGGGTGTAAGTGTGAGATTTCCGAAGAAACACAGCAGCATGCGCAACTGAAAAGATGGCACAAAGAACAAGTGGAGCATTGGGGGAAGAGACTGGAAGTGAGCTTTTTCGAAAGAGTAAAGGTTTCATTGGGGACTTCGAGATGTCAGTAGGAGGGTGGAGGTCATCCAGGAAAGTAACCTAAATCCGTGAAGTCCTTCAAATCGGTTTGTTGTGTAAAAGTTCTCATTAAACTGATCGATGTGTTGAATGTAGGTCTTAGAAACGGTGTCACCTGCAGGTAACAGACTCGCATCTCAGTGATACAGCTAGGGTGACCAACCGTCTGTAAATTTCACGGACTGCCCGTTATTTGGGCCTCTTGTCCGTTGTCAGTGATGATTTCTTTCACAGACCCCTTTTGTCTGTAATTTTGTTGATGGCAGCAAGCTGTGCTGTTCCCCTGTGACAATCTGAGCCAGCTCGTACTTCTCTTCGAACTCTAGAGGCTGCAGCAACCCCTCCCTGTCCTTGCACAGACAGTGGACAGGCCCATTGTCATTCTGACTGTGGATGATTATCACATAATGAATGACAACGGGCCAATGGCGTAGTGAAGCACTGGCTATATCTGCTTAAGTTGGGGTGTCACGGAGTCCGATAAAAGTGTTTCTTGGCCCTTTCTGACTTTGATCTGTGGCTCTCAGGTCAGTATAAGGCAGAATAACAACTAAACACAGCAGAATAATCACTGTGATGCAGCAGTTCTGTGGGGAGGGGGCTAAGGGTAACAAAGTAGCCAAAAGCGGCGACAAAAAGTGAAGTGCACTATTTTCTCAAACGAATATAAACTTATTTTGATGTCTACTTATGTTGGTTGTCTATTTGCTTACTTATGTACTATTGTGTGACCTCCTCTGATGTATCAGTAAAAGGTACCTTTTGTCCTGAACTTTTGTCCGGAATTTTGACCTCCTGTTCTGAGTTTTTGTCATGAATTTTGACCCTTTTTCCTGAATTTGTACTCTCATTGTCCTGAATTTCCACCGATGCCAGTTGGTCATGGGTCTTTGTATAATCTGCAGGTCATATATATGGTTAATAGACCTGATGCACAACCTGTGTGGGAGATAGAGAGCGAGTGTGTACGTTTGAATTGTGGTGTGGCAAGGCGTCTATGGACCCTAATCAAGTAAAGACTCACTTTCATCATGAGCATGCACGGGAAAAGCAGACCAGAATGTATGATCGTTTTCACATGCACTATCTTTCTAAACCTATATGTGTGACATAACATTCTAAAAGTCAGCAATCATGTAAGATTTCAGAAATACCTGCACTAAAAGGCTGCTCTGAAATGTTACTTGCACACTAAACCAACAAGACTGTCAAGTTCAAAAACACCCTCTTAAAAATGATTTTCATTAAACAGAACCATGAGAAATGCAAATTAATTCAATGGACTGTTCTGTAATGCAATCATAGAAATAGAAGTTTAGTTCATGACCTTGAAATGTTTCAAAACACATCCCTGTAGCTGATAAAGCCAGCAGGAAAATTGTACTTTTCGCTTGCACAGTTGAACATGCATTTTCATAAATGTGGTATAGTTACATCAAGCAAACCAAACCTATGTTACGCATTGTTTTATAAGAAATATATAATTCGATTTTCACATGCCTTTGCTGCACCCTCCCTGCCCCATGTTGCTCTCTTATCTTTTTGTTTCCCCCTTCATGTTGCTCTCCCTCAGTCTGCTTCCCCACACCCTCCCCCCATGCTGCTTTCCCCACCTGCGGCCTTTGTGTTTCTGCCTGCCCTAATATTGGTGCCGCCTGCTTTGTGTTGCTTAACCCTCCTGCCCTCTATTATTTCCCCCTCAACCGCTTTGGGGGGGAATAACTATTTTTTTCTTAATATTTACTAATCCAACTTGGATCACTAAACAAAATGGAAAAAAGTGCTTGCATCATTTTGTAGGCTCATGTATGCTTGTTGTACACACTTTCAAAATAGTGTCGTTGACCCGGTCATAGGCTTTTACTTCTCTATTTTTACCCATTCTGCAGAGCATCACAGATGCTGTAGGACAGGGTGCCCCACTATTCCATAGCAATATATCTCAAAGGTGCAACCTATTGGCGTTGCTAATGCTTGTTATGTTTCTGGCAGGGGGACATAAGCGCGATCTGATTACACCCCATAGACTCCCATCAGCTCCTGGCTTGAGAAGGGACTTCATTTTCCTGACCTGGGGAAGGAAACAGTAGTTTCAGCAGTATTAGCCCTTCAGTGCTCTCGCAGAGCTATATATGGAAGTACAGACTCAGACCGTACTATTGTAACCTGCACTGGCGCTTCATTCCAGCATGAAACAGGAAGTCTCGTCTTAATTGCCAAGGCACCTCCAAAATCTGTGTGTAAAGCATTTCTGAGACTGAGACTCTCCGTCTGAAGCCTGGAAACAGTGTGGCGCTCTGGAGGAAGAGGAAGTCCAGGGGATATGAAACAGACATTTGTTCTGAGGTTTCTCATTTTAACTACCTCACGTTCACATTTTAGTGTGCTGTGAGCTCACCCTTTGCAGCCAGCATCCTCTCCCTGCTTTGTATCTCATATTTCATTGGTGAGCATTAGGCTACAGGTGGAAGCCAGCGCATAAAGTTATAACAATTAACTGGACACAAAATTGATTCTCGTTAATGAAAAAAGTGAGGATCTGAATCCTTGTTCTTTCTGTACCTGTTTTTCATCTACCGCTCCATCTTTTTTTGTTTTGCGCTTTTAATCTATTAGCTTTTCCGTTATTCATTACACTTTTATCCATCTTTTGTGTATTTCATGTGTTGTTTGCTCTCAAAGGTCTACCTTTTCTCTCTCCTTCTCTTTTATCCCGCCATCCCTCTCATTCGATCTTTCTATCATTTGTTTCTTCACACTTGGTTTAACCAGCAAGCACTGTCTCACTTGTTTCTCCTTCCACTTCCGCAGTCCGTCATTAACACCATGTGCGGGCAGGGCATGCAGGCCCTCGACTACCTGGAGGCCGGACTCTACATCCACACCAGCGGGTGCATAGACCGACTGGTCAACTGGCTGCACACCAACCTGTTCCTGCTGGGCGGGATCGCGCTGGGCCTGGCTATCCCACAGGTAAGGCGTCCTTCCCTCGTCTCATTCCTTGAGTCCTACTGGAGAACATGTCATTGCTATGAACTTGAGAAAGGATGCAAGAGATTCAGTCAAGCGCCTAAAAGCAGTCTTCTCTTTTGTGGTCCAGAAGCATTTAGTATTGGAAAGTCCTTCCTTATTTGCAAATGAAAGCTCAGATGCATCAGCCGCTATCTCCAAACATCTCCCAACCTTTGAGAAGCAGCTGGTGGGGATACCTAGGTCCAGGTCTGGTCATGGCCTAAGAGTGCTTGAAGTGTCTCCTGCTCGGCGGTTCCTCCCCAGAGCAAAGTCATGCCAATGTCTCCCAGACCCAGTCCATTCAGGGCTGACGACCGAGTACTGCTTCTCCGCACAGGGATGTATATTCCACCAACATCTTGGGGCAGTTGAAGTGACACCACCCATCAGTTGACATTCCACAAACTGACATCATAGTCCCATAGATCCCAGTGATGTAACAAGAAGTGACATCACTTTGGTGAATAAACCGCCCTACGATAAGTAAGATTAATAAAATATTAACGTGTCACTAACTTAGACAAAAGACAATTTTACTTACCAGCCTTCTGTTAAATAGTGTGTTGCCATTACATGCCTTGGATGCAGCCATAATGACCCACTGGCGTTTAATTACATGTTAAGTGCAGAGCCTCCAAGTGCTCAGGGACAGACGTGTGTGCTGATGCATCATATTCTAAGTTCAGCCTCAAAGGTCCAGGTACAGCGTCACACGCCGACCAAACCGAGGTAGTCTGTTAGATGCAGAAAACCTTCATTTCTTAGCTCAAGACAAATGCAGTCTCCTAGGACATGATAGAGAAGTGGTATGCCTGTTTGCCCGTGTTTTCTAAGAGCTTTCTTATATCCCGTCTCCTGACACTATTTCACCATATGTGGGTCCACCCTACTGTCAGGATGGCCGAGGAGGCTTCTGGAGCCCAGGATACATTGGCACTCCCTCATCCATGAGGGAGGGAGGAGCAGGGGTGGGGAGGAAGACCCTGAATTTTGTGTAAAAGGCTGGCATAGGCCTCTCATACAAGGTGATGCTGGGCAGGTAAGACCTTTCAACTCCGTCCTTAGCATCTTCTCAGTTGCACCCCAGCAATCTGTTCCTAGATTCAGTCATCAGTTCTAAGCAGCTGGTTCTGCCTTTGCTAATGCTAGTGACATAATCTGTTTTATTTGTTTGAAATTTCCACCATATGACTCCATGTAGCCCCTCGGCTGCAGGTGGAAGGCCTCCGACAGCCTACAGTTGATATTATTTCACGTCCACTAACAATGGCATTTTGGTGAATGGCTTTCCAGACTTAAACTGTTAACATCCCTTTGCATTCCCTCCAACACACCTGTTGCCCATATCTTGATTAGATATCAACTGTAGTCCAGCATCAGTGGAGTATTTCTGATCTACAGCTATCATAGTCTTCTATCAGTACAAGGACACCGCCAGAATGTAAGTACATTCTGTGCTAGCCATTGAGCTGGAGACTTCCCTCTCAGCCAGCATCTCTCAAAGTGTAGGCTTTGCTCCAGAAAGGCTGGACTGTGAGGTTGGAGACCTGTAAATAAAGCTGCAGAAGTCGTCAAGTAAATGAAAGCCATCTTTGGGCAGGCTTGTTGCATATAAAGAAGATTCTCCGTCTGGCGTTGGCATTGCTATTTGGCCCATTCATTTATTCTTCAGCATAGATTCCATCTTTGTGGAGGAGGCGCTAGGTGGCGCCAAACCAAGATGGCCGCACTGGAGTGAGGCTCCCGCCCGACCTGGCATTATTCATTATCCTACAGCATCCTGATCGGTGATACTGGACCGAAATCCTCCAAACTGGCTCCGTTGCAGGGTCCTGCATACAACGGTGTAACATTCGCTCGATTTGCGCAGCGGCTTGCCTGGAGAGACGCCGGCGATCTGAGAGCGGGAGGTGGTGACGCTGCGTAGGAGACTGCCAGCCGGGTCTGCTGACTGGGACAGACCGGGGATCTGCGGCCTCTCCAACGGCGTCGGTGGATATTGACCTGCAGTCTGGGCCCTGGTCCCCCCCTCTCCTTCCCCCCAGTGACCGACCTTGAAAAAACACTACGGAGGCGATCCTGGTGTGAAACGCCGGCGGAGGACATGACCAACGGCTTTCCTTGCGGCCGGGAGCCGCGCTGTCCATTTCTAGCACCTGGGAGCAGCGGAGCAGACAGACGGTGAGGAGGTGCGGGCTGACGCGCTACGACCTGCTTTTATCACGGAGGGCGGACCGGACCTTGGGGGCGAGTGGTGCTGCAGCGGAACGTATGGACATAAAAGGGGTGAGAGCAGTCAAACTTTATGCTGCATTAACTCCTGGTGGGCGGCCCGGCCTAGGGAATCTCATGCCCACACCCTGCTAAAATACCGCAACACCCCCATTGAGACTGCGGTACCTGCATCGGCTTGGCCGGTAATGTGGAGGAGACTTGCCCACCGCACTTAGCCCCGCGTCCCCCAGGCACACGCTCCTACGCTTGGCCTGGTCCCGCTCTGCAAAACCATTGGAGGCGCGAAAATTCCTGGCCTAGCCGGAGCCCCCGCAGGCCCTCGTGTCGCTGTCAACTGTGTACAGGCCTTGAGCCCCTGAGGTGACAGAGGCCATTCTACCACGCTGAACCGGCTCCCTGCCTGGGAAGCGACGACCCCCCTCTCCAGGGGAGTCCAGTGAACTCTGACCGATCAGTCCTACCGCCTTCTGACCCTATACTGGGGGATTTCCTCTGGAAGATAAAATAGACGGAGGAGAGGCTTCATAGCGCTGGTCACCCCTATAACAGGCCCCAGTGAACTGCTGCTGGCCAGTGTCTGCCTGCACCTACCATATACCCATCTCCTCTACCTGGAATACTGGCGGCCTCTTCACTAGCGGCGGCCCGGACTCCGAGACGCGACATGGGGCGCAACGATGCTAGGCAGTCCAAGATTCCGTTTGAGTCTAAAAAACCTGCAAAAGGGACGCCGGATGCGGAGGGGAGCCCCGCCGCGCCGTCCCCCCATGACGACGATTGGAAGACGCTCCTACTTGGCATGAAGCAGAGCCTATCGACCATTGACGCCAAGATCGACACCATTAACACCCGTATGGATAGTGTCGTGACGAGACTGGAACAGCATGACACCCGCATCAAAGAGGCAGAGGACAGGATCTCTACGCTGGAGGACGGGGCGACGTCGACCACCAAGCAAGTTTCGCAAATGGATAAACTGCTCAAGCTAATTGCGGATAAAAATGAAGATTTAGAAGCGAGGTCCAGGCGCAACAACATCCGCGTCCTGGGCCTTGCAGAAACAACGAACACTGGCAAACTGGAGATCTTCATGGAAAAACTGGTGGTGGAACTGTTCGGGAAAGACTCCTTCTCCCCACATCTAATAGTGGAACGGGCACATCGTTCACTTGCTGCGCCTCCTCCTCTTGGGCTGCCTCCGCGCCCTATCATCGCCCGCTTCCTGAATTACAGGGACAGAGATGCAGTTCTTCGTCGCGCAAGGGAGCTGGGCACAGTAACCTATGGCAACGCAACGCTGTCCTTCTTTCCTGATTTTACCCCCTCAGTACAAGATGCAAGACGCAAATTCGCCGCAGTTAAAAAGAAACTACAAACCCATGAAATCCCATATGCCATGCTTTATCCGGCGAAGCTAAAGATCACACACCGTGGCACCCACCACTTCTTTACCAACCCACAACAGGTGGAAGACTTTCTCAAGCAGCAAAGGAAGGAAAGACTCCGAGAGGAGAGGGAGGAGCGACGGTCCAGGTCACAATCTCCATTATCCCAACAGGACTAATCAAGATAGTCCTGTACTCATCGAGGTACCACCGCCGGTAGCAGCCCTCTGCTGAACTAGATGCAACACTCTCTGGTGTGGTACCACTGCAGATTTTATCTGTCACCGATCTACAACATGGCAAGTGCCGGATCACCCACCTCCGTCCCACGGCCGAAGTCTGGGCCTTGTCCCAGATGCCAGTGGGTGCAAGTAAGGAGGTGGTGGGCAGGTCTGGCGCCTCTTAGACTACGCCTCCAATGGGCGATCCCCATAACACCTTTCCCCCTTCTGGGGTCAGGGTTACTGTAGTTCTGATGTTGATTTTGGCTCTATTTGGACTGTGGGAGGGGGGATGGGTTCTGAATGCCCGGCAAGTTGGGGAAGCCGGAGTGGGAGGGGGGAACGTCAGCACTGCCTCAACGATTATCAGTCCACTTGGTACTCTAGTGGGAGGCGGACATTTCAGTGTTGCGGGGTGGTTGTTGACCCGGTCAGTTGGGGTTACCGGGGGGAGGATAGGATTGGGAGGTCGGCTAGTTCCCTACACTGTCTTTGGCCTATTGAAGGTGAGTCCCGGGAGGGGGAGGCCCCAGGGCGGAGGGCTGGGAAATGTCCTAAGTTGTCATTCTGCAATTACTTGTTCGATGCATGTTGCTACACCTACTTGCTCAGTTTATATGTCATTGCGGGGATGGGTGACGTAACGGATCCGCCACCTGGGCTACAGCTCCAGGTATTGTCATGGAATGTGCGAGGGCTAAATAACCCTAGAAAGAAAAGGCACATTTTGGGGTACCTGGACAGACATGGAGTGGCTATAGCTCTTCTACAGGAGACTCACCTACTGCCAAATGGGACCCCCCTATTCGCATCCAAATGGGCCTCGTGCAGAGTCTTTTCGTCTTTCTCCAGTTATGCTAGAGGGGTCACGATCCTTGTGCGTAGAGGGGTAGGCTTTACCCCAGCAGGCACGGACATGGACAGTGGGGGGAGATACTGCATGGTCTGGGGGAAATTGTACTCTCACACAGTGATTATTGCATGCTATTATGGCCCGAACACAGATGACCCGTCTGCACTGCTCACGATGTGGGGCAAAATTCAAACACTGGGCATAGCTCATGTTATACTTGGGGGGGACTTCAATACAGCCGTAAAGCCTGTTATTGACAGATCACACCCGCAATCGTCACACTACACCAACACCCAACGCTCCCTACTGGGCATACTGGAAGATCACCATTTAGTTGACGCCTGGAGACATACGCACCCCACCACGCGCCAAGGTACTCACTACTCCGCAGTTCACTCTACCTGGGCTCGCATAGACTACATTTTCCTTACGGCAGGCCTCACACCCTGGGTAATTAACACCTTGCACCTGGCCCGTACTTTCTCAGATCACTCTCCTGTCCTCCTTACTCTGCGCGTCCCCCATGAAGTCTCCCCTTATTTAAGCTGGCGCCTCAACCCCGCGCACCTTGCAGACTCAGCCTTTAAGTCAGAACTTGAGCTGGACATACAAGACTTCTTTGACCGCAATATTAACTCTGTTAGCAGCCTTACTACTGTTTGGGAGGCTTTCAAAGTCACCGTTAGGGGCTGGTGTATTTCCAAGGGAGGGGGTGTACTCAAATCCCTGCGGGGAGAGCTACGCAAGTTGGAGTCCGAGATACGCACACTTGAGAGGGATGTAGCTGGCGGCACGGAGGAATATGAGAAACGGGCTAGGCTCAGGGAAAAGATCACTGAGTATTCGGAAGCGGCGGAAAGAGAATGTCAATTCCGAGGCAAACCCTTCATGGCGCGAATATATGGGGAGGGAGACAGGCCGGGAAAGGCCCTGGCCACGGCTGTAAAACCCCCTAGACATAGTGGATATGTAACTTCCCTGTGCGACGAACACCAGGTGCCTCAGAGGGACTTACCTGGACAGCTCCGGGTGCTTACGAACCACTACAGGGCACTGTACTCCTCACAAAGGCGAGAGCCTCTGGTGCTCCACACCTATCTTGCAGATACGGCTATCGCATGGTTGGGCCCGACGCAACAGAAATTCTTACACCTTGAACTTGAGCTCGATGAAATAAAGGACGCCATTATGTCCATGAAATCTGGCAAATCTCCAGGATCAGATGGACTGCCGATAGATTTCTATAAAACCTACATCCACATACTTGCCCCCATACTGAAGCAGGTATATTACTCAGCTCTCGAGGAAGGAGCACTGCCCGACAGTATGAGAGAGGCACTGATAGCATCACTGCTTAAGCCAGGTAAACCCCCGGAGCTATGTGACTCCTATCGGCCCCTGTCGCTTTTAAATACTGACGTTAAAATACTGGCTAAAGTACTCGCGACTCGCCTGAATCTTCTTATGGAACGGCTGGTCCTCCCAGATCAGGCGGGGTTTGTCCCGAATCGTGCGACTTCGCACAATCTCCGTACCCTACAGGCGGTCATGCAAGATATAGATCCCAACTGTGAAGCAGCAATATTTTTAGATGCTACCAAAGCATTCGATTCCCTGGAATGGGACTACCTCTTGGAGTTACTGGAACGGATGGGTACTCCATTCAGCTTTTTGGATTGGATCAAACTACTGTACACCAAACCACGAGCTTCGGTACTCCTAAACGGGTCCCGCTCCGCACCCTTCGAGATACACAGAGGAACCCGACAGGGTTGCCCATTATCTCCAGTATTATTTCCGATAGCAATCGAACCCCTGGCGGCCAAACTTCGCCAGCATCATAACCATAGGTCCCTGATTTACCCGGAACGACAGCTGCTCATCTCCTTATACGCGGATGATATGACCTTATACGTACATAAACCGCGAGATAACCTCAATCCCCTACTGCGCGAAATTACCAAGTTTGGAGCGATAGCGGGGGTACAAATCAATTGGTCCAAATCAGCCTTGTTTCCCCTCACTGACAGCACTCCCCAGTTCCCCCTTGACTTCCCGCTCGAATGGGCGCAAGATGAGATAAAATACCTGGGGGTCATCGTGACTAGGAACCGGGATGCACTGATCAGGGCGAACTACGGAACGGTCCTAGATAAATTAGCGGACAGCATAACGAAAAGGATTCATTTGCCGTTGTCCATGGCAGGGCGAGTATCCATGATCAAAATGGTCATTCTTCCTAAGCTGCTTTACCTATTCACCAATATTCCCTATAGTCCAGGCCCGCATTTCTTTAAGGCGCTGGAGTCCCAGCTCTCCAGACTTATATGGGGGGGGGGGAACAAGCTCGGCTAAAACTGGCGACGCTAATGTTACCTTACCACCAAGGCGGGTTTGAAGTACCGAACTTCCGATTATACTACGATTGAGCACAGGGCCATTTCGCGTCCTACTGGCTTCACCCCCCGCCCTTCATGGCGCACCTCGCTGTGGAAGACGGATATATGAGACCAGAAAAACCGTCGGGGTACCTTTATAAGGAGGTTAGTGTCACGGATAGAGACCCATCCACGGTTGACTGTACAGTGCGGGCATGGCGCAGGATTGCGGAGCGTATGGGGGTGACCCTTATGTATTCCCCCAGAATGATTCTGGCACATGACCCTAGAGTGAGTATTGCCCGAGAGGAAATAGGCCGTAAACTGCTCTCCAGACTGGCCCTTTGCAAGTGGGGAGATTTATACGTAAACGGCCAGTTCCGTACACAGGCTCAATTTTTCGGGGAACAAACGCCTTCTATTATGGACTCATTCCTATACACGCGACTCCGACAGAATATCAAATCTGTCACACTGGAGTTCCCGGACGAGCCAGAAACCTTTGCGCCCCTGCATGCACTGCTACAACAGGACACCCCGAAACACGTTGTTTCTACGCTCTACAAGCACACGTATGCTTCCTCCGCTCCCCCAGACCTACGGGCCAGAAGAGACTGGGCCGCGGACCTAGATCCTCCCCTTACAGACGAACAATGGGAAGACAGCTGCTCCCATACGGTATCGGTGACGGGAAATGCTCGCCTTAGATTGATCCACTATAAATTTCTCCACCGCCTCTATTATACCCCCGCCAAGCTCTACCGATTTGGTCTTCGAGAGGATGATCGATGCGCCAGATGTAGACAAGCGGGAGCTGACTTTATGCACTTAGCGTGGTCATGCCCAGAGGTCGCACTGTACTGGACGCAGGTGACCGAGGCCATGTCCACAATGATAGGGATAGAATTAGACACCTGTCCCAAGGTTGCATTGCTGGGGCTACCCGCTGCAGCAAATAACAGATTCCGGAAATTCACCGCAATGGGCTTCCTACTTGCGAAGCGCCATGTGGCGTGCAGATGGGGCCGGGGTCGTGCCCCCAAATTCAAACTATGGCTGGCGACAATGTCAACCTGGCAAGACCAGCTACACAGTTATGCCGACCTGCTGCCACATAAATCGAGACCCAAGGACCTATGGGGCCCGCTCGCCACCTACCTACTCCGCGCCCAGTCTACTGCTGAAGCGAGTGCTGAGGACCAGGGGGAAACTGGGCACGTTGGGCAGTCTGGCGGATTGCACGACGATTCCCCTCAGTTGTGAGGACGAGACTCAGCACTCCCACCACCCGCCTGCTAGAGGGCACCTAGCTGGGATTTGTTGCCTGCAATGCTCCTCTACGCGCGATTCCTAGAGCCATGAGGTAGTCCTCAGTCCATTCCTGGGGCGCACGAATGTCGGAGCTATGGACCACTAGCGGAGTGATTTGGCCCGGCAAATCTCCTCCCTCCTCCCCCCCTCCCTCACCCTCCCTCCTCCCCCCCTCCCTCACCCTCCCTCCTCTTCCCCCCCCCCTCCTGACCTCCCCCGCGCATTCACATGTCTTGGCATTTAGGGTGGAACATCGCCCCCATGTCAGGAGACATGCACAGACTATACGCATAGCCCCCCCCCGCGCCCCCTCCCGCAGTGGGAAGCACATGACTGACCGTTCACCAAGGTATGCAACCACACGCACTCCCACTATACTGCTCAGAGCCACATCACGCCGGACTTGGAGTCCGGTGAACCTGACTACCGCATACCCCCGACGGGGAACTCACTAGGGAATGGGACTGACCTCCTGGGTATTGTTACGAGTTGTTGTTAATGTTTAAAGTCCAACAAAAAGTTAAAATTAGACCTCAAGAAAGTACGAATTGATATTGACGGATAGGTTGCTTGCAGTAATACGCTTTATTCTACAGCTTTCTATAACAGTTATCGCGGCCGGCCCAAGTGGGTTGTAGGCGACATGCTGTGTAAGTAACTGGCACTATGCCCAAGGTCCGGCCTTATGCTCGATCTACGTACTATTGCTGCCGGCCTGACACGTTGGGTTGTAGGCACATAAGCTGTGTTTTACCTCTATACCTACAATAAAGGTCTGCAAAAATAAAAAAAAAATAAAAAATAAATAAATAAATAAATTCATTCCTTAGAAAAAAAAAAAAATAGATTCCATCTTTGTGGGTGTCTTTAGTGTATTTGCGTGCGCCTTCTAGATAAAGACATTAGGAGATTTTTAAGGGTCGATCAACATTTTTCCCACTCTTTTGACCAATGTTGCGTATTTTTTTCTTTGCGTTTTTCAGCCCCTCCTGTAAAGAAAATACCTTTTTAGGTTTTAAATGCTTCATTTATGTCCTGCCTTGTTTTTGTGTGTGTTATCAAGAGTTCAGGAGTCAACTACAGCCTACTTGTATGTGCATTACAAAGATTGAAGGGGTCTTTTTTTTCTCCAACTGATGTCAGGAGAATGGGTGGACATGCTTCTGACTGAGTTGTCAAGCATTATTTACAGGCTGAAAAGTCACGTTTTATTTTTTTCCTCTTTTATAATTGCAGCCTATGGTCACGTTTTATTTCCTATTGATGCAAAAAACATACTGTAGTATGTCATGCAAGGGGAGCTTACAGCTTATCACCAACCCCTAGAGCCATTAGGAGGCCTGTTATTAGATTCTGGCGGATATCTTCCAATGTATTGTGCGTGATGGGTCTTTGGCAAGTTTATACGTTTCTGAGAGTTTTGCATTTGTGGTTGATTATCATTGTAGGCCTTTTGTCATATTTTAGGCTTGCTGAGTCTGTGGTCGGATTTTTAGTGTGGTGGGTCTATCTCACAGATGCTCCTTTCCCACGTGTGGTAAACTATTGCTCTGCTAGTACATCTTCGGACTGATGTACTTATTGGCAATATTTGTTTGCGTCATATACTTCTTTTTATATGTTATAATGCTAAATTTGGGGCAGTGTGTTGGCTGTTATTAGAATTTTTGTCTGGTTAGTCTATAATCCTAATTTGATTTGTGGTGTGTATTATCAGATGTTTGGCCTTGTGTATGTTACCTTTTGGACGTAGTTGGTCTATTGTAATATTTTGGCCTAGTGAACCTGTTACAAGATTTTGGGACCTTTTGGGTTTCTTATTAGATTTTTGGTTTGACCTAGTTATGAAAATCATATTGATAATAATTACTTGTTTTTATTGAATACCTCTTCACTGCTCACTTCTGCTGTTTCTAACTGCTGAAAATAACAGAAGTTGCTATTTCAAACTTTTTAGTACTCAACTTAAGATGGCCATGACGAGTATTAACCCACTGAGTCATCTTGCCAGAAATCTGGTTTTGTGTGTGGGTATTTACAAGCAGATTTAAGTGCAGTTGATTTACTTTCAGACTCTTGGCCATATTTGTTTTATAATATTTTTGGTTGGGTGTGTCTATTATCGGATGTATCTGATGTTTTCTGCATGTAGGTCTGTTATTGGATTCCAGGGCCCATTGGTTTATTACTATACAATACATGGGCATCTGTAATCCCTATATAAAGGTCAGTCTCGGATTTCTTTATAATCGGTGACTGGTGACGCACCTAGTCACCGATTATTACGAAAAGACATCCAAACAAGACTATTGCAAATTATTACAGGGGAGTTCTGACATCACGATGCCTGCCGCCAGCAGCCGAGGTGAAAGGCTGGGCTGGTCAGGCCATAGAGCATAATTGAAGCAGCTTTTTAAAGCAACGAAAATGGAAGATTGCTTTTCTTCTGCTTTATTTTTCTAGCTTACAGGGACAAGCAGAAAGAACATTTTTTTTTAGCACTCCTTAGCTAGTTGGATAGCTAGAATCTTTCTGCAGGTTTCTACACTTTCCGAGCTACTGCAGCTTTTTTTTCTTTAACTAGCCTGTATTGAACTGTTTCTAATATCTATTTGGAACAAATATTGAACACTTGTGTTTAATTTTGCAGTAAGCGTTCTATTTTTATTCTTCAGGTTGGCAAACATGCTCGCTCTTTCATGTGAAAGAGCTCCTCGTTAAGTCGTTTGTAGGAACGGTGATGGTGTGATCATGTATTATATGGGAGAATATACCCTCTAGGATACATGATAAGGATATTACAACTCACCTAGGTGTTCCATAACCTTATAAAGGAACTTTGCCTTCTACCTTGTTCCTCTATATGGTTATGGAACTCCTTGGTGACTTGCAATATCCTTATAATGTATGGCAGGGGGTACTTTATCCTTTATATTTTCAAACAGGTCCCGCTGTCATCAATTGGTTGACCTGGTGGTTGTGTTATCATTGAAATTCTTTGTTCAGTTATTTAAAACCATTACAATAAAATTTAATTACATCTCACAAAATTTTACAAATCATTGAAATATTCAGATTTCATCACTACTTATTCTTAATACAAAGTAAAGTGCTCTGAATAATGTGAACCCTCTAACTTTCCATTTGGTAAAAACTACTAATTTGATGTGCCGAGCATGTGTACTCTTCTTCTGACCACAAGTTTTAATGTGCACTTTACACCTGTTTGTACATGCTATTGCATGTGAGATTCATTTCCCTATTGGTTGTACTTTCATGAAAACACAGTTATAAATATGTTAAAACCTAAATATAACTGTTCAGGCTCGGAATTTAATTAGAATTAAATTGTCCAGAGATATTTACTTTACACATGCCATCTGTTTATATAAACCGTTTAGACTCTCAGCGACCATCTTTGGTCAGACTGCTACTCCGTTAATAAGCAGGTGAAGGTGTTCCTGTAGTTTACTTATTTCTACTTTGTACAACTAGCTGTGTGCAAATTCAATTCTATGGTCCCCGGCTAATGTATGGCGTATGTAGTACAGTGAGCAATAGGAAGTGTGAAAGGGGCTTTCCACTTTCTGTAGTTCTATTGGTGCTAGTTATCCAGTATTATGGGTGTCTTTCATAGATTCACATGCCTGAATCATTCCCCGTCGTCGAGATGGGAGCCCCGGTAATAGAAAAGTAATGTCTAATAGACATACATAGAGAAAAGTAGGCCTAAAGGCCTTGCCTTAGTAGCCTATCTGTGTCCTTTTGTAAAAAGGACCAAAATCCTGAAGGTAGCCAATCAGCTACCACCTCCCTCTAGAACCTTCCTGCCAGGAGCCTCAGTCTCTCAGATTTTCTACCGCACGTTGTGCTAGGGAGTCCCCACCTGAGCTCTCCTCAGGTTTCTTGAATTTCTCACTTTTTCAACTGAAAACTTGGATTATTTGCTTCTACTATGGCTGAACAACCGAAGAAATGACTATTTAGAGCCTGTTCCTCTTGTGGCAAGAAGAGACTGCACATTGATGACAAGCATGAGACTTGTCTCTACTGTCTTTATCCGGATCATTCTGTCAAGGAATGTAGGATTTGTAGAACATTTTCTACTAAAACTCTCAAAGATAGAGAAGGAAGACTGCTCCTCTGGCTCAACAGGCTCAAGACCAGAGATGATGATGTACTGTCCTCGGAGGGCAGTGAAATGGCTTCAGTTTCTTCTAAACTGTCCTTGAATCGGCCAAGGGAGGCTTCCCCTAGCCATTCAGACGTCCCTCACAAAAAGACTACCACCAAGTCTTCTGAGGTAAGATCGGACACGTCTGTGAAGGAGCCGACAACCTTCAAAAAGCCATCGCAGTCTTCGTCGACGACCGCGTCGACGTTTTCTTCAAGAAAAACCACATAGGTCTCCACGTCGACGACGACGGTTTCGACGACGATGGCTTCGTCCGCCTTTGCTTCAACGACGACGACCACCCAATCGTCGACGATGGGTAAGCCACTGTCGTCGATTGTACTCATTAAAAAGCAGCAGTCATTTGTTAAAACTTCGTCGACGTCACCATCGACGACGACGACATCGACGACGATGATAAAACAAAAGACGACGACGCCTTCACCGTCGACGAAGACTCCGTCGACATCCGGTGTGTCGTCGACGAGAGCACCGTCGACGCCAAAGTCGCCACCGACGACGAAAGCAACGCCGACGTCTAAAAGTACATCGTCGACGAGAACATCTTCGACGACGAAAGTACCGTCGACGACCGTATCGACGACGGCGAAGATTGCGCCGACGACCACACCGTCGACGATCACATCGCTGACGACAGCGACGACCACGAGAGAATCGTCGACGCCTGACAAACGATCGTCGTCATTACCGTCGACGACACCGTCGACGACCTCATCGTCGACGACGACATCGTCGACGCCATGGAAAAAAGCTGAGTTGATCCCGTCAAAAATGATCACCAAACTACCTATTACACCAGAATTAACATCACCCAGTAGGGTTCAGAAACTACCTCCAGCCTGCTTATTGCAAACTGATGAATCTGATGACGACCAATTCGAACAGGCTACCAGTCCGTCAGATCTCAATGTCAAATGCCAGAGTACTGACGATGACGGAGATGATGTCATCTTTATGGAAGAAACTACGCAGATCCAAGAGCATACACGAGTTACTCCGATGATATGCCTGCCGGCTGAAATAGTCTCTGACTTACAATTCTTAATCACAGACTACAAAAAACGATTCCCAGAATCACCAGCGGCCTCTTCCAAGGAGAAGCCTCACGAGTCATCCAGACCGCACCAATCCCCAAGATCACGACCACCACCTTTGGTTATGCCGCAGGACAGTGAAACGGTGCATAACATTCAATCTTCTGAGGAAGAAGAAGATGTTCCTGAAGAAGGAGAGGTTCGAGACGACCTTTCACATAACAGAGACGGCGAGGATTACGTCGCTCATTCACCAGCCACGCCGGAACCCAACACTTCAGACTCTCCACCAGTGGATATCGGCGGATTCCACAATTTAATTGAAAGAGCAGCCATTAGATTCCACATGACCATGGAATCAAAGGAAACAGATTGTTTTCTCTATGACTTTAAAGGGTAACTAGACATAATATCAAATCCACAATATCGAATGGATAAAATATCGAGTAAAAAATATCGATAATAATAAAATATCGAAAAAAAAATATCGTTGGGAAAAATATCGAATGAAATAATGTTAAAAAAATATCGACTCAAAAACATCGACAAGACAAAATATCGATATATAGTCAAAGTATAAAATATCGATAATATGTAGAAAAAAGGTAATAAATGTTATTTTTTAGTAATAGTAATATAAATAGTAGTTAATGTTTAGGAGCGGGATGTTGGGTTAATAGGGGATAAGGGTGGGGAGTAATTTAAAATAAATAATTAATTACTATATGTTTGTAATTTTTTTTAACATTAATTAATTGGTAAATAATTATTATTAATTACTTAATAAATGTACTAATTAATATTAATTATTTAATTAATTATTATAATTATTGTACATATTTTAAAATATTATTTGGTAAATAATTATTATTAATTACTTAATAAATTTACTAATTTATATTAATTAGTTAATTAATTATAATTATTGTACATATTTTAAATTATTAATTATTTGGTAACTAATTAATATTAATTAGTTAATTAATTAACTAATTAATATAATTTAGTTAATTAATTTATATAATTTTTTAAAAATATTTTTTAATTTTATTGACAATTATTTAATATTAATACGTTAATTAAATTATTTAGAGTTAATTTTTATATATAGTATATTTTGTTATTGTTACGTAATTAATTTGGAACAAATCATAATAATTTTTTATTTTAATTATTTACAGGTATTGTGCTACTATATAAATATTTTAGGTATTGTTATAAATTGTAATTAATGTTTAGGAGCGGGATGTTGGGTTAATAGGGGATAAGGGTGGGGAGTAACTTAAAATAATTAATTAAATAATATATGTATATAAAGATTTATAATTATTAATTAATTGGTAAATAATTATTATTAATTAGTTAATTAAATCTATAATTAATATCATTAAATTAATTATTTAATATATTTTTTATATATTTTTTATTATTAATTAATTGTTAATTATTTTATATAATTTTGTTTATTATATTATTTAGACATTTTTCTTTATTTTTTTTTATTGTTAATTAATTATTTTTGAAAATATATTATTAATTATTACATTAAATTAATTACAGCTAATGTGTTCATATATTAACTTCATTGTTATTGTTAATTAATAATTGGTAATTAAACAATAATAAATATTTTTGGGTCAAGGAGTATTTGTAGGGTTCAGGGTCAGTTTTGTGTTTTTGGTTAAAGGGGTATTTATAGGGTTCAGGGTCAGTTTTCAGTTTTTGGGTAAAGGGTTTTTTTTAAGGTTCAGGGTCTGTTTTCAGTTCTTGGGTTAAGGAGTTTTTTTGGGTTCAGGGTCAGTTTTCAGTTCTTGGCCAAAGGTGTATTATTTGGGTTCAGGGTCAGTTTTCAGTTCTTGGGTTAAGGAGATTTTTTGGGTTCAGGGTCAGTTTTCAGTTCTTCGGCAAAGGTGTATTATTTGGGTTCAGGGTCAGTTTTCAGTTCTTGGGTAAAGGGGTATTATTTGGATTCAGGGTCAGTTTTCAGTTTTTGGATAAAGGGGTATTTTTAGGGTTCAGGGTCAGTTTTGGGTTTTTGGATAAAGGGGTATTTTTTTTGGTTCAGGGTCAGTTTTCAGTTTTTGGGAAAAGGTTTTTTTTAAAGGTTCAGGGTCAGTTTTCAGTTCTTGGGTTAAGGAGTTTTTTTGGGTTCAGGGTCAGTTTTCAGTTCTTGGCCAAAGGTGTATTATTTGGGTTCAGGGTCAGTTTTCAGTTCTTGGGTAAAGGGGTATTATTTGGATTCAGGGTCAGTTTTCAGTTTTTGGATAAAGGGGTATTTTTAGGGTTCAGGGTCAGTTTGGGGTTTTTGGATAAAGGGGTATTTTTTGGGGTTCAGGGTCAGTTTTCTGTTTTTGGGTAAAGGGTTATTTTTTGGGTTCAGGGTCAGTTTTAAGTTTTTGGGTAAAGGGGTATTTTTAGGGTTCAGGGTAAGTTTTGGGTTTTTGGATAAAGGGGTATTTTTTATAGTTCAGGGTCAGTTTTAAGCTATTGGATAAAGGGGTATTTTTAGGGCTTAGGGTCAGTTTTCAGTTCTTGGCTAAAGGGGTATATGTTTGAGTTCAGGGACAGTTTTCAGTTTTTGGGTAAAGGGGTATTTTTAGTGTTCAGGGTCAGTTTTGTGTATATAAAGTGTGCTACAAAAATATAAAAATTTTAAATATATTGAAAACATTTTAGTGACTAAAAGTTGCTAATTTTTAGGCTAATAAAAAGTTTTGGTACTACTCAGCAAAAAATATACTCTAAATATATGTACATAATATTTATTATAATATATATGATTATTTGACAATATTTTATACAATAACATTATACTTAAGTAGCTATTCTAATTTATACATGGTCAGTGTCCAGCACCTTTCCAGATATTAGTTTCACTTGAGTAGGAATAGTAAATAATAATTGGTCAGTGTCCTGCAACTTCTCTGATAATAGCTTGACAGGAGTAGGAATAGCAATTATTAATTGGTCAGTGTCCAAAACATTTGCATATAATTGTACATTAGCGTGTTATTATATTAAACAATAATGCAAAATGGATGTTTTCACAAAACTTTATTACAATTTTTTATTTTTTTAATGTGTACTACAATACAATCACAATCAAAAAATACATGAACATTTTTGGAAATGTAGTATTTGCAGATTAACACATTATCATTTATGTACATGTTGTAATTTGTCACACAAAATTATTTCACAACATTTTTCTATCAATAACAATATTTATTATCATCAACTTTGAGTAACAAGTATTTATATTGAAATACATAAAATAACAGTTACTTTTCTGTTTCTTTCATTTATATTTAATAATGTTAATATTATATATTAATATTATTAAATATTTACTTTTTAAATTTAAATTTTTATAAAGTAACATGACAATTATTATATTTGCTCAAGCTATGGAAATACAAATTAAGACAATTTTTGGCACATATTTCTGACAATGTTGTTTTTAAATTAAACATATGAATATATTATGTTAACTTTATAACTGTAAATGAGAATAATATGTTTAATAATAATATCTGGTATTGGTAAAAGATTATTTATGCAATTATATACTTTTATAATACTTAGAAATTATTAAAAAAACATGTTTTAATAATTAATAAAAATAATAACAAATATATTTATTATTAGTATTATTAATAAACTTAAACATTTATCTTTTCTTTTCAGAAATACATACATCAGAGAAATAAATATACATTATTTAAGGGCATTATTTATATAGTAAATGGTTATATATTTTTATTAATAACAATAAATGTTTTATTATTTATTATTATTAATTAATTACATAAAAAATAATAATGTTTAGTTCTAAACAAACACAAAGTTATTCCTATAAATGTACACAATAAGAAAATATTTACTTTTATTATTTCAAGTGTTACATACTTTTTTTAATATTATTAATATATATTAATTACTATATATTAATTAATATTAAAGAAATTTATATTTTTTCAACAGTTTAAATTATTATGAGTCTAGTGTATTAATTTGTTATAATAACAATGTGTATGTATTATATTTTTATACTATAACATTGTGTTTTCTATGATACCTTTTCAAAATTGGGTTAAGGGGACTACTTTTTCCCCGCGTAAGGTTATTGCGTTCCATTCAGGACTGGAGAAGCTCGCGGTTGGGAGTTGCTTCGTGTGGAGAGAGGTAAGGTTAATTTTACATACAATTTATAAGTCAATGGTAATGTTTGAGGGTATATTCGAACTGTGTAGTGTTTTTGTGTGTATGTATGAATTGTTTATGTAGAGTTTAGGTGTAATGTCGTCGTTATAGATGCGTCGTGTATGTTTTAGTTCTAGTGTTATTTTAAGTGTTGGGAAATGTCTTTTTACATGGTTAATGTTAATTGTGAGTGTAATTACATATGTTATGGGTTATTTGTGGGTGGGTTTCGTTATCTATGTTTTTTTACAGGTTCCGGTTCCTCGCATGAAAACTACATGGAAGGATGCGTGGTTTTTTTCGGAGATAATAATGTATGACTTATTATGGTTATATTTTGACGTGTATCTCCTATTTTTCGTGTTTGCCAGGAGCGGATTTTAATTTTTTTTACCTTTTTTCGGGTTTTTGGAGCGTTTCGTATTGGATTGATACATTGATATGCGTGACCGTTTTTTTAAAGTTGTGTGTATATCACTTTAAATACTAAAGTGTCCACACTACTGTTTTCGGGATTTCCTGGAGCGTTTATTTTATTTTTACATATTTTTCGGGTTTTTGATGGTTTCCCATATTGGAATTGTCCTACATTGTAATGGATTGTATGGATTGTATTTTGCTTCATTACGTCTTTTTCATCTACAAAAATGTTAAGTATTTAAAAAACTTTTTTTATTGGGTGGGAAATGTCGATCTTTATGTAATGTGTATGTGTGATGTAATTATAAATATTGCATATTTGTTCAGAAATAATGTCCAAAATTATGATAAGTTTGTTAAACAAATATGTATTACTTATAATTGTTTACAAATGTTTATGATTTTTATATGTAGCATTATTGGAAGCAGACATTAGTATATTTTGTAGACATTTTTATAGTAGGGTTTTAGCTATTAATGACAGGTATTCTAATCCTCTAGTTGTAGGATATAGTGTGACTTGACTTTGCAGTAGTCGGAACATTTGTTTAGTTTGTTTACTTAGTTTTGGACCAATTTGGGTCACAGATTGTTCCATTCTTAGTTCTTGATAGCTTTGTTCTTTTATCAAAGCATCTAGTAGGTTATGGAATGTGGGTCTTGTTCTGCTTGTGGTAGCTTGGAAAGCATTATGCCAGCCTTCTACACTGTTGTTTGTTTTAGCCTCTTGGTTTAAAGTACTAAGATAGACATTCCACCAAGGTATTTGGAATTTGGGTTGGCGTCGATGTCCAGATCTGTGCAACCTTCCCACCCAAGTATCTTCGAAATAGTCCAGTAATGGTGTTAGTTTATCTTCATTCCTCTTGTAATATGTGCTGTCAATTAATAAATTATAGTGTTCTGCTACATCGGTAACAGGAACGTAGGCCAGTGCTATCAATTTTTTAATTTGATAGGCAAAGGTGCTATCTGTTGAGTACAAAATACTTAAAGTTGATTTCTGGAGATGTCTCCATATGCTCTGATTGAAATGATAGTAGCAACCCTGGATTGCTGTGTGTGGAAATGTTTTCAAAATGCTATTAATCATAGCTAATTCGAAATCAATAATTATTTTTTCTGGAAAATAATTATTCATTTCATTTTTGAGAACATTTAATATTTCTGTGTAAGTGTTTTGCTGTTTGTTTGGTAGCAAGCAGTAAATGAAAGGGATGTTATAGTTATGGTATAACCCGTGGATGGAATATAGTTGATAAAAAGGTTTTGGGCATGGTTTAAATGTTCCATCCATCATCCATTGGGGACACTGTTGGATTTTTCTTAAATTACTTGCAGTTGCAAACATTATGATTCTGTTTGTACTGCTTTCATTGTCAAAAAGGATACATTTGTCTTTATTGTGTGTGATGGACATTTCTGGTGAAATAATAATTTCCTCAAAAGTAGTAGGGTTGGGTGGGGTTGTGGAAGTGCGTCTTTTAGTGTATGCAATTGTGCGTTTTAGGGAGTCAATAGAGGGTAGTTGACCTGAAGCATGTGCTGGGACTTTTAACAGTTCCTCTTTAAGGATTTGTGTTGTTGGTTTATCACTTTGTGTGCTAGCAGTTTTAATACTTTCTAAAGCATCTCTTATTTCAATTTCTGTGACATTGGGGGGATGATTGTGTTCCCTGGTAAATAACACATTAGTTTCCTCAGTCGTAGCCCTTCCATAACATTTGTTTGAGTAATATTTTGTACATTTCCAGAAAACTTTTCTACCACTTTGTCTTTCCTCATTATAAACATAACCCATATAACATAACAGTAATTTATTTTTCTGTGACATAACAAATTCTGCACCTTCTGTCATTTTGTTTTACTTGTTCTAGGAAAGAGTAGAAAGAAACAAAATCAATAAACATCTATTTCACTTTGTGGTGCAAACATAATTAATGTTGTATTTATACTTACAGTTACTAGAAGTAGTAATCACAAATGCAGAACTGTATTTTGAAGGATTGTCTTGTATGTATATCTTTATTGACTGTTGGTATGAAAATATAGAAATGCTAAGTTAATGTTTACACATAACAAACGTTTTTCCAAGGAAAAAGCACTTTTTAATTTTGCTTAGTAGTACATTTGATGTGAACATTACATATACTTACTTGTTTAAATAGTTGAGTTGTAGTATTTGGTGGAGTACATCAAGGTAGAAAAGTTCAGATCTGTAGAGAAGATAGAATAAATAAATGTTAAATAATATAAAAATTATTTGGAACCGTTGGGAAAGTGGAAATCTTTAAAAGTATACTAACTTCTAAATAAGTAGTTTTGTTTGCTGTAGGTAGAATAGATGTATGATGTATTCACAATATCTGTAGAGGAAATATAAAATACAAAACATGGTGTTAAGAATATAGTTCTGGGTTTTTTCGGAAGTAAAAAGACAAATTAGAAGTATACTTACATTTTTTACAAGGGTAGTCTTGTCTTTTGGTATAGTTGATGTTGGATGATTTTATTGGATCTGTAGGGAAGATGTAATATGCAAGATATGTTGTTTAGAAAATAGCATTTTTAATATTGGGTGTTTACTAACAAAAACATATATACTTACATGTTTAATTAGTGTAGTTTTATACATTTGTAGTGTTGAAATAGGAAAATCGCTGATTATCTGTCAAAAAAATGTTTAAAATAAAGTATGAATCTTGTGAAATAGTGCTTAAAAACAGCAGTTGGTGTATAACAGAGCATTAATATATACTTACTATCTGATTTTCTAGGTGAAGAAATAGGAGCATGTATTAGGAATTTATTTGTAGTAGTTTCTATCAAAAGTAGGAGGAGATAAAAATTACATAAGTGCAAGAGTTAGGAGATATAAGTAAAATAGTACACTACTAATTTAGATTTCTAAATAGTGCATTGTAACTTACTTGAATAATTAGGTAGTAAACTGGATCTTTAAAGATGTTTGTTCAGGAACAAAATCTTCAGAGTGTTGGCATCTTCTTTCTATAGAGTTAGCAGCAGCAAATGGTATAATGCATGTATCCCTTTTATAGTATGTGTATTTTGTGTGCTTTGATTTGATTGGTTGCAGGATGAAAGAAATGATTGTATAGGCTAGTTTGAATTTTTTTTAATTTAATTGGTGTGTTTGTTGATGTGAGAATGGTGGTATGTGGTGATTTAACATGTTATTTACATGTAAAGATTATTTTTCAAATGATATAACGCATTTAATAGAATTTATAGTAAATGTAGATAAATAGGAACGTTATAAAAGTAACAGGTATTATATGTAAAAGGTTTTTTGTATAGAACAATGACTTTTATAGACTATTAATATGGTATTTTAGACATGAAAGGGTACAAAAAATAACTCGATATTTGTTTAGAAACGATATTTTAGCACTCTATATTTTAGTAGTCGATATTTTTGTAGTGTTAGGGGTAATTTCATGAACAACAATATATTTGTAGTCGATATTTATTAAGGCGATATTTAAGTACTCGATATTCTAAATACTCGATATTTTTGACTCGATATTTTTGTAGTTCTTGTAATAAGTATAGAAAGTCGATATTTTTGTAGTCGATAATTAATCAACGATATTTTAGCAAGTCGATAATGTGACCGTCGATAATATTTCAGTGATCCACTTTAAAGATCCTATAAAGAAATCGGCGAGGTCAATTCCCATAATAGATTACATCTGGGAACAAGGTCAGCAACTCATGCAAACGCCTGCTTCTGTATCAATAGTGGTGCCTAGACTAGACAAAAAGTATAAGGCACCAACATCTGCACCTATTTGCCTTAATACACATCCCAAGCCGGATTCCGTAGTCACCCAAGCCGCTCAAAAGAATTCCAGAAATCCATCCTCGCCACTGTCAGCGCCACCAGACAAAGAGGGCAGAAAATTAGATGGCATCGGCAAACGCTTCTCCACAACGTCAGCCATGACGGTAAAGGTGGCCAACGCCATTGCTCTGCTAGGCAGATACAATAGACAATTATGGGAAGATATTGTTCCGTATCTGACGGATGTACCAGAAGAT
The DNA here is from genome assembly GCF_964261635.1 of Lissotriton helveticus. Lineage (NCBI taxonomy): Eukaryota > Metazoa > Chordata > Amphibia > Caudata > Salamandridae > Lissotriton > Lissotriton helveticus. Next base: position 1,006,555,857 of record NC_136057.1, on the reverse strand, counting down.
TTAAAGGATGAAGTCCAGTCACTCCTTAAAGAAGGACAGATGTCCGCATCGGAGATCATTGATTCAGCTGTGGATGTCGCCATGACAGGCTTTAGACAGCTAGCAGGCGCAGTTGTCTTGCGCAGACAAGGATGGCTCAAAGCGACGTCATTCCGTCAAGAGGTCCAAACCAAAGTTTTGGACATGCCCTATGACGGACAACATCTATTTGGAACAAAGATAGATGAAGCCTTGCAGACGATCAAGAAAGACACTGACACTGCAAGAGCTCTCGGGACTTTACAATTCAAAACTCAGTCCTTTCGAGGGAACAGAGGACGAGGTCAGCCCACATACAGAGGATCATATCAGGGAAGATCCTCTTACTCCTACAACCAAAATCGCTCACAATATCAGCAGCGACAGCAACAACAAGGTCGTCAGACCTCCTATGGGAGATCGAACTTCAGGGGCAAATCCCAGAAGAAAACGACCGGAGGAAGACAATGACCTATTCCAGCAGACACTCCCCACACCGTCGTGTCCTCTCAAGATTGGAGGAAAATTGACACATTTCCTCCACAACTGGAGATCGATAACGACGGATCGGTGGGTTCTCCAATTAATCCAGCACGGTCACACATTGGAATTCAACTCAATCCCACCGTTAACTCCTCCTCGCAAACTTCCACACAAGCACCTTTGTTTGCTTCTAAAAGAAATCTCTTCAATGCTGAAGAAGGGAGCAATAGAACGAGTTTCATCCGCCCAGAAAGGGAAGGGATTTTATTCCCGCTTCTTTTTAAGTCAGCAGAAAAAGAAGAAATGGAGGCCCATTCTCGATCTCAGGGCACTCAATGCCTTCCTAAAGAGCCAATCGTTTCGAATGGTGACGATCCAGGAAATCTTAGGATCCTTAGAGGAAGGAGACTATATGACGTCTTTGGACCTGCAAGACGCATATTACCATATCCCGATACACAATCGCCACAAAAAATTCCTTCGCTTCGAAGTGGCAGGTCAACACTACCAATTCTGTGTCCTACCATTTGGCCTCAAATCAGCGCCACGCATTTTTACGAAATGCCTGGCTCCAGTGGCAGCTTTTCTCAGACAGCAGAATCACCAGGTCTTCCCCTACCTAGACGACTGGCTGGTGAAAGCACCATCTCTCACAGACGCGCAGCTGTCTTCAACCGCCTGTCTCGATATTTTCCAGCACCTAGGTTTAACTCTCAACTACGAGAAATCAACCTTACAACCCACCAGAATTATAACATTCCTGGGGGCTACTCTAAACACCATTTCTTCCAAAGCCTTCCCTTCTCAAGAAAGAAAACACAAACTGATGGCTCTGGGTACCGCAGTGTCTTCGAAAAAGTCCATCAAAGTCCGAACTTTCAAATCCCTTCTAGGGATGATGTCTTCTTGCATACTTCTCAAGCCACACTGTCGGCTCAGAATGCGCCCCCTTCAGGAGGCCCTGAACAAACAGTGGACCCAATGTACAGGCTCTTTCGAGGATCACATAGTTATCACTCGACAAATAACCAAGGCTTTGCTGTGGTGGACGACGAACAAGAACTTATCCAAAGGTCTAACGTTCTTGATACCAGCAACTCCACACGTCATAACAACAGACGCTTCTCTGGAGGGATGGGGTGCAGTTCTTCAGGATCTGCAAATCAGTGGCAAATGGACAGACAGAGAAAAATCCCTACACATCAACCTCCTAGAACTGAGAGCAGTTCTTCACTCTCTTCAGGCATTCCTCCCTCGCATCAAAAACTCAGCAGTGCTTGTGCGCACGGACAACACAACCACAATGCACTACTTGAACAAGCAGGGAGGAACGCGTTCTCTGACGCTGTCTCGAGAATCGCAAAAAATCTGGAACTGGCTACTGCTCAACAACATCACATTGACAGCAGAGTATGTCCCAGGAAAAGACAACATAATAGCAGACGCTCTCAGCAGACAGAGGTCACTGTCCCACGAATGGGAACTGGACCAACAAGTTCTCAACGACATCTTCTCGGCATGGGGGAAACCGCACATAGACCTCTTTGCCACCCGGGAAAACGCCAAATGCCACAGCTTCGCAAGCTGGCATCCCCAACCGAGGTCACTAGGAAATGCATTTTCCATCGCATGGCGCAACGTGTTTGCGTACGCATTTCCGCCATTTCCCCTGATAACCAGAGTCATTCGGAAAATGAAAATGGAACACTGCACCTTGATTCTCATTGCCCCATACTGGCCGAGACAACATTGGTTCACGGACCTCCGTCGCCTTTCTGTTCGACCATCAATCCAACTACGTCAACATCCAACTCTTCTCTCAATGTCCAGAGGCCAAGTACTCCACCCGAATCTGAAATCTCTCCGATTATCGGCATGGCTCCTGAGTACAGAGAATTCTGTCACCTAAACATCCCGCAGGAGTGCAAGGATGTCCTAGCTAAAGCAAGAGCTGTCAGTACAAACAAAACTTATTCCTTGAAATGGAAACGCTTTTGTATTTGGTGTTCAGACAACAATATCCATCCTTTCAGAATCACGCCAGAGCAAATACTACCTTATTTACTACATCTGGCACAAACAGGGCTTGCACATGCCTCCATTAGAGTTCATCTAGCAGCAATCTCACGCTTTACAAGGACTTCAAGAGGTCCCTCACTATGGTCCAACTGGCTGATAAAGCAATTCCTTAAAGGACTCTATAGATCTTTTCCAAGGCCAAGACGTATACCACCAACATGGCACCTTAATATAGTACTCAACCAATTGATGAAACATCCATTTGAGCCCATACATAGGGCTGATCTCAAATACATCTCTTGGAAAACTGCACTTCTTTTGGCCTTAACATCAGCAAGAAGGGTCAGTGAGTTACAAGCGCTTTCTATACAAGATCCTTTCATGCAATTCAGAGAGGACAGAGTCATTTTAAGAACTAATCCTCGCTTCATTCCTAAAGTCCCCTCGGACTTCCATCTCAATGAACCACTTGTACTTCGCTCATTCTTCCCGAACCCAAGTACTGTGGCTGAAAGATCTCTCCACTCTTTGGACCTCAAGAGATGTCTAAAGTTTTATCTAGACAGAACAAAAAATTTCAGAAAAACAAATCAACTTTTCATAGCCTTCAGCAGACCTAGAAAAGGCATGCCACTCTCTAAGCAAAGCATTTCTCGATGGATATCAGCGGCAATTGCCTTTTGCCATGACAAAGCCGGACGTCCATTACATTCCACAGTCCGAGCGCATTCCACAAGGGCTGTGTCCACATCGGCAGCACTATTCGCTGGAGTACCGATTCTGGACATTTGCAGAGCAGCGACCTGGAAATCGCCGCATACATTTACCAGGCACTACTGCCTGGATACGGAACTGATGCAGGATGCAGCTGTGGGCCAGGCTGTACTTCGCCATCTATTCCAGTGAGATGAGCCTTCCTTCTTCCTACCGTCCTGCAATGGTATGCACATTTATTTACTTATTCCTTGTGTTACTGATGGTTTATAGTCGTATGATATGTTTATCTCAGACTAATTCTTATGTTCCATCGCAAATGTGCATAATGTATTGCTTGCTATTCTGATTCAGGCATGTGAATCTATGAAAGACACCGATAATACTGGATAAGGAATGCGTTACTTACCTGTAACAGCAGTTATCCAGTATTGGTGTCTTTCATAGATTCACATGCAACCCTCCCGCCTCCCCAGGAAGTACTCATCTCTCACTCCAGAACATATACTACGTCTACCTAGCTTGGTGCGTACGAAAATCTGAGAGACTGAGGCTCCTGGCAGGAAGGTTCTAGAGGGAGGTGGTAGCTGATTGGCTACCTTCAGGATTTTGGTCCTTTTTACAAAAGGACACAGACAGGCTACTAAGGCAAGGCCTTTAGGCCTACTTTTCTCTATGTATGTCTATTAGACATTACTTTTCTATTACCGGGGCTCCCATCTCGACGACGGGGAATGATTCAGGCATGTGAATCTATGAAAGACACCAATACTGGATAACTGCTGTTACAGGTAAGTAACGCATTCCTTTTAGGTATTTTAGTAATCAGCAGATTATCTGGAGACCTGAACCCTGCATAGACGCTGTAACATCTTCCTTAGTCGACCTTCCACCTAGCCTGTTAAAACATTGGTGTTAAAACTTCCTTCGTAAAATCAATAAATGTGGACCGATACATATAACTTGTACTATTGATTCAGATGGTATCCACAACCTCATCAGCATTTACACGGGCTGTTATCGACGCCCACTACAGAGAGTTCGTTCCCTGTCCTGTAGACTGGTTTAGCTTCATCTGGCTTGCTGGTGACTCAGTCTCATCAGAGTTGTTGCCTGTGACTGACTGGTTGAACTGTTTGAAGTATAAACCTGATTACTCCAAGCGTGCTCCTACTGGTCGAAACAATTATCACTTTCATCCTTTGAGCGCTCCTTGATGACAAAAAAGTACTGGACTTGCTCGACCCGAGGAAAGTCCTCATTGTGCAATGAGAGCTTGTTTCTTGTAGTTTTTGAGCGAGGCACCTGTCGAAGTCCAACTAATCTATTCTTGTCCTTTCTTTACAGTTGGTTGGAATTCTGCTGTCCCAGATCTTAGCCAATCAAATCCGAGACCAGGTGAAATTACAGAGCTACAATCAGCAGCACCGAGCAGACCCATGGAACTGAGTGGTATTGCGTAGTCCGTAACCTCTGGCCAGACCCATCGAGATTGAGTTTGGTGTGGGACATTGATAGTCCGCACGCCTGAAGACCCTCAGATGGAGCAGTGTGGGATATGTATCATGGGTGTGGTTAACCCTGGCGTGGAACCTTGCAAAGAGGTCTGATGTGCGGATCATACAGAGGAAGACACTGCAGGATCCTTACAGAAGGAAGCTGGCAAGGAGCTTACAGAAGGAAGCTGGCAAGGAGCTTAGCATAGGACATCTCAGACAGCAACATTGGAGTGAGGGAATACTCGCAGTCAATCCTGTGATGGTACATGGTGAGGAGACGATGCATCATGAGTCAGCCTTCTAGGAAAGCCTTGAGGCAGGGTTTGGTGTGGAAGACTTTCTGGGCAGTTCGCCTCCAAGAAGTGGAGAATGATACGTGGTAATGGTAAAATGCCCACCTGTACTCTCTTCAACTGAAAGTGGACTCATCTGGTGAAGCCTGTTGTGAAGTGGCCATACTAAGGATCTTGTTCCCCTAATCTCCCCCATATAGCCTGAAAATCCAGAGTAAGACTTTTCCATTGATTAAGGAGTGGAACCTAAACATTGTGCTTCCCACACATTTGGAAAACCCAAGAATCCCTGTGACTGAGCATAGCATGGGGCTTGGGGCTTGCATTGCAGATCTACCAAATGCTATAAACAGTTCACAGTCCCAGAGCGAAAGCATGATACTTCATGAGGTTTTGAGACTGCATATGCCAGTCTTCTGAACAACTGGCAACCTCAATAAGGGTGGAGTTTTATGTGGTGATGATGTTCTCCAGGAGGCTCAGCAACCATGCTCTTACCCCTAGAACATACCAAGGTTTGAAATGTACCCGTGGAGAACCTATTGAACAATCTACAGTGACTACAGCATACAATTCATTTTTAAAGTCCCTGAGTTTACCATGCTCTCTCGAGGAGTACTGTGCTGTGAAGCAGAGCTCAACGTGCAAAGAGGTTCATTGTGTGTGTCACTAAAACAGAAGATGTGCTATTGTGATCAATTGTTACTCCCTCTTTACAAACTTGTCTACTCTTTCCTGGCTTCCTGAGGTTGTGATGTCCCTGTCAACATCATGGACAACATCTCATCTAGCATATTGTTTTAAGTTCTGGATGGGTCATTTCAACATGGTTACCAAAATATTGGAGATAGTTTGACGATTTGGGGTGTGCCATGTGTGGTTTTTAAACCACAAATTTCATTACAGCAATACAATGATGCAAATCTGTTGCATTTCAGAGAAGTGCATATTCCTAACATGGGCTGTGCCCTTCAAGGACGCCATTCTCAATGGGTGACAATTTTCACTCTAAAGACATCACTACTAGTGGTCTGAGCACTGAAAATGTAGGCTGGCCACACGTCCTAAAAAAAGAAGTGGGGGGGACTAACCAAGTTAGGCGGTATGCAAGTGAAATGATGGCGCATTCCATCACAGCGCATGGCATCGCACCAATTGGGGTCTTTTGGAGTGTTTTACACCACTCTCCATACTACTCCTAAACAAATAACTCACAAAATGTATGGGGCAGGTGGTACCAGAATCAGGGGAGGGACAGGATATTAATGAAGAAGCATTGCTTTTTAAAGAAGAGAACCCTCACTCACCCTAGGGTGCCATGATTCATCATTCGGTCTCCTCTTCACACTGGGGCCGCAAGGTACCCAGTGTGGGCTACGACTCGCCCTAGGGTGAGTAGCGGGAGGTTTTATTTTTGGGTCAGCCCTATTTGCACTCCGATAGGGAAGGAAAGGCAGAGTGTGTGTATTTATCTAAATAGAAGTGAATTAAAACTACCTCTTGGTGGGTATAACTACATTTATTGTGGGTCCCCAATGGGTAGGGTTAAAAACAAGCTTAGTGAAACAGGGACATGGATTTTCTCCTATTTCATATTGTGGTCAGCATGGTCAACATGTTTCTGCCTTAACTGCCCAGTAGGTTTGTGGCATTCGTCAGGACCAACTGTATCTAGTGTCACACTGCTTGTAAAAGTGAAAATATAATACAATTATACTTTACAAAAATGCTACCCTGTGGTACTTTTCATATAGTAGGGTCCATAAAATCTATCCCACCTTCAACAGTTACTTCAGAGCAAGTCGTGCCAGATTCCTCACGACTGCCGCTACTACGAAGGGCTTGATAGGCCCATGTCTTTAAAAAGCAATGCTTTTTCACTAATATCCTGTCTATCCCATGATTCTGGTACCACCTGCACCATACCTTCTGCACTGCACGAAATTTCATGCTGTGCGGGGGTTTTATTGAGTGGGTGGGATTCGGACGGCCCCCAGCCGTCGTCTGCACATGCCCACCGTGACGTCGGATGGCCTGGGGCCGTCCGAAGCACCTAAGGGGTTAATTGCATGTGGCATCCCAGAAAGGGACCTCACTGGAAGTGAAATCACAAGAAGTAACACCAGATATTAAGACCTCACACATAAGTGTATCAGGTATATCTTGAGTACATTTGAGCACATTGAGATTTAACAAATGAGATTTTGCGTTGTGGTTGTGTAAAACTGGCGCAACCCCAACGCAAAATCTGGGCCTCAACTAATACATTTATGGTTTAACCCTACTTTAAAGAAATTGGTAACAAGTAGGAGCATGGTAGTAGATCTGTTCTGCTCAATTGTTTGTAAAGTCTGCATTTGAAAACGTTTTAATGGGGTTAAGGCACCTGCTGCAGAGGTCTGTGTCCCCAGTAAATCTCATGGAGTAGTAATATTCGTAAGATAACTCTGGCGGTTAACGCTTTTGCTGGAGAGATCTGTGTTTTGTGCTGTCCTAGATATGAATCAAAGAAGTATCGAAGTTTAATGTGTCTCATGCAAAGCATATCATGTAACGTCCAGATGACAGATTTTTATTTTATGTAGAAAGGTAAGTGGGTTACTGCTTGAAACACAGACGTCCTTTTGTTACTTACAGTTCAAAAATTGTTATTCTTCTAATATAGCACAGTGAGATGTGAGCATGTGACTCCTACACCTTGTAACCCTCACTGTCGTATGTAATACATCTTGTACATTGATTTACACACTTACACATTGACAATAATCATGTATGTTACATAAAGCACTATCACATCCTGCACTGGGATGAGTAGCACTGTAAAATAAAAAATTAGTGCGATTTAAATTATTTGTGTAAATACTGGGACAGACCAACACATCTGACATGCTTACAGTGCATGCACTTACATACAGGGATTGAACAAAGTCAAAAGAATGTCTCTCTTAAGTACCTGCGATGTGATAGCTGTGTGCTTTGGTTTCCCCTCCGTTGCATGTAAGTGTGAGGTTCCAGACCACGTCCAGTCAGGCTATTCGATCAAAAGGACTCAAATATCAAAATATCCAACTTCCTGGTCCTTCCAGAAAAGGTCTAGGTGTGGCTCTATTTAGCGACTTTAAGATGGAGCAAGGGGCCTTTCTGAACAGTAATCTACTTCAGAGCAGGAGGGGTTCCACCTTAAAGTCTTATCCCCATAACTAGAATTCTTTCAGAGTGTGGGGTAAAGGGAAGGGGTTTAGATCTAATGCAGGCAGATGTGGTGAAGATTCGTAACTTTCTGCAGGAGGGATCCAGATTGGTTTAACAGTTTTTTTCTTTGAGGGTGCAATTGGTATCTATTAAAGCTTTTAGGGATTCCTGGAGAGGAATTCAGATCAGTACCTCTCTGGTTTATGCTTATTGAAAGGTTTCCCTAACGTGTCCTTCTTCAAGGTCTGTAGTTCCTTGCTGGGGCCTGATTCTGATCTTAGAGGCTCTGAAGTATCCTTCTTTTGAGCCTATTGAGTCAGTAGATTTTGTATGCTGAATCTGAAGACTTTGTTCCTAAGTGGTGATAAATTATGTTAGGTGTTTGAGAGAATTAGGTTCTCTTTCTTTCCTGGGGTTTTTTTCCGGATATGGTAGCTTTTAAATTGGGGCCATCTTTTTGTCCTCCCAACATCATGAGGAAAACAAGAAATGGGTCTAAGAGGTAGTGCTTTTATTACTTACCAGTAACACCATTAAACGTTAAGTCTAAACTTTCTCATTTAATTCAATGCTCACTTCCTCATGCTATCATCCAGCTGACTTAAACAAGGGTTTTATATTAAGGTTGATTATATACAGGAAGTACTTGAGCTGTGCGGGGTATCATATACCACATGTAATGAAGGTAGACTGGTCTATAATTTTCTTTTTCATGGTTCGGTGGGTTTGTTTTAAAGGGGATTTTCTGTCGGGGGAGGGGATGGCACATACCTCAGATGTAATAAATTAAATGAGGAAGCTTGGACTTGGAAAAATGGAATTACTGGTAAGTAATTTAATCATTTTGAGTACTATCCATATGAGGTCGCACAAAAGTGATGGATGGAAATGCTTGAACTAATCAGACTTATAGGAAATTCTATTTTATTACTTTTTAACTTGTCTCTATCATTACAGGTAAAGATAAACCATATGTAAACACAACTTGGGCACACCCCAAAAAATTGTCAGTTTATCCTGAAACAATGAAAACGCATCCCCACTCAAAGATAGCAAATGAAACGTCAGATTAATTTTGACCTCATAATGCACTCATTGTCCCTTTTTAAGTCGAGCCTACCACAAAGTGCAGTTGTCTGGTAGGAAAAAAACTATTGTGGGCTTACCAAGAGCTTGCATTGAAACCTTTGCTTACCATTGTTTGAATGTTTGTCACTCATTTGCTTTCTTCTTACTCAATGGCTTTCCTTGCCCCAGCTTGACCATCTTTTGTTTGTCCCTCCACTGGAGCATAGCCTACTTTTTAATTTTTTTCCTCAGCACTCCATGGAAGCGCTTTTATTTCCCAACTGTTTCGCTTCTGTGCTTCTCTTCCCCCCACCCCCTGTGCTCCATGTTGGTCTCTTTTACCTGTGTGCTTCTCCCCTTACCTCTGTATTTTCTCTCTCTCTCATGTGTTTCAATCCATACCCTCCATGTTGCTCTCTTTTTTTGGTGCTTCTTTTCCACTCTCCTCCACCCACCATTAAGTTTTTATCTAATTTCTTCTCTCCAGCCTAGTCCCCATTGCTTACCCCCACCTGCTCCTTTTTGGCACCACAAGGTCCTCCCCGCCCCGTTACCTTTTTTGTAGGGCCCAGCAGCTGCTGCTTGATGCTCAACCTCTCAGCAGTGCATTAAGTGCTTTTTCACTAAACCATGTTTTTTATTTACTTACAGTGATATCCGCCATCTTGGATCAGTAAATAAAGTAATCCAAAAAAAATGGTGACCACTACATGATGCTGGTGCATGCTTGCTTGGTGATGTAGGTACAATTACATCATTACTCAAGCATCTGCCAGTATCATGCCCACTGCCGCCTCATTGCTTTTATGTTTGATGTAAAAACATTTTTCACAGTGGTGTGCAAAAGGCCTTTGCAAAGTCAGTAGATCACCTAAATAAGAACTATTTACTTTGCCAATGCTGGTTTATTACAGTGTAGTATTTATATAGCACTTCATACACTTAATGGGGCCACAGATCATTCTGGTTTGCATCAGGATCATGGGTAATCCTTCGATATTCTTGGTTAAAAGGGTTTTGGATGTAGTATGTTAAACATTAGAGATGTTGGGGATGTGGGGGTGATTGATGTTCGAAGATGTAGTTGAAATGTGCGGCAAACATCACTGTGTATAAGCATGAGGTGTGTTATGGAGTGCGTTAATAGACACAATCACACATACCTACCACTTTACAAGTGATCACTTTCCTATAAATAAGGCCACCATGAGACTTAGTTTCTATATTAGTGGGTTCAGCAGGTGTATGGTATGTTTAGTCCACTCGAAGCGACATAAGCCTGATCCTCAGTGTGCACTGTCAAGCAACCAGGCTATATAGAGTCCACACAGAAGTGACAAGCACCCAACCCCAAGTATACACTGTAAAGCAACCACAGTATGCCTCATGTAGGATGCATCCGGAAGTGACAAAGGCCCAATCCTGTTAAGAATAGCTCTTGGACACAGACTGATGAAGATAAGGGGGGGATGGTATAGGAGTGGAGAGGTAAGGCAAGGGGATTGTGAGGGGACGAGAAGCCAGTATAGTGGAGGACATAGAAGAGGGGAGTAGCGAGGGGAGGGAAGGTGAGAGGAGAAGATGAGAGGAATCTAGTGAAGGCTATGCTGTACTGGAAGGACTGGAGGGAACCACTATGAAACCACTATGAAACAAGGGTTCCTCTGTGAGACAAGAAGGGAATAGACATGGTTTATGGCCCAGGCCCTAATATGGATCAAATGACATAATCTTTCTGCCTTTCACTGGCTGTCCAAAATAAATGCCCTGGGAAGAGGGATTAAGAACGGTCAAGTGCAAGACTGGAAGAAGCAGTCCACCGAAAGAAAAAACCTCCTGAGCTATAGGGAGCCAAGGGTGGGTGAAAAGGGAGTAGCACAGAGCAAGTCATGTGGGTAGTAGGTTGGAAAGTCCATGCCTCAGCAAGAAGTAAACACAGTCACTGAAACATGCATTTGAGAGCAGATTTCACAAATCCTGGATAGTTGTTGAATGGATTTGCTTTTGATTGGGGAACAGACAGATTGACACCATAGACGTAATTTAGGGGTTGCCAGGGGCAGCAGCTGTGACACCTGGCACTGCCTTTGGCGACCCCTGGCCTCTGAGTTGGAAAAATCAGCGCCAGGAACACAGTCAGCTTGTCCTCATGGACGTCGGCTGGGGCTCAACTCTTTGTTTTCTGTCATTTTCTTTACTAATAGTAAATCATATTACTTTTTTAACTTTTTGTATACAATTAGCTGAAATATGACCTTCTCTGCCAGCTGTGGTGGGTAAAATATGCTTTTAAATGTATGCTGTGTGCATGCTTGCGGATGAGAGTGTGTTTACATTAGAGAGATAGTGTGAATGTGTATTTATGTGTAAACGTGTGTGTTTGACTGAAAGTGAAGGTCAAAGGGCATGTGAAGTCACTTCTGCTACCCCTGGGATTTTGGTGAATTGATGTCCATGGTTGACAGAGAGAGTCAGGAACCACTTGTTGACCTATCCCGTGCCAAAATGTGGCGAGCTACTTACATAGCACTTGTGATCAGTGCTATTGCTAACAATGTTGTTATACTTCCAAGTTGCTCAAGTTTTTAGTAGACAATTTGAATGGCTGGCATATCTATTTTCTTTATGTGGAGCTGCACTAAAGATTTCATTAGAGTATTGGTCCTGAGAACTGCTTTTTTAACCGCATAGATGCGGCGCATTTTCCCGCTGTGCGCTGAAGTTTTAAAAAACCCGCGGTTCATGACGAGCTCAGCTCGTCATGATCATACGAGAGGTGTACCTCATGACGAGCTGAGCTCGTCATCAGCGTCGATGTCGTTAACACTGTGAAACATTCACTGCTGCATTGCAGCAATCTAATGCTTCAGTGGGATGTGCTGTATCACATTGCAGCAATAAGCGAAACGCTATGGGAAGGGTATTTTTACATGAAAATTAATTCACCAGAGGAAGAAGGGCTTGTGGGAATTATATAGTATTTAATTAAGAGGGTACATTTTTTCAGCCGTACTTGAAGGATCAGATGTCACAATGTGATGTTGATAGAGGATGCTTGGAAGCAACATTTGAAAATGTGTTTACAGAAATTGTAAATAATGCACAGACCAGCATAAAAGCGTAGAAGGTTCCCTGGCAGGCACAAAGGAACAATGGTGCTGGAAAAGCAAGGAGAAAGTTGGAGACAATATTGACTGTCAGGACAAAGCTGATGTATCTGGTGTTATTTAGCCATCAAAATTCCAGGATTACACATGAATGGTTTTGTTCCAATGATGCAATCACTGTATATAAATATATGACATACAGTTATATGTTACTTGCTATTTGTTTCAAAATATCATAAAATGTCATATCTTAATAAACAATTTTCTTTGCAATGTTCCTTAGCGTTTCTTGTTTTTCTGAGGTTGGGTAGAATCTTGGGCAGAATCAAACTCGTTTTACAAAGTGCTGTTTTTTATTAAATTTAAAGGCCGGGTGCAGGGTATTTAATAATCATAATGAATAGAGAGTGGTTGTGGTACTTCAGAATCCCCCTTACTGCTGAGCTGAAGTGCAAATGACCCAGAAAGCAAAGAGGCTTTTACGTCTGCCTTGGCAGCGCAGTTGTTGCCAGATCTTATGAAAGCAATAGAAAAAGATTTTAGAAGATGTACGGTACTGCAAGTGGGGCTTTGGCTCGCCCACATGTTGAGACGCGGCAGTACAGCAGTTGATTGGGAATCGTTGTGTGCTTCCACTGAAAATGAGTGCATGTATTGCAATTTTTGCCTTGTGGATAAGCTTATGCTCAACATGGCAAGGCTGGGTTGTTTGTGGTGGCAATTATCAATGCTCTCTGAAAAAGGCAGCAGGCATGATGTATTTATTGTGCTAAGACTATGTTAAAGCAAACTGCCATTTGAGTGTGGATTGGTATGACACTTTGCTAAAGTCTGTAGAGAATTATTTTCTTTTCTGCAATATCGCAGATTATTGTAGTAGTCCCCAACTTTGGCATTGATTACCCCCTCTGGGAAACCTTTGGGTTAAAAGATTTGTGCTGTGGGAGTCCTTATTAGGCCTTCTTTAGAAAGATTGTAAAGTGTTTTGCCAACTGCCATTTTCTTCGTATTTGTAATTTTATGACTATGTCTGATGCTTGCCTGATGATCAAGCTTACGGCCAATAAATTAGGGTTGAGTTGATCATGTTGACAAGCCTGTCGTAAAGGCTACAGGCCTCGTTGGTTAATTAGGAAGAGTTATGTCAGATAACATAGGTGTGATCAGTTCATTATAAAATGTTACAACAAAAGCAGCAGGCCCAATTTATTTATTGATGCAGACATATGTTAAAGCACACTGTGCTAAAACCTGTAGACGGGTATTTTGTTACATGGAATCTCACAGATTACCATAGTCGGCAAGGGATTGGTGTTAGTCACCCACTCTGACCAACACTTGAGGAAGCAGATTTCCAGTGTAGTAATCCTTATTAGGCTTTCTTAGGAAGGAATATATAATATTTTACGAACTGTAATTTTGTATACTTTGGTCTGTCTGTGAACAACGCAGCTGTTGTCGATAATATGTGATCAAAAAGAACTTTAAGAAGCACTACTGACAGAGGGACTTTGGTGCCATTCAAATCTTGATTTCCTTTTTTAAAAAAATATTCTTTATTGCTTTTCAACAAGTTATACAAAAGAGTTGCTAGTAATCCTATCCATAACATTACGATAACAATTGCTTGAGCAGCATAGGCAGGGTCTCAGGTTGTGAGACATACAATGATCTTATTGCACTGATAATATATGCCTTTGATTTTACAGGACAATAAAAATAAATTAACATTTTAAATTACAATACACAACAACTAAACTGCTAGCTATACATAATTGTTCAATCGTGTCTGTCATACTTGTGCTTGATTCCAGTCACTGTTGAGTTAGGGTGAGTACCCGCATGTATACATGGGTGTATGTGGGGAGGGGCGGGGCGAGAGGGGGTCCTAGCAGTACAACTAACCGCACACACAGTCAAGCCTAAAACATTACCGGGCACAACCATACGCGCCATAGGGGTGCGCTGTGTTTGCATGTATATGATACTATAGTCTATTAGAAGTCCTCGGCGAGGATGCGCCCTACAACAGAGCAGAGTGAGCTTTGGCCAATTTAGTCTCTAAAGACGTCAAGTATTCTTGCTATTGTATGGGGTTGACCCGTGCAGGTGTAAGTGATGTATTAGTTGCCTGTGTTATGTGTTCTGTTGCTAGTTCTCTGAGAAGGTTCAGGAGCCGTGATTGTGTGATGGGACCAATTTGCGATTTCCAGGACATTGCTATTTTACGTTTTGCTAGGCACGGGGCCAAATTCAAAAATGTGTTTCTTTCGAGAGACAATGCGCTTCATGATAACCAGCAGGAAATGGGGGCTCTGAGCTGTTACTAGGGTATCCGCCGCCTCTGTTAGTGTTGCCGCTACCTCGTTCCAATATGTGTGAATGCGGAGGTATGTCCGTTCCATATATAAAAATGTTGCCTCTGAGGCTAGCCATCTACGGCATATATCGATAGAAGTAGAGTACATGCGAGCTAGTCTATGTGGTGTTAAATATGTATGGTGTAAATAATTAAATTGAGTGTACTTAAATCTGGTGTTCGTAGATATGATTTTGGGGTACCTGATGCATTGTGTCCATTGTTTATCGGTAATGTTAATCGACAATTCTGTGTCCCAATAAGTGCGCAATGGTGCCAATAAGGGCTTGGGTCAGGTCTAAGGGAGTTGTAGATTGCTGTTATCACATGTTTACCATGTCCATGTGTCAAAGTTTGTAATAGTTGGGATATGCTAGGTTCAGTGTGATTATTATCCCATGTCTGAAGGAACTGCCAAGATAGAAACACGTGCAGCAGGAACGTCCCATCTGGTATCCTGAAGTCTTCCACTAAGCTTTCAAAGTTTTGTAGTTGCGAGTCCACAAACATGTTGCCCCAGATGTCCAACCCCGCTGCTCTCCAGGACTCGAGCTCTGGGCAGCCATGGCAGGCATATGAACCCAGTAAGACTTTGAGCAGCAGGTTAGGAGTGTATGGTTTAGATTAGCTTCTAGGTAACACATATTTGGACCAGCTGCATCTCACCACCAGCATTAGAATATTGCCTTGTTTTTTCTGCAGTGTGGTGGTGGATCCAGAGAGCCACTCTAATACTACTGATTGTCCCAAAGTCAGCACTCCATCGGCTAGCTCTGTGAGGTTGCTACTCGCAAGCCACTTCATTGGCCATTGCAGTTGTGCTGCAGCATTATAATGTTCATAGTTTGGTGCACCCAGGCCCCCGTCAGAAAGTGGTAAATACAGTTTATGAAGTGTCACCCTAGATATAGAGCTCCCTCATATCGGAGAGACAAGAAGTGATTCCAAGTCCTTGAATAATCTATGCGGCAATCTATAACGGAGTGTGGAAAAAAAGTACAGTAGCCGGGGGAGTACAAACATTTTAGCGATGGCCACTCACCCCATGGGGGGGGGCAAGGGTAAAGTCCGCCAAAATGGGAGGGCTCTGCGCGTCCTAGTGATTGCTCTACCTAGGTTACCTTCTATTGTATCTACGCTAGAATGATAAACCTGAATCCCCAGATATTTGAAAGTATCGAACGCACATTCCACCGGTGTTCGGGGCATGACATTGAGAGTGACTTCATTGGGAACATCGCTGACTTGTTCCTGTTGACCCGTAGGCCCGAGACCTGGGCATGGTCATCCAGCAGGACCATTAACTCTACCAAGGTAATGATATGGCCACGTAAATAAATTAATGCATCATCAGCGTACAGAGACACTATGTGCAACCGCTGGTCCTCCTATTTGCCCCAGTCAAGTCTGCGTTGATGCAGCTTGCATGCCAAAGGCTCTATGGCCAATGCAAATAGAATGGGTGAAAGGACAGCGTTGCCTTCTGCCATGCTCTATCCCAAATGGTGAGGAAAAGGTGTGGGCAGTCTTTACTCTAGCCAGAATGTTGGTGCCGTAGGGTCTGTAAGTAAAGACGGTGTGATTGTCTGTACAAATGAAGCTTGTCTTGAATTTGGGGCATAGAGGGATAATAATGTTAATGGAAAGCCATCCAAAAGATCCTCTAGGATTGCATAACGGCCATGAGTGTCAATCCGGGTGTGTAGCATCTTTAAAGGAGTGACCGGTGCCTCCCATATAAGGGTGCCCCTACCATATCCTGAGTATGTGCCCCTCCAACATTTACAAAGGGACGCAAGAGTTTGTAAAGTCAGGTGTGTTTCTTATACCAATGCAAACAAGATCTTGTGACTGCGTAAATATTGGTAGACCTTGTAGCATTTAGCACATCCTGCCAGTCCACGAACATTCCTGGTCAGTAAAGTATAATCAAGATTAGCCATCTAGTAAATAGGAAAGTAGATACAAAATTATAACCAGAATACCACTCTCATCAGCGATTTGCCCCCTCCAAACCCCACCCTGACTGCAACAGGAGCCAAGAAACCAACCATCTATGCATGGCATAAGGAGTAAAACAGATCGAAGCAAACAATAAAACTCCCCACACGAGGCCGGCTTGCCAAGGGGCAATTGGCCATATGCACTGAAATGCAATTTATCCAAACAAGAATTAACATTGTGAAAGAGAAGCAAATGAGCGTTTAGAAGTTTCTTAAGCCAGGAGTAGAATATAAATGAGCGGAGGGACAAAGAGGTGAGAAAGAAAGAAAGAAAAAAAAAGGGAAAGGGGGAAGAAGAATAAGAAAATTTAAAAGTGCTCTACCAGCTACTTATCGCTCTCAGGAGGTGTGGCTGTTCTTTACATCAACTGCCAGTTGGCCTCCTTTTATAGTTCAAGCCTGTAATGTTCTTGTTTGCGATATGCGGCAGACACATTGAGAGGTGCGCCGTCCCCAGCGTTGGTAGTGGGCATAATGTTCTGCGATGGGTCTACAGATAGCCCTCTAAGGTATCAACCAAGTTCCTCTGCAGTCTGTGGGGTGAGGTCTGGGCAACCCCCCGACAGTGTTGCATGTTGTGAGTCACTTAGAAGTAGTGTTTGATTCAGTGCCACGTCCGAGTCCGAATCCGATCTTTGAGGAGATGTGGGGCCACCGATGTGTTCCACTGACTTTATAGTGAGAGTAGAGCAGAAAATATTGCTGTCCTTGTAGTGAATACCTAGGTTGGCAGGCTATTGCAGTGAATATTGTATTTCGTGGTCCCGCAGATATTTCTTGACCTCCAGGTATTATGATATGCTGTGCTGTACTGGCAGAGTGTAATCTGGATAGATATGCACCACTGCATTCTATACTTGCCATGGGCAGCTGGCTCTGGTTACCTGCAGGATTTGATCTCTGTCACAGTAGTTGAATAGTCTTGCTACCACAGGTCTGGGGGGCTGCCTGGGCACTGGGGGCCCCCTGGCACCCTGTGTGCATGTTGAACTGAGAAGACCTTCGAATTCTTACCCTGGAGGATATCCGTGGAGAAGCAGGACTCCAAGTAGAACTCCATGCTGTGTCCTTCCGCCCATTCCGGTAGTGCCACTATGCGTATATTATATCTACGAGACCGTCCTTCCTGGTTTTCCTCTCGGGACCCCAGGTCCTACACTTCCTGCTGGATGGATTGGATCTGGGCTGTTGCTGTGGTTACTGTGGGGCGTAAAGATGCTAATGTAGATTCTGATTCCTCTGTTTTTTATTGTCTTCCCGTAATAAAAACATTTCCACCCAAAACAAGCCGATTTTAGGGCCCAGCGTAGTTTTAATGTCCAACCTGTGATTAGCATGATCCACGGGATTTGCAGGCACATTGTGCTTAGCATTCGCCACGCCAGGAGCCGGATTCATTGCATCAGATGGCGGAGGCTGCGTCTTGTCAGTTCAGGTCTTTCCTATCTCAACAATGTGAAGGCCACCCGACCAGCAGTCCGCCACCAGCAACGCCTCAGTAGGATTTTGTTGCGGAATAGACATATGTATAGTGCTGTAACACTCAACGAAGACCCTGCATGAACTTGTATGATGCAGGCCAATGCGGTGGGTAGCCGGGAGGTTCCAAAGTTGAGCATTGCACAGGGACTGTCAAGCAAGGGGAGAACCAATAGACTTTAGGCAGTGCGAGCAGGTGCCCATCTCCTGTGTAAACAACTCTGCAGTCACAAGACTAGGAACATCTATCACCACCTCCAGAGTCTGCAGGGAGGTAAGGTAGTTGTTGCCAGGGCTACAAGAGCTGAACAGCCGGCAATAATAGGATTGTTCAGAAGGCCGACTCAGCTCCCAGCACTTCGTGGGTAGGAGCGATTAAAGGCTACAGTCGCGCAGGACCCGCAGGATACAGTAGGCCATGCAGATCTGTCACTGCAAATGTGCCCCAAATCGTTTCAGGGCCACTGGACTCGAGCTCATTGGTCGGGAGCGCCCCTGAGCAGACCAGACGGCACAGCCAGCTCTGGTAGAGGAGCGCCACAGGATTGCCCTATCACCATCTCCCCGTATCGCACGGGTGACGGCGAGCGTTGCTCTAAGAATCCCTCAGCAGCTTCGGGTTGGATCAGCAGCATCTCCAACGCTGTGTACGCCTATCTTCAAGCATGCGACTGCAAGGGGACAGCACACTCGATGCTCAGCGATCGTGGATGCATCTGGGCTGGCCGCTGTCACTCGAGACCCGCAACTTCAAGCGAGCTAATGCTGATGACTGGCAGCAACCCCTGCTGTGTCCAGGTTTTGGCTTCGAGGGTCGGTTCAGCATCCAGGATCGTACCGCAGTGTGTTACGCTTCATTTGTCCAGCCAGTGCATGAGTTATTAGGATTTTGTGTCTGGCCCGGTGCGGAGCTCAGTGCTGCACATTCGCACTCGCCGCCATCTTGGCCACGCCCCAAAATCTTGACTTCCTTGAGCACAGATATTAATTGGGCATACAGTGCCTGCTTTCACTGAAAATATGCCATACAGAACTGTTTTTGGTGAGAAACTGCTGAGTAAGACTATAGGCCTGATCTGTTTATTATAAAAAGTTACAACAAAAGGCAGTTGGCCTGGCATATTTATTGTGAAAAGAATATGTTTAACCCAATAGGCCTGAAAGGCTGGATAGTTATTACACTGTTTTAAAGCAAGTAGACTAGTATCACAGATCAAAATGGGAGGTAAAGGTTTTGGTATTATCACCCCCTTTTATAAATAAAATATTTATCAAAGGGGGATAACCTAGAACCTTTTACGAGGGCCTTTTAGGAGGCACTACATTTTTCTCTTCTCTTTGTGTTCTACAAACACACACACACATATATAAATAGAGGAGTTTAGAGTCAGCCCTCATCTGCCACTAATCTATTTGAGTGTCAATCACACTCTGTACCCATCCATAACAGCAAGGGGCAGGGTCAACTCACTTCACCATTAGCTTTATTGCCCTTTGAGAACAGCATTCTGCCTGATCAGATGTGAACACCTTCATGAAAATAAGTATGTTGCAGTACCAGAGCTGGGAGACTACTACTTAGTTTTCTATTTTTATAGACCCTCTTAAATGTCTTTCCTTTTCCGTTTCTTTCATGTGTTGTTCAGAGCATACTGTAGTTTGCCAAACACTGCTACCAGGCTGCCCTCTTGCCATTGATCTCATCTTCAGTGTGCTGCATCCTGCGTACCCACTGTGTCTAAGCCAGGTGACCATCTTGGGATGGTGTTGTCCATAGTGAATCTTTTTTTATTATTCCAAGATGGTCAATCAATTGCTTCAAAATGTATTGGCCATGCGTCGGCTTTAAAACAGCCATACACTATGTGCAATACCACTGGAATACACTTTAAGATGGCCGTCTGCTGCTGTGCGTAATTTTTGCTTTTATTATTGCAGCCATATGCCTACCATGTTCAAGCTGTGGTGTGTTTTCTTTTTTTATGCTTTTATTTCTTATTCTTTTTATTTATCTTTCTTATGCTTGATGAGTCTGTGTACATTTTATTGTTGATGGGGTAAAAGAATCAATACAAGAATGAGTCAGTGCATGGATGTTTGAATTCAAGGATAAGTAGCTGAGTGTATGTATGATGGCTCATTGAGTGCCTAAGTTCACAAGTGAGTGTAAAGTTGTATGTGCACACAACATTGAAGACAAACTAAATCTCCACATCATCACAGATTAACCTGACAAGAATTTCAATTGATAGTGAATGCATGTGGAGTCTGAACCTCCAAAGGATATAGTACATATGAACTGGATGTGGGTTTTGATTTGTTGTTCAATTGGAGAATTGGGGCACTCTTAATCTACAAAGTGGATGAGGATGCTGGCAATTATGGCTTTTGTCTCGGGAAGCCAGATCTGGTGGCTCGTGGATTAATGTGTCAGGATCTGTGTTTGACTTCATCCAGTGGGAGCTGGTGACATTTCAAAGTGTTGGGGCGTAAAATGATTGTCGCACTTCGGCGAGCGAGCTCGAACAACCTTCAGGCGGTTTGCGGGGGGTCTCCCCCTGAGAAATTTTTGAAAAAAGAGTAAACACATGGTGCATTTTCAAGAAAATTTGAGGAAGCAGGAAGGTTAATAAAGCAATTAGTGCTGGGCCTAATAACCCTAGATTGGTCACTGCACCTCCCCTCGCTTCACACAGCTTTGCTCTTGTACATTCACCAACTCCACAGAGACCCATGCTCACACAGTGCTGTGTCCAAAATGCTTCCATCTTGTCTAGCATCAAACTCAACTGTCCCACCTTAACTCAAACCTAAACCAGAGACTCAACCCTGGCAGCTTCTCATGACACGCGCACACACTCTACAAAGGAAATATAAAGTACAGAGTTATTGTATATGTAATCTGCCTATTTACCACAAACGCATGTTCCCTAAACTTCGTCTAACGCCCCGTCATACACTGCAGTGCCGTAACTAGAAGGTGGAGCAGGCGGGATTTAGAAATAAATGACATAGGAAACACCCAGCAGAGCTGTTCAGCAGTCTGGGATACACATTCTAGCAGAACCCTCGCCCCCCCCTCCCGGCACAAGTGTAACCTTTATGACATAATCTTCACCATTAAAATGCATAAAGCAGCTAGAAGCGGAGACAGACCCCCGTAAATTATTCTGTAAAAGCAGAAACGTTATTGCGAATGGCACCCCTAACGCCAGTAACTGGATGCCCTCTCATATGTATTTGACTCCATTTTACCTTTTTCTGATGCTCTTTAAGTTTTCCTAGTCCGCTACTAATACGTAAGTAATGTGCAGTTTATATCTTCCTGTACAAAAGGCACAGAGAGTGCATTATCATAATAAAATGCAAAAATACAAACTTACTGCTCACAGACATGAATTTAAGTTTCAAGAAGGGGGAAAAAAATGAGAAAAGCTACTGGGGGCCGCGCAGTGGCAAACAATCATTGCGGGTGGCTAAAATGACAACATGTAACTGCATATTAAGACAAATGTAGAATTTACACAAAGTGATCCATCTTGTTTTGACTGTGTACTTTCAAATTCCAGGAACTGTTTTCTGTAGATGTCACACCTTTAAACAGGAAGAAAGAGGCGCACAAATAAGCTCCCAATTGTCTCTCCAATATGTGAACCACATCTCAGGCTGCTGTCTCTGGTGTGCTTTGAAGTTTCCCTGAACACCACTGCAGCCATCTCACTCGCAGGCCTGGCGACGCATTGCGGAGCTCAGTAGTTTTACTGCTGACTACTACAGCTTTCGGCTTAGCTGCGGCTCATTTTGGGGCCACAAACTATGGAAACCCCTCCAATTCCGTTCAGTGTGCTGAAGGCTTTTCATTGCATCTAGCACTCCACATGTAGCGCAGTGAAGCCGATTCAGGGCGCTACATATTTGCTCTGGTTCAGCATCAATCTTGATTCAACAATTTATGCTCAAAAATGCGATCTGCCCAATGGCATAGCTGTTAACCACTAACCGATTATTTGACTGTACCAACCAAAAACAGACCACTTAAAAATGGGATTCGGTGAAGAAATGATTCAGTTGCGGCCGGCATGTGTTTTGAATGTGGCTTCTCACCAATAAGCCACACCCAATCACTGCCCTCCCACCTGAGAGGCAAAAATATTTCATTATACCTTTGGATAATGTACACTTTTAAGCATGTATTACCTCCCCTGGCACAGCAAGACTGTAACACAACACAAAACAAACAGCCCCTTTTGAAAAGGAATTTTATTTAACAAAATGCAAAGACTATCACTTTTAGAATAATGCTTGGGGTTTATTACATAATATTCTCTAAACAAAGGCTTTCTCATATACCAAATGCATTAGATTCAAATATATGTAGCAAACCTATAATCTACAGGCATGAATCAATAACTGAGCAAACTTATAATCTAAATGGCATGAATCAATAATTATACTGCAAGAGATCAGAAAGATATATATACAGAGTAGAGGATCACTCTGGATGTGCACCTCCCACACCACAAAGAAAACACCTCAAACGATCACAGCCACTGGCTCACATCACAATGGCAAAAATCACAAAACTCAATACATCACCTGATGCATACATTGCCCACTTCTGGCCGAGGGAAGTCTTCACACAGCTGGGGATCAGAGCTCAGCAATCAGGGTTCAATCCGAGATAGACACGTCTGCCCTCACTCGGAATCCTAACTCCCAAAACTTCCACTTCCAACTTCCACCAGACCAGCGGAGGCTCCTCCTTTTAATACAAGTGAAAACGTTGGTCGAAGCTTCTAGCAAGCCCCGCCTCCTTTTCCCATCCGATTCCGTACCACTCCGTGCCGGGGACACAGCATTGGTTGATCAGGCCTTTGCTATGACTTCGAGAAGGAGCCTGTACATTCCTCTGATAAGAACCGGTTTCTACTAGCACACAGAGTGAGAAAACAAGTGATAGCAAAACATCACTTCTCACCTAGGAAGGCTCAGAAGATGGAGTCGCTTAAGCATAGGCAAGTAATGCAAGATGACATAAGATTATGCCAAAGCCAATAGGCAAGCCCTGCCGTTAAGCAAGATAAAGTCAGAAAACAGAATGGTCAAAGCCAATAGTAAGAACTCCTAATTCTCACCACTGACACATTCCTACACAACTGCACACCTTCAAATGCACCCAAACGCTCTGCTCTTGGCAAGACTGTACCACTCAGTAACAGCTCCCACTGAAAGACCGCAAGATTACAGAACAGAAGAGAAACCGGCAAATGCAGGACCTTCCTACATTAAGGCTAGGGTAAAATAACACACTAAAATCAATTAAAATGGTGATAGTTGGAGGTCATCATAGTGTGCCAGACTACAAAAGTGGCTCTTTCACTACAGCATGATGGGCGGGGGGGTCACATGGGTTCGCGGGAGGTGTGGTGTGAAGCGGGACGGTAATTCAATTTTTTTTTAAATGTACCTTCACCCGGGTCACGTGCCACCACCTCAGCTCCTGCTGCTCCTGGGTCTGCGTTTTCCAAAGGGAGGCCAATTAAACAGTCGGGCAAGCCACTCCCCCTCCCCCTTCCCCCCCCCCCCCCCCGCCCCGCCCTCGAGCAGGACCACCCGCCCGCTCGTCCCCAACCAGGCACTTCTGCTTTCGCGCAGTGCGAGAAGTAGAAACATAAAATGGTAGTTTTACCATTTTATGTTTCTGCTTCTCGCGCTGCTAAAAAGATTTGGGGTGACGGATCTCCGCCCCAATGGAGGAGCCTCCCCTTACTGTCTTCATCATCAAAGATTCAAATACCTTTGGGTCCATTCAACCT
The DNA here is from genome assembly GCF_964261635.1 of Lissotriton helveticus. Classification (NCBI taxonomy): domain Eukaryota; kingdom Metazoa; phylum Chordata; class Amphibia; order Caudata; family Salamandridae; genus Lissotriton; species Lissotriton helveticus. Next base: position 1,006,531,807 of record NC_136057.1, on the reverse strand, counting down.
TTCATCCTTCCAGGGGTCGATAAACTTTATAATACTGAGTTGGGTAACAAAACCATCTGTTATTTAGCCTGAACATACAATTCAGGGTCAGCACAGGCTTTTATGTTATACCGAGGGCTTTGAATGTTGATGTAAAAACCAGGGTATGAGTGGCATTATTCTTGTTGAGTTCATGTAAAGTTTCAATCTATTTCTATAGGTAAGTATGTTATAGAAGAGAAGCATGTGCCAGCTCTTTATATGACCAGACCTGTCTTCAGTATGCGTCTCCTTTGCAAATCGTCCAATAATAATTAGACATAATTCGACACCTATTTTGACCTTCTCTGACCATTACTTTACCTCGGTACAGTTGTTCTTCTGTTGTCCTAGACAATTCGCCACACATGGCAGTGGGGCGATTCATCCCAGACAATGAAAAAGAATAAAGTAGGCTTTTTTTTAGCATGCCACCACAAGCAATTGAGGTCATTAGATCTGTGTGTTTTGAATAACACTGGCTGTACTTTTCGGCGAAGCTGAGTGACCCCGATTGTGTGCGATGGAAGACGTAGAGCCTGGATGGAGTGGATGTGGATGCTGTTGTCCCGTCATCGCAGGCGTGGGAAAGAGAGGGCATTGTGCCCCCACGCCCCACGATTTTCAGCGCCCTGCACTCCTTCAACAAAATGTATTTTGTAGATTTCTAATTGAAGTTAGACTGCCTCCTCATTCATAACGAGGCAGCTTATGTGGCCAGCCCGATAGGTGGTACCTGATGCCCGGTTTGCTCTCTCTTTTTCTGGAGTACATATTGTTTTTTAATATGAAGAAACGGGTACATAAGACAAAACAGAAGTATCCAGGAAGACCCGCGTTAAGTTTTTGAACAAGTCTCATAAAAACCTTTGAACAAGCCTGGCTCTTGTCAACATTCAGGCGTGACTGGGGCTGGAGAGAGGGCGGAGGGGCATAATGTGATTGGATACGAGTGCTGCTATTGAAAAAGAAGTAACTAGGGAATGGGACACCTCCATTTCTTCATCTCCCACTAATTTGATGCCCGCTACTTAGTTCCAACGGATAATTACTTGGATCCAGATTGTCTACGACTAAAAATTGAATATCAACTCTGCTGACTTAGAATAATGCAAAGGCTGAACAAAATGTGAGGCTGAAGATTTAACAATGTCCAAGTCATGAGCCATCGAAGTAGTAAGTAGTAGGTTTGAGGTGCTAACACATCGATAGGGAAACGTGCCCTGCTGGTACGTTCAGGAGAGTGCTTTTAACATTGCTAAACTTGACTGCATTTTCTGTACTCGCCACACGATGGTGCTACTTCCAAACATTGCATCTTTCTGACAGGCTGCATGAACACCATTGGTTTATTTCAAAATATGTACATCTCATTGCACAGATTCAACAGCTTTCCGAATTTAACTATTCAACTGAACATCGGGCAATACAATAACCAAAGAACTAAAAATAAGCGCTTCAAAATTTTCAAAATTAAAAATTGTATGAAAGTAGTACTGCAGAACTTTGAGTTCCCCAACTAGTTGGAAGTGATGTTCTTTCTCGTCATTTCAAGAATAGAAAAACCCAAAGCATCTTGAAGGCCCCTTCGGCGAAATCACTTTCCTTAACTTTTTTTCTTTTCTTTTGTTTTATAAACAAATATCTTGTTTTCACCCCCTTCTGTATCTCTTCCTGAAGCAATTAGTGCCATGAAATGGAAAGAACAAAATGTACCCTCCGACCTCTACTGTTGTAGAGGGGAAACGGGAGTGGAGCCATAAGGCACAGGGCAAAGGCAGTCTGCTAGTCCATATGCTTTATTTTTACACATCCTCCCACTTTGCACTTAAAAAAGTCGTCACTGGAAAAGGTTTATTTATTTATTTTATAGTTTTATAGAGCGCGAATCAGACCTGTGAGGGTATCAGAGCACTTTACAGGATTAAGGGTGTTATACAAAGAGTTAGGAAGGGAGGGACCAATTGGGTAAAATAGGTAGATACATTATACAAGAAAAAAGAGCACGCAGTCTAGAGTCCCGGATATATATGGGATAAAAAAAGAAAAACCAGTAGCTACATTATAAAAGAAGGCATGAAGTCTCAACTCTTGGGTGGGATGCCGAGGAGTGCAGGGTAGGTATCATCCGTAAAAGCCATGGATAACGCCGAAGTGGAGGATGGAACATGTCGCTGAGGTGAATGTAATGTAAAAGATGTGACAGTAAAGCTGATTTGGCTGACGATACTCATTCATTTTTCATTCATTAAATCTTTATTTCGACATTTTTCAGTCATAAAAGATTACAGTAAAAACAGTATACATAAAAAGCATAAAATGAATGAGATAAAAATGAGTTTGTCATGAAATGTACACAGTCACTGTATAAAATCACCCTTGGGTGCCACTGTAATAAAAGAGGATCTTTTTGACCACTTTGCTAAAAGGAATTTTGAAAGTGTAAAAACTATATGTGGTGATGCATCTGTCTTGAGAACTCTCAATGCAACAGAGCATTTATCAAAACCCAAGTTCTGACGGTACTGGTTACAGACTAAATTTCCGGGTGCCATAAGAGGTTAAGTCCCCTTCTGTAGACCTTAACGTTTAGATTAATGCGCATCGATCACCCGCCGAGGTAAATGCTTAGTCAAATGGCTCAAGTCAAAAACATGAAATAGCTCAAAACCTTGCGGCAGAGCGTTGCGGGGAACCTACAGGTTACCAGTTTTATGGTAAAAAGATAACTCAGTGGTCCGAGATTTTGTTACAGAAATGCTTGTGTAACTTGCAGGTCACAAGTTCCAATCCTAGAAAAATAGCTCAGGAGGTTATGCATCGACTGCACATTTCTGTAGGTACCATGCAAGGTATACCTTTGAATGCTGACAGGTTTTAACTCAATCTTTTGTTCATATAAACCTGATAAAGAGCCACACGTGGCTTTGGGTACTAACGATCGCCTATTATTAAAAATAAAATGTCTAGGTTTATCTTATCTTATGCAGCTTGCATAGTTTATAGTTGTTTCAGCTGCAGAACTCGGAGTCTGTGGTAGTGTCTTGGCTGGGTATCTTTGACTCCAGCCACCTGACCCAACCAGGCCAAAATGCAGGCAAAACGTATTACTAACTGGCTTTGAAGTGAGGTATATGGAGCTGGGTGATGGCAGGGTAAAGAGACTTGATTACCCAGGGCTGGGGTGGGGAACCCAAGCAGCCCTGGAATAAATGCTCAACACAGCCTGCTCCCTTCATCTCCTCGTGCAATATTTCTTTTTCTGTCCTCGCTCTCTCTTCTACCTCTCTAATCACTTTGTTTCTGCCTCCCACCTCCCTCCCTCTCTTTTTTCTGCCTCTATAAGCCACCCTGTAATATATCTAGGTGAGCTGGGGAAAGTGGCGGCCTCTGCCCTAGAAACAAGCCTTCAGGGGCTCCAGCCCACCAGGGAAATGCCCAGTGGAATAAAAGGCAGTCCACCCTGCCGGTACCCATTGCATACATATGTTCCTCACTCCACAGCCCTCGATGATCATGCGGTTGCCACTGCACTTGTCAGAGTGTCAGCAGCCTTGCAGGTCACGTCCCCTCTAGAAAGGACCGTGAGCAGCCCCAGCCAGTTACATCCTACTTAGGCCTCACCTGTGACACGCAGTTTGGGTTTTGTGCATTTAGGGAGTCTACTGCAACAAAGATCAAACACATGAAGGTCAATTCACCGAATGTCAGGGGTAGCGGAAGTGACCTCTCATGCCATTTTACCTTTACTTTCACTCAAACAAATGCTTATACAGACACACACATTCTATCACATAAACACACTCTTATCCACAAGCACGCCCACAATATACATTCAAATGCATGTTATACTTTTCTCAACTGTTAAGAACGGTCATATTCCAGCCAATTGGACTTCTATTTTTTTGTACACTAATAGTGCATAATATAATATTCACTATTAGAGTAATAAAAAAATTGACTAAAACAGAGAAAATCGTGCACAACCCACATCGATATGTATGAGTTGCCCCTGTGTTCCTGGCTCTGATTATGACACCTCTGATGCCACGGGTCGCAGTGGCAGTGCCAGTGCCAGGCAAGGGCAGCTGCAACCCCTGGCGACCCCTAAATGGCGTCCATGACTGTGTAGCCTTGCCGCTAAAGTTTCGAGTCTCTCAGCACGTGGGAATGGAGAGGGGACACCGGTGCCTTATACTTGCAAAAGTCGAAAGGGGTGGGACAAATACTCAACAGTGGGGTCACGGGGGCATGTGGGGTGGGCGTAGCGTCTGGTGGGCTGGGCTTGATGCAAATGGTATCCAGTGTATCATCCGTTGAACCCCATCTGGTCACACCCAGTGCGTGACTTTTCAGGGAGAAGTGGTAGTAACACCTCTTCTTGTTCTACTGGTGCTGGAATCACACTGACTCCTTTAGCATGGTCAGTTCTTGGTGCTCTGCAGCAAAGCCTGTTTTATCCGGGTGCTCGGTTTTGGTTCGAATGCGGTTCATTCCAGTGCTAAACATTTAGCAAAAAGTTTTTCATCTACTTTGTTTCCGTTGTTTCTTCTTTGGAGCACAACAATGACAACTACGAGAGTAAAGCACCCCCAATCCTGCACACTCGATCAATGAAGGTGATTTCCAGTTTGGGAGACCGGATCTTCATGGAATTCTGATATAAATCTGTTGGGAGAGCAGCAAGCAGCCTGGCCTGAGTGTCAGCTCTCGATCACTTTATCCACAGCTTCTTTACACAGATGGGTATTCAGGCAGGTAAGTCTTCCTCCGAGACTTGGGGAGAAACGTTGACCTGAAATGGAGTCCCTGGGCGTGAGTGGGGAGCTAGGTGCGTCATAGCCGGGAGACGGAGGTAGTGGGAGATGAAATGGTACAGGAGGCGAGCGAGATAAGGCAACAAAGGAATAATGCTAACAAGGGGAGGCGGGAGAGGAAATGTTAGTAGAGCCTTTCATAGAGCAGTTTATTTCCAGTATTCAGCAGTACTCGTCTCTACTTTCTGCTGGAAGACTGAACTTTGGGGCATTTCTAGATTATGCTTCAATTCAGTGGAGCATCTGCAGCCATTAATATCTGAATCAATTGATGCTTCTTTAACAGGGGCTACAGTGAGTCTCTGCCTTGCAGAGACCCATGCTAGATCTGCTTATTCACGACATGTCTAACCCTATATAACTTTGTGTGGGAATGAATGGAAGTACACCCATGGTACTGTGGTGGGTTTCTGACTCCACGCATCACTGTGCTCTAATGTGTATGTTTACGGCGCCAAAAGCAGCCGTAGGGCTAATCTGGATATTGTATAGTTGGATGTCCTAGCTATGCTTGAGGTTTCAATCCTCACCCTGCACTTTTGCAGAAACCCTTAACAAATGGTTTATGTCCATTAAACTTTGCCACCCTGTGCTGGTTGTGTTTCTTCCCTCATACATACTCCCACAAACAGAACTGCCACTCTTTCACTTCTTTTACCTCCATTTTATAGCTCAAATGCACGCTTTTCTGATCTGCACTGCCCTTTCATCCTGTGTGGACAGCGGATTCCTGCCCCGAGAGCCTGTTCCTGTGCCTGACTCGAACACCATTTTGCAGCGAGGGGTGCTGGGCTGAACTGGTGTCTGGTTCTAGCGCTGGTGAGGAGCAAAGGGGAAGAGCTGCAGGGCTGCGAGCAACAGCAGGGACTCCAACTACCAGGAGTCCCTGCACGGCCAATAGTCTACACCTGGCCCGCTCTCCCTGCAAGCCCCGCCCCCCAGCGAACGGATTTTTAAATCCCTACCTGTTTCCTGCACCGGTGGGACGCTTTTCTGATCTGCACTGCCCTTTCATCCTGTGTGGACAGCGGATTCCTGCCCCGAGAGCCTGTTCCTGTGCCTGACTCGAACACCATTTTGCAGCGAGTGGTGCTGGGCTGAACTGGTGTCTGGTTCGAGCGCTGGTGAGAAGCAAAGGGGAAGAGCTGCAGGGCTGCGAGCAACAGCAGGGACTCCAACTACCAGGAGTCCCTGCACGGCCAATAGTCTACACCAGGCCCGCTCTCTCTGCAAGCCCCGCCCCCCAGCGCGTCACTTCCCTTATAATTCTAACACCATCCACCGCTGCGCGGGAGCAGCCCGGGACAAGGGCGGGACCGTCTGTGGCCGTCAGGGGCCGCAGGAGGCCGGGCTGGGCCCGCACTCTTTCGCCTATATTTCTTTGATTTCGCACAGACTTGGATACAGGTCCTGGACATGCCATCACCGGCTCTCGAGGGAACACCAGCGAAGGCGGGAGGAGGTAAAAACGGAACTTTGGATAATTACTTCACACGGGCACAGGGCGAGGGGGATAAGGAAACCTCTTTGGAGAAGCGTAGGGCGGAGCGCCGCCGCTCTATTGAGAATATGAAAAATAGACCTTTTTGTGATATTACGCCTTATCCTATCTCCCAAGAGGGAGGTTCCTTTAACGTTAGCCAGGATTCATCATCCCAAGAAAGCGTCCCTTTATTACTGCGGGAAAGTATTCCCAACCTTTGCCCATTCACTGAGCAGACCTCTGATGTTATCTCCCTCCCTAGTCCTAGGAGTATGGCTGTTGACCTAGTCACTGAAATGCCCCCTGTAGTCAAAACAAGAAAAACCAAGCCAAAGCAAATAGTTGTGGCAGAGGTGCATGGCCCTCCACCAAATAAGCGTAGAAGGAAGTTGAGGGGAGGTCAGGGCAAGACCAAAATCCCCCATTCCGATTTCGGAAAAGCACCTAAGCCCCCTCCTACTTCTGATAGGATAACATTGAATATGCATAATGCTACTCCTGCTAAGGGCACTAATACTAACATCGTTGATTCTATTGGCATCCAAGGGGATAATCTATTTAATATATCATCCCCTGTTACTTCTATGGGGAATTTAGAATTTTTACTCAGATCACTGCTTCTGCCCATTAGCGAGAGCCTGAAGAAAGTAGAGATCAGACTCACTATTTTGGAGGCAACTATAAGCAGCCTGAAAACCTCGGCTAATAAACAGAGCCGACCCCTCGAGCCTAATCCCCCAACTAAAACTCCCCTTAACACTCAAAACCCTTCAATTAATGCGGGACCTTCCTCGGGTACTGCTGCTGTTCCCTTCCTGCAGCCACTCATGGCCAATTTAGAGCTAATCCCATCCAGCAAACCCAATACTCCATTTTTACAATCAGTGGGTCCAGTTCCCCTTGGCATAGCCCCTGGCATAACCTCTGGGGATATACCTAATGATAGTATTGTTCCCCTATTCCCTGAGAAGCCTGCTCCCCGACCACGGAGACCCAACTTGCCGCCTGAGGCTAATAGCCTTACGGTGGTTTTGGCGGGTGCTCCCCCTCTTGAAGTGGGAGAAGGTGAGAACTTTCACTCACTCAAAAGGAAAATCATTAAATGGTTGAATTGGAACAGACCCCTCCCGGTCCATCTCAACAATGAAATTATCATGGTTAGAAGGGTACCTTGGCTGGGGAAAACTAGAAAATCAATAATAGGGGATTGTATCATGGTGACTTTCCGAGACCCTAGGACAGTATTACATATATGTGCTGGGTCAAATAGATCTCCTGATTCCACCATACAGACTTTGCCAGTGTCTTTTTTCTTTCCCCCTACTCGTATGCATCATGATCCACTACAAGGCAATTGGACGAGGGTTGAACAGAGATCTAGATACCGGGGGTATGCTGCACGACCGGTTTATCACCCTCCGGAGACACCCTTCTATGACTCTAACCGATTTAATTGTCTTGCTGGATTGGATGGGGTTGATTGACTGATCTCAGCCCCTGATCTAAACCCTGTGAATTCTGACAAAGGCTTTGGTGAACCATCTGACCCAGACCCACTTACCTCTGACATTGGTCCGGGTGTACCATCTGGTATTAGTTCCCCTCTTACTCCCACTATTGTAATCCCCTCCGCTGCTGCTTCGGCGCATCGGAGACTAATCTGGTGGAATGTGGCTGGCCTAGCTAATAAGCTGGACAAACAAGACTGGGTTACTTATATTGAGTCTGGGGATGTTTGCATGTTTCAGGAGACCTGGGCAAGGGAAGAATATATTCAGCAGGGCTACCTGTCATTTTCTATCCCGGCGAGGTGGGAGGGTAAGGGCCGCCCCTCAGGTGGACTTACAACCTGGGTGGCGTCCCACCAAGGGTGCCAGGCTTCACGCCTACCGGTGCCATCGGATGACATTTTAGTGGTCCTATTGGCTTGGCCAAATCTAGCGAAACTTGCCTTGATAAATATATACTCTAGGCCTGTGGGAGTATCGCGAGAATCTTCCACCATAGATGAGCTCTCAACTTATCTATGTGATATTCCAAGGGGCACCCCCTATGTAGTGGGAGGGGATCTAAATTCTCATTTTGAGCCACTGTCTGGTCTTCTAGAGGGATTTCCCATGGAAGAAGAGCTCAGGTGGTCAGTACCCCCTGTAGTAGCACCTCCTCCGAAGGCATGGACACCTCTAGCACTCCAGATTACTGCCCTAACCTTAAAGCATGGAATCAGAGCTTGCAACGGGCGTACTAAGTCTGATATACCAAGCAAACCCACGTACAATAGAGTGGGAAGAGAGTCCCGCTTGGATTACGCCCTTGTACAGCTAGCGAATTGGTCATCCATTCTGGACTTTAGGGTTACTGAGAGACTAGACAGCGATCATAATGCCCTAGAACTAGATATCACCCACCCTGGTATAGAAGCCTCTATTACAACTAAGGAGGAGAATAAACCTGAACTTCTACTGGGAAACAACAGGAGAAGAATCAGGTGGGAAAAATTAGTCACGAGTCAAGTGAAACTCCCGAGGCTCTACGCAGGATTAATTCCAATATTGGAAAAGGTGGGAGATTTAGCTAATGATGTGGGCAATAAAGATTCCCACAATAAATTATATCAGGCGCATGAGGACCTTATAAAGGGAGCGGCATTCGAGCTCTTTAGCAAGGTACAGAATTCTAGGAGGGGGCAACAACACAAATCCTCCTGGTACAATGCAGCCTTTAGGAAGGCAAAGGGAGAACTTCTTAGAAGTATCAAAGAGGGAATAGGCGGAGAGAAGCTAAGTGAAAGCAGACGGGCATATAAAAAACTAGTTGCTCATGCCAAAACTGAATGGGAGGAGGGCCAATGGGAGGAGCTTACTAGCGCCCTCGTAACAAGGGACTACCGAATGTTTTGGCGAGTAGTAAATGGGGGATCGGGGAGCCTCCATTCGGCAATAGAGCCAAATATTGCAGCAGGGGCGTGGCAGGCACATTTTCAGTCACTTTATAGTCCAGAGCAGGGAGAAACCATGATTGCAGTCGGTAGTGGACCGGCAGAGTTTGGCGGGGACATGATCACACTGGGGGAGGTTAGGGCAGCAATTACAGGTCTGGCATCAGGGAAGGCGCCAGGATTGGACGGTCTCCCTGGGGACCTGTTCAAGCAGGAGCCCGATATTTGGGCCCCCTACCTTGCTACTGTATTCAATGCAGTCCTACATGGCATGGAAATTCCGAGCACTTGGCTGGGGGCAGAGGTGGTTCCTATATTCAAGAAGGGCTCGCCTCTGCTCCCAGCCAACTACAGACCAATCAGTCTAATTGACGTGCCTCAGAAGCTTTTTGGTAGGATACTGTTGAATCGCCTCCAGGACTGGGTGGAGGAAACTAACGCCCTCAGTCCATACCAGGCGGGCTTCAGGAAGGGAGTCTCCACAGTGGATCAGGTCTTTCGTTTGAACATTATCTACTGGAGGACAGCGATATTCGAGGGCGGCAGCTTGTACACCATATTTGTGGACTTGCGGGCCGCCTTCAACCTGGTGCCCAGAGGGAAACTCTGGAGTGTTCTGGCCGAGATGGGGCTCCCCCCGGACATTCTGGCAATTCTACAGAGATTTCATCAGAACAACTTTGCCCGGGTTAGGTGCGGGAAGCTTGGGGAATTAACGGACAGATTCCCCGTTGACAGAGGGGTTAGGCAGGGTTGTGTACTGGCACCGACCCTGTTCTGCCTCTTTGTCAACGGGGTAATCGCCCATCTCAATGGCATTGAATACACTGATGCTCCAAAATTGAACGGCAGCAGGGTACCTGCAATTATGTTTGCAGATGATACCCTGCTGCTGTCCAAAACCCCTATGGGGATACAGAGGATCCTTGATTCTTTTGAGGCTTTCTGCACGGAAAGGGGGTTGGAGATCAATGCTATGAAAACTAAGTTTATGGTCTTGAACCCAACCCAAAGATCACGACCGAACCCCCTGCTGGGATCATCACGTTTAGAGAGAGTCTCCACCTTTGAATATCTGGGTGTAACGCTAAATGAAACCATGTCCTGGGGAACACACCAGACTAGGGCAAACCTCAAATTAGTGCAGACCACAGGTGGCATCGTAAGGATGATGAAAAGTTCCACATATCGACCACTGGGGCCGGTTATCCAGATTTATAAGGCACAGGCCAGGGGTGCCATCACATATGGGGCGGAACTGTGGGGCCATACATCTGCCCACAATTTGTCTATAACAGAGAACAAATTTATTAGACAGATAGTTGCACTCCCGTCTAGTACACCGCTCCTCCCTCTGAGGATGGACTTGGGCCTGAGACCCATAGCAGACGAATTGGGCCTCAGACCCATAGCCTTCTGGCGAAGGTTATGGAGCAGTGAGGAACTCTTTACCTACAGGGCAGAACTGAGGGAGTTTCTAACCCACCCCAAAGCCCTACAGATTCCCTGGATAAAATATATAAAAAAGTCCTGTATGAGAATGGGGTTCCCAGACCTATGGTCCGATCCAGCTAATGCGTCACTTAGGATCCCACAAAGAGTCTTGGCCAATGCTTATTATGAGCAGAAACTGGCTATGGTTTTAGATCGTCAGGGCGAGGGGTCATTAACATCTGTATTTACACAATGCAAGGATTCCTACAGGCTGGAGAGGGTCCTGGACGGGATGACTCCTGTGTTGGCCAGGAAGCTATTTCTCCAATGGAGATATGGCACACTGCCTTTGCGGTTATACACTAGCTCCTGGTCAACACCGCCCTCTACCAAGCAATGTCCGGCATGCACCTGTGCTGAGGAAAGCGAACTACATGTGGTCTTGTTTTGTCCAACTTACAAAGCCGCTAGGAAATATTGGCTTTTACCACTTATCAGAAACTTTGGTTGTAGGGAATACCTCCCAATGTATAGAATTTTAAAATCTGATGTCTCGGGACCAACGGTGTTTGCACTAGCCAAATTCCTTACAAATGTCTGGCATACTCGCACCCGTATTTTAAAGTCGCAGTTGACCACTCAACTATAAGAATATGAATTTTAATGTATGGCCTTTTTTTGTACATTTCCGATGGTTTTATATTGTACTATATCTGTTTTTACTGCATATCTTTGATGGTCAAATTGGCCGAAATAAAGATTGAAATCGAAGGGCACTCCTTCTGCCCTCTTCGTCTGTTCATCCCCATACCACACTGAAACTGACACCTGTCAATCCATGGGGCATAATGGTCAATAAGAAATTCCACTAAGCAACCACCCAAAAGGAAATTATCATAGAAGGGGGAAGTTTCAAAAGTTTCACAGAAATGGTTTTACATCCTTTCTCCACTACTACTATTTTCTGGTGGCCATCTGAACACACTAGCCGCTCTCCATATCAAATCTCCCTGCCAGCAAGTTTGTCCTAGGGTTCTACGGCATGGTCCAACTATATTGTATAGCAGATGTCTTCAGGACACTTATCCCCTCCACCCACTCCTTTCACACGAACTGTGATGCCGTTCCTCGAGGTCTTGGGGCAGTAAAGTTCACTGGATAGTTTCCTGTGCTGATACGGTCTTTCATCACTGGTGTACCTGGTCCACTGTGCTGGCGCACTCCAAGAGACACTTTTAATTATTTTTTAATTCATTTACTTATTGATTATGGCTTTATTCATTTCAATACTTTGAAGGGTGATGGCTTGTGCCAGAAGTCTCTTAATGCCGCTGCTGTCATGAACAGGGGCAGTCAAGACTAAGAAGCCCTAGAAGGTAAGATCCCTCATTGAAGAAGCCAGGAGAATCCTGTAGGTTAACATACATTTTTCTTTTGTTAGGTCGAGCCTATGTCAGCGCAATCAGTGCATGCCCTCTCGCTTGCGAGACACTATTGTTTACAATAAAGAGCTTACCATTTGCTGGCTTTCGCATCACTCTTCTTTGCTGCCTTCTAATTGGCCAGTGCAGGGCAAACATCACTTCTATTCTTCTCTGTGGAGCAGAGACTAAGCACCAATTGATTCAACCTAATTAGTGCCCATCTGCTGCTGCGGACGTGATTCAGGTACTATTTCTTGGTCTCCTTCCCTCCCTTTGCCAATGCTTCTCTGACTTGGCTCTGCTGGTGTTCGAGCCATGAGCGGAACAACTTGTAAATGCTGTAAAGTGACACAATCAGACCTAAGTACCTGGCCTGTGATAACAATGCCAAAAATACTAAACGCTGATTAAGATGCCCGCTGGCTTTTCAACAACAAAAAATGTTTATCAATCTTCTGATGGCCTTTGTATATTCTTTGATAGTGTATTCCTCTGACATTAGTCAGTAAACACAATGAGGGCATGTTTTGAAGCACATGGCAACAGGTAAGACAGGCTGGCCTCTACATATAGCGCCTTGATGCAACCTCGCTGCTCTGACTGCCTGTAACACTACGGGTTGCCAGCTAGAGGCGGAAATTATTGTACATACCTTTGCGCCCTAAATAATGGAGAGTGTGAGTTGCAATATGCTTAAGTAGAAGGATGTAAAGCAGAGGGGGCTGCAGTGATTCACACATCTTTTCAGAATACTCAACATCTCTGTAGTGGATGCAGTAGTCCACTGAGCGATCTTACTGACAACAAAATATGTCACGTGTTCCTGCACACGCCTCCTCTTTTTTGTAGAAATAATACAGCAGGTGGGATTTTTTTTTAAATCATCCTTTCAAGATGTACCTGGCACAAGTGTTGGTGAAAGGGAACAATTAGTTCCCCGTCCCTGTGTTCCAAACTCTGTCGTGTGTTTGCTCCAGGTGTTGCCTGGCAAGCAAATCAGTATTCTCATTAAGCCCAGGTGAGCAACTCCAGGTTTGACTTGATGTGTCAGAGCATCTATTCCACAGCGCAAAGTAACCCGTTGCTAGGTGCTACACAGAGCTAAGGGAAGTGCTGGGTACAGGACTGAGAGATATCAAGAGGTATAGAAAGTTCCTACACGTACATATTGGAAAGCAGAGAAGTGCAAAGCAGTGTGAGCTTTTCCATCCCTGCAGTCAGTCTTCTGTCACTTATTCTCGCGTGTTAAAGAGATGGAGTTCAGCAGATCTCGCGTGTCGCATCTCCGATGAAGGGGCACGCGCCCCTTTAAACACAAATGGCTGACATGTCAGGTGAGGATTGATGGGAGGCTGCAGCCAGAATTCATTTTGCATTGCATAGGGCCCCATAACTATGTTTAGTGGGAGGGAGGTGCGAGTTATAGGCATGTGGATGGAGGATGGGAAAACCTTCTTAACCAAAAGACATTTCAGACTTTTCTTAAATGATGACAGATTCAGGATAGTGGACAGGTCAGATTAACTGCCCTGAGCTCCCCTCATATTTCTTACCATTGAATTTGAACGAAAAGATGAGAATTGACATTCTGGATCTTAAGTTATGGTTTGGCGTACAGCCAGCAAATGGAGTCAAAAAGTGTCTCAAGCCTTTGTCTTCTGGTGCTTTGAAAGTAGTACAAAGTAGATTGGATGTTATCTTCTGTGTAACTAGGTCCTTTGTAGTTCTTTGAGGACTTGTGTAATGTGGTGAGATTGTTTAAGATAAAACAGAGCCTGACTGATTGGTCCTGTAACCTTTCTGCAGTCTTTCATGGGGTCTTTGCTGAGTGATGTTCCAATAGAAAAGTCTTGATAGCATCAACAAGTTATTTCAGAGAAATGTGTTACTTTGAGCAGAGGTGCCTGCCTTCTTATGAGGGAGGGTATAGCAAACATGCCTTTTTTGCAGTGTCAGCCCCGATTTTGTGCCTTTTTATGGAGACTATCTTTGCTAATGTTAGCATAAACTGTATTAAAAAGCCCGTGCTTCCTTTGTAAAAAAAATGTAATGTACATTGAAACTCCCTATTAAGCCTTTAAACTTACCTCTAAGTCCACTGTAAATGGTGCCTGAAGTGCCCCTATGGCAGTAGTCTTCAAACTCTTTTGCTCGGAGCACACCAAAGCAAAATGTTTTGAAGCCAGGAACCCCTGCAAAACTTTATGGCAAGGATCGGGAAACAGGAGAGGCAGGGCTGAGCGCAAAGAAACACAAAATAACAATACAACAGAAAACAAACCAAAAGGGGGAGCAATCGCCAGGAAGAGCACATCACTTAAAACATATGCATCACATACATAACTAATGAAATCGAAGTAAACCATAAAAGCAACAAATAGACACAAAATGATATCACATCCTTAAGGGGACTCCCTATCGACATTATAAAGGCAGAGCTTTTGAGATCATATCATGGATACTTTTTTGTAGTTTATAATCCACAGTACATGTGAAACATATAATAGGGAAAATCATCAACAATAACGGAAATTGACAAAAAAAAACTGTTCTCTCGATAATTTGGTTCTTGTGAGCCCCACACACTCCTGGGCCCCAATGCAACTGCACTTTCTGCACTAATGATATCTGAGGCCCTAAGTAGCACTCTACGTTCTCTGGCTCTTTCACAACTTACCGACCATGGCTATCACTCCAATCTTGAAACAGGTTATCCTTCCCTTTTTTGGTTTTATGTAGAGAGGCACCGGCCAAAGGGCTTTGGGAAACTTTAAATAAGCACCATTTACATTACACAAACACAAGTTCATATTCATTTATTATGTATATTTTTTTATTTTAGGCCCTGGACTATTAAGTGATTGGAGCTGAGCTGACAGGAGGACCTGAACTAGGTTCCATAGTAGGAAGCTCTTGCCATTAGGACACAACTCCTCCCTTTTAGAAATAATGAGCTCCAACTTGCTGCCCCCACCTTTTTGCAGTAAAGGTGTTCTCATCTCTTTGTGGAAGGCCATTCTCAAAGCTTGACTGGTCACCTTTCTTTTGCTTTTTGCTATATTTGGGTATTAAACCAGCATTAATGAGGCGAAACCTATGCCCAGATAGTTTTTACCAAATGTAAAAATGACAAAATAACAAAGTAGAAGTATGACAAAACGTTCTGTGTAACGCCACATAATTTTCCGTTTCTTGCTACATAATTTAGTCAACGCTGCCACATTATTTGGTCCTCCCCTGCAGCATAATTCCAGTGACCCTGGCTATAATAGGCCTCTCATGACGCTGGACCCTATGCAACTAGTTAAGCAACACACATAGAAGCAGCTGAGGAGCTAATATATGCTTTATCTGATGCCAGAGTGCTGTTTACCACAGGCATGGAACGTGAGCTCTATAAATACACTAGTTACTATTTCCCAATGTGAAAACCAGGATTGAAATTGGCGACTCTCTGGGAAGACACAGAAATCTGCAGTGATTGCTTTAGCTAACTGAGGTTTATATTTTCCCAAAATTCGTTTAATTTGCTTTGTTTTTCCATTTAATGTATGTTCGTGTTTTTTTATATGCAATTATAAGAAGGAGAAAAAATTACATAGTTATTAGCATATTGTCTTTAGCCTTGAGCCGCGTCACCTTACTCACTGACAGTGCCCTGGGAAACACTCAGGATTACAGTTGCAAACTTTTTATGCAGTTTAACCTCTGCATACAAAAGAGAACAGCCTGAGAACTCACCAGATAAACGTCGTCGCTTCCAGGCCATCTTCTTTTACAATTAGTTCCTTGCAGACGCAGTTGTGCCCCCTAGGAATGCAGTCACGGACCCCCAGGGTGGCAAGCCACACGGTTTGAAGACCTGTGCCCTAAGGCATGGAAAGGTAAGTCACATCTGGGCTACAGAGTATATTTACACCACCCACGTATATGCCAAAATATATATTTTTCCCAGGAGCCCTGTGCTCTAACTACGCTGACGTTTAAATGCACTGCAGTGACACATGGCAAGAAAAATGCCTTTGTTATTAGGAAAAAACCTACTTTATATATTCATAAGTTTCCCCTAATATGTGCTTTGTAAGGCCACAGAACAGACTGCCAATATGTAACAACCACAGGCAAAGCCAGTAGGTCTGGCGTTGGTCACCACCCTTTTTGCAATTGTTAATGTTAATTGCGATTTGTAAAGCGTCTAAAACCGGCAGGTCTCTAAGCGCTGAGAGAGAGTAGCTATAAGCCCATCCCTGTGAGTGAATGTTAGCCCCCGGTCAGAATCTGCGTTATGACCAGGCCTCTGTGAAGAGGAAGGTCTTCAGTTTTTTCCTGAAGGGAAAGAGGGCTTTTTCTAACCAGAGGTGTCCAGGCAACTTGTTCCACAGCTGCAGGATCAAGACAGAGAAGGCTCGTCCTCCTTTAGTCATTTTGTTAAACCGTGGGTGGGCCAGCTGACCTCCCATGACTGAAGGGTGTGGCCGGGGACATATTTGCCAAGGTGATCTTCAATGTAACTTGAGGCTTGCCCATGAAGGGCCTTATGGGCAATAAAGAGGCCCTTAAATCTAGCTCGCTGTATGACGGGGACCCATACCTTTTTCAGCAGGACTTTGGTCCGTTTGGGGAACTTGAAGATCAGCCTAGCTGCATCATTCATCGCTCTTTGCAGTTTGCCTAGCAGCTTTTCCAGTAAAGCAATGTATAGCACGTTGCCATAGTCTAGGCGGGACATGATCAGTGCGGTCACCACCATCCGCATGGTGGAAAATGAGAGGAGGGGTGATAATTTCCTTAACTGCCTCAGCAAGCCAACGCAAGTCCTGATAACGGAGGCCGCTTGGTTAGTTAGTGTGAGTTTGTCGTAAATTTTAATACCAAGGCTTTTTACAACTGGGGCTGGAGACAGAGTGTCTCGGAGCTCCTGTGGCCAGAAGTGGTCGGGCCACGGGTTGCTGCTTGTAGTGATGGCCAAGACCTCCATTTTGTCTGGGTTGACTTTTAGTGAGTTGGCCGTCATCCAGTTGATCACGTATCTAAGGGTATCTTGCATGTGTGCATGGGCTTGTGGGGTGTTGTCAATTTGCAGGATAAGTTGTGTATCATCCGTGTAATTGAACACCTGGGAGTCCATCCGGGCCAAGCCCTCCACCAGCGGTCTGAGATAGCTGTTAAACAGAAGTGGCAATACTGCTGACCCTTGAGGGACTCCGCATGTTAGTAACCCTCTATTGGACACATAGTCACCCATTTGGATCCTTTGAGTAGGGTCTGACAGGAAGGAGGTAATCCAATAGTGTATTATCCCGCGGATACCAATGTCCCTGATTCGTGGCAGGAGTTGATCATGGTTGACCGCGTCGAATGCCGCCGAAAGGTCTAGGAGGACCAGGATACACGGCTCCCTACTGTCTGCTGTGTGCCTGATTTCGTCAAACACCAACAGCATCACCAGCTCGGTACTGTGGTGGGCTCTAAATCCTGCCTGCCTATCCCCGAGTAGCTGATGTTCCTCCAGAAACATCAACAGGGTTTTGAGGACGTGCTGTTCCATTATTTTAGCCAGGAAAGGAAGTTGAGAAATGGACCAGTAGTTTTTCATGTTAGTGGTGTCTGCTCCTGCTTTTTTTTAGTAGGGGGTTACTCTGGCCTCTTTAAAATTACCAGGGACCTTCCCCGTTTCCAGCGAAAAATTATTGATCAGGGCGATGACCTCTCCCTCAATCGCAGGGAGGGCCAACTTGAATATCCTTGGTGGACATGGGTCTGCGGTGAGCTTGACTTAATTCTGGTCACAATGTGGAGCAAGGAGTCGTTATCCAGCCTTGGAAAAGAGGCGATAATCTCTTCCATGTCCCAATGTGACTCCTCTCTAGCTAAAGAGCTCGGGTTGATGGGGGTGTTGCATATGTCTGTTAAGAAGTCCTTTACTTTGTCTAAGAAGAAGGTCAGGAACCTGTTACAGTGTTCCTGGCTGGTGGGTGCTTCCTGCATCTGCTTTCGACTGAGCTCTTTCAGGATTCTAAAGGTTTCTTTTTGTTTGTTGTCTGCCTCTGTAATCCGGGACTCAGAATTCGGCCTTTCTTGTAAGGTAGCTTTTTTGTATGTGGCTAGTCTAGCCCTATACTCTGAGTGTCTGCCGTTCATAGGCCTTACGCCACTGTCTTTCGTGCTGGCGTAGGATCCATTTCTGTCCCCTTAGTTCTTCCGTGAACCGTGGGGGCTCCCTTGCTTTTCACTCTTACTTTATGAGCCAGTGCTACCCTGTTGATTGCCACTCTCAGCTGGTTGGTGATGGATTCACTCCTCCTCGAGATCGAGAAGTTGCAAAACTTTATTGTTCAGGAAGCTGCTGAGCCCTCATTAATTTAAAAAAAATGACTAAAGGCAAATATGTTATTTTGGTCTAAAAAAAGCAGGCATTCCGATACTTCCTGGCACTGAAGGGAACTACTTTTCATGTTCATGTGCTTCTTGGAAAGGGCAACAAGTCGTAACTCATAATGAAGTCAGTCAATGGCTGAAGTGGGTTGACACATCTTCCTTTGGTGCATGCTCAAGTAGGGGAAAAAATAAGAATGACAGAACCACAGGCTGATGGATGAAATCTGGCTGAAAACCCCTATAGGTAACTATTATACACTTAATTGTAGTAAAATCAAAAGGTCTTGACTGACACAAACTTTTAAAAAAGTCAATCAGTTTGGCATTGGCTGCCTGCCTCTTGCCTTTTAGAAAGAAAAAAGAAAAGAAGAATGAAAGAAAGCAAGAAGAATTAAGGAAAGAAGGTAAGAAAGAATAAAGAAGGAAAGATGGGAAAAATGGGAAAAATGAGGGAAAGAAGGAAAGCGGAAGGCAAGAAGAAAAGAAGTACAAAGAAGGAATGACAGACAGGGCTGCAAAGATTGGGCACCATCATAGGCTTATAATCAGAGTTCATGGAAGCTGCTGAAAGGGTGTGAAAAAGAATCAGTCAGATAAACAAAGGCAATTTCCAAAGAAATTCACAACAGCTTTGGCAGGAAAAAGGAACTCATAAAGCTGGAATGTGCCCTGTGCTCACTTCTTGTAGAAAGCACCCTATCACATCAAGCTCTACGAACAAAAACAACACTAAATAAAAACAAAAACACTGGCACTGAAGGGAACTACCAGGTGTGCTGATGTACCCCTGGTGGGAGGTCTAAATGCAGTCACTCAAAGTGAAGTTAGTCAGTGGCTGAAGTATGCTGACCAATTGCTGTGTGCTGTAGTGGGTGGAAGCAAAATACGAATGATACAAGTACCTGTCGCTGGATGAAGAGAGGGGGCAAAAATCCCCTTTATAAGTATATTCTACAAATAATTTCAGTAAAATCAAAACTAGCACCAGACTTAATAATAGAGCACACTACAAATTGGAGTTAGTGTGTCCTCACAATGAGAATAAAACCCAAAAGCTGTTTCATGTGTAGGCCTGGTTAGACTTTGCCCTAATTGGCCTAGTTGGGAGTAAAAGCTTTATTTTCCACCTCTGGGTAAGAAAAAGCTACAAATTGTTTCAGAGTTATTTCCACCTTAGGGCCTGATTACGATGTTGGTCTGAAACTAAGCCGCCCGACTCCTTGGCTAATTCTGTTCCGACCAACCAATTATGATGCTTGCAAACACCGTTCGGAAGGACTCCCATGAACTTTTATGGGAGCCTGTGTTCCGACCGACAACACAGGCTTCTATGCTATGTGGAAAATGGGTGTCGGCGGAAAACCTTGCACCCTTTCGAGGGCATCCCATGGTACCTGTCACACTGAGCATGGCTTTACAGGGGGGACCCTTGGGTACCCCCTCGACCCCAAACCGGAGGACTCAGGATTAAGGGGGACCTGCCAGGGGCCCCCAAAGTCAGTTTCCGACAGCCTTTTTGTGTCGGACAGACTTAGTTGGCAAGGGTGTGGAAATCCGACATCGTAATCGGTCAGTCGGAAACACTGTCCATTGAGCTGTACGAATCGGCTTCGACCGACTTGGATTCTCCGAATGCTGGTTGGAACAGATTCGAAATGACCGAACGGTTCCCCTTCCGACCGCGAGCATCGTAATCGGACGGTCGGAATTGTTTCTGACTGAGTCGAGTGGAGGGGTTCCGGCGCGGTCTAGGGCAATCCGACTGTCGGTCGGAGGCTGTCGACCGACAGCGTAATTAGGCCCCTAGTTTTTAAAATGTGATTTGATGGTAAAATTAGATTTTTGATATCTTGCGCAGAAAAGTATTTTTGCCTGAGCCTGTACTGGCTTAAAACCAATTCTGCCACTCATCACACAAACAGGACTATAATACACACCCTTGGCTGGGGGAGATAATGATCGAGGTCTGAGAACAATTTCCTGCCTCTGAGCCCAGGAAAAGTAATTTAGTGTTAGCGGCTGTCCATTTAGCAGGGTTTATTCATTTGGGAGTGGACAGGAGCAGTCGGTAGAACCGATGGCAGCTTTAGTACTACCTCTGTTAGTCAAAAGGGATGCCAGAGAGGGCTTCATATATTCATTCCCAGGGCCTTCCTTCCTAGGCAGCTACTCTCCAATTACTGCAGAAGGGAAAACCGGTTCTGCCTCCTATCACACCTCCAGAGAGCATTCTTCGACTGTCGGTCGGAGGCTGTCGACCGACAGCGTAATTAGGCCCCTAGTTTTTAAAATGTGATTTGATGGTAAAATTAGATTTTTTATATCTTGCGCAGAAAAGTATTTTTGCCCGAGCCTGTACTGGCTTAAAACCAGTTCTGCCACTCATCACACAAACAGAACTATAATACACACCCTTGGCTGGGGGAGATAATGATCGAGGTCAGAGAACAATTTCCTGCCTCTGAGCCCAGGAAAAGTAATTTAGTGTTAGCGGCTGTCCATTTAGCAGGGTTTATTCATTTAGGAGTGGACAGGAGCAGTCGGTAGAACTGATGGCAGCTTTAGTACTACCTCTGTTAGTCAAAAGGGATGCCAGAGAGGGCTTCATATATTCATTCCCAGGGCCTTCCTTCCTAGGCAGCTACTCTCCAATTACTGCAGAAGGGAAAACCGGTTCTGCCTCCTATCACACCTCCAGAGAGCATTCTTCGCTAGGAGAATTAACAACTCTGGCTCGGAAGAATATGGCTTGCTTCTGGGTCCAGGAAATACCACTGGATGTTAACTTCAGACCACTTTGCGGGCATTGGCTATCTGGGAGTGAACAGGAACAGTTGGCTAATCACAGGGCAGCTCTAGCACTATCGCTTTTGACTTGGAGATGCCATGGAAGGATTCTTCTATGCATTTCCAAGACCTGCCTATTTAGTCAGGTTCCGGCCACAGTAGGATAGAAAACAAGTTTGTTCCTGTCATGTGGCCAAAAAGAAACTGCCAGGTTGCAGCTGGATCCTTCCATTTTGAAATGGGGGATCCTGGATAAGTTTACCGTATAGCAAAGAGGAACTGCTGCAAACACAGGTGGGTAGACTGTGATAAAATAGTAGGAGGTAGATTTTTTGCAATGTGCTGGCTAGTGCACAAGATAAAATTGCCACGACAACCACCACCTACTCAAAACATTTCTCGTCCTGGGAAATCTCCATCTGAAGGCCCTGCTGGAAGAAGAACCCTAAATTCTGTTGCCTAATGGCTGCTTATCATCAAACCATGCCCACAGCTTAACTGCTTGTGTCAGTGTTGGGGAGGTTCCAAGTTCTATTGTCATGTTGTCCTCTAAGTGCGCACCGGCTCTGAGGATTTTGATCTGGATCCATTCACACAGAGATACCCCTTCCTGCCTGTCCCAGAAAGTGACCCTTTCGGGTGAAAACAGGTCCTCCAGAAGTACTTTTACCTTCCTTCTCAAGTCACAAAAGTTAAAGAAAAAGAAAACAAACTGACAACTGATCCTTCTCTGGAATGGCCCCAAACATTTGGAACTCCCTCCCTACTGAGATCAGATGCAACCCATCCACATCCATATTCAGGAAAGAAGCAAAACATTTTCTTACCAAAAAATTCCTCCCTGAGAACTTGACCACGCCCGCTCTCTGTCTAGACCCCTTCCTCCATCTGTAAGCTGCCTACTTGCACTCCCTAATTTGCCTGAGTCCTGGACATTGACAACAATATTGCACAGAACTCCAATTTAGTTAGTTGCAGTAATAGAGTTTTGGTTGTAAGGGTTGACGGCGTTTCGATCTCATTAGTGTGAGATCATCATCAGGACGAGACAAGTGTAAGGAGGTAGAATCTATTAAGAGGAAAACCAGAAATCAAACAATGGTCCAGTGAAGCACAAGTAAAATCAGCAGTTTGTCTAAACAATTCTAGTAATTAATACCTATGCGTCGACCCTTCCAACCAAAAATCTATTACTCCAACCAACTAAATTAGGGTTTTCTTGCAATATTGTTGTCAATGCAATGTAAATTGTAATGTCACGAACACCCCTCACTTCATGCACTTTCACTTCTAATGTGAGCACCAAAATGATTACTAGAATTATACTATGATATTCCGTTTATGCTGTTAATAAATGTGATGTCATACCAAACCTTGTGTCCCAGCATATACAGTATAATTCAGTCCTGCCTGGACTACTTGACTTTGTTTTATCTGACTAGCGCTTTCTAAATTACTTAGTAGCCTAGGCTACACGAGGAATGAAGCGGCCTCTCCTTGACCCTTGTTTTTCCTAAGTAGTTCCAGTTGAGGCACCAATTCTTTCGGTGCACTCGCCCTCACCATGGCGGCCCCTCTTGGTATACGGTGTCACCGACTAAGACGGACATAAGTCTCAATGCCGTGGCAACAAATCGTTCAATGGTGGCATCCTATGGCATACATGGTCACTGCAACTAGACTGTGCTGGCCTGGTGCTTCTCACACAGCACTCATTACATGGTTCTGGTCACAGCGGCCCTCTCCTAGCATACGGGAGATGCTGGATCACTCTTGCACATAGGAAAAAACCCTATTGGTGCACATCTGTTCCCTCACATTCCGCTCAGAAAGTCCTCTCAGTAGAGCTCCCCACTGGACCTTGAAACTCCCAATGTTCTCCTCTTCCTCACAGAGCACACTGATCTTGGCAAGGAGGCAGACACTGTTGCGCCAGGCTACAGGGCAGATGATTTTGATTTATCTGGGTAATGTCGCCTCAGACAGCAGAGAAACTAGCATGCCTTCGTCCCCAGTTCTAGTCACAGGCAGAAGTCTTGCAAGCCTTCCCCTTGTCACATAGCCCATCTGTCTGTTTGACAGATGACAGATTTTGGGGTATCAGTCTGCCCTTCTTATAGTACATTTCCAGACACCAAATGTGGTTTAGGGTCTGAGTCTTTGAAGTTTTATGTTGGGGTTCTGCTTCCTTTGAAGTGTACTTCTTTCCTTTTCTTCTTCCTTCTTAAAAGGCTGTCGGCCACAGCAGAAAGGACTCAGTAGTTGATAGAACCACAACCTAGTTCATGGGAGTGACCAGAGTTCACAGCTGTATGCCAGCCACAATGATATCTACATCACAATGCTAATCTCTGGCTCCCAGCCCTACTCTTTATGATACCCTTATCAGCCCCATCTCCTTCCTGAGATGTGTCTAGGCCCCTTTCTTATGATCTGTCACTGAAATATAGAGCACCCTCTTGAAGTATCAAGGGGTAGTATCTTTCTCCCTATCTCCAGTGTGTATCCTACCCAGTTGACAGGAATGCAATACACAAATCTGTCTGGGGGATTTCTCTACTCATGTCTTCACCAGGCAGGCTGTTCTTCACAGAATGGAACACAAGGTCCTCAATGTAACGTACCATTGCAGGCATATTTGCACTCTGTGTACTTCACAGCACATTTAATGTCCAGCACTGTCACCTCCATCAACTGTGCCATTATAGACACACATACATTAAGCACACACATTCAGTCAGCGTGCACTGTTCATATCTATAGCTTTCCTGTATTGTACCTTGGTGAGCTATTTGCAAAAACACACACACACTCCCAGCACACACCTAGCGCAAATATACCCTTCACATGCTTTAAGTGCGCACACACTGCACAGCACGACATCTCTCATGTAATGTTTTCCCAGCAGGCAGACACACACACACACACACACACAGCACATGTAATAACCACACGTATATTGCACAGCACTGCTCCACCTCTGTACTCCACCTTTCCCAGGCACACATACATCCAACAAAGAGTCACTAATCCCACGCTGAGCAGCACTACACATCTATCTGATATAGGCCATGGGTGAGTGAAGCACACAACAGAAGAACTTTTAAAAAGGGGAGTGAGCCTTTAGGCCTTGCTCCAGTGATGCAGGGTACAAAGGACCTGTTCACTACTACTGACCATTACACGGTATGCTGCCACCACTGCACTTGTGATACTTAACTCTCTGTGAAGGCGGTAGCCTTCCACCACTATGAGGGTAGTACTTTGGGTGCCCCTACCGTTCCAACACGCCTGCATTCTGTGAGACAGGCCTGTGTCATGGTGCCCATGCATGATTTGTGTTCGCCTGTGACAAACAAATCAGCATTAGGGATCCAGACAACAGTACATCTGTACTTCCCTTAGATTAACCTCAGCTACAAACCTCCAAGCAAATCAGCACTTAACAGGGTGCCACATACCTGTTACTTACATGTGTTTGATGCAGGTATATGTGACATCACATGAGGAAGAAGGTGCTGGGATTATGCAGAGACCAGTGCTCATTCAGCACTGATGTGTGGTAAGAATGGAAATGTGTAATTACCTCCATAAATGCCAGCTGCCATATTCTTTTGAAGAGCTGTCCCCTCTTAAAGGAAACCAAGCAAAACGAAGTAAACAAAGCAAGTATATTCTGAGTTACCCTAGGGTGTGGTTTCCCTCACACAGAGCCAATCCCATGTCTGTTCGGGAGGAAGAGAAAGGAAGTGGTCCTTTACCTACATAATGCAGAGAGACAATGTCTTCAGTGGTAAGCAACTGCGGGGCAGATTAGACTCTTGATTGCTCCTCTATCTCACTTCAGGCCATTGGGGGGTGTCCAGTGGGAGTGAATTGAGGGAGGGGAAAGAGCAACTGGTGTCCATACAGACATTTGATTGTGCTTTTTTTCTTTCAAGGCAAGGGTCCTCAATGACCATATGACACGTGTTTCAGGATAGTTGTCCTTCTTCAGTAGAGAGTAGCACTTCATGTTTGGTGTGTTGGAAATGCTGCCCAAAGTCTTCTAAAGTCTCTGTACCATTCACTGGGCGCAGGTGCATCTAGTGATACACAGCACTGGCTGCATCAAAAAGGGTGAACAACTAAAGACTGTCACTGAAGTAAGTGTTATCATGCACATCATTTACCATGATGCATTGGAGGGAAAGTGAGTGCTGGGATGAAAGGAAGTGTGCTCCCAACCTCTTTTTATTTGAAAAGGCTCGCTTGAGCTAATTAGCTGATAATCTCTGGTTGCTGCATCTGCAAGAAGTGAATAGAAGAGAGACTCAAGAAGACTTTCGGCAGCATTTCCAGTACCCCCAAATTATCTGTTGCTCTCTACTGAAGAAGGACAACTATCATGAAACACGTGTCTAGTGATACACAGCATGTGCTGCACCAAGGATGAAAAACTAAAGACTGTCACTGAAGTAAGTGTTATCATGCACTACATTTACCATGATGCATTGGGGCAACTGAGTGCTGGGATGTGAGGCAGTGTACTCCCACCCTCTATTTGTACTTTTAAATGTTAATGTCCATAGGTTTCTTTTAACGGCTCAAATATTACCAATGCTGTCTGAACTGGTGTTTTGGATAGAGAGATACCTCACTGTAGGAAGCTTGCTCTTTATGTGATATTTCACAAATCTGATATACTGTGTAAAGTGTCCAGGGATTCCCTTATAAATGGACATGGGTTTGCTATTCAATCCCAAAGTGCTCTATTAGGGGCTAGTGTGGTTGAGCAGCCCTAGGCTTAACATGGAGGAGTGACAGACATTTGCAAATGCACACAATGCACAAGGCAGCACACATGGAAAAGCAAAAACGAGGAGAAATAATGCATTTCTCCTCGTTTTCCCAACTTAAGACCAGGATTTTCCTGGTCTTAATTTTGGCGCTGCCTCCTATGTACGCCACCCTGGTACATAGATGGCAGCGTCAAATAAAATGGGTGTTGCGGTGGAAGGCCAACCACAACACCCACTGCACGCCCCTCTCACGCTAACCATAGCGTGAAAGGGTGCCTTATGAAACAGGCAGCATTAAGCCACCTTAAGTGGCTTAACACTGCCTTGTACATAACGATACCAAAGGGGATGATTGACGGCGCGTTTGAGCAAACCAAACACTCACCCCCAGTCAACTGATCTGGGTTTAATCCATCACCATTCTTTAGCTCACTTCACCACCCCAGTTCAGATATGGCCATATGCAAATCAGTCTGACCCTGTGCCTCATGAGAACAGTCCAGCCCAAACTGCCAAGCCATGTCTTCCCTGGACTGGAAACAAGCATCCTGGGACCGGGTTCGGATTCATAATCCTCATCAACCAGGCTATCTTGAATCCAGTGGTAAAGTGAGCAAGGGACCCACGTCTGGGCATACCCTGCCAACTTAGGGCGAACAAAGCGATACCAAAGGGGATGATGGACGGAGCGTTTGAGCAAATCAAACACTCACCCCCAGTCAACTGATCCGGGTTTAATCCATCACCATTCTTTAGCTCACTCCACCACCCCAGTTCAGACATGGCCATATGCAAATCAGTATGACCCTGTGCCTCATGGGAACAGTCCAGCCAGATCTGTGACTGGGGGTGAATGTTTTGCCATTGTGCAACATTCCATCCATCATTTTATGTGTTTTGCTGTTCACCCTATGTGGAAAGGGTATGCCCAGACGTGGGTTCCGTGCTCACTACGCCACTGGAGTCAAGCTATCCTGGCTGAAGATGGCTGATAGCCAGAAACCGGTCCTAGGATGCTTGATTCCGGTCCAGGGAAGACTTGGCAGTTCGGGCTGGACTGTTCCCATGAGGCACAGGTTCAACGCTGATTTTCATATGGCCATGTCTGAACTGGGGTGGCTTGGTGAGCAAAATAACAATAGATTAAACCCAGATCTGTGACTTGGGGTGAATATTTTGCCATTGTGCAACATTCCGTCCATCATCTTTTGTGTTTTGCTGTTCACCCTATGTGGGAAGGGTATGCCCAGACGTGGGTCCCGTGCTCACTACGCCACTGGAGTCCAGCTATCCTGGCTGAAGACGGCTGTTAGCCAGAACCCGGTTCTAGGATGTTTGATTCCGGTCCAGGGAAGACATGGCTTGGCAGTTCGGGCTGGACTGTTCCCATGAGGCACAGGGTCAAGGCTGATTTGCATATGGCCATGTCTGGACTGGGGTGGCTTGGTGAGCAAAATAACGATGGATTAAACCCAGATCTGTGACTGGGGGTGAATGTTTTGCCATTGTGCAACATACCGTCCATCATCTTGTGTGTTTTGCCTTGTACATAAGGCACAGCGCTATCGCCACGACAACATCCGTAAAAGTGACGTTGTGGTGGTGAAAGGGGCATGTACATTTGCACCCCAGTTTCCTCCATTCACATGTTTTAAATATTGCTGCTACAAAACCCCCAGGTTGAAGGAAGCCCCTTTATATACCAAAGAGCTAGAAAAGGTAACCCCTAAATTAAGGCATCAAGAAGCATCAAGATACTGCTTGACACTCGGGCTGCCAGTCTATTCTCAGAATCCTTCACTAAAGAAGCACTCATTTTAACTATATTTAAACTGTATGTTTACTAAAATTGCATTTTTGTTCTATACTGCTTGTTTTAAATTTTATTAGCGAATATTGCTGGTGAGTATTGATTGTTTATGCAGCCACTTCTGCTCACTCACCAAGTTTCCAGCGTTGCCACCTTTCCCCTCCATTCCTCCCCGGTCCACCGCAGCTGCACGCTGTTTGTTTGGAGGGAGGATTACCCCTTTGGTTTCCCACTTCCGGTGGGCCATTTAACGGCTGCCATCTTGGGAGGGAGATGGCCTAGTCTCCTCTCTGTTTCCTACTGCCTCAGGGTACTTAACTGGGGGATGCGGCGGACGTGCAGCAGATAAGATACTGTTTGACACTCAGGCTGCCAGTCTGTTTTCAGAATCCTGCACTAAAGAGGCACTCATTTTAACTATTTTTAAACTGTATGTTTACTAAAATTGCATTTTTGTTCTATACTGCTTGCTTTAAATGTTATTAGCGAATATTGCTGGCGGGTATTACTTGTTTATTCAGCCACTTCTGGTCACTCACCAAGTTTCCAGCGTTGCCACCTTTCCCCACCATTCCTCCCCGGTCCACCACAGCAGCACACTGCTGCTTTGGAGGGAGGATTACCCCTTGAGTTTCCACTTCCGGTAGGCCATTTAGCGGATGCCATCTTGGAGGGAGACAGGCTAGTCTCCTCCCTGTTTCCTTCTGCCTCTGGGTACTTAAATGAGGTGCCGCGGGCCCGCACAGTGGGCCCGGCAAAGGCGCACCACAGGCAAGCCCCACTGCGTGCCTCAGTGTGCCGGAGGCGGTTGGCGCCAGTCAAGATGCCCATTCATGCGCAGAGACAACGCACTTTACTAGCCATAGTCGGGAAGCATACTTAACCTAGGCAACTTCCATAAGTGTCGGAACACCGCGGTAAGCATTGACAATGTAGTTATATCTCACTGCTCTCACTGCAACTGGTCTCAGGTCAGGGTCCGGGAGGATGATCCGAAGGGGGCCACTTCAGAGTAAGAAGGCTACTAGCTCAGGAAGACAGGGGAAGTATGTTAAACCTATACTGCTTAATACTCGTACCCTACAAAAGCACGAGGCACAAATCTATAACATTCTATTAGACGAGAACCCTAACTTCATGTTCCTTAAAGAAACATGGATATCAGACTCGTCCAATCCTACCATTGCATCTGCTATTCCTGCAGGTTATAAAATCATGAGGAAAGACCATCAGGCGGGGATAGGAGGGGGAGTTACCATTGTTTTCAAACAGCGACTAGAGTGATCCTCTATTGTTCGGTACCAGGTGGAAGAAGGAGAGTATCTGGGGTTCCGTTGCACCCTTTCACCTCATCAATGAACTGCTGAGATGCTAATCTATGGACCACCGGGTGCACCTAGACACATCATCAACTCTCTACAGGAATGTTTTACACCGCTTGCCATAAGATATAAGCATCTTCTCATTCTGGGGGACCTGAACCTGCATTTAGACAAGACCTCGGACCCCCAGTGATGGCCCTGTCCAAAATCACAGCAGCCTGCAATCTTAATGCTTTCATCACATTTTCTACTCATAAACTGGGACACATCTTAGACCAAATCTTCTGCGATATGAAAGTGGAGGTAGATCCTCCTACCCCGCTAACGTGGTCAGACCACTTCCTGGTTAACTTTCGGATACCAGTTATAGGGAAGCATGTCCCTTTAGGGGAGAAAAAGGCTGAACACAATTTCAGAGCCATGAATAAAATATCTTTGCCTTCTCCTCAGAGGGCGCTTGACTCCTTAGCAGTGGTGGCTGGTGACATTTGAAAGTGGTGAGGCGTAAACTTTCAGTCGCAATCAAAACGTCTGTGACCCCAATAGCTCTAAGTACATTTGGCCATGACCCTGAGTGATTCCTCAATTCCACAGTGAGCAGCTCTAGCATAGATAATGTTCATTTATGGAAATGTGTACTTATTTGGTTAGAAAATTGAGCTTTGTGCAGTTTTTGGTCAAAGTACTCAGAATAAAACCTTGTAAAAGTATGCTACATTTACATGGGATAGTTGATACTTTAATACTTTGCCTTAATATGAATTGCAGAAAGGTACGTCATCTGTTCGTATTTATAATTTGCCATGCGAATGACACGCCGGAGTCCAAAGAATTTGCCACACAACTATACTGAGAGTAAAAATGAGCAAACGTAAAAATTACGAGACTACACAGATTTGAACGCACAGAACCCTCTCTGCTTTTGCTGTGTTCTTCACCCTTCCTCTGAAGTTGCTGAGCCGGTCGAACCTTGGAATGTCCAGGTGACAAGGGGCCTCTTCACGCCACAGTCATTTGCAGGAACATTCCCCTACTACTGCAATCTGATTGGCGGCGAGCATCAGTGTCTGTGTAGCGAAAAAAGTGCTTCCTTCAGTTAGACTCCAGAGTGCGGTATGGAGTTCCCTACTAATGATGGCCCTTAGACTTAGAGTAGACTAAGTGCGTGGCAGCAATTTCTAGCCCTTAATTTAATAAATAGAATACAATTAAAAAAAATAAACTTACCGGGCATCACCATTCTCCTCCGATCCCGTGTGTCTCCTCTGCTCTGCAACGTGGTGAAACTCTTCTCCACGCTCTTTTCTTTTGCAAATTCTAAACGGCCAAATCAGGAGACTGGATGCGACGGGAGGCGGCTGACCCTTGTTTACTTCTTTACACCCTGGCATTTGATAGGGCATGGCACCACCCACGCGCGTGGCACCCAATAATGGATTGCTGCGCGGTGGACCATTGGGACCAACCAATCCTGGCGCTGCATGCAGCGGCAGGATTGGCTAGGGGGGCACAGATACCATTCGCCCCTTTCAACCCTGGGGGCTGCGGCCCTGGGGTGCTGTATAAAACAGCACCCCCCTTGGGTCCCTGGCTAAGGGGGAAGAGTAAGCGCATGCGCGGGCTTAATAACACCCACAAATACACATGCGCAGTTTGCGCACTACTGCTGCAGCTGAGTGATTGAACTGTCACTCAAGCTGCAGCAGCTCAGCCCAGCCCCACCCCCTGGCGCAGCGCACTCCGATATTTGGACGTGAGGTGAGAACAGGAGAACAGCAATGTCCTGTTTGTGCTGCTTTGCAGGCGCGGTGCGTGCACGCCACGAGGCTTAGTGGGGCTACGCCCCTACGCCCCAATGGACGCACCGCGCCTGCTCCTTAGTCCCCTCTTTTGTGGGCAATCACTCAGAGGACCCTTGTACTTTAGAAGCTTGGCTGAGGATAAATGCAGTCGCTCTTCTGATCTCGCGCACCTCTACGAGCACCGGCCGTTCGGCGCCTTGGTTCAAAGAATCCTTGAGAGTTAGCAAAAGCAAATGCAAAGGCCTTGAAAGAAAGTGGCATAGGCATTATCTCTTGGAGGATATGAATATCTATAAGGCAGCCCTAAAATCACACTACAAAGTGGTGAGAATTGCCAAAATCCACTATCTGGAGGATGAAATCGCAACAACCAACAATAGGGGCAAGGAAATCTTCAATATCGTAAAGTAATTTATGGCTCCTAAGGCAGTGAACAAGGAAACCCCGCTATCAGCAGATTGGACAACCAGGTGGTCCGTTCCTTTCATGAAAAGAGAACGGTGATCCAGCAGTCCCTATCCATGGTGGCGGGGGAGGATATCTCTTCTCCTAGCACCTAGGAGGGAATCATCACTCAACCCCTCCCCTCCCCCACTCCCCCCCTGGGAACTCTCACTTGGGACACCACTGTTACAGATCCAGGCTATTGAACTGGAGGATTCACTTGCATATCTAATGGGCCTCAAGTCGGGATCACCAACAGATGTGTGCCCTGCTAAAATGATACCTGCTATGGCAGGCACTTTAAACGCACCAGTCAAGAAGGTACTCAACTCCTCGCTTGAAGTGGGTCTTGTCTCACCACTCAGGAAGCAGGCTAAGATTATGCCACCCCTAAAAAAACCAAATGCGAACCCCAGTGTTCCTATGAAATACAGACCCATTTACCTCCTCCCAGCCTTCTCCAAATTATTGGAGAAACATGTTAACAAAGTACTCATGGAGTATGCAGAGAGTCACAATATCATGCACCCCACGCAATCCGGCTTTAGGGACAACTACAGCACAGAGACAGCCCTGCTGGATGTGATGGAACATCTCTGAGACCAGTTGGACCATGGGGAAAGAGCGATTCTCATCCTACTTGATCTGTGGGCGGCCTTCGATATGGTGTCCCAGGGGATGCTCCTTGACAGACTGAGGAACGTGGGGATCGAAGGAAGGGCACTAACCTGGATAACATCCTTTTTGGACGATAGAGAACAGGTTATCTGGACTCCCCCCGTTTTCAACCTCTATGCCAAGCACGCAAGTTGAAGTCCCCCAAGGCTCCTCATTAAGTCCAACTCTTTTTCATTTATATATGTCACCCCTAGCATCCCTGGTGGAGGCACAGGGAGCCAAAATGATTTCTTATGCTGTTGCTACTCAGCTAATTTTCACATGGAATAAAGGCACAGATTTCAATGGGCATACAATTATATCTTGCCTCACAAAGGTTTTTAGATGGCTGAAAGAGAACCAGCTCAAGTGTAATCCTGATAAAACAGAGCTTGTCTTCTTCGGCCAGCCCGCTGTTAGCAACTGGAGTCAATGGTGGCCCAAAAAACTCTCCCCTCCATGTGCTACCCAATCTACAGTCAAAAACCTGGGTATCTCTACATCGATAATGAGCTCTTGATGGGGTCCCAGGTTCAGGCCCTAGTGGGTACTTGTATTGGCTTACTGCGGATGTTGAAGAAATTCCTTGCGCTTCTCCCCCCGGATTCCAGGAAGACAGTGGCGCTGGGGCTGGTCACATCCAGATTGAACTATGCCAATGCCCTCTACTTGGAACTACCAGACTACCTTCTTCAGCACCTTCAGGTAGCGCAAAATTCAGCAGCCAGGGCGATTCTCAGGCTGAAATCCAGGTAGCATTTGACCTCTCATCTTAAGTCCTTACATTGGCTTCCATTTAGGGAGCGGATCAAATTCAAGGCCATGGTAATCTTTTTCAAAGCCTTCCATGGCATGGGCGCCAACTACCTTAGAAAGCGAGTGAGCGGTAACATTCCTACTAGAGCACTCAAATCATCCTTCGCCGATTTGGCCTGCCTGCCCAAAACACGCCTGCTGTTTAGAGGTGTGAGATCCAGTTCTTAATTTGTGCCGATGCTTTCCGGTGCTGAGCACCGGCATTTATTTCTCAGGGCCGGGTCTAGTTTAGGGTTGGGCTGAATTAATCATTCATAAACATCCAGCACAGAAAATCCTAATTGATGCACGCTGAATGCTTCCAATCTAACCTGGTCTCCTCGTTGTGTGGCACCTGTGTTGTTTCAGGCTCTTCAGATAAGTCCTGTGCTTGTTTTTACTTTTTATCAGGCTAGGGAAGGGTTAAAGAAAACACTGGATCACCAAGGCAGGAAGAGTGGCAGCACCCATTCTTGTCGTGCAGAGCACTGACATGACATCTAGACCAGCCGAGCGACGAGGCCATGTACTGGAGTGGCCAAAACCGATACAAGTGGAGCAAGAGCGAAATAACAGATATCCCACTGCCGAGAACCATGCACACACAGAAGTGTACATGTAGAACAGCAGAGCCAGGCTCTCTACCCACAGGCTGCCTGCAGTCCTGTCAAGCGTCACGCAACTGGTGTGACACTCACGCATATCAGTGCGGTGATCCGCATCACCGCACTGAATGCATTTGTCACGCATTTTGCCACCTGTGCCAGCGGCGCGCCAGCAGCTCCTGTGGCCCGGGCTCTAGTTCTGAGAGTTAATGCTGCCTGCGCAGCTTATTGCCGGCGACTACTCTGTGTGCCTAAACTGAAACCACAGACACTGCAGCAGCTCTGAGCTGAGCTCTCCGAGCGGCGCCGCCGCGGCCGCGCTACAATCTATCTCTCTGCTGCTCTGCTAGAGTCCTGACGCGTGACGTCGACTCAGTGTGTCCCCGTTGCCCTGGAAACTTAAATGCAGATTTGTACAGTCTGCAGGGGGGCCGGCCGGCGCCCGGCCTGCCTGCAGTCGATACAGCCTCAGAGCTGTCAATCACGGTGGCGCAACAGGGCGCCAGGATTATAAATCCTGATGTGCCGGCCTGGTATGGGCCGTCACGTCCGGAGGAAGCAGGAAGTAAAGCGGCGGGTGATTTGAGAGAGTGCAGACAGGTTGCGGGCGGCGCGCATGCAGTCCTCACTCTCAAGCATGGCCACCCGCCGCGGCCCCCTGTGCAGCCCCCCCTCTAAAACACAGCAGGGTCTGCAGCGCACCTTGATCACCACCACTGTGGCAGCCGCAGGCAGCTCAGCTGAGCCGGCCGCCGACAGGACACCGTTCTGGCCGCCACCGTGACGAAAACTGCGAGGGCCCGGCGGCGGTGCCCCCGCCACGGCAGCACAGCCGCCCAGCTCAACTAAGTAAGTGTCAGCCGGTCATTATGGTTTTATTTTATTTTATAATGTTATCACTCTGTTCTCTGAAGAACGTTCTAAGCTGGCTAGCTTAGTCGTTTAGGCACCTGCTAATAACTTCTGTGTGCGAACTACAAGTCAGGCTGAAATAGTGATGGGCTCACTCGACCCTTCATTCTTCCCCAGCTAGTAAGATAAATTAACACCGTGGCAAGGAGGTATCGGGCCAGGCAAGGATGAGTGCAGAGATAGTTCTGCCCTAGCCTTAAGTTAGAGCGATTCCATTTCTAAAAATAAACAAAACAATTGGCAATAATTAGATTCCTTCGGACCACAGGAGGAGCGTCAGTCGTCCCTGTTTGCTTCCGTTAATGATTCTTGACCCACGGCAGAACCGAAGGACTGCACGCGCGCAACTTGTTTGTTTCTGTGTATCTTCATTCTGCTGAAGGGCCAGAGCTTGCTTCCATGCTCATTGACGCTGCATGTGACCCCTTGCTATAGCCGAGTCCGTTGGCAGTACTGCATTCTCTAGCACCGTCACTGAGATCACCTCAGTAGCTGAAGTGACCCCGTGAGATGGAAAGAATGGGATGTAGGTTAGAGCCTGAGGGTGGGAAAGGCGGTATCTGTCTGCAACCACAGTGGTCGGATGTTTTTTTCGCATTACAAATGTGGGTTTGTCTTGTCGCACCTATGCTTCCACCCCTGCCTCAGTGTGTCAATTTTATATAGACTTTCAAAGTCTGTGCTTGAAGTATATTGGAAACAGGAACCCTTGAATAGATCATGTATAATATTTCCTTCAGTTAGTTGTTAAATAGCCGCTTTTTCATTTTCAGTTACACAACGTTACCTAGAGTTTCTAGTACTTTTGTGTGTCAAAGTAGAAATCCTGTAGCCCTCTATTCTGCATCATCTATTTGTTAATTGATTTGCATACTTTGAATTTTTCACTGACATCAGGTTGTCGATCCTCCTAAATAAATAGCAGTATTATAATAAGTACTTTTAGTAAGTCAGCTAATATTCTGATTTGTGTGTCTTTATTTTTTTAAGTCAGTTGGAGGCTACTCCTTAAGCCAAGTTGCAGGGCCATCTTAAGGTTCTTATTGTATATTACACAAAAGAGTGCCCTTTAGCACAGTTATAATCATAAATAGATTATTCAGAAAACATTTTAGAATCACTGATATGATAACTGTATAAATGTACCCTGTTGCATGTCCGAACTTCATGCTATACCTATATATAGTCGGATCACAAAATGAGGGTTTAATTTCTGATGTTTTTACCCATGTCTTCATTGCTTGATTTTTGACCGTGAGAAAGTGTCACTCATTTTTGTAGAATGTCACTCATAATTACACTGAAATTATGAAAATGTCACACATGGCAATCTGAAACCTTGGCAGCTATGTGCCTGCGAGTTCCTGTGGTGCTTCCTAAGCTCTGCTCTCAATTCACCCGAAGTGCACAGTCACTTAACCAGATTTTGCCCAGATCCCAAACACCGGCAGTTCTGACGTTGCTCTTGACAGCCCATGCGGTGAGAAGGGAACGGAAGAGAACAGAAACAGAAAGCTTTCAACACAAGTGCTCACTCGCACCTGGCTTTAAATGCTGCTCACTGCTGGCATGCTTCTCTGCACGAAGGCCATTCTTGCCCAGCCAGGGACACTTATGTAAAGCGCTCCAATATCTTCAGTCGAGATAGCGCTATATAAAACTGCAGGGGAGAAAACGTGATGCAGTTTTTGAGCATGAATCCCGTATTTCTACCCCCCTCCCACTCCCCAAAACTTGCTCAGGGTTCTTCTGAGACACTACAGAATGCTTCTTAAGATCTGTACGGTCCGGGGTACCATTTCATGCAGGTGTGACGTCACTTTTGGTGCACAAGTTTGAAGCTGTACTGGCAAATACGTCATTCTCATAGCGCTATTCATTTTGAATAGCGGACTGCGTCAAGAGTGTTGCTTATATGGTGATATTTATTATTGATAAATGGGCAATGGGAGCGTCCCAAAATTGCCATTTCAGTGTGCTGCGCGGAGGGATGGTGTTTTTTCCTTGTTTTCATGAAAGTGTCACAGAGGGTCATGGATGGTCAAGTGGACATGGATGACTTCTGCTCCAGGCTAACTGCCGTGGCACCTAGAATTGGGGAGGGGTCGCTCCATACTCAAGCCGTCAAAATTAATACTTGGCTGGATGAGGCCAGAGACAACTTAGCCACCTTGAGCAAAGTTAAAATAAAGAGGCCCCATGATGCACAACGCTGGTTTACAACAGAGCTGAAGGCTAAGAAATTAACCCTTAGGCAAGCGGAACGCAAATGGCGACGCAACTACTGCCCTAGTCTTAAAGCTATATTTGTATCTGTATTCAAAGACTATAAAGCATTGATCCTTCAGACCAAGGCTGAGTACTTCTCGTCCAAAATTTTAAACTCTACCAACAAAGCTAAAGAAATCCTTTCGATAGTCGACAAACTTTCTAAGCTAGACCGAGTTATTGTGAAACCTACCCCCTCTCAACACCTGTGTGACTCACTTAATCATTTCTTTATTGAAAAAATGTTTACCATTAAGGCAAGTATTCCTAAACCTCTAGATCCTCTGCCATATTTATGTAGTGATTCTAACAATGACTCTGTGGATCACTTCCCTCCTGTGGAAAAGTAAATTTTGCCATGTTCTGTGTCCCTACGTGTCATCCATCATATGTTATGTGTGCATGATTAAATATGCATATGCATTCCCTATGTTCGATTAATGACGCAATTACAGTTGTGTCCACCTCTAGTATGCCAGTTTCCAGTTCTCGTGAATACTACGAATATCAGGCCTATGTAAAGTTACGTTGCCACGTTTCTCAGTGTGCACGTTATTCTATTGAAAAGTCCCCGTTTCTAGGCCTCAAAAGGGCCCGGACATCAGATTCAGCTCCTGTCTCCTGAAGCCTCGCTGAGGAGCGATACAGCCCCCACCTGTATCCTCGACCCTTCACTTACTTCCTGCCTCGCAGTGCCCGGCTCACCCTGGCTCTGCCTCTGAGTCTGCCAAGAATATGTTATGATTCCAGTTATCAGTTCAGTCCTCCTTCTCTGCATTCCTAAAGCTAATGAATCGCATCGATAGTTTCCGTCATTGTCTAGCCTTCACGTCTCCACGTTAGAGAAATACTGCATTTAATGGTCATTTAATATTCTTCATCACGCACTACATGTAGAATAATGCATGGTCCAGTCTTAAGTGTCTGTTAGCCTTTCCCCTCCTGACTTCTAGTTTATATCAACATGTTCTCTAAACATCAGATACTAGATACTGTTTAGGTACATGTCGCCCTGACTCTCCAGACTTCAGTCTCTGCTCCTAGCACAGAGTTCATAGCCCCCAGCTTCTCCTAGTAACACGTCATTGCCAGTTTGCGCGCACCATCAGGTTAGAGGTCCCGGCTCCTCAGGTAGCCCCCTCCATGGTTTCCGCCCCATTCATGACATATTCTGTTACGTTTGCATCGCATGTCTATGTATACGCCCTGTTACGCCTCTTTTCACCCTTATCTTTCGCGACTGCTACGCGTCACGCCTTTTGCTCCACCCACTGCTACGCCTATTGCAATGTAATGCTATGTGTTTGCGTTATGTATATATGCTCATGCACTGTTATTAAAAGGTTACATTTCCCTTGTCCCGATCCTGACACCAGCAGCGCTGCTGGGCCTTGCCATCCTATTCCTGTATTTGCTGTATTAAACCTGCAAAAACTCCTACTACCTCGAATCTTGACTCTTATTTATTGAGCTATCTTATTATTCATTTATTCATTCAAAAATAGGGTATTATTTATTTATTTACCACATAATGGCGCCCGAATAGGGACTTGCCCTTTCCCCACGCGTCGGTGAAGCCACGCCGACCCCCTGACCCTCTGCAGTCGTGACGGAACTCTTCTGCGCACCGGCAGATATTTCTGCTTCAAGTATCCCTCAGGCCCACGGAGGAGACGGAGGAGGCGGTCCAGCATCCAGACGAGACGGTGGAGGAACGCGGCGAGTCCCGACCAGAGCCCAAGCCGAGAGTCCAAGGTCCGAGGTATCCGGAGGCCCACCTGTAACAGAAGTCCGAAGTTCGTCCGTCCGGCGTCCAAGCAGTCCCGTCCAGTCTGAGGCCTTCCGTTCTTGCTGCCCGGTGAGTACCGTTACTGGGGTAGTATCTAGACAGGGTCAATTTAATTGACTCTGGTCCGTGGGTTGGTGGTACACAGACCCACAAACGAAGTGTCCACTTCGGTGGATGCGGGTCCTGACGTGTCTCTTTATGAGACCGGTAAGTTTCGTACTGTTTCAGCAGTGCATCTAGTTTCTGTTCCAGTCAGTTCTGTTCTCGAGAAAATTCATGTATTCTGTGTTCCGTATTCCAGGTAGTATTCTGTTCGAACTGTTATTTTTAAATGTTCTTCATGTATTTTAATGTCGTGGTATGAATGGGGAATAAGTATCGTGTTCATTGTGTATTGTATTGTGTCTAGATTACAGTCCAGTCATGCCCTTGTTTTCTAAGTTACGTCAGTTAAAAACTAGAAAGGGTCTGCTGGAAGCAGCAGTTCCAGTTCCGCCTAGGGACAGTCCAGGTCATTTTATGTATCAGAAGCATGGCATAAGCGCCATTTTGTAAATAGACTTATGGGTAGATTATACCAAACAGTTAGAAGAAAAGTATAGATGGCCCGTATCGGGTACATGGGATGCCGAGTGCATCATGCGAGTAGAAGAGGCATTATGGAAAAAGAAAGCCAGACAGTCACAGAAAGATGCCATCGAGTTATGGCGCAAAGAAGCTCATAAAAGAACTGAAAAAGAAATCAGAAAGTCAGAATTAAGTAGAGAATCCTTGGAACGAGCCCATGAAAAAGAACTAATCGAGATAGGTGAACAAGTCAAAGCCGAACAGTCAGACAGACAGAGGCATGCCCTTATTAAGGGTATGTATCCTCTCCTTGCCGAGGGCTTGCCAAAAGCGACCCCAGAGGCATCCAGTAATTTCCCGCCACCATTAGTTCCGACCAAGCTACGTCACAAACAGACCGCAGCTGATATTTTTATTTCGTCCTATTTGGACGACACAGTCCCAGAATATGCAAATCCTGTTCGCGCTCCGCCAGTCCCTGTAAATCAGGCACTTCCCGCTCCTCCAGACACCGGAGTACCTGTTACGGTACCCCCGGTCCAGCCCGCCATACAAGTCCAGCCTACATTTCCATTTCCCACTCTGCCAGGACGAAGAGCCTCAGTAGACGACTCTAGTTTAGGGGCCGCAGGGGGAGGTACTCCTCAAACCCCGCCGCCACACAAGCGTTTAACGACAGCCGAATTACATATACAAGCATCACAGCGTACGCCCAGACATCAGACTGTAGCAGAAATAAGAAAATCCCTTGCCGAATGCGGCTATGATCCAGTCCCAGGCGAGGATAATATGGTTTTATATTCATTCCGCGTAAGAAAGGTGGCCGAGTATCTCGTCACCCTACCGAATATGAAAGAAGATCTAGACAGAATATATCGTTTCATCCGTACAGGGGATGATCCAGAAAGCATTGGCGTGGCCATGTCTCAAAGGAAAGCTGAGACCCAGCTCATGATATTAAAGTTTCTGATCAATTGTCTAATAAGAGAACAAGATTACCCGTCTAAAGATCCGGCTGAAATGAAAACCCTGACAAGGTGGAGTGATAATATAGCCGAGGGTAAGCACAAGACCGTCGGTGCTATGGAGAGTATGTACAAGAAAATCCGTAAAGAAATAATAAAGTTACACGAACAGCGTAAAGCAGCACAAGTAAGCGAGAAAGAAAGTAACTCTGATCCTGAAGAGTTAGACGACGAGAATCCCGACAGAATAGCGTATGTAGGAAAATCTAGATTTCCAGATCGCCATTTACGCCTAGAACACAAGTCTATTTTTCATCATCCAGCACCAGAACAAGGTTCTCTAGAACAAGTGTTTCAAGCTACCGATCACATTCTGAAATCACAAATCGGTTACAGTGAGTTAAGTACCATGCATGAACAAGAACTAGCCCGATCAGCAGTCCGATGGATTACTGATTCTACCACTTTTCCAGACGAAATAGTGGCACAAATGTTTCTGAAAATGCCCCCAGCCGAACAACGACTGGCGGGTATGTATATGATTCAGCACCTCATTACATTGTATGAGGGTCAACACTCTGATCCAGGCCCGTTACATGATATCCTGAACGAGCTACTCCAGTATAGATGGAAAGGTTTAGGTACCGACTTAATTAGTGTCATTCTAGAACAGCGTCACAAATATAGAACGTTTCTGAACCCGCATTTTGTTCATGTCTCACCCCCAGAAAGTAAACCATTTTATATAGAGCGACAGAATCCGTTACGAGAAGTCCACCCAGTTAGAGGAACGGGTGGCGAACTAGAACGAGTGTTTCTTTACACTCCGATTACAAAGATGGAACTCCTAGAGATGAAGAAATTAATTCCCTGTCATGATAAAGATCCAGCAGGGTTCCATAGAGAATTAAAAGACATGCTCCGTATGGGAGAATACACGTATCCAGATATAATTAAAATGTTAAAGGTTCTGCTGCCCGCAGGGGTGTATGAAAAGCTGAAGGAAAAAGAATGGGAGGTGGGAGAGAAAAAGATCGATTGGGCAGTTCTAGAAGCTGAAGACAAGGCACGAGTACCAGGTACCGGTCTTGGAGCGAAATGTAAAGAATTACCAGAATTATTAATACAAGTTTTACCTAGATTATTGACAACTAGAAAAGAAGACTGGGATGCAATCTCAGCCTGTAAACAGAAACAAGACGAAGACATTAGTGATTTTTATTCTAGATTTGAGAAATGTTTTAGCATCAACAGTGGCCTCAAGACAAGTAGTGAGTCATACCCTCACCTTTTTGTTACTAAATTAGTCGAGAATTCAAGTCCACAAATTAAAAATCGAGTTTTGAAAGTCGAAAGTACCTGGCAAGCTAATACCCCGTCCCAGATGTTGCAGATGCTCCAATACCACCAGAATAGAATCAGGGAAGAACAAGAACACGAGAGAAAACGTATGAAAGACACGAAAATGAAAGTACTAGTTGCACA
This sequence comes from Lissotriton helveticus, assembly GCF_964261635.1. Taxonomy (NCBI): domain Eukaryota; kingdom Metazoa; phylum Chordata; class Amphibia; order Caudata; family Salamandridae; genus Lissotriton; species Lissotriton helveticus. Next base: position 1,006,490,326 of record NC_136057.1, on the reverse strand, counting down.
ATCTGTTCCTCAAGACAGTCAGAAGAGGGGTCCGAATCAAGCCAGTCATCCTGCAGCTCCCGTTAAAGGGAACTGCAATTATTGTAAACAGCCAGGTCATTTTATAAACGAGTGTGCAGTTCTGAAACATAACATAGCTACCGGTAAGACTAAAGAAAGACCACGTCCGCCTAGACAAGAACAAGTTTCACAGACTCCTCAGCCACAGAATGCACCTCAGACAGTTACAGCACCGCAGCCTATCGCTGCAACACAGCACGTTACACAGCAGATGTACCAGTATGCACAGTCTGAGTATCCAGAGTACCAGCAGTATTCATGAAACAGCCTAGAGAGGGAGGTAGGCTTGCCTCTCATCGAGATACCTGTAGATCAAGAAGGTCCCTATGTTCACAGTCAAGTATTAGGGAAAGACAGAAAGTTTTTGATTGATACAGGGGCAAGTAGGACCACAATTAGTCACGCCGAAGTTCCAGGGGCTCCGCTCTCAGGCTCAAGAAATGTTTCCCTTGGATTTTCAGGAAAACCCATTGTAAATGAAATATCAAAGCCAGTTACTCTAGAAGTAGGTCCATTGTCCCGCACTACTGATCTGTTACTTACTAAGTCATGTCCAGAAAACCTATTAGGCATTAAAACACTGAAAGAGTTAGGTGCAGTTATATGCTGTTCCCCAGAGGGAATACGATTGTTCCTACGTGACTTTAAGGGTCACTATGTATTACGAGATTTTGATCCCAGATTGTCTAATGTCCCGCAGCATCTATGGGCGCAAGGTCCAACTGATGTTGGTTATATGCAAATCACACCCTATCGTGTGACTCTCAAGCCAGGTGTAGTGTTACCACGAATCAGACAGTACAGATTGCCACCTGAGGCTGTAGCAGCCTTATCCAAAATTATTGACGAGCTCATGGCTCAAGGAGTGGTTGTAGAAACTGACTCCAACGTATGCAATTCTCCGATCATTCCAGTCATGAAACGTACTGATCCAAATGCACCCCCAGTATATCGATTAGTGATTGACCTACGAGAGCTTAATAAATGTATTATTCCTCAGTACCCAGTCGTTCCAGATATCTCTTCCCTATTGACAGCCATTGATTCCGAAGCCACGTTCTTTACTGTAATCGACCTCAAGAACGCGTTTTTCAGTGTCCCTATTCATCCAGACAGCCAGTTCCTTTTCGGATTTTGTTTAAATGGAAGGAGCTATATGTTCACACGCGCTCCTCAAGGTTTCACAGAAAGCCCTAGCATTTACAGTCAAGCACTTAAAAGACAACTAGACAACATTCACATGCCAACTGACACTGCCCTGCTCCAGTATGTCGATGATCTCCTGATCACAGCCCGTTCTGAACGTGCTTGCGAGCGAGCATCCCTTACAGTCTTGTATTTCCTAGCCGAGATGGGGCACAAGGTGTCCCCTTCGAAGCTTCAATTCTGTGTCCAGCAAGTGGTCTACTTAGGACACTTACTGTCCAAGAGGGGTAGGCAGTTGACACCAGACCGTATCCAGTTAATAGCGAGTCTTCCTCAGCCCAAGACCCAGAAGGAGGTACGTGCTTTTATCGGCCTCACTTCTTACTGCCGACAATGGATTCCTCAGTATGCATTTCTAGCCAAGCCACTGATACAGTTAACGACACAGGAGGCAGCCGTATCGACTGTCCTCCCTTGGACATCTGAACATACACTCAGTTTCAATGAGTTAAAGAAAGCCCTATGCCAAGCTCCAGTTCTAGCGACACCGAACTACAGTAAGCCTTTTACACTTTTCGTCACTGAACGCGAAGGTACAGCATTATCTGTTCTCACACAAGATCAAGCAGGACAATACAAGCCCTGTGCTTATTTTTCGAGCACATTAGATCCTGTAGCCCAGGCTCTGCCTGCGTGCCTCAAGTCAGTTGCAGCCACAGCACTAGCTATCAGACAAAGTGATTCCATAGTCTTAGGACACTCCTTGACAGTACAAGTTCCACATTCCGTGGAAGTTCTGTTAAACCGAACACAGACTCAGCACTTGACAATTGCACGTTTAACAGGTTATGAATTGACACTGTTCCAGCCACACATAGAAATCAGACGCTGCAACATCCTGAACCCTGCTACACTGTTACCATCAGTTACTCCGAATTCTGCCACACATGACTGTGTGGAAGTAGTTAACATTACGACAAAGCCAAGACAAGATCTGACAGATATTCCGTTACCAGACCCCGACCTGACACTTTATGTGGATGGTTCATGTATGAGAACAAGTACAGGAGAACTAGTCGCCGCGTATGCAGTGACTACTGACACTGAAGTTATTGAAACACACCGTATTGACACCCTGTCCGCTCAAGCAGCAGAGCTAGTTGCTCTGACACAAGCCTGCATACACGCCAAGAACTTGAAAGTTAATGTTTACACAGATTCACGCTACGCATTTGGAGTTGTACACGACTTCGGAGTGCTCTGGCAGGAGAGAGGTTTCATGACTTCTCATGGAACCAAGATTCAGCATGGTCTCCTTATTCAAGCTCTGTTAGATGCCATACATTTACCGACATCTATCGCTATCATGAAGTGCAAAGCACATACGAAAGTTACTGACACCATTTCTCAAGGTAACGATCTAGCAGATCGCACAGCCAAGCTTACAGCACAGACTCTAGACATTCCAGTTAATCCGACACAGACACACACTCCAGATCCGATTACATGTATGACAGTTAAAGACCCTACACAAGATGTCATAGACATACAGTTACATGCTACTCCCGAAGAAATCAAGAAATGGTCCGAACAAGGAGGGGTCCAGACAGATCAAGGATGGTTAACGAAGGGTAGAGCCACATGGTTTCTCCCCGACTCTATGGTTCAAGTCATTATTAATACCGCACATAGTCCAGCACATTTAGGAGAAAAAGCTATGTTAGACAGTATCCAGAACATCTGGTTCAACAAGCATTTACGAGCTGCAGCCAAGCAGAAAGTCCGTACCTGTATGATATGTTGTCAGTTCAATCCAGGTAAAAGTGTCCCGGTGGAACAAGGTGGATTCCAGCCCCCTGACCACCCTTTTGAAGTCCTCCAGATGGATTATATTCAGATGGAACGATGTCGAGGTTTCAAGTATGTCCTTGTAGTTGTATGCGCTTTGTCCAGGTGGACAGAAGCATATCCAGTTCCAGATTACACCGCCGCGACCACTGCCAAGCAGCTGGTTCGTGAGTTCTTCCCCCGTTATGGACTCCCTAGAGTCGTATATTCTGACAACGGCCAGCCATTCTCATCTGAGTTAATGAAGCATGTTTCCCTGTTGTTAGGGTACCAGTGGAAGTTTCATTGTGTACGCCATCCTGAAGCAGCCGGTCTCGTAGAGAGACATAACCAGACTCTGAAAATCCGTACTGCAAAAGTATGTAAAGAGAAAGGTGTGGACTGGCTAGTAGCTCTGCCAGTCGCTTTATTTTATATGCGCATGGTCGCACATTCCAGATCAGGTCTGTCCCCGTATGAGGTCGTTTTCGGCCGCCCCCCTAACATGTGGGGTACTCGTAGACCCCGAAGTATTACCGATGTTTCAAGTAATATGCTGACAGATTACCTAGCTTCCTTGATGTCTGCCCTCAACTCTTGTCGTTCACAGGTTGCCGCCGCATTTCCAGACAATACCGAGGTGGCACCGCATGAAATCGTTCCAGGATCCATGGTCTTGGTCCGCAATTTTGACCGCTCAAGTCCGCTGGAGCCACGCTGGAAGGAGCCCCGACAGGTCCTCCTCGCCACCCGTACAGCCGTGAAGTTGGAGGGTCGCAAAGGCTGGGTGCACCTTTCACATATAAAAAAGTTTCATGGACTGAAACCCGTCTCAAAGAACATTTCCCAGGATTTGAAGGATTGCCAAAATATTGTTCTCAAGGACTGTCCCGCAAAAGACATTGCTACGAACCCTCCCCTGTTAGAGAAAACTCCGCAACAGGAGTATAAGTTGAAACTCCGGTCTAGTAAAATAAGTCAGCCAGTTTGATTGTCTAAGTCCTCCCCTAGGTGAAACGGTTAGACTGTTTCTGACATGTATACAATAGACCCCCATAGTGAGAGAGTTAGTCAAAACTCAATTCGATGTATCGTTTTTCTATGTTTCATATTGTTTCTCAGCATTATGATTTCCTGCACCAGTTATGCATTTTACCTGTGTTTCCCAGTTCTTCATGTAAATAAGTCTGCTAATGCTACAGTAGAGCACACGTTTAGTGATCTGCCTCCTCATGAACTCTCTTACCGCCTCGCTATGAAAAATAATTCTTTCATCCGCATGTTACATTACTCACATCAGACCAGCAATGCCACTAATTGTTGGGTGTGTGGTCGACTCCCCCCTTTCCAGATACCGAAGGGAGTTCTGCCACTTTTTCCTTATCCTTTTTCACATAATGGTTCGTGTGGAGCATGGTCCACGTTAACGTCATTCTCAACAGATATGTCTTTTCTTAACAGTACATGTTTCCCAGACAAGCAAGGTCTCCCCCACAGAACCGGGTTAGATCTAGAAAATGAAGTGTATAATTTAGGTAACTATTCTTCGAATTTCATGGTCCTGAATGTTCAGTCTGATACTACTCCAGACTTACCTGCTATTTCAGTACTACCAGTTAAAGGCGAATTATGTGTCCGAAATAATGGTTCCGTACATGTAGGACATAGTGATTGTACTACTATTGTCAAGTATAGTGACAGTGGGAAATCCATTTTCAAAGCTTCACGTCATTCTTATTTTATTTGTGGTCAAACTGCATATATTCGTCTGCCCCTCGATTGGGAGGGAACCTGTTACATTGCCTTCCTACTGCCACCAGTTTTTCTAGCCCCACCTGATTATCATAGAAACACACATCTAGTACACATTAGACATAGAAGGGAGTCCCCAATTGTCGATTATACTGAAACCGCTCTAGAACAGTATACAGATTTCAACAGAGGTTTCTTTTTCTTTATAGGACCTATCCAGAATAGTAAGCTAATCCGTAGGTTAACCAGAACCCTCGAAGCCGTAGTAAATGAGACTGCCTCTGCTCTAGGTAACTTAACTGAAGAGCAATCTGCTATGAGATTTGTCGTTTTACAGAATCGTCTCGTCCTTGACGTCATACTGGCCGATAGGGGCGGGGCCTGTAGAGTCATCGGATCTAGTTGCTGCATTTTCATTCCAAATAACGCGCCGTCTGTTTATTCAGCTATAACCAGACTCCATAAAATTGCCCATCTGTTACACCAAGATCCAGGCACCTGGACATGGTCCGGTTGGTTCTGGAATATAATTTCCGCCTGGGGATGGAAAGTCTTGTCCTTTCTGGGTATTGCAGTAGCGATCATATTCAGCTGCTGCCTCTGTATACAATGTGGCCCTGCGATTTGCGGCATTTGTGCTACCTCTTGTATTCCTAGTCCCAAGCCCCGTTCTAAATCCCGTTCCAGGATAATTCGAGACGAGCAAATGATACTGTATGAAATGATAGATGGTATCATGAATATTGATGTTTCCTGATGGAAACGTAGTGACAAGGAGGGAATGTGGAAAAGTAAATTTTGCCATGTTCTGTGTCCCTACGTGTCATCCATCATATGTTATGTGTGCATGATTAAATATGCATATGCATTCCCTATGTTCGATTAATGACGCAATTACAGTTGTGTCCACCTCTAGTATGCCAGTTTCCAGTTCTCGTGAATACTACGAATATCAGGCCTATGTAAAGTTACGTTGCCACGTTTCTCAGTGTGCACGTTATTCTATTGAAAAGTCCCCGTTTCTAGGCCTCAAAAGGGCCCGGACATCAGATTCAGCTCCTGTCTCCTGAAGCCTCGCTGAGGAGCGATACAGCCCCCACCTGTATCCTCGACCCTTCACTTACTTCCTGCCTCGCAGTGCCCGGCTCACCCTGGCTCTGCCTCTGAGTCTGCCAAGAATATGTTATGATTCCAGTTATCAGTTCAGTCCTCCTTCTCTGCATTCCTAAAGCTAATGAATCGCATCGATAGTTTCCGTCATTGTCTAGCCTTCACGTCTCCACGTTAGAGAAATACTGCATTTAATGGTCATTTAATATTCTTCATCACGCACTACATGTAGAATAATGCATGGTCCAGTCTTAAGTGTCTGTTAGCCTTTCCCCTCCTGACTTCTAGTTTATATCAACATGTTCTCTAAACATCAGATACTAGATACTGTTTAGGTACATGTCGCCCTGACTCTCCAGACTTCAGTCTCTGCTCCTAGCACAGAGTTCATAGCCCCCAGCTTCTCCTAGTAACACGTCATTGCCAGTTTGCGCGCACCATCAGGTTAGAGGTCCCGGCTCCTCAGGTAGCCCCCTCCATGGTTTCCGCCCCATTCATGACATATTCTGTTACGTTTGCATCGCATGTCTATGTATACGCCCTGTTACGCCTCTTTTCACCCTTATCTTTCGCGACTGCTACGCGTCACGCCTTTTGCTCCACCCACTGCTACGCCTATTGCAATGTAATGCTATGTGTTTGCGTTATGTATATATGCTCATGCACTGTTATTAAAAGGTTACATTTCCCTTGTCCCGATCCTGACACCAGCAGCGCTGCTGGGCCTTGCCATCCTATTCCTGTATTTGCTGTATTAAACCTGCAAAAACTCCTACTACCTCGAATCTTGACTCTTATTTATTGAGCTATCTTATTATTCATTTATTCATTCAAAAATAGGGTATTATTTATTTATTTACCACATAATGGCGCCCGAATAGGGACTTGCCCTTTCCCCACGCGTCGGTGAAGCCACGCCGACCCCCTGACCCTCTGCAGTCGTGACGGAACTCTTCTGCGCACCGGCAGATATTTCTGCTTCAAGTATCCCTCAGGCCCACGGAGGAGACGGAGGAGGCGGTCCAGCATCCAGACGAGACGGTGGAGGAACGCGGCGAGTCCCGACCAGAGCCCAAGCCGAGAGTCCAAGGTCCGAGGTATCCGGAGGCCCACCTGTAACAGAAGTCCGAAGTTCGTCCGTCCGGCGTCCAAGCAGTCCCGTCCAGTCTGAGGCCTTCCGTTCTTGCTGCCCGGTGAGTACCGTTACTGGGGTAGTATCTAGACAGGGTCAATTTAATTGACTGGTCCGTGGGTTGGTGGTACACAGACCCACAAACGAAGTGTCCACTTCGGTGGATGCGGGTCCTGACGTGTCTCTTTATGAGACCGGTAAGTTTCGTACTGTTTCAGCAGTGCATCTAGTTTCTGTTCCAGTCAGTTCTGTTCTCGAGAAAATTCATGTATTCTGTGTTCCGTATTCCAGGTAGTATTCTGTTCGAACTGTTATTTTTAAATGTTCTTCATGTATTTTAATGTCGTGGTATGAATGGGGAATAAGTATCGTGTTCATTGTGTATTGTATTGTGTCTAGATTACAGTCCAGTCATGCCCTTGTTTTCTAAGTTACGTCAGTTAAAAACTAGAAAGGGTCTGCTGGAAGCAGCAGTTCCAGTTCCGCCTAGGGACAGTCCAGGTCATTTTATGTATCAGAAGCATGGCATAAGCGCCATTTTGTAAATAGACTTATGGGTAGATTATACCAAACAGTTAGAAGAAAAGTATAGATGGCCCGTATCGGGTACATGGGATGCCGAGTGCATCATGCGAGTAGAAGAGGCGTTATGGAAAAAGAAAGCCAGACAGTCACAGAAAGATGCCATCGAGTTATGGCGCAAAGAAGCTCATAAAAGAACTGAAAAAGAAATCAGAAAGTCAGAATTAAGTAGAGAATCCTTGGAACGAGCCCATGAAAAAGAACTAATCGAGATAGGTGAACAAGTCAAAGCCGAACAGTCAGACAGACAGAGGCATGCCCTTATTAAGGGTATGTATCCTCTCCTTGCCGAGGGCTTGCCAAAAGCGACCCCAGAGGCATCCAGTAATTTCCCGCCACCATTAGTTCCGACCAAGCTACGTCACAAACAGACCGCAGCTGATATTTTTATTTCGTCCTATTTGGACGACACAGTCCCAGAATATGCAAATCCTGTTCGCGCTCCGCCAGTCCCTGTAAATCAGGCACTTCCCGCTCCTCCAGACACCGGAGTACCTGTTACGGTACCCCCGGTCCAGCCCGCCATACAAGTCCAGCCTACATTTCCATTTCCCACTCTGCCAGGACGAAGAGCCTCAGTAGACGACTCTAGTTTAGGGGCCGCAGGGGGAGGTACTCCTCAAACCCCGCCGCCACACAAGCGTTTAACGACAGCCGAATTACATATACAAGCATCACAGCGTACGCCCAGACATCAGACTGTAGCAGAAATAAGAAAATCCCTTGCCGAATGCGGCTATGATCCAGTCCCAGGCGAGGATAATATGGTTTTATATTCATTCCGCGTAAGAAAGGTGGCCGAGTATCTCGTCACCCTACCGAATATGAAAGAAGATCTAGACAGAATATATCGTTTCATCCGTACAGGGGATGATCCAGAAAGCATTGGCGAGGCCATGTCTCAAAGGAAAGCTGAGACCCAGCTCATGATATTAAAGTTTCTGATCAATTGTCTAATAAGAGAACAAAATTACCCGTCTAAAGATCCGGCTGAAATGAAAACCCTGACAAGGTGGAGTGATAATATAGCCGAGGGTAAGCACAAGACCGTCGGTGCTATGGAGAGTATGTACAAGAAAATCCGTAAAGAAATAATAAAGTTACACGAACAGCGTAAAGCAGCACAAGTAAGCGAGAAAGAAAGTAACTCTGATCCTGAAGAGTTAGACGACGAGAATCCCGACAGAATAGCGTATGTAGGAAAATCTAGATTTCCAGATCGCCATTTACGCCTAGAACACAAGTCTATTTTTCATCATCCAGCACCAGAACAAGGTTCTCTAGAACAAGTGTTTCAAGCTACCGATCACATTCTGAAATCACGAATCGGTTACAGTGAGTTAAGTACCATGCATGAACAAGAACTAGCCCGATCAGCAGTCCGATGGATTACTGATTCTACCACTTTTCCAGACGAAATAGTGGCACAAATGTTTCTGAAAATGCCCCCAGCCGAACAACGACTGGCGGGTATGTATATGATTCAGCACCTCATTACATTGTATGAGGGTCAACACTCTGATCCAGGCCCGTTACATGATATCCTGAACGAGCTACTCCAGTATAGATGGAAAGGTTTAGGTACCGACTTAATTAGTGTCATTCTAGAACAGCGTCACAAACATAGAACGTTTCTGAACCCGCATTTTGTTCATGTCTCACCCCCAGAAAGTAAACCATTTTATATAGAGCAACAGAATCCGTTACGAGAAGTCCACCCAGTTAGAGGAACGGGTGGCGAACTAGAACGAGTGTTTCTTTACACTCCGATTACAAAGATGGAACTCCTAGAGATGAAGAAATTAATTCCCTGTCATGATAAAGATCCAGCAGGGTTCCATAGAGAATTAAAAGACATGCTCCGTATGGGAGAATACACGTATCCAGATATAATTAAAATGTTAAAGGTTCTGCTGCCCGCAGGGGTGTATGAAAAGCTGAAGGAAAAAGAATGGGAGGTGGGAGAGAAAAAGATCGATTGGGCAGTTCTAGAAGCTGAAGACAAGGCACGAGTACCAGGTACCGGTCTTGGAGCGAAATGTAAAGAATTACCAGAATTATTAATACAAGTTTTACCTAGATTATTGACAACTAGAAAAGAAGACTGGGATGCAATCTCAGCCTGTAAACAGAAACAAGACGAAGACATTAGTGATTTTTATTCTAGATTTGAGAAATGTTTTAGCATCAACAGTGGCCTCAAGACAAGTAGTGAGTCATACCCTCACCTTTTTGTTACTAAATTAGTCGAGAATTCAAGTCCACAAATTAAAAATCGAGTTTTGAAAGTCGAAAGTACCTGGCAAGCTAATACCCCGTCCCAGATGTTGCAGATGCTCCAATACCACCAGAATAGAATCAGGGAAGAACAAGAACACGAGAGAAAACGTATGAAAGACACGAAAATGAAAGTACTAGTTGCACAATCTGTTCCTCAAGACAGTCAGAAGAGGGGTCCGAATCAAGCCAGTCATCCTGCAGCTCCCGTTAAAGGGAACTGCAATTATTGTAAACAGCCAGGTCATTTTATAAACGAGTGTGCAGTTCTGAAACATAACATAGCTACCGGTAAGACTAAAGAAAGACCACGTCCGCCTAGACAAGAACAAGTTTCACAGACTCCTCAGCCACAGAATGCACCTCAGACAGTTACAGCACCGCAGCCTATCGCTGCAACACAGCACGTTACACAGCAGATGTACCAGTATGCACAGTCTGAGTATCCAGAGTACCAGCAGTATTCATGAAACATCCTAGAGAGGGAGGTAGGCTTGCCTCTCATCGAGATACCTGTAGATCAAGAAGGTCCCTATGTTCACAGTCAAGTATTAGGGAAAGACAGAAAGTTTTTGATTGATACAGGGGCAAGTAGGACCACAATTAGTCACGCCGAAGTTCCAGGGGCTCCGCTCTCAGGCTCAAGAAATGTTTCCCTTGGATTTTCAGGAAAACCCATTGTAAATGAAATATCAAAGCCAGTTACTCTAGAAGTAGGTCCATTGTCCCGCACTACTGATCTGTTACTTACTAAGTCATGTCCAGAAAACCTATTAGGCATTAAAACACTGAAAGAGTTAGGTGCAGTTATATGCTGTTCCCCAGAGGGAATACGATTGTTCCTACGTGACTTTAAGGGTCACTATGTATTACGAGATTTTGATCCCAGATTGTCTAATGTCCCGCAGCATCTATGGGCGCAAGGTCCAACTGATGTTGGTTATATGCAAATCACACCCTATCGTGTGACTCTCAAGCCAGGTGTAGTGTTACCACGAATCAGACAGTACAGATTGCCACCTGAGGCTGTAGCAGCCTTATCCAAAATTATTGACGAGCTCATGGCTCAAGGAGTGGTTGTAGAAACTGACTCCAACGTATGCAATTCTCCGATCATTCCAGTCATGAAACGTACTGATCCAAATGCACCCCCAGTATATCGATTAGTGATTGACCTACGAGAGCTTAATAAATGTATTATTCCTCAGTACCCAGTCGTTCCAGATATCTCTTCCCTATTGACAGCCATTGATTCCGAAGCCACGTTCTTTACTGTAATCGACCTCAAGAACGCGTTTTTCAGTGTCCCTATTCATCCAGACAGCCAGTTCCTTTTCGGATTTTGTTTAAATGGAAGGAGCTATATGTTCACACGCGCTCCTCAAGGTTTCACAGAAAGCCCTAGCATTTACAGTCAAGCACTTAAAAGACAACTAGACAACATTCACATGCCAACTGACACTGCCCTGCTCCAGTATGTCGATGATCTCCTGATCACAGCCCGTTCTGAACGTGCTTGCGAGCGAGCATCCCTTACAGTCTTGTATTTCCTAGCCGAGATGGGGCACAAGGTGTCCCCTTCGAAGCTTCAATTCTGTGTCCAGCAAGTGGTCTACTTAGGACACTTACTGTCCAAGAGGGGTAGGCAGTTGACACCAGACCGTATCCAGTTAATAGCGAGTCTTCCTCAGCCCAAGACCCAGAAGGAGGTACGTGCTTTTATCGGCCTCACTTCTTACTGCCGACAATGGATTCCTCAGTATGCATTTCTAGCCAAGCCACTGATACAGTTAACGACACAGGAGGCAGCCGTATCGACTGTCCTCCCTTGGACATCTGAACATACACTCAGTTTCAATGAGTTAAAGAAAGCCCTATGCCAAGCTCCAGTTCTAGCGACACCGAACTACAGTAAGCCTTTTACACTTTTCGTCACTGAACGCGAAGGTACAGCATTATCTGTTCTCACACAAGATCAAGCAGGACAATACAAGCCCTGTGCTTATTTTTCGAGCACATTAGATCCTGTAGCCCAGGCTCTGCCTGCGTGCCTCAAGTCAGTTGCAGCCACAGCACTAGCTATCAGACAAAGTGATTCCATAGTCTTAGGACACTCCTTGACAGTACAAGTTCCACATTCCGTGGAAGTTCTGTTAAACCGAACACAGACTCAGCACTTGACAATTGCACGTTTAACAGGTTATGAATTGACACTGTTCCAGCCACACATAGAAATCAGACGCTGCAACATCCTGAACCCTGCTACACTGTTACCATCAGTTACTCCGAATTCTGCCACACATGACTGTGTGGAAGTAGTTAACATTACGACAAAGCCAAGACAAGATCTGACAGATATTCCGTTACCAGACCCCGACCTGACACTTTATGTGGATGGTTCATGTATGAGAACAAGTACAGGAGAACTAGTCGCCGCGTATGCAGTGACTACTGACACTGAAGTTATTGAAACACACCGTATTGACACCCTGTCCGCTCAAGCAGCAGAGCTAGTTGCTCTGACACAAGCCTGCATACACGCCAAGAACTTGAAAGTTAATGTTTACACAGATTCACGCTACGCATTTGGAGTTGTACACGACTTCGGAGTGCTCTGGCAGGAGAGAGGTTTCATGACTTCTCATGGAACCAAGATTCAGCATGGTCTCCTTATTCAAGCTCTGTTAGATGCCATACATTTACCGACATCTATCGCTATCATGAAGTGCAAAGCACATACGAAAGTTACTGACACCATTTCTCAAGGTAACGATCTAGCAGATCGCACAGCCAAGCTTACAGCACAGACTCTAGACATTCCAGTTAATCCGACACAGACACACACTCCAGATCCGATTACATGTATGACAGTTAAAGACCCTACACAAGATGTCATAGACATACAGTTACATGCTACTCCCGAAGAAATCAAGAAATGGTCCGAACAAGGAGGGGTCCAGACAGATCAAGGATGGTTAACGAAGGGTAGAGCCACATGGTTTCTCCCCGACTCTATGGTTCAAGTCATTATTAATACCGCACATAGTCCAGCACATTTAGGAGAAAAAGCTATGTTAGACAGTATCCAGAACATCTGGTTCAACAAGCATTTACGAGCTGCAGCCAAGCAGAAAGTCCGTACCTGTATGATATGTTGTCAGTTCAATCCAGGTAAAAGTGTCCCGGTGGAACAAGGTGGATTCCAGCCCCCTGACCACCCTTTTGAAGTCCTCCAGATGGATTATATTCAGATGGAACGATGTCGAGGTTTCAAGTATGTCCTTGTAGTTGTATGCGCTTTGTCCAGGTGGACAGAAGCATATCCAGTTCCAGATTACACCGCCGCGACCACTGCCAAGCAGCTGGTTCGTGAGTTCTTCCCCCGTTATGGACTCCCTAGAGTCGTATATTCTGACAACGGCCAGCCATTCTCATCTGAGTTAATGAAGCATGTTTCCCTGTTGTTAGGGTACCAGTGGAAGTTTCATTGTGTACGCCATCCTGAAGCAGCCGGTCTCGTAGAGAGACATAACCAGACTCTGAAAATCCGTACTGCAAAAGTATGTAAAGAGAAAGGTGTGGACTGGCTAGTAGCTCTGCCAGTCGCTTTATTTTATATGCGCATGGTCGCACATTCCAGATCAGGTCTGTCCCCGTATGAGGTCGTTTTCGGCCGCCCCCCTAACATGTGGGGTACTCCTAGACCCCGAAGTATTACCGATGTTTCAAGTAATATGCTGACAGATTACCTAGCTTCCTTGATGTCTGCCCTCAACTCTTGTCGTTCACAGGTTGCCGCCGCATTTCCAGACAATACCGAGGTGGCACCGCATGAAATCGTTCCAGGATCCATGGTCTTGGTCCGCAATTTTGACCGCTCAAGTCCGCTGGAGCCACGCTGGAAGGAGCCCCGACAGGTCCTCCTCGCCACCCGTACAGCCGTGAAGTTGGAGGGTCGCAAAGGCTGGGTGCACCTTTCACATATAAAAAAGTTTCATGGACTGAAACCCGTCTCAAAGAACATTTCCCAGGATTTGAAGGATTGCCAAAATATTGTTCTCAAGGACTGTCCCGCAAAAGACATTGCTACGAACCCTCCCCTGTTAGAGAAAACTCCGCAACAGGAGTATAAGTTGAAACTCCGGTCTAGTAAAATAAGTCAGCCAGTTTGATTGTCTAAGTCCTCCCCTAGGTGAAACGGTTAGACTGTTTCTGACATGTATACAATAGACCCCCATAGTGAGAGAGTTAGTCAAAACTCAATTCGATGTATCGTTTTTCTATGTTTCATATTGTTTCTCAGCATTATGATTTCCTGCACCAGTTATGCATTTTACCTGTGTTTCCCAGTTCTTCATGTAAATAAGTCTGCTAATGCTACAGTAGAGCACACGTTTAGTGATCTGCCTCCTCATGAACTCTCTTACCGCCTCGCTATGAAAAATAATTCTTTCATCCGCATGTTACATTACTCACATCAGACCAGCAATGCCACTAATTGTTGGGTGTGTGGTCGACTCCCCCCTTTCCAGATACCGAAGGGAGTTCTGCCACTTTTTCCTTATCCTTTTTCACATAATGGTTCGTGTGGAGCATGGTCCACGTTAACGTCATTCTCAACAGATATGTCTTTTCTTAACAGTACATGTTTCCCAGACAAGCAAGGTCTCCCCCACAGAACCGGGTTAGATCTAGAAAATGAAGTGTATAATTTAGGTAACTATTCTTCGAATTTCATGGTCCTGAATGTTCAGTCTGATACTACTCCAGACTTACCTGCTATTTCAGTACTACCAGTTAAAGGCGAATTATGTGTCCGAAATAATGGTTCCGTACATGTAGGACATAGTGATTGTACTACTATTGTCAAGTATAGTGACAGTGGGAAATCCATTTTCAAAGCTTCACGTCATTCTTATTTTATTTGTGGTCAAACTGCATATATTCGTCTGCCCCTCGATTGGGAGGGAACCTGTTACATTGCCTTCCTACTGCCACCAGTTTTTCTAGCCCCACCTGATTATCATAGAAACACACATCTAGTACACATTAGACATAGAAGGGAGTCCCCAATTGTCGATTATACTGAAACCGCTCTAGAACAGTATACAGATTTCAACAGAGGTTTCTTTTTCTTTATAGGACCTATCCAGAATAGTAAGCTAATCCGTAGGTTAACCAGAACCCTCGAAGCCGTAGTAAATGAGACTGCCTCTGCTCTAGGTAACTTAACTGAAGAGCAATCTGCTATGAGATTTGTCGTTTTACAGAATCGTCTCGTCCTTGACGTCATACTGGCCGATAGGGGCGGGGCCTGTAGAGTCATCGGATCTAGTTGCTGCATTTTCATTCCAAATAACGCGCCGTCTGTTTATTCAGCTATAACCAGACTCCATAAAATTGCCCATCTGTTACACCAAGATCCAGGCACCTGGACATGGTCCGGTTGGTTCTGGAATATAATTTCCGCCTGGGGATGGAAAGTCTTGTCCTTTCTGGGTATTGCAGTAGCGATCATATTCAGCTGCTGCCTCTGTATACAATGTGGCCCTGCGATTTGCGGCATTTGTGCTACCTCTTGTATTCCTAGTCCCAAGCCCCGTTCTAAATCCCGTTCCAGGATAATTCGAGACGAGCAAATGATACTGTATGAAATGATAGATGGTATCATGAATATTGATGTTTCCTGATGGAAACGTAGTGACAAGGAGGGAATGTGGAAAAGTAAATTTTGCCATGTTCTGTGTCCCTACGTGTCATCCATCATATGTTATGTGTGCATGATTAAATATGCATATGCATTCCCTATGTTCGATTAATGATGCAATTACAGTTGTGTCCACCTCTAGTATGCCAGTTTCCAGTTCTCGTGAATACTACGAATATCAGGCCTATGTAAAGTTACGTTGCCACGTTTCTCAGTGTGCACGTTATTCTATTGAAAAGTCCCCGTTTCTAGGCCTCAAAAGGGCCCGGACATCAGATTCAGCTCCTGTCTCCTGAAGCCTCGCTGAGGAGCGATACAGCCCCCACCTGTATCCTCGACCCTTCACTTACTTCCTGCCTCGCAGTGCCCGGCTCACCCTGGCTCTGCCTCTGAGTCTGCCAAGAATATGTTATGATTCCAGTTATCAGTTCAGTCCTCCTTCTCTGCATTCCTAAAGCTAATGAATCGCATCGATAGTTTCCGTCATTGTCTAGCCTTCACGTCTCCACGTTAGAGAAATACTGCATTTAATGGTCATTTAATATTCTTCATCACGCACTACATGTAGAATAATGCATGGTCCAGTCTTAAGTGTCTGTTAGCCTTTCCCCTCCTGACTTCTAGTTTATATCAACATGTTCTCTAAACATCAGATACTAGATACTGTTTAGGTACATGTCGCCCTGACTCTCCAGACTTCAGTCTCTGCTCCTAGCACAGAGTTCATAGCCCCCAGCTTCTCCTAGTAACACGTCATTGCCAGTTTGCGCGCACCATCAGGTTAGAGGTCCCGGCTCCTCAGGTAGCCCCCTCCATGGTTTCCGCCCCATTCATGACATATTCTGTTACGTTTGCATCGCATGTCTATGTATACGCCCTGTTACGCCTCTTTTCACCCTTATCTTTCGCGACTGCTACGCGTCACGCCTTTTGCTCCACCCACTGCTACGCCTATTGCAATGTAATGCTATGTGTTTGCGTTATGTATATATGCTCATGCACTGTTATTAAAAGGTTACATTTCCCTTGTCCCGATCCTGACACCAGCAGCGCTGCTGGGCCTTGCCATCCTATTCCTGTATTTGCTGTATTAAACCTGCAAAAACTCCTACTACCTCGAATCTTGACTGTTATTTATTGAGCTATCTTATTATTCATTTATTCATTCAAAAATAGGGTATTATTTATTTATTTACCACACTCCGGTCACTAAGGAAACTTTCTTCGGCCTTCTTAACAAAATTGTTTCTGGCTCCCCTATGGACAGCTGTCCCCCTCGCATCCTCCAGGAAGTTTTTTTACACTGCCCAGATCCTCCCCTATCGCTTATCAATAATTCCTTTGCTCAAGGGATTGTTCCAGATTTATTTAAGATGGCTGAGGTTGTCCCTATTCTCAAAAACCTAGCTTAGACCCGCAGGTACCGAGCAACTACCGCCCCATCTCTTTGCTACCCTACCCGAGTAAGGTTATTTAAGCCCATGTTGCCAACAGCCTTAGCTCGTTTGTTGAACAGACCCATTATCTGGATCCCCATCAAGCAGGTTTTAGACCTGAACATTCCACCGAAACTGTAGTTCTGTCAGTCTAGGACGAGCTACGAAAGGGAGCGGACCAGGGTACTACCCAGGCCCTGGTGCTCCTTGACCTGTCGGCTGCCTTTGACATTGTCGACCACCATATTTTGGTCGACCGTGTCAATAGTGCTGGGCTCCAAGGTCTATCACTGAGATGGATAACCTCCTTCCTTAGTAATCGCTATCAATCTGTCCGCCTTGCTAGCTTCAGGGCAGAACAAACAAAACTGACCTGTGGGGTCCCACAAGGCTCTGCCTTATCACCTCTACTTTTTAATCTGTACATCCTTTCCTTGACCATTGCCTTGCGCAAAAGGAAGGTTGTGGTGTTCAACTATGCTGATGATCTTCAGCTGATCTTTAACATTGATCCATCCACCTCATCTATCTCCAACTTTCAATCCATAATGAATTTCATCAGCGATTGGATGAATGCCAATCAACTCAAACCAAACCCAGATAAAACAGAGTTGATTCTTACTGGCGGCGTGGCTAAACCGTGGAAGTCGAACTTTTGGCCTTTTTCATTAGGGATCCCCCCTGCCCCAGTCTCATCAGTAAAAAGCCTGGGGATCATGATCAGTTGTGATCTTACCATGAAGGTCCAGGTTAGTTCGGTGGTCTCAGGGTCTCAGCATGCTTTTTTCATCTGCGCAAAATTAGGAAAATCAGTAGATTCCTCTCCACCGAAGCCTTGACCCAGGTGGTTCTTGCCCTGGTCACCTCGCGTATCGATTACGCCAACTCCCTCTACGTGGATATTCCTGCTAACCAAATACATCGCCTGCAACGGGTTCAGAATCAGGCGGCCAGACTCATTTTTGGACAGCCTAAGCACTCCCACGTGAAGCCATTGCTGAAAAGCCTTCATTGGCTACCTATTCCTCAACACTGCCAGTTCAATCTGGGCTGCACCATTCACCAAGCCTTGTCAGGGCGTGGCCCTGCTTTTATTGCCCTGCACATCCAGCGGTATCTTCCCTCTCGTGACCTACGTTCTTCTAATAGACCTTGCTGGTGTCCCACTCTTTTAAACGGAAGAAACACGGTGGCCTCAGATACACGACCCTGGCTCCCCAATTTTGGAACGCCCTCCCCCCTATCTGCGTATGATGGACTCCTATATTCAATTCCGGAAACTACTCAAAACCTGGCTTTTCTCCCACGCATACAACTAATACTCACTTTCTGTTTGGCACGGCGATAGATCCTGCTTATAGCGCCAAGAAGCCGCCTGGTGAACGTGCGCTTAAGAAATTAATTTTAACATAACATAACAGAGGGTCCACATAGTCTTTCGGTGGCTGCTGGGCTGTCTGTGGCCCATTGTGGAAAGTGCACAAGCAGGGCACATACCACGCAGGAGAATGCACTGTACCTACTATTTGAATCAAAACATTCAAAATCTGTGAGACATAGGATAGGATACAATTCTTTCAACTTTTGGACGAGTGACCTTCAAAAACCCCGGGAAGTAATATAAAATATGAAACACTTCAGCTTGGTGGCTTGGGGAGTGACATCTAGAGATGAGAGGTGGTATTTCCATTACCCTAAAATAATTCTAGGCACTGTTAAGAAAATAACAGGAAAGCCAGCAATTTCCAAGTTATATGATGATGCAGAGAGCACCTGAATGCAGGGCCAGGTGAGTCAGTGGAGTAAACGTGCGTTTCACAAAATACACATTGTTGGAAGTGGAGGTCCCAGTCGCATACTGCCTCAAGCATTTGCCACAGTCATGCACTTTGCAATTGAATGAATAATGCAATGCGTATCACCACCAGCATGCCCTGTACCAGGAAGAAGCAAAGCAATGCGTCACGCTGCAATCCTGTATGGTGCAATGAAGAAATAAGACACTGTGCTACCTTATACTCAGATACTGTGCACTGAAGAAATAATGCAATGCGCCACAGTACAATCAGGTAATATGCAAGGGAGAAATAACGTAGTGCGTAACGCATCAAGCATAAAGTTCATCACGCACAAATGAGGTCAGGCATCATACAACAGTTCGATAGTTCATTAGCAGCCATAATGCAAAGTGTAATAAGACAGTTGAATGTGCTCTGTTAACTTTGCCTCAGTTATGGATCAAATGATGACACAGAAAGTACTACTCCCACTCCGGCCACAGTACTGCCTTGTTTCGGGTCAGAACGGGCCAGGATCCGAGCCAAAGCATTGGCTCGTGCAGCTGACTGAAGTGGGAGGCCGAGAGAGTGTCTCTCCGGGCCCGCACACCACCCCCATGTGTTGATCCACATTACCTGGGGGGGGGGGGGGGGGCGCGATCCCACTCTCCTCCCCGACGTCAGTGACTTGGGCCTTGATCCAGAACTCCGTCACAGCCTGGGGCGGACTCGGGCCGACGTCTCAGTTCTTCTGTGGCTGCCAGTCCTGGCCACCGCTGATTGACTCCGAGGTCCCAATGACTTGGCCCTCACTCCAGCGGTCTCAGTCCACACCAAGACCCGCCCTCAGCACTGTGGAGACTTTACTTCACGTCGGTGTAAACCCTCACCAGGTACTCCTCATCAGCACCTCAGGTTGCACTTTGACACGCACACATCGTGTCCGACACTCGCCTCTTCTCTGGTGCTCACGATGATCCGGCGCTCTTCACCAACACTCTGATTGCACCTCAACATGCACCCTGCGCGTTCAAGCCTCACCTCTTCTCCTGGTGCACACGATGTCCAGGCACTCTTTCCTAACACCCTGGCTGCACCACGACATGCACAATTGCACGTCGGAAACTCACTTCTTCTTTTGGTGCCAACATGGCCCTGGCGCTCTTCACCAACACCTGGATGCACCACAACATGCTCCCAGCGCGTCCAAGACTCAATTCCTCCGTTGGTGCCCACGATGTCCAGGCGCTCCTCACCAACGCCCTGGCAGCACCCGACACGCACACTGCGCGTCAGAGTCTTGCTTCTTCCTTTGGGCACACGAGGCCCAGGCGCTCTTCACCAACACCCGGGCTGCACCACAACACGCTCCCAGAGCGTCCGAGTTTCCCTTGAAACTCCCAGTGCCCAAGATCATAGGGCACAACTTGCGATGGTCTCAGGCTAGACAGAGCACACACACCCACGGTGTATCTGAGAGTCTTCTCTGGAAACTTTTATATTCCTGTGTTTCCAAACAGGGAGCCAGCTCACCTCAGGCCCTTGGGGTTGCAAGACACAGCACAAAGCACAGTCTTCTTCAAGCAGGGGGACCCAGCGCCGCCAAGCACAGTCCCAACAGCCTCTTCCTTAGTTAGAAGAGCAAACTGCAGACCAACCCCAGATCACTAAGCAAGGATTGGTCTATCCACAGCAGTCTCTTGAGTTGCTCCTTCTTTAGCAGAGGTTCCTCTTGACCACAGAATGGGTCCAGCCTTTTCAGTCTCAATCCATATCTGTTTCATTCCAATGTTCAGGGGCTTCAGCTCTCATAGTTATTCCCCTTAATGTCTTTGAAGTTTGTATGTGCTCAGGGGTCCCTGCCCCTCCCTAAATCAGTTCTGGGTGTCTCCCTCCCAGTGTCACCTCTCTCCCTTTGATACTGGGGGTCTGGATCCTTAATCACTCAGGAGGAGATGGGTCAATTGGTTTACAGCACCTGCCCAGGCCTTTTCACCTCCCTTCCCCCGGGGCTTCTCCTCCGCCTACTCTCCAGATTCAGGGCAGCCTGGTGCCATCTCAAACCCTCCCTGGGTCAAGACCTCTCCCAGCTCCTCTCACCTTTCAATTCCAGACAGACAATCCACATTTCATAGACACACAGAAATGCTCAGAGCACAGAACTCAGCCACTTTCTAAAAGAGTGGTTTATAAAAACACAGAGACTGAACCACCTTCACAGAAAGATGCATTATGACACTGTGAGTTCACACATACCAAACTTCACCTCTCCATTATAAAGTGACAGGAAAATGGGCTAACAAACACCCAGCCTCCCCCATTCTGTCCTATGGGCAGAATGGCCTTTCAGGAGTGAAAAACTAAATGGAGCTTTTCACTGCCAGAACATCATCATCATCATCATCAAATAACTTTATTTCGATTCCTCAAAGGAAATCATAAAAGTATACATCATTTAAAAAAAATGCATAAACCATAATAAATCACAATACATTTCTATGTATTCTTAAGAAACATCATCATAATACATAGTTACATAATTCTGATTTACACAAAACAAACTACAATAACAACCACGGTACTTATTTACATGATACTGATTTCCATAAACATTTTACTACCGGTTTCTCATAACTAGAGCTGTTCTAATAGGGGTAGGAGAGTTGATAATTGACAGAATCCCTTCCTAACAGATAATTGCGTGGGGCTATTGATCTTGGTGAGGGGATGGGTGGGGTACTTGGGTAGAAATCATGCAGATCCCAAACGGAAATGGAGCCATCTTTTTCATAGGGTTTGCAGGATCGTAAATAGGGGACTGTCTGCCTGTCCTTAAATTTAACTAGAATTAGGTCCCCGGGAATTTCTTTGGCTGATGACCCCAACCAGCCCACCCTTCTGACGCTCAGGATGCCACCGTTTTTATTGGGTGGGAGGGGTCTATTTTTTGATAGCCAAAACCGGACTTTGTGATATAGGTCCTGATGGCTTTCAGGTTTCCCGTGGGTAAGTGGAGGTACTCCTGCAAGAACAAGCACAAAGGGTGCTGCTTCTGGAGGCAAATTTATGCAAGCTGCTCTATTAGGTTCTGCTCTAGGAGCAGAAGAATTAGATAACCCAGGTTTACAAGGAATTTTGGGAGCAATTGAAGATTTTCTCTTGGGAGGTCGCACTAATGTATGGGCGATTTTGGTACTCACAGTTGGGACAGTTTTTGTGATGAGAGGCACTTTGGGGACAGTAGGAGAAGTGGAACAAATAGGTATAGGAGGTGGAAAAGAATTGGCTTTAATAATAGCCTCTAGGCTTGTCAACCTATCCCCTAAGATGTTGATTTGATCAAGCAGGGGTGATAGCACAGATCTTAACATCAATTCAAAGTGGGGCAATAGTGGTAGGTGGGAGGATGCTACTTCGTTCTCCAAAGGTCCAGTGAGCGCCTTAGATGGAATAATCACGGGCGATGGGGATTCAGTACAGTTTGTTTCGTTGGGCTTCCCTTTTGCACAGTGGCCCTGTATAAGTCCGATAATTTGGCTGCTATCCTCCTTAGGTGATCGGGATGTCTCACAATGTTTATCCGCACAGTGGTCGATAGTAGTCTTTTACGGGGGAAGGGGCTATAACTGGAAGAAAATTTGTCCCGCATAGAGCATTTAATTCTTCCCAATAAGACACTTTTCTGTCCTAACAGAGGATTGTGGGAGGGTTTGAATTGGGTCTAGGAGTTGACGGCAGTCATCAGAATCTGTGTGACTAATGGTAAGGAGAGTCAGATGGCTCTGAGTGGACATGTCCAATTCCTGGCCCGGGCGACTTTTTTGGAAGAAGATAGGATAGGCCCCCTTGGAAGTCATACTGTGTATAGTGTGGTTAAATTGATAAAACAAGATGGCCTTGATTCTTCTACAAACGAGAATGGGCACTATACCTTCTTTTGCTGTAATACCAAGGAGTCTGGCCCGTCCCCGTCCTTCTCGTGCCGCTGAGGGCCGTAGAGGGCCCGCCCTTGTCCCGGGCTTCTCCCGGTCGCACCCGCGCGCGTCTCGCGGGGCGAGAGGGGTGTCAGGCTTTTTCTAGCGCCTCCGGGCGCTCCTGGCGCGTCACAGGCGCGCTGCCGCCCCAGAGGCTGCTGGGGAGTGTGGTTCCGTCCCTCCGTGTGCCTCCCGGCGTCTGGTGCAGAGGAGCGCTGCTGCCGTTTCCCTCACGGCTCGCCCGATGGCGAAATGGCAAAGGTATGTGACCTCCTGGTGTTCCCCCTTGGCTCCCGGGGGTCAGGCTTTTTCTAGCGCCTCCGGGCGCTCCTGGCGCGTCACAGGCGCGCTGCCGCCCCAGAGGCTGCTGGGGAGTGTGGTTCCGTCCCTCAATGTGCCTCCCGGCGTCTGGTGCAGAGGAGCGCTGCTGCCGTTTCCCTCACGGCTCGCCCGATGGCGAAATGGCAAAGGTATGTGACCTCCTGGTGTTCCCCCTTGGCTCCCGGGGGTCAGGCTTTTTCTAGCGCCTCCGGGCGCTCCTGGCGCGTCACAGGCGCGCTGCCGCCCCAGAGGCTGCTGGGGAGTGTGGTTCCGTCCCTCCGTGTGCCTCCCGGCGTCTGGTGCAGAGGAGCGCTGCTGCCGTTTCCCTCACGGCTCGCCCGATGGCGAAATGGCAAAGGTATGTGACCTCCTGGTGTTCCCCAGAACATAACACACACCCCAGCTTA
Organism: Lissotriton helveticus; assembly: GCF_964261635.1. Classification (NCBI taxonomy): domain Eukaryota; kingdom Metazoa; phylum Chordata; class Amphibia; order Caudata; family Salamandridae; genus Lissotriton; species Lissotriton helveticus. The sequence goes on along the minus strand of NC_136057.1, from coordinate 1,006,466,817 downwards.
TGTTCTGCCATTTACCTACACTGCACCGTACTCAGGGGTTAACTGGTACCTACCACAGGGGTGCCCCATGTGTATGTAAAAGGGAAAGTAAGGCCTGACAAGTGGTTGCACTTGTCCGGACGACATGCTAACTTAGCATTCTGCGCGCAGGCCCTACACTGAAGGCTTGAGTTCGCTTCTCTGCATGCCCTTGCATTACTAGCCCTTGCACACACAGTGCACATCACTAGGGACTTTTACTAGTAAGGCAAACATACCAATCATGGCCAACCAATGAGGAGAGGAGTTGGCCTAACGGCTAGGGTGGTCAACCTCAAATTTGGGGAACTGGGTTTGAGTCTCGGCAAGGAAGCTGAGCATCCTGTGATTCTGGGCAAATCACTTAATCTCCCTGTGCCTAATAAAAATAAAATGAATATGTGTCCTCATGTAACGTAACTGGTGCTATGTAAAGCGCTCTGATACCCGATTTGAGTCAAGTTCGCGCTCTATGAAACTCTACCAAAAAAAAAAACCAATCACCATTACATTTTAAATAGGGAACTCCTGTACTTTGACACTGGTCAGTAGTGGCAAAGTACCCAAAGCATCTAAATTGGCATCTCTAGGTCAGGAAAATGGTCTAGGGTGAAAGCAAAAAGTTTAGGGAACTTTAACCAAAAAGGGGGGGTGCTAGGTGGCGCACAAGCGGAATGGCCACCCTGGAGTGAGGCTCCCGCAGCCCGGTGTCTTTATCCTTCAAAAAATCCTGCCCAGATGGCAATAGCAGAAAAATAAATACAGAATTGCAGTGCCCGAGTGTTAGAAGGTGGTTCTGACACTATGGGCCACCCAGATTTTTTGTTTTTTGAGCACATAATTGTTGAGCTTTTACTGTGGGGGAGCTTCATAGTTGGGACTCACCTTCAGAGATCTCAGGAAGTAAGAGAGCGCATGGGGATTTTACTGGTGTCCCCCTGGTCTGACCAGGCCACTGCGCAGCAGCTGGAGTAAGGGACACCAAGCTGGTTACATGCAGATACCTGTGTACATGCGTGTGCACACGTGTAGGGGCTGCGCAGGGGAGATTCCTAGTGTGTGCAGTCCGGGAGCAGCTACAAGATGAAGGGTGTGGCAAGACGTGCGCAGAATTGGATGGTGACATGGAATAGGCTTTATAAACTGGGAAGGAACATGCCAGGGAAAGTCAGTGTGTTGTACTGTTTTTCACCTCATTATTCCCCTATGGGGGTGTGGACCACTGTGCTAGATTTACTTTCATAAGGCCTACAGATTCCAGACACGCACTAAAGGTAGCGGATGTGAAAAGGAGTATTCTGCAGAGTCCAAAGTCATATTTGGACTGCTTTTGGGTCATCCAGAAATGTCACATTTCTCTGAGTCAGTCTTAACCAGGGCCATGCTGAGGGCTGACCTCAGCTGGATGGATTCATAACCTTTCTTCCACAAGCTAAGGTCTCCTCTCCACGAAGAGAAGGTGGGTGGGGCTACAGGCTCATCCATCAGCAGCTATCACTGGGTGCCGGGCACCAGGCTGCACCAAGGAGGGAAGGCAGCGAGGGGTGAAGGGGTTTTGTTTCAGAGACCATGTGGCCAGAGACCCTGGATGACACCATTTTGAACAAACCCAGAGGTTGGACAAGAAGGAGAGCGCAGAGGCAGGGAAGTGATGTGTCGCTGTTTGATAGGACCATCAGAGACTTCCTGCCAGCCCCCTACTCAACTTTTTAAAAGTGCTTGCACAGGAAGAGAAGCTCTTTGGAGTGTGGTCTGCTGAGGCGGAAGGTGCTGGAGCCTGGCAATGGGCAGTTGGAAGAAGGAATTCCCCGACTGCCCCCCGGGCCCTAATAGCACCAGAAGAAGAACCCAGGACCAGTGCGCAGAAGCAGGAGCCTCTGCGCAGGGAGAAGAGAGGCCCAGGAGGAGAGCCAGGTGAAAGGCTGGTGCAGGTAGCCAGTGAAGACCCTTCCCTGCAGAATGCACACTCCTGGAGACCAGGAGAGTGCTCCCAGTGGCTGTGGGCGCCACCAGGAGCAAGAAGATGCAAAAATGGGGCAGATCGGACCCCCAGGGGCTGAGATATGGCCCCTGGAAGATAGGCAACCTTTGACCCCTAAGAAGATTGACAACGAAGCACGTGGTGCTCCGCCGCCGGTCTTAGAGTTGCCCCCGGGTGGGCCAGGTCCCGAGGGCTGTCCCCAGGAGAAGTAAAGTCGGGGTGCGCCATCGCACACCCCGTGAGGGTTTCCTCGCGGGGTGCCAGGAGCCCACCATGCCCCCCCCCAAACAAGAGGTCGGGGGGGGGGTAATTCGCTCCTCGCGAAAACGTGCCTGAGGGGCCCGGTACCCCATCCCTGGGCCCCAGAGCCAAGTCAGGGAGCGCTGTTGCGTTCCCCGTGAAGATATCCTACCAAGGGGGGCCAGGAGCCGATCCCCCGTTGATGAAGAGCCGTCGGGGAGCGCCATCACGCTCCATGTCAACTGGAGGAGGGGCCAGGGACCCATCTCCGGGCCACGAAGCGGCAGATTGAGGGGAGCACCGTCGCGCCCCCCAAAGGAGGCCGGGGGCCCGGCACCCCATCCCTGGGCCCCGAAGTCAAGGATGAGAAGGGGGAGTGCCACTGCACTCCCCCGAGTCCAGCGGGACCCGTGCTGGCCTCTGGGCCGGATCCCACGGCAGCACGCAAGTTTGCTGGCCGAGCGGGGAGGCCGCGGGTGCAGCCAGGGTGGGCTCCCCGGGCTGCCCTCCAACAGAAAAGGCAAACGGGGGTTCTGGGTGGGACCGGGACCCCGGAAGAGGAGACGTGGTGCTCGGGGTCCGGGTGGGCTCCCCGAGCCACAGACACTCACCTGGGGTCCGGGTGGGACCAGGCCCCCCACTGAGGCCCAGGAATGCGGCAAAGCCGCCAGTCTCACCAGCACAGCTCTGCTCGGCACAGCGGGAGAGCCGCTTATCTATTATGCAGGAAAAGGAGCTGAAGCACCCCAAAATGCTTTGTCAGGCAGGGGGACTGTATCATTTTGGTGCCTGGTGGCCCCCAGAGGAGGGTAGTCACCCTCAATTGTGAAAAGATGCTGGGGGAGCTGCTGGAGAAGTGCAGTCCCCCCCCCCCAGCGCAAAGAGACATCCCCCCTAAGTTTCCTGGGGAGTTGAAAGGAATAAACCCTCAAGGGCTCAGCCAGCATTTAACACCTTCTGGGCTGGAACTTTTGTTCTACAGCTGAGGGTGTATTGCAAAGTGCATCATGGAGTGAAGGGCAGAGTTGGGGATATCTGGAGAAAGGCATCCCCTGGAGGTGAAGAGTGTAATTGCACCAATTTGCATTTACTAATGGTTATTTCTTTTAGGGAGACTGATGTTTAATGTGAAGAACAGGATAAAAGTGATGTCATAAGCAAAGGGGGGGTTATGTTGTCAGACATTCCTGCTAGGGTGTCTGGCTGTATATGCATAATCATTTCATCTGTTATGCCTTTCGGGGCTTTAATTGCAATGCATTCTAATGATACCCAAATGTGTTGAGTACTATCATTTTAAAGTGATGCGTAAACATGTATTCTTGCGGCTGAGCTTACGTGAAGAACCCAGATTGCTAGCCCTTAAGATGTAGAGGTGCATACTTCATGGTCAGTAGGAAATGCGCAGTCAGGGTTGTGTGTCACCAAGACAGTATAACCTAATTTGAGATACTGTGGGGGGTCGCCACTGGGATGGTGCCAGTGTGCAGGGCCCTCGCTCCAGTTTATGTTCAACTAACTGCATTGGAGGCAAGATGATGTGCATACAGGGGAGAGATGTTATGCAATGTCACAAAGTAATTCCAACAGCTTATGTATATTTGTAAATTGGTGCATAGTATTGAGTAGTGTGTGTGTGTTTAATAAATGTACTCTTACTTTTATGAAGCAAAGTACAGACTGGACAATCAATTATTGAGTGTTATTTTTGCGCACCTGCAAATGGCGATTACTAGCCCACCCCACCTCCCTTGAGTAAGCCTCAGACTGCTCTGCAACGCTACTCTCTAAGAGTCAGGTGCTACAATTGTGTGTTTGGTTCCCAGTGAAGGACAAATGTAGTCATGTTATTTGTGCAGGCCTCACAGATACTGCCTTGTTTTTCAACACCGAGGCATTGGGAATTGACGACGCAGGCTTGACATCTGCCTGAGGCGGTTTCGCGCTGAAGCCAGTGGTTTTTGCCTTTGCCGCCGTGAGGTCCCGCTCTGCCCAGAGCTGCTGCTGGTAGCACGGAGTGCCACGCAAGTACCAAGGTCCCCACGTGGTAGCTGGGCCTTACTGCTGAGATCGTATCCAGGAGCGGGGCGGTGAGTGTACTTCTATCGCTTTGGCGCAGACTTTAAGCTATGAGCGGCTGTTACACGGAAGGCGTTTGAGGCTGGGGGTGGCGGTCGCCTGTTTACCGTGCAGCAGCCCTCAATTGATTCCCTGGAGTGCAGCGCCATCTTAAAGTAGGCCGCACGGGTGGCGAATCGGCCATAAGCGGCGGCGCACATCGTTGCTCTCCTGTGGAGATTGCCGCAAATAACACACTGTGGATCCTAACGGGGGAGGAGAGGCTGCAATAAATATACTTTTGATAAGGAGTGGGCACTGCTGAATCCATGTGTGCGCTCTTGTAGCACGTTGCGCAATCTGTTGTCTCCAGGTCATTGTGACAGGCCTCTGTGATGGGCAATGCAGCGCAATAGGCTCAGAGTGATCTTCCCAAAGCTGGCGCATTTGTGATTCAGCCCTCAGTATACAAGTTTGCTCTTTGACAGAAGGGATGGTGCCAGTGCGCAGGGCCCTCGCTCCAGTTTATGTTCAACTAACTGCATTGGGGGCAAGATGATGTGCATACAGGGGAGTGATGGTACTAGACCCCACCCCCCCCCCGGGAGGGGTGGAGATGTTATGCAATGTCACAAAGTAATTAAAACAGCTTATGTATATTTATAAATTGGTGCATAGTATTGAGTAGTGTGTGTGTTTAATAAATGTACTCTTATTTTTATGAAGCAAAGTACAGACTGGACAATCAATTATTGAGTGTTATTGTTGCGCACCTGCAAATGGCGATTACTAGGCCACCCCACCTCCCTTGAGTAAGCCTCAGACTGCTCTACAACGCTACCCTCTGAGAGTCAGGTGCTACAATTGTGTGCGCTCTTGTAGCATGTTGCGCAATCCGTTGTCTCCAGGCCATTGTGACAGGCCTCTGTGATGGGCAGTGCAGCGCAATAGGCACAGAGTGATCTTCCTAAAGCTGGCGCATGTGTGATTTAGCCTTCAGTATACAAGTTTGCTCTTTGACAGAAGGGGCACTTCATCGCGTAACAGCTCCTGCTGTAATTCTTGGCAGCGGGGGAGACCTGTACCACCATCACAGTACCCTAAAGTTGCTTTTCCAATAGTTATACTGGTGCACAGCCACTCCTGACTATCTCCCGGGTTTCGGAGCACGCGCATACTGAGACCTGGAAAGCGGCAATTTCCTATCAAAACCCTCACAGTGGGGGAAGATAACAATTTGTTTCTTCATCAGTGTCTGACGCTCCCGGCGCCTCCCATCAAGTGCCAAGTGCCAAACGCAAGACAGCTAAGTGCTGATAATGGGGAAGCCTGACACTAAACAGCCACGGCACACATTCAGTGCCAAAAAAAGTGCCCGCCTGCAACAGACAGAAGCAGTGGGAAGCGCTGAAGTGCTAGTGCAAGAGACACTCTCTTCCCGAGGCGAAGATGTGAAAGCAATTCTACTAGAGGTTCGGCAAGGCCTCGCAGCCATTGCAGACAAAATGGATGCCATAACCACACGCATGGACGCTATTGTTCATAAAATGGACGGCCACGAAGAGCGCATCAAAGAGACAGAACTCCGTATCTCTAATGCTGAAGATGACACTTCCCATATCCAAGCCAATGTGTCGCAAATGACAAACTACTGAAAATAATCGCTGCGAAAAACGAAGACATTGAAGCGAGAAGTAGACAAAACAATATTCCCGTCTTTGGCATCCCAGAAAGTACAAATACGGGTAAAATGGAATAATATATAGAGAAGCTGTTGCTGGCGGTGGTGGGTGCGGAATCTCTCTCTCCTCATTTATAGTTGAACAGGCTCATCGCTCTTTAGGTCCGAGACCTCCACCAGGAAGCACGTCTCGACCCATTGTTGCACATCTTCAGAATTATAGAGACTGTGATGTCGCCCTTAAAGTAGATGGGGAAAAGAAACAGCTACATTTTGAGGGAGTACCATTCACCATATAGCCAGACTTCACAGCAGCTGTGCAGGAGGAAAGGCGCAACTCTCTACCTGTTAAACAGAAGCTACGACAAGCCCAAATAGACTATGCACTAATGTATCTAGCCCGTCTATGAATTACTCACCAAGGCAAGCAGATGTTTTACACTAAACCACAGCAAGTGGAAGATTTTTTGAAACCTCTCAAACGCCAGAATGCTGCTACAGTCGCATCAGATGCCTCGCCTAGGTCGAATTCACAGAATATGGAATGATCCATTATTTGCGAGCGAGGGAGTGAACACTGCCCGGTGGGACTTGAGATGCTGTGCTGATATGACACCACGGGAACTACTGCACCACGATCCCCTTGCGATAGGATACCCGCCCCTATTGATCAGTTAAGTCACATAACTGGTAATTGAGATAACTTGAACCGGGCACCCTCATTCCCTCTCAGAGGGCGTAGTCTCCATCTCGTTAACCCTTTGAGGGTGAGGGGCATTTGTGTGTCACCCAGGAGATCCCCCCTTACGAGAGATCCCTTTTTTATAAATTTTGTAACATCGCACAGAAATGTGCTGTTTGTTGTTGGATTTTTTGGGGCTTAGGGAGGGGGGTGGGGTAGACATGTCTGCCATGATTGGGATGCTTCAGTGGGTGGGGAGGACGGGGTATGTTGTTAAGTCTTTGACTACGTATACGCTACAGCAAAACAGACAAAATTGTGGATATATTCTTGTTCTCTATGCACATGGTACAGGCATACACTGTTATTATCTTCACACAAATAGGGAAAATGGCTGATTCGACAACTAGGCAACATTTACGCATACTATCTTGGAATGTTTGAGGGCTAAGTGATCCGCGGAAATGCCGGCAGATACTGGCATACTTAGACCGCCATCAGATACAAATTGCCATGCTCCAAGAAACACACATTAATCCGCAGCATACTACCTTTCGCAAGTAAATGGGCCGACCACAGGATCTTTTCCTCGTACTCCTCCTCTGTAAGAGGTATGGCTATACTTAAAATCGGACACCATTTGCCCTAGCCGGTACATTAATAGATCAAAATGGGACGTACACAATTGCATGGGGATGCCTGGGTATGGACTTGGTCACCTTGATATGTTGTTATGGTCCCAATGTCAACACTCCTGATTTTTTTAATGGACTTTGGGGGAAGATTGTGGAAATAGGCTCTACCCTTATAATCTGGGGGGGAGACTTTAATGTGGCCCTTAATCCTGTAGTAGATAGGTCAAACACTGCACCACATCACTATAATAGATCGCATGCAGCCTTCCAGGGGATCTGGGCAGAGGGTGGCTTACTCGATGCCTGGTACCATCTTCATCCTTTTACAAGGGAGGGTACACATTTTACAACACAGGCTGCATCCTGGGCACGGTTAGATTATCGCCTGTTCTCCCATGGACTTGGACCATCTATACAAGACGTCACACACTTAGCTAGAACCTATTCTGATGACTCTCCCATGGAGCTCACGCTTACTCCTCCAGGGTATGATGTACCGCACAGCAGTTGGAGGCTGCAACCTTCAGTATTGTTAGATGCAGTCTTTCATAGCGAGCTGGGTTAGGAAATCCAAGTCTTTTTTCAGAGAAATAGGGTTTCTGTAGACTGTATGGAAACTCTTTGGAACGCCTTTAAGGTTACAATCAGAGGGTTTTGCATCTCCAAAAGCTTTGGGGTGCTTCGAGATATCCAGGGCACTTTACGGAAACTGGAGAAGGAACTTAAAACGCTAGAGACACAGCTTTCTGCAGGGGGAGATGGACAAACGCAACATGAATTCCATGAGAAACTGTCAGAGTATACTGCCACTGCAGCACGCAATACAAAATTCAGGGGAAAATACTGGGTGGCTCGAAGGTATGCAGAAGGTGAGAGACCTGGGAAAGCCCTAGCTGAGGCAATACGGTGGCCGCGTGTTTCTAACTATGTACTAAAAGTCTCAGTTCCTGAGGAGGTGATTCATCCAGACACTACTGACATACTTGCAACAATTACCGCACATTACTCCACATTTTACATTTCGCAAAGAAGGGACCATTTTGAACTAGATAGCTTTCTGGGAGATGTGGCGATCGGATGGTTGGGTGATTCACAGCGGGTATTTCTTTGCCCTCCATTTGAGATCGATGAAATCCAGAAGGCAATAATGCAGATGAAATCCAGAAAGGTACCTGGCCTGGACGGACTCCCAGCCAAATTTTATAAAAAATTATATTGACTTGATGGCCACAATTTTGAAAGAGATCTATGAGGACTCCCTGGAGAGTGGCACACTCCCCCCCTCTATGAGAGAGGTGCTCATTACTTCCCTTCTAGAGCCTGGTAAGTCCCCATTATCTTGTGATTCATACAGGCCACTGTCACTTATTAATTGTGACACGAAAATATTAGCCAAGGTCATCGCTAACCGATTAGCCCTTTTAATGGACAAACTTGTTCTCCCTGATCAAGCAGGCTTTGTTCCCGGACGTGCCACTACACACAATCTCACCACCCCCTTTTGTACCGCTTTGGCCGCCATAAGTGTGGCAGGGTATGCTCAGATGTGAGTCCCTTGCTCACTTTGCCACTGGATTCAAGCAAGCCGGGCTGAAGACGGCTGTAATGCCAGAAACTGGTCCTCGGAAGCTTGTTTCCGGTCCAGGGAAGGCATGGCTTGGCAGTTCGGGCAGGACTGTTCCCATGAGGCACAGGGTCAGACTAATTTGCATATAGCCATGTCTGAACTGGGGTGGCAGAGTGGGCTAAAGAACGGTGATGGATCAAACCCAGTTATTTTGACTGGGTGTGAGTTTTTGATTGGTTCAGATGCTCCGTCCATCACCACCCCCTTTTGTTCCGTTTTGGCCACCATAAGTGTGTCAGGGTATGCTCAGACGTGAGTCCCTTGCTCACTTTGCCACTGGATTCAAGCAAGCCGGGCTGAAGACGGCTGTAATGCCAGAAACCAGTCCTTGGAAGCTTATTTCCGGTCCAGGGAAGGCATGGCTTGGCAGTTCGGGCTGGACTGTTCCCATGAGGCACAGGGTCAGACTGATTTGCATATAGCCATGTCTGAACTGGGGTGGCAGAGTGGGCTAAAGAACGGTGATGGATCAAACCCAGATCTTTTGACTGGGTGTGAGTGTTTGATTGGTTCAGATGCTCCATCCATCACCACCCCCTTTTGTACCACACACAATCTCTGCACCCTCTTTTTCATTCTACATAACGTAGCTCCCGAACTGCCACTTGCGGCAGTTTTTTTTAGATGCCAACCAAGGCGTTGGATTCAGTGGAATGAACTACCTCCTGGGAGTGCTTCAGCGCATGAGATTTCACCCTTATTCCTGTCCTGGATACGGCTGCTCCATCAATTCCCCACGGCTAAAGTTTTAATCAATGGACATTTATCGCCTGCATCTCCCATTTCGAGAGGCCCCCGGCAAGGCTGCCCAATATCCCCCCTATTATTTGCCCTCACAATTGAGCCCTTAGCGTCCGAGCTGCGACAACACCACCAGGATAAGGTACTCCGATGTAACTTACGCCAAATCCTAATTTCCCCCTATGCAGATGATATTACTCTTTATGTAAGAGACCCTCAAAAAAAATATTACTCCATTGCTGCCGAATTCATTGTTTTTGGGAAACTCTCCAGGGTCCATAACAACTGGGGGAAGTCACAAATATTCCCTTTAACATCCACAGTCACAAGATTCCCCCTGGATTTCCAGCTGGAGTGGTGTGGTACTGACTTGTGCTACCTGGGGATTCGCATCTCGGGAGACAGAGAGGAATTGATGCTCTTCAACTATGGCACCACTATGGATCGTCTCACAGGCAGCATCACTCAATAGATTCCCCTGCCGCTCTCACTCACAGGCGTGCATCCTTAATAAAAATGGTAGTGCTTCAGCAATTATTGTATCTCTTCATGTATATTCCTTACAATCCTGGTCGATATTTTTTCAAGACACTCCGCTCAGAAATGCTTAGACTGCTGTGGTCGATACTCATGGAGCTCTACACGCAGGGAGGTTTCGATATTCCAGACTTCAAATTATATTATACATGTGCACAGGCTCATTATGCTTATTACTTGATTAACCCCACTAGGTACATGCCACAGGTCGCAGAGGCGCAATGGCGGACACGGTTGATGCCTGACATCGCATCTTGGGTCTCCTTAAATCTCCTATGTTGTATTCACCGTTGCTTCCCCTGTGCTATCATCCCTGTATGCAATTGCTTCAAGAAAAGGGATTTCTCAAACTGTGCGAATCAACTAACATTACCAAATGGGGAGATCTATTTAATAACGGTACATTTCGCTCATCTGACCACATTTTTCACGAGATGCAACCCTCTTCCCTCGACATTTTTCTTTATGTCCGTCTGCGTCAGGGAATGCGCTCCATTATTCCGGAGTTTCCTCAGGAACCTACCAGCCTCACCCCCTTGTACCAGATGCTGGGGATATAATGCCGGGGCATTTAGTCTCTACACTATATCACACTATACGCACACAACAATTGGACTCCCCTAGCACTTCTCGTACACAATGGAACACAGAACTAGGGTACGAAATGACGGACGAACAATGGAAATACTGTTGTTTACAAACTGAACAAATATCTGCCAGCTGCAGATTGCACATCACGCACTATAAGTTCCTGCAGCGCTTATATTATACCCCAATTAAAATGTTTTGGTTTAAATTAAAAGAATCAGATCGCTGTGAGAGAAGTGCTAGTCCAAGGGATGGCTTCCTACACTTAGCCTGGGAATGCCCACAGGTACACAAGTACTGGGCACAAATCTTTGATGCCCTGGAGCGGATGGCATCCATCTCGCTGGAGGGCAGCCCCCTGATGGCCTGTTAGGTTACACCGAAAGTATCCTCAAGTTACACCGTCAATACATTACCATAGCTTTGTTGCTTGCCAAACGCAGAGTGGCTTGTAGGGGACGGGCTCCAAAGTTCAAGGAGTGGCTTGATGATTTAATATACTGCCAGGAACAACTGACTACATATGCTGAAACATTCCCTCGAGCTTCGAAGTCCAAAGATATATGGGACCCTCTCCAAGGCTATCTTTTGGCACGAACACTGGAGGTCCTGTCTGATACATTGTCGGAGATGGAATCATAAAGTTGACTTCTTCATAAAAATTTGAAATGATGTGGGGAGCATGTAGTAACTTGACCCTTCCCCTTCTCCCCCCTCATAATAAGCCCCACAAACATGTGTCGCAATGTGTGTGTCCTGAGATAGTAATGTGCTGTCATTAAGTGACCCTCTTATGATTACTGCTGTTATTTGTCTGTTAATTCCGAAATGGATGCCACACTTACTGTAGCTTATTTAATTTACACAGAGACCAATCAAAGTATGTCATGTGAAATCAGAATGTACAAATGAGGGCTCGACTTGTTATGTCACACTTTTGAATTGTCAATTATCTGTTCTTTTTTTTATGAGACAAGAATGATGACTATGTATCTTTTTATTATGTCTGTCTTTATACGCTAAAGACTGTAATGTATGCTTTACTTAACTAAAAATCAATAAACACATGTTTAAAAAAACTTTAACCAAAAAGGCCAAGTCCTACACACATTATGCAAACAATTTACAATGGAGGTCTTGGATATATAACCTAATCTTGGTCCTCTAACTGACACTGTTATCAGGATTACCATTTGTGATGCCACAAAACATCTTTTGATGGCATAAAACCATAACAGTTAAATAATTGCTATTGTGTGTCTTGGACAGCACATCTATGCATTGATGTCAGGCCAAGAATGAAACAGCCATGTCACCCCTGAACTTTACATAATGAATTACTTTAGGTAATAAAGCAGAGGTGTACTCTTTTCCTGCTCTCCCTCATTAATCTGCTTTTCTTTCTCCCCTTCACACCTCACTCCTTCCCTTCTCTCTATTCTTCCTTCACCATCTGCCCTACGTCCGGGTTTCCTCTTAATCGCCGCCTTTTCACCTTCCCCTCTTTCCCTTCCACTTTCCTTTCACATGCTGTCTGCTCTTCTTCCCTTTCTCCTCTTTCCACTTTTCATTCTTATCATGTTCAACTTCAGTTGTGCACTCCCAATCTCTGCTTTCCCCGCTTCTCTTCACATTCTTTGTCTACTGTATCTATCTTTGCCTTTAGACCTCTCCTCCTTCCTCACTCTCCCTTTTATGTTATTCCTTCTTAAGCTAATATTTATATCCACTCCAGGAATCTGTGTTTGATGTCAGGTTCATAAATTTAAATCTTGGTGTGGTCACTAAGTCTTTTTTCTTTCTGAGGTCGATACAATTAGTGCCATTGAGCTGGATAACAACATTTATATTTGGTGTCATGGCACCCTCTGGTGAATATGTGCTTTACAAACATAAATGGTGTGTTTAGGACACAGATATGTATTTTAATCTTTAGTTTTTAAATGTTTTTGCATTATCACCCAGCCATTATTCCCTCTGTCATTCCTTGACCCAATACCTTTCATACATGTATCCATTCCCCTGACCTCCTTTCTTTCCTTCGTGCCACCTTTTTCTTTCCTTGTTCTCTTCCTTAGCACCTCCAGCCATGCCTCCTTTCCTCTTTCCATTCTTGCTTCCTTACACTCTCATTCATTCCCCATCCTCCCTCCCTTGGTGCATTTCTTTATTCTTCCTCCTTTCATTCTTTATTTTATTTTTCTCCTGCTCCTTCCTTCATCCCTTCTTTAATTTCTTCTTTTCTTATCTTCAACCCTTCCTTCTGCATTTCCTTTCTTCTTTCTATTCATCCTTCACACATCGTCCACTTCCTTTCTCCCTCAATCCTTCTATCCCTTCATGTCTTCCTTTCACATTCTTTTCTTATTTCCCAATTCTTTCATTCCTTACTCATTTAATTACTCACTCCAGTACTCACCTTCCTGCCTGCATTTGTTCCTTTTAAACAGCACAGTAAAAGCACATTCTCTTTAGTTTATAAAACTGCCTCAGGCCCTCAAATGACCCTACTAATGGTAAATTTTGTGATTTACACACATTTTCTAAATTGAGTACACTTTTAAGTTGTTGTCACAGGCTTCTCAAATGTTAAAATATGTTCTATTGGTTCGCATAGCACACTAATCACCCGAGAGGTGATCCAGGTCCTTGGGCAGGTGTGTAGGTGTGAGGTCTTCCATGTGCTTATGTGACGAACTAGGTCTTCCGCTTCTTGTGAAACTCAAGAAGTGAGGAGGTAGCTCTAAGGTGTTTAGGCTTGCGGATGGGGGTGGGGCCATTAAAGGAACTGGGTGGAGTCAATGGAGGTTGTGGGTGGAGCAGGGGAAGTGGGGGTGGCCTCCTAAAAAAATGTGAGCACCTGCACTTCATATTTTACAAATTAAGCACTGGGCAGATTCTTCGGCTTCCTAGCAGCCCAAGCATGGAACAAACTACTGGTAGCACTGAGAGCATCGACAGATCTTACCTACTTCAAGAAACAGCTGAAAACATGGCTTTTTAAGAGCTAAGTTCCTAGTAGGGCAGCCATTTGTGAACTCCGGACGGGATACTCCTGCTGGAATAGATATGCGCTTTATAAGTACCGGTCATTCATTCATTCAAGGAAAACAGTGCAAAGCCCTATGAGCATTGCATAAGCTGATCTGAAACGTAAGACGCAAATTTAGGTGCAAGGCCACATTTTACACAACAGTAAACACAGTATCCTTCTCTTCAGTATGGATTAGAAAGAGCCAGGAAACCGGGAGAAACCCACTCTCATCCCCCCTCTCCCACCCCTCCAATCTGCTCCTGTTCTTAATGGGAAAAAGCTCTGGTGTTTTGGGTAATAGCCCAGGCCACAAGACCACCACAAAAAGAGATCTTGGTGTACAAACCCTTCAGATAGGCCATGCTGCAATGAGTCCACTTTCTCTATATGGGAGAACATCAGGTTTTAGACAAAATTGAACACATTGTTGGAATTTATACAGATGGCTATATTTACTGTAAAACCTGTCCTGATTGCCAATTGAAGAATCCAGGTTATGTTCCCAAAATATCTTTACTTTCCCATTTGATTATAAATGTGCCAAGCAATACATTCATGTTATTAGGACACAAAGTATCCTGAGTTTTTCACCAACGAGGCATTACTGCAACTTGCCTATGTAATATTCCTATACCTTTTTTCAATAGAGGAGTAATTCCAGAAGAGATACTAACTGATCAAGGGGCAAACTTTGTTTCAACGCCTGACATTACTGAGTAAAATATTTCAGATCCGTCATATTAAAAGCCCAGAATACCATCCCGGGAACGACAGACTAGTAGAGTAGTTCAATAAGACCTTTGACCAGCTTTTGCGTAAATCTGTCAGCCGAGATGGTAGAGATTGGGATATGGTTTCACCCCTGACTTTATTCGCCTTACAAAGTACCCCCAGCTTCTACATATTTCAGCCCCTTTAAACTTTTGTCTGGGAGGCAGCCCTCGTCAATCCAGAAATGGCTTAAGATGTGTGAACAGAACTGGAAAATTACTCATCATCTTAAAATTCAGAAAACCACCACAGGCTGATGACCTATTGGAGTGATACGATAAAACCATAAAACAGATATTGTGTGAAGCGGTCAGTCCAGAAGAAATGACAGAGAAAGTAAGCCTCATTTGTTGCTTTGCTCGGCACCACTGAATACCTCTCTACAACTATACCACATAAACTTACTCGAAGAGTAGGAGGATCTTAGAAACACCAGCTTTTGGGCATTATTCAAACTCTGTCTGGATTTCATCATGGGACATAAAGGAAAAGAAACAATAGGGAAAGGAAATTCAGTGCAAGATTGTTTGATTCTGTCTGTGTAATATACAGGGAGGGACTGGACACTGTGGAGGACCAGCTCTTGTTGGCTGGCTCATATGAAGACACACAGGTTCATGAACAGATAGTTCCAAGTTGGGGCTAGTAGATTATGTTCAGTAGGCCCTCATTCCTACAAAAGGACTGCAAACTAGTAAGATGGTGCCTGCCACCTTTCTGTTTGTTGGTTGTCTCCTGCTCTCACTTAGCTTGTGACCAAATGGCATCCTTTCACATTTGCTCTTTTGTTCCCTTCCCCAGCTCATGTTACACCTGGTCTATTTTTGCCTTGCCTCCTTTCCTCAATAAAGTCCTCTGCAACAAGAACTTTGGGTGATTTACTTCAGCGCTGCAGCTGCTTTTGCCTGAAAGTCCTTCAGGTGCTTCTGGGACTTTCCTGGTGTCATCAGTGCTCATCGTTGCCTTCCCTCCTTGTGTATGGTTCCTTGTGTGCTACGCATATGTATTTATTTTCATTGTGCCACTTGTTATTACAAAGCCTTCTCCCTGACCCTGCAATCACTCAGTCTAACTCCATCCACTCATGCCATACAAAGTGATTCTGCTGTGACGTACCTTTGCTGGCGTTGTATGTTCTCTTTCTCACCTTTCCTTACCCCTGACCCCTTCTTTCCCTGTTTCAAACTGACCCGGGAGGTCGCTCCAACCATACCACCGCTCAGAAAATCCTTATGGGGAGATTTCTGGTTTTTCATCCTTCTCCACTTTTGTCAAATTGCATTATCCTGGATCCCACCCTTAATTAATGGGGATAGCCCATTAATAAGGAATTATTTAGACTTTCTTCAACAATTCTCCAGTATCTTTTCCTGGAATAGATGTTGCAGCGTGCTTCGGTTAATAAACTGATGTTGAAGCAGGGAACTCAAGATATCATTTCATATATAAGCAATTTCTATCAATTAAATCAAAGGCTGGGTGGATTGATGAAGCTACTGCAGCAGAGTTGTACAATGGCTTGCAGGAAGAACTAAAAGATGCTTTGTCACTAGAGATAAATCCACACACCATGATTGAAGCTTTAACTGAACTGACGCTTGAGATTGAAGCCCTGTAATGACATTGGAAGAATAAAAGAAGAGGAGAGAGTGGATTCATCCACACCCTCCCGGCCTCAAAGAAACATAACTTCTCCCTATAATGAAAATGGATTTTGCCTACTGTGGACAACAGGGAGATTTTGTCAGACACTGTACCCAGTTGCAGGAAAGCTATAGCGTGACCTTGAATTGCAAAACCTGGATAGGCCATTTGGTGTCAAGTGTTTACATCTTTAATGGTGCATTATTAAATACTATTTAAGGTTATGATACGATACAGGCTGTGTGCCGTTTTGGCTCTAATCGACTGTGGAGCATCTAGTTGTTTCATGTATTATACATTCCAGAAGATAACAGAAATATTGGTGTTAGTAATGGGGGTCTCTAGTTGGCAGAGGTAGTACCTTTGTCCAAGTAGAGACTCTTCCTTCTAATTAGGATAAGGGAGTTACATCCTAAAATAACCCATGCTCACCCCCTTAGTAGCTTGGCACAAACAGCCAGCCTTATCTTAGAGGCAGTGTGTAAAGCATTTGCACATAACCAACAGTAATACAGTGAAGACACTACAAAAGGACACCACACCAGTTTAGAAAAATATCCAATATTTTTATATATCCAAAACAAGACCAAAAACGATAAAAATCCACCATACAGTTCTCAGAAATCTTCAATAATAAAAAATAGACTTGAATTAGAGTTCCTTGGAGTTGCTAGCGCCATCTGGGGCTATCACGGCGTCATGACCAACAAATCCAAACAGTTCTGGCTGACCGCAGCGTCGCGGGCCAGCTATGGTGTCGGGAAGACCAGCAAAACAGTACCTTTCAAACTGTAGGGTGTCGGCGACCTATCGATGAGCCCTTTAAGGCTGGTGTCCGCAAGTGTCAGTTTCGGAGGTCGCTGCAGGAGTAGTCGGGCCCTTGAAATCACATGGTCGGCAGGCATCGGGAGCCGCAGTGCGAACTGCAGTGGTGCGGCGTGCGGTGCCCTTAGGTCGTGGTGCAGGCAGCGGCTCGGTGACGGTCGACCAGAGGTGTCAGTGAGACCAGGGCTGCGGTGCGAAGCGGTGCAGTGCTCGTCATGGTGCTGGCAAGTCACGGTGCAAGCAGCGTCGTTGTCGTTGCTGAAGGGCTGTCGTCGGCTGATGAACTGGAGTCAATGGTGTCGGCAGGCCAAGGCTGGGGTGTGGAATGAGGACTATGCATTGTGTAACTTCCGAGCGGTGCCCTCCAACCACGGTGCAAGCAGCGGCGTCTATGTCGGCGTGGAGCGGCATCGTCAGGGATACTAGGGTGATGGTGTGAAGGGAGGCTGTGCAGAGAGCGGTTCCCACAGATTGTGGTGCAAGCAGCAGCTCGCTGGCAGCATCCGGTGGTGTCATCGGAGAAACGAGGGTTGCGATGCAGCATTGCGGCAGTGCCCTCTGCGGTGCCTTCAAGACATGGAGTCGGCAGCGGCGTCGTAGACGGCGTCGGGTTGTTTTTTCTTCTGTTGTTGCACAAAACACACTGTTCTCAGTGCTGATGGCAGAGGAACTTGAAGTCTTTGATGTTCCTGCGACTTCTTGAACAGGGGGGAAGCTCTACCTCAAGCCCTTGGAGAAACTCACAAAAAGGAAGTTGCAGAAAGTTCAGTCCAGTACTTTCACTGCCCAAGACAGAAGCAGCCACTGCAGGCCAACACAGCAAAGCACACAGCAAATTGGTAGTCCCTCCTCACAGCTTCTCCAGCTCTTCTTCATGGCAGTCTTCTTGGTTCAAAAAGAGTTCTAAAGTTCTGGGCCCCAATATTTATACTACTAAATCCTTTGTTCTCTGGTGGCAGTGAAGCCCTGCGCTTGGTCAAAACCACTTCTGTCCTCTTTGGTGCAGCTTCCTGTCAGGAGGTGGAGACAGCATTGTGAAAGGCAGACCAGGCTCATTCAGGTGAAAGGAATTCTCCTCTCCCTACTCTATATGCCGCCCAGGCCTATTCAGCCCAGCCTGACTCATTGGGCTCTTTCGAGCCACCGCTCTTCCTCAGCCCCTGTCATCCAAAAGCTAGACATGCAATACCCAACCCTGCAGAGGCACCCTGGATGGCTTAGCAAGAAAATACCTACTTTCTAAAATTGGTATCTTCAAACACAGAGTGTCAAAATCACCCTCACTAAAAGATGCATTTTAACATTCTAAGTTCAAGCATACTAAACAATATTTTCCTAACTTGTTCCCATGGGTAATTAGGCTTATAAGATGTTATAAGCAAACTCCCCATTCTATCCTATGGGAACAGGTAGCCTTGCAATAGTAAAAAACGAAATTGGCAGTAATTCACTACCAGGACATGCCACACACATTAGAGCATGTCCTACCTTTTACATACATTGCACCCTGCCCACAGGGGTACCTTGTTATGTTATGCTATGTTATGTTAATTTTTATTGATCAAGCGCATTATCACCTGCAGGTCTCTAAGGGCCTACCTTAAAGGTGACTAATATGTAAGAAAAGGGGAGGTTGGGGGCTGGCAAGTAGGTACACTTGCCAGGTCGGCATGGCAGTACCAGACTGCACAATGGCACTGCATTGGCAGGCCTGAGTTACATTTACAGGCTGCTTAGGTGGGTGGCACAACCAGTGCTGCAAGCCCACTAGCAGCATTTGATGGACAGGCCATGGGCACACACAGTGCACTGTACTAGAGACTGACTAGTAAATCAAATGACCAATCATCGAATCACCAATTCATAACAACAATTTACAACCGGAGCACTTACACTTTAAAACTGAACTGCAGTGAGAAAGTGCGCAGAGACACTAAACCAGCAAAAACAGAATCATGGTTCTCTGACTCCCTTAGAGCAGCCAAGAGCAGGTACAGACGCCTGGAACAGCAGTGGAGGGTAAACTATTGTGAGGCAGCCAAAACTACCTATAAAAATGCACTGAAAGATTTGCACAAATTAATCAGAGCCGCCAGGAGGGATCACATAACTAGCTGCATATTTAAATCTGAAAACTATACTAAAGAAGTATTCATGGTGGTCAATTATTTTCTCAAGCCAAAAGCATTAGAGACCGGTGTACAACCATCCCCCTCCCTGTGTGAAAACATTTCGGACTTCTTTGATAACAAAATCCAGAAGGTCTACCAGTCTTTCTCTGAGATTCGTGAAACAGAAAATTCTAACAGTAAGGCGGGAGGAGCACAAGATACCTCATTCACGAAATTTGGCCCGATTCCAATGCAGGAAGTGTTGGCGGAAATCCAGGGGTGTAAGTCAGGGGCACCAGATGACCCCTGCTCCCCGAAACTTTGGAAAGCGATGGCACACTCCCTGAAGCATGTACTGACACACATTTGGAACTCATCCCTTGCGTCCGGAATTTTTCTTGACATATGGAAACACGCCACACTTCTCCCCCTGTGGAAAAAAACAAATGGGGATCCTGGGGATCTAAATAACTACAGGCCTATCTCTCTGCTGCCTGCCCCAGGTAAGATGCTGGAAAGTCTGGTGCAGCGGCAATTTCATTGAGAGCACAGGCAGCCTACATGATACCCAACCTGGCTTTAGATCGGGGTTCAGTACCGATACGGCACTCTTGGAGGTGGCTGAGTCTGAGAGGCTGGCGGTGGATTCAGGGGCATCCGCTATGTTGGTGCTCCTGGATCTATCAGCGGCATTCAACACTGTTGACCATACCTTGCTGTCTCAGAGACTGCGGGAGGTGGACATAGGGGGCACTGCACTGGCCTGGATGAACTCCTACTCAAGCAATCGCTCCCAGAAGGTCTCACTACAGCCATTTGTGTTGAAGCCGAAACCGCTATGGTGTGGAGTCCCTCTGGGGTCAGCGTTGAGCCCTCTCCCGTTTAATCTATACCTGGCTCAGCTGTTCTCTCTGATAGCCAGTTGGGGGGGAAAGCGATTTCATACGCTGATAACACCCAGCTGGTCTTCTCTTTTAAAGAGCAGTCTGAGGACTCCTTTAGGAGCTTCAAAGGCTGCCTAAGAGATATCACGCTGTGGACGAATAACAACAAACTGAAACTCAATGCAGGAAAGACGGAGGTGATGTATTTTTGGAAAGTGTCACCTCCAGCAGCGGATTTTTGGTAGCCTGGAGAAATGGGCCCCCCATCCCCTGCAGACAGTATAAAAAACTTTGTGTGAAGTAGGAGTCTGATCGGTCATTCTCGGCTCCGATACGGCAGGTGACTGCCACCTGCTTCAGTAAACTCAGAAATCTGCGTACATTTTGCACCAACTGCCAGAAGCGTGTTGGAAAATCACAGTCCATGCCATGGTGACATCCAGGCTGGACTATGCCAACAGCCTATATTTAGGCCTACCAAAGTACCTAATTAGACGCCTTCATGTGGTCCAAAATGCGGCTGTGAGACTGATTAGGTGGGTCACCTTCCCAACATCATGTCTCTCCACATTTGAAAGAATTCCACTGTTTACCCGTGGCTAAAAGGATTGAGTTTAAGGCACTGACATTGGCATTCCGAGCCACCCATGGCAATTGCCCCAGCTACTTGAAACTAAGTCTACGTGGCTATAAGCAGACGAGATCCTTAATGTCTAACTCACAAAGGCTGCTCTGCACACCCCGCTTCAACATGGCCCGCCTAGGAGGTAGATCCTTCACGGTTGGGGCAGCTAAGTTGTGGAATTCCTTGCCAGGGGACCTACGCAACATAGAGGCAGAGCCTCTTTTTAGGAAAAAAGTTAAGACCTGGCTCTTTAGGGCAGAATAATGGGTCAGTGGCTTTGCTTCTTGGCTTTCCATCTGCATTCTGTCGATCACTTAGTGCCGTTACACCTCTGTTTTGTGATGTATTCCTATAGGTTCTGAATCGATCCCCCTATTCCTGACCCTATTCTGGTTAAACAAACCAACAAGTTAACTAGCAGTCAGCCCATGAGGCAGAAAACCCCCATGATGCAGATACCGTTATCTGACGCAGTCACACTACGGCACAGGAACGTGTTATCTGATTAGGTCATAACGCTTGCGATCTAATTAGACAAGCGATATTCCTCCAGCCCCTGATAAGGCATACGGAGTTCTCATAACAAATCAAACCTATGACAACCTGGGCAAAACCCTGCGGCCATTGTTTTGATTTCACCGAGAACTTCAGCAAAAGAATGTGCTAACGAGCAAGTCGTATGACATCCTTATTGACGTATCTATGTCCATCCTTACGTCAATCTCGGCACCTTAAAGGTATAAATATTACCGATATTGCCCTATGCAAACACACGCGGTGGTGACGAGACGGAGCAGCCATACTTGCCGAAGCCCAGAGCAGAGCAGACCCCGCTGGCACAGCCCCGCCTTCCTGACGCGCTGAGAACGAGACGCGCTGCTTTCTCCTGCCGAGAGATCCAGCACCGGCGCTTCCGGGTAGCCCTCGCAGGCAGCCTGGAATATCGAGACCAGAGAGAGAGATACCATCCCTCATTCATCCTTAATTCCAGGTACAGAACTGAACAACCCCTCGCAGAGAATTCTTTAGTTATTCACTTGGCAAAAACAAACTTAACTTAAACTGTAACTTTCTATTCCCGCCCACGTATTAGGCTTAGGTCAGGTACACGGGGTAGGCGTATTTAGAAACACCAGTTGAGTACGTTTAGTCAAATGTATATGTGTATATAATATATTTTATTCATTTTAAAACATCTTATGGCTTAGAAACCATATCAATGTTTTTACAGTATTATTTTATACTTCTGCTTTTAATGTATGCACTTTACTTAACTATAAGTATTGCAATAATATCGATCCATTTCTCTTGTATGAGAAAAGAGACTGATCAATAAATAACACCTTTTTATTGAACACGCCCGTCTCTTCCTTTTCTCTACATTCTGATGAGACTAAGAATGCACGTACTGACTGAGTAAAATAAATTGCCTTTTGTTCACACGACTCTCGAGATACACTCTTGATTAGGGGAGAGCAAAGTTGTCATGTTCTATGGTTGTCAGAAACTAAATCCCTTCTTATATATAGGTATTATTCCAATGCGCAGAGCCTATTGGGATAATAGGAACTACACTACAGTTTGAGATAGCTGTAGCGCTTTACAAGTGTCTGTATTATTATTATCAAAACCAGGAGGTTGGAAAGCAATATGACAGGGGAAACACGTTAAAAGATGCCAAGTCTAACAACTAGTATAGAACAAGAACTGCTCAGAACCTATTCAAGCAATAGATGGGGAATTCTTAACCTCTGAAGACATCTAATAAGCTACTTTACCATTCTTCTAATGGACACTTCTGTGCTGGGAACCTCCTGGATATAATTTCATAATCCCACTATTTACTGGAAGACTCATGTAATTCTCCTCAAAACACTGTCACAAAGTGTTTTTGAAAGGAGTTCATCTGATTTAACACTCTCACATGCATCGCGTTGCAACAGGTGGATCTATCTTTATCGGCCCTTCTAGGGGTGTATGACGACTTTGTTGATTCATTTTTAATGAAGCTCAAGCTGACTCTGTCCCCTCATATAGAGTGTTATTATTTCATTCATTTTGTTCCTGGGGCAGTAGTTCTCCATCGAAAGATGAATCATTTGACTGGCAAGGAAGATCACTATCAATACTTAAGGAATATCTTGATGAAAACCTAAAGAAAGGGTTCATCAGGTTTCAACATTTTCGGGTGGAGCACCCATCTTGTATGTTATTAAATCAAATGGGACTCAGTCTTTGTATTGATTACAATGAACTCAACAACATCAGTGTTCGCTATGGATCTCCTTTACCTTTGATTTCAGTGTACAAAAATCAAATCATATCTGCCAGGAGTTTCATTAAGTTGGATTTGCAGGAGTTATATAATCTGGTACAGATCAGTGATTGCGATGAATGGAAGATAGTTTATTTAACACCAGTTATTGCCATTTTGAGTGTTTGGTCATGCCTTTAGGTCAGATGCTGTAAACCAACATTTAATAAATGACATTTTTATGGTTACCCTGGATAAATATGTAGTGATTGTTTGCAAACATCTTTAAATTCTATAGCAGAATGCCAAGAATGTTTTTTGCACTCCAGAAGCACTTTCTTTTTGTAAAATTAGAGACATTTGAATATGAGAAATCTAAAATCAGTTTTGTGGGTGTTGTAATCTCTGAACAAGGCATTCAGATGGATCACCCAAAAGGACAAGGAAGTTCTGGACCGAGCTGCACAAAATTCTTTAAAAGAGATTCAAACATTCTTGGCCTTTGCCTTTTTATAGACATTCCTAATTTCTCAGAGATTGTATTGTCCATCCACCACCTCACAAAAGCGGGGGTCAAGTTAATTTGAGAATGTGAACAAGAAGAAACATTCCCGCAATTAAAGGAAATGTTTATATCAGCTCCCATACTATGGTATCTTAATAATGAACTCCCATTCCTATTAGATATTAATGGTTTTGCTTATGCCATTGGAGCCATCCTGTCCCAGAGATATTTGACTGCAGAAGAGTTAAATCCTATTGCCTTTTTCTCAAGAACGCTCTCCACCATCGAGTGAAACTACTCTATCTATGACCAGGATTTGATGGCTATTACGGATTAATTTAGTCAATGGCACCAGGATCTGGAATGGGCTAAGCATTAAGTAACTGTATGGACTAGTCCTGAAAACTTCTAATTCATAAAATCCAAGAGGGGCAGCAACGTTATTCATGCCCAATGAGAGCTGTTTTGCTTCCAGGTTTCACTATGAGCTCTGCTCTGGTCCAGGTAGAAGGTATGGGAAACTTGAACAACCCACTCTCGTCCAGCAGCTGAAGAAGAAGGTCTTGATAGAAGTTTACTATCTTCGCAGTACAAACTGGTGGTCTGAGTGAGGAAGATTTTGTTCAACAGATTAAGGAAGCATAGAGGAAGTTTTAAAATCAAAGAATGATGAGAGCTTGTTTGTAATTTCAGGTTAATATTGATAAACTCTTAGTTTATACAAAGGCAAATCTGAACTGGCCTGTAATAACTCTCTACATAGCTCCTTGGGTTATATGCTTTTCTTTTTCACTTATGGGTTCCTTCCAGGGTTATGGCCTTCCTCATTATCAAATACTACATCACTTAAAAAGCATCTTCAGACTCACAAATCAGCTATTTCACATTGAATCAAGGCAAACTCAGAATATAAAAGATTTTAGAATCTCATAAGAGACCAGTCCTAATGACAAAATAGAAGATAAAGTATGGCTCTCAATAAATTACCTCTCCATTCCAGGGTCCCATCCTAAGTGTTTATTCCAATTTGGTGGCTCTTTTCAGACCATACGGGGGGCTTCTGCCTTACGTCTGGTCTTACATAATAGATGAAAAATCCATCCTTTAGTACATATATATCAATAAAGCTTGCTTTACCAGTACGTGCAAAGGCCCCACCACCAGTTCTGGTAGATGGGTCACAAGAATAGGAGGCTCAGACGATTTAGACTCCAGGATACACCGAAATAGCTTCCACTATCTTATAGCTTGGAAAGGGTATAATGCTTTGCAGACGTCATGGGAACCAGGAGCTTTTGTATATGACCCCAGATTGGTAATGCCTTTCATACAAGACATACCCCAAAGCCAAGGAAAGAACAGGAGGGTACACAATATCATGGGGGGAGTGCAGAGGGGTATTTGCAGGATTTCGTTGACAGCCATACAAGGAAAGAGACATAGGTGCACCACTATTGGAATCTGTCTGAAAAACATAGAAGAAACCTGATCTATTGGTACCTTACCACCTTTCCTCCATTGAGGTCTTGCGCTCTACGCATTGGTTCCTTCACTACAGCTGCTTTTGCCTGAATTTCCTGTGTGTGTTTCTGGGCTTTTCCTGGTACCTTTGGGGCTTGATATTTCCATCACCTCTCAAGTCTGTAGGGAGTAGAGATGCCCCTAGAGTGTCTAAGTTTTTTCTTAGACATTATAAGTGCACAATGAAGCAATACTGAGAACATAGACTGGGAGCTTGTCACAACGAGCTGACACCCTAAAGGTAAGTAGCCCATTGGCTACTACCTTCCGACCCCTGGAACATCCCTAAAGTTAGTATTTAGGGGCAACCCTAAACCTTAAACCTTAGATTACCGATGACCTACAAAGAAGAGGACACAGAAGAGCCAATCCCTGCACGACAAGAAGCTCCAGCCACTAACTAAATCCCAGCCCTACCACCCTGTCTGCGAACTTTGAACTTGGCAAGCTTCCACTGCTCGTACAATTGTGTGCGCTCTTGTAGCACGTTGCACAATCCGTTGTCTCCAGGCCATTGTGACAGGCCTCTGTGATGGGCAGCGCAGCGCAATAGGCTCAGAGTGATCTTCCTAAAGCTGGTGCATGTGTGATTTAGCCTTCAGTATACAAGTTTGCTCTTTGACAGAAGGGGCACTTCATCACGCAACAGCTACTGCTGTAATTCTTGGCAGCGGGGGAGACCTGTACCACCATCACAGTACCCTAAAGTTGCTTTTCCAATGGTTATACTGGTGCACAGCCACTCCTGACTATCTCCCGGGTTTCGGAGCACGGGCATACTGAGACCTGGAAAGCGGCAATTTCCTATCAAAACCCCCACAGTGGGGGAAGATAACAATTTGTTTCTTCATCAGTGTCTGACGCTCCCGGTGCCTCCCATCAAGTGCCAAGTACCAAACGCAAGACAGCTGAGTGATGATAATGGGGAAGCCTGACACTAAACAGCCATGGCACACATTCAATGCCAAAAAAAGTGCCCGCCTGCAACAGACAGAAGCAGTGGGAAACGCTGAAGTGCTAGTGCAAGAGACACTCTCTTCCCGAGGCGAAGAAGTGAAAGCAGTTCTACTAGAGGTTCGGCAAGGCCTCGCAGCCATTGCAGACAAAATGGATGCCATAACCATACGCATGGACGCTATTGGTCATAAAATGGACGGCCACGAAGAGCGCATCAAGGAGACAGAACGCTGTATCTGTAATGCTGAAGATGCCACTTCCCATATCCAAGCCAATGTGTCGCAAATGGCAAACTACTGAAAATAATCGCTGCAAAACACGAAGACATTGAAGCGAGAAGTAGACGAAACAATATTCCCGTCCTTGGCATCCCAGAAAGTACAAATACGGGTAAAATGGAAGAATATATAGAGAAGCTGTTGCTGGCGGTGATGGGTGCAGAATCTCTCTCTCCTCACTTTATAGCTGAACAGGCTCATCGCTCTTTAGGTCCGAGACCTCCACCAGGAAGCACACCTCGACCCATTGTTGCACGTCTTCAGAATTATAGAGACTGTGATGTCGCCCTTAAAGTGGATGGGGAAAAGAAACAGCTACATTTTGAGGGAGTACCATTCACCATATACCCAGACTTCACAGCAGCTGTGCAGGAGGAAAGGCGCAAGTTTCTACCTGTTAAACAGAAGCTACGACAAGCCCAAATAGACTATGCACTAATGTATCTAGCCCGTCTATGAATTACTCACCAAGGTAAGCAGATGTTTTACACTAAACCACAGCAAGTGGAAGATTTTTTGAAACCTCTAAAACGCCAGAATGCTGCTACAGTCGCATCAGATGCCTCGCCTAGGTCGAATTCACAGAATATGGAATGATCCAATATTTGCGAGGGAGTGAACACTACCGGATGGGACTTGAGATGCTGTGCTGATATGACACCACGGGAACTACTGCACCATGATCCCATTGCGATAGGATACCCGCCCCTATTGATCAGTTAAGTCACATAACGGGTAATTGAGATAACTTGAACCGGGCACCCTCATTCCCTCTTAGAGGTCGTAGTCTCCATCTCGTTAACCCTTTGAGGGTGAGGGGGATTTGTGTGTCACCCAGGAGATCCCCCTTTACGAGAGATCCCCTTTTTTATAAATTTTGTAACATCGCACAGAAATGTGCTGTTTGTTGTTGGATTTTTGGGGGATTAGGGAGGGGGGTGGGGTAGACATGTCTGCCATGATTGGGATGCTTCAGTGGGTGGGGAGGAAGGGGTATGTTGTGAAGTCTTTGACTACGTATACGCTACAGCAAAACAGACAAAATTGTGGATATATTCTTGTTCTCTATGCACACGGTACAGGCATACACTGTCATTATCTTCACACCAATAGGGAAAATGGCTGATTCGACAACTAGGCAACATTTACGTATACTATCTTGGAATGTTCGAGGGCTAGGTGATCCGCGGAAATGCCGGCAGATACTGGCATACTTAGACCGCCATCAGATACAAATTGCCATGCTCCAAGAAACACACATTAATCCGTAGCATACTACCTTTCGCAAGTAAATGGGCCGACCACTGGATCTTTTCCTCATACTCCTCCTATATAAGAGGTATGGCTATACTTAAAATCGGACACCATTTGCCCTAGCCGGTACATTAATAGATCAAAATGGGAGGTATACAATTGCATGGGGATGCCTGGGTATGGACTTGGTCACCTTGATATGTTGTTATGGTCCCAATGTCGACACTCCTGATTTTTTTTTATGGACTTTGGGGGAAGATTGTGGAAATACGGTCCACCCATATAATCTGGGGGGGAGACTTGAATGTGGCCCTTAATCCTGTAGTAGATAGGTCAAACACTGCCCCACAGCACTATAATAGATTGCATGCAGAACCTCCAGGGGATCCGGGCAGAGGGGGCTTACTCGATGCCTGGCACCATCTTCATCCTTTTACAAGGGAGGGTACACATTTTACAACACAGGCTGCATCCTGGGCACGGTTAGATTATTGCCTGCTCTCCCATGGACTGGGACCATCTATACAAGACGTCACACACTTAGCTAGAACCTATTCCAATGACTCTCCCATGGAGCTCACGCTTACTCCTCCAGGGTATGATGTACCGCACAGCAGATGGAGGCTGTGGCTCAATGGTTAGAGCGGCAGACCCTGATGCAGAGTTCTGGCCAGGGACCAGGGTTCGATTCCTGCCTCGGCGGGGTCTCAGGCTCCATATCCTCGGACCTGTTAATTCTCGTCTCGGTGCCTATTCTAATCACGGGCCCCACGACGCTGCAACTCTGGCCAATAGCTTGCTTAGCCTCCGCACCGGCCCCAACAGCGCTAAGGATGCCTAGCTTCACCCTGGGGGTGCCCAGGAGTGGACACTTCACAGAGAAAGCCAGGAGGGGTTCCACAGCAGTATGACTATCAGCGCCAGGAAGCCGAAAAGGCGACACCGCAAGGTGACCGTCTGGTGACAGTGCGCTCTATAAGTACCATGACATTTACATTTACATTTACATTGCAACCTTCAGTATTGTTAGATGCAGTCTTTCATAGCGAGCTGGGTTAGGAAATCCAAGTCTTTTTTCAGAGAAATAGGGTTTCTGTAGACTGTATGGAAACTATTTGGGAGGCCTTTAAGGTTACAATCAGAGGGTTTTGCATCTCCAAAAGCTTTGGGGTGCTTCGAGATATCCAGGGCACTTTACGGAAACTGGAGAAGGAACTTAAAACACTAGAGACACAGCTTTCTGCAGGGGGGGATGGACAAACGCAACATGAATTCCATGAGAAACTGTCAGAGTATACTGCCACTGCAGCACGAAAGACAAAATTCAGGGGAAAATACTGGGTGGCTCGAAGGTATGGAGAAGGTGAGAGACCTGGGAAAGCCCTAGCTGAGGCAATACGGTGGCCGCGTGTTTCTAACTATGTACTAAAAGTCTCAGGTCCTGAGGAGGTGATTCATCCAGACACTACTGACATACTTGCAACAATTACCGCACATTACTCCACATTTTACATTTTGCAAAGAAGGGACCATTTTGAACTAGATAGCTTTCTGGGAGATGTGGCGCTCGGATTGTTGGGTGATTCACAGCGGGTATTTCTATGCCCTCCATTTGAGATCGATGAAATCCAGGAGGCAATAATGCAGATGAAATCCGGAAAGGCACCTGGCCTGGACGGACTCCCAGCCAAATTTTATAAAAATGATATAGACTTGATGGCCCCAATTTTGAAAGAGATCTATGAGGACTCCTTGGAAAGTGGCACACTGCCCCCCC
This sequence comes from Lissotriton helveticus, assembly GCF_964261635.1. Taxonomy (NCBI): domain Eukaryota; kingdom Metazoa; phylum Chordata; class Amphibia; order Caudata; family Salamandridae; genus Lissotriton; species Lissotriton helveticus. The sequence goes on along the minus strand of NC_136057.1, from coordinate 1,006,437,589 downwards.
CCCCTCTATGAGAGAGGTGCTCATTACTTCCCTTCTATAGCCTGGTAAGTCCCCATTATCTTGTGATTCATACAGGCTACTGTCACTTATTAATTGTGACACGAAAATATTAGCCAAGGTCATCGCTAACGGATTAGCCCTTTTAATGGACAAAACTTGTCCTCCCTGATCAAGCAGGCTTCGTTCCCGGGCGTGCCCCACACACAATCTCTGCACCCTCTTTTCCATTCTGCAGAACGTAGCTCCCGAACTGCCACTTGCGGCAGTTTTTTTTAGATGCCACCAAGGTGTTTGATTCAGTGGAATGGGACTACCTCCTTGGAGTGCTACAGCGCATGAGATTTCCCCCTTATTCCAGTCCTGGATACGGCTGCTCCATCAATTCCCCACGGCTAAAGTTTTAATTAATGGACATTTATCGCCTGCATCTCCCATTTCGAGAGGCCCCCGGCAAGGCTGCCCAATATCCCCCCTATTATTTGCCCTCGCGATTGAGCCCTTAGCTTCCGAGCTGCGACAACACCACCAAGATAATGTACTCCGATGTAACTTACGCCAAATCCTAATTTCCCCCTATGCGGATGATATTACTCTTTATGTAAGAGACCCTCAGCAAAATATTACTCCATTGCTGCCGAATTCATTGTTTTGGGGAAACTCTCCAGGGTCCATATCAACTGGGGGAAGTCACAAATATTCCCTTTAACATCCACAGTCGCCAGGTTCCACCTGGATTTCCAGCTGGAGTGGTGTGGTACTGACTTGTGCTACCTGGGGATTCACATCTCGGGAGACAGAGAGAAATTGATGCACCTCAACTATGGCACCACTATGGATCGTCTCACAGGCAGCATCACTCAATGGATTTCCCTGCCGCTCTCACTCGCAGGCGTGCATCCTTAATAACAAGCATTTGCAATGCAATAGGTCTCGCATTAGGAAAGTTTGAGCGATTGGTATTGTAAATGACAAATATTTTATTTATGTGTTGGTTTTGAAAATAGCGAAATTAATAGCTTTGTCATTTACAATGCCAATAGTTTCAACTTTCGCAAATGTGACACCTATAGCATTTGTAATGCAATATGTGTTGTATTTACGTAGATGTATTGATCTTACAAATAACAATGTCTTTTTTTTCATAATTAATACTTAAATAAAAGTTATTGTGATTTATAATGGCAATAGCCTAAACTTTTGTAAATAACTTTTGTGAAGATTAAAAGCACAATTTGTGAAAATAAAGCGTGGTACAAAATCGGGCTGGGAATATGCAGAAGGGCACATCTGGAACACTCTGTCCTCCCCCTTTGTCTGGGATTGAGACAGGAGATGTGTTTGTGTTTCCTGTATTTTCAATAAATACAACATACATGAAAAAATGCCAGTTCTGCCGCTGTCCTTATAAATGTCATGTCAGGCTGGGATAATAAACAGTGTGTGTGTGTGTGGTGCCGGTGATACGTGACGCTGTGCATGAGGTGCTGTTAGGATATGCATCTGGGTTCCCCTGTGTGATGGCGATGTGCTTTGTGTGCATTTCCTTATGTATGGTGTGTGTTGTTGCTGGAGTGCTGCATGCGTATGTAATATGTGCGCTTTGTTGATGCGTTGTCTCTGCTGTGCATGCGTGCGCCTGGGTGATACATGCAACTGCTGTGTGCATTTAATTGGTCATATATGTGCGTTTGGTGGTGGTGTTTTTTGTGTGCAGCGTCTTTTGTTTGCGTCTGCAGTGTATGCTGTGGGCATGTTTTCTTTTATGTATGCATGATGTGTGCGTTATGACAGAATGTGTGTCCTGTGTGTGCAAGCTGTGTTTGCAGCACGCATAGTGATGGTGTGTGCTTGTGAGTATGGGTTGCTGATGTTGATACACTGCCCTGGTGGGGTGACTAGTGTATGTTTTCTCTCGTTGTGTGCATTGTGCTGGTAAGTCTAGTGCTAATGTGTTTTATTCCAAGCGTGTTGTTGCTTATGGTGTAAGTGGTGTGTATTTGCTGTATGTGCGTGTGTAAGATGCGTGTGTAGTGGAGTTTCTGTCTATGGTGAAATACTCTTCTGCTAGTATTTCGCTTTGTGTGTTAATTAACCAGTGGGTGTGTTTGCATACTTGGGTGTGGTGATGGGTGAGTGAGTAAATTGCTGCTGGTGTGTTTGTCGTACTGTGTGCGCATAAGTTTGTGCTGCTGGTAATGTGTGTGGGGGAGGGGGAGCGGCATAGAAGCGAGGGGCGCAACCACTTTCTCCAGCAGATAACTGGAAGTCGTTCAGGGAAAGATTTGCTTACAAACCCAGACAGGGAGATAGTATTTTGGGGGACATTAAACAATACATGGGATCCTCACCCTGACTTGTTCTGGAAGACAGTGAGAGATGGCTAAATCGGCAGATGTACTGAGAAATGCCAGCCAGTGTTAGATATGGAGAAATCACAAGGAGCTGTCAAGCAGTCTCAGATCCGCTGCAACCAACCCAGGGCAAAGAAATGTCTGGCTGTGACAGGTCTGGAACAATCATGTCGTGTAAAGTAACATCGAGCAGTTCCGAGTTCAGACACCACCACCCCGGGAGCTTTGCAAAGATGCCCTTAAGCATCAAAAGTGCATTTTGGTACACTGAACACTCCCAACAGCAAAGGCACGTGATCGTGGATCAGTCACTCCCATCAACGTAAGTAGCTGTGGATCGGTCTCGGCCACAGAGGAGAGAGAAGTGACCCATGTACGGTTATCAAAAAAAATAGTCGTGGGGGCACAGGAATCCGGTAGGGGAAGGATTCCTAAACGTTGCAACAAACAAAGAACTCCTCTGACCCCGAGCCAGGGTTCAGGAGGTGCGTGCATTTGTGGGTGTATGTGCGTGCTGTCCCGTCGTTAGAGTCTCTGCTCATGGGCAGCTGACGGCTGGCTGACTGTACTCAAATATGGGTCTGCAAGACGTCAGCGCTTCGCCGTAAAATGGATCCAAAAAAAACCAGGGCGGGCGGACGGGACGGGAATCCGCGATAAAAATACAAGCGCCTCATTTCGCATTTTCATTTTAAATAACGTCCACGCCCATTTATTTCTTTGACGACCTGCCTCTATAGACAGTGGCGCTGCTGCCATTATGTTAAAGCACCGAACGGGGTGCTTGTAAAAACAGAAAGCAGCCCGGGCTGAGTGAGAGGGCGGGGGCTGCCCGCGCATGCGCGCTCCGAGCCCCGGCGCCAAAGCAGAGTGCGGAGTGTGGCATCTGAAGTCCCGGGTCCCAGGAGGGGGACCGGGTGAAGACCAGCTCTGCGGAGGAGACACGGAACACGCCGAAAGAGCCCGTGAGTGGTGGGGGGTGGGGGGGTGTACGCGCGTGTGTCTGTGTGTGTTCGAGTGTGTCTGTGAGTGTGTCTGTCTGTCTGTGTGCGCGTGCGTCTGTTTAAGGGGGGGTGCGTGTGTGTATGCAGTGTGTGTATGCAGTGTCTGTGTGGCTGTGTATGTGTGTGGCTGTGTATGTGCCCATGCGTGAGTGTGCCTGTGTGAGTGTGTTTGCGCATGGGAATGAGGGACGAGAGGGGCACGGCGCCGTGCGCGCCCACGAGGTCAAATCTGCGCTCGTGCACCCTCTCGTGTCTACATTCCCGAATACGGGCCACAATAGGTCTTTCGCTGACGCTCGACCTAAAAAATGGTAGTGCTTCAGCAATTATTGTATCTCTTCATGAATATTCCATACAATTCTGGTCGATATTTTTTCAAGACACTCCGCTCAGAAATGCTTAGACTGCTGTGGTCGATACTCATGGAGCTCTACACGCAGGGAGGTTTCGATATTCCAGACTTCAAATTATATTATACATGTGCACAGGCTCATTATGCTTATTACTGGATTAACCCCACTAGGTACATGCCACAGGTCGCAGAGGCGCAATGGCGGACACGGGAGATGCCTGACATCGTATCTTGGGTCTCCTTAAATCTCCTATGTTGTATTCACCGTTGCTTCCCCTGTGCTATCATCCCCGTATGCAATTGCTTCAAGAAAAGGGATTTCTCAAACTGTGCGAACGCACTAACATTACCAAATGGGGAGATCTATTTAATAACGGTACATTTCGCTCATCTGACCACATTTTTTACGAGATGCAACCCTCTTCCCTCGACATTTTTCTTTATGTCCGTCTTCGTCAGGGAATGCACTCCATTATTCCGGAGTTTCCTCAGGAACCTACCAGCCTCGCCCCCTTGCACCAGATGCTGGGGGATATAATGCCGGGGCATTTAGTCTCTACACTATATCACACTATACGCACACAAAAATTAGACTCCCCTAGCACTTCCCGTACACAATGGAACACAGAACTAGGGTACGAAATGACGGACGAACAATGGAAATACTGTTGTTTACAAACTGAACAAATATCTGCCAGCTGCAGATTGCGCATCACGCACTATAAGTTCCTGCAGCGCTTATATTATACCCCAATCAAAATGTTTTGGTTTAAATTAAAAGAATCAGATCGCTGTGAGAGATGAGGTAGTCCTAGGGCTGGCTTCCTACACCTAGCCTGGGAATGCCCACAGGTACACGAATACTGGCCACAGATCTTTGATGCCCTGGAGCGGATGGCATCCATCTCGCTGGAGTGCATCCCCCTGATGGCCCTGTTAGGTTACACCGAACGTATCCTCAAGTTACACCGTCGATACATTACCATAGCTTTGTTGCTTGCAAACGCAGAGTGGCTTGTAGGGGACGGGCTCCAAAGTTCAAGGAGTGGCTTGATGATTTAATATACTGCCAGGATCAACTGACTACATATGCTTAAACACTCCCTCGAGCTTCGAAGCCCAAAGATATATGGGACCCTCTCCCAGGCTATCTTTTGGCACGAACACTGGAGGTCCTGTCTGATACATTGTCGGAGATGGGATCATAAAGTTGACTTCTTCATAAAAATTTGAAATGATGAGGGGAGCATGTAGTAACTTGACCCTTCCCCTTCTCCCCCCTCATAATAAGCCCCACAAACATGTGTCGCAATGTGTCCAGGGATAGTAATGTGCTGTCATTAAATGACCCTCTTATGATTACTGCTGTTATTTGTCTGTTGATTCCGAAATGGATGCCACACTTACTGTATCGTATTTAATTTACACAGAGACCAATGAAAGTATGCCATGTGAAATCAGAATGTACAAATGAGGGCTCGACTTGTTATGTCACACTTTTGAATTGTCAAATATCTGTTCCTTTTTTTATGAGACAAGAATGATGACTATGTATCTTTTTATTATGTCTGTCTTTATACGCTAAAGACTGTAATGTATGCTTTACTTAACTAAAAATCAATAAACACATGTTTAAAAAAAACTTTAACCAAAAAGGCCAAGTCCTACACACATTATGCAAACAATTTACAATGGAGGTCTTGGATATATAACCTAATCTTGGTCCTCTAACTGACACGGTTATCAGGATTACCATTTGTGATGCCACAAAACATCTTTTGATGGCATAAAACCATAACAGTTAAATAATTGCTATTGTGTGTCTTGGACAGCACATCTATGCATTGATGTCAGGCCAAGAATGAAACAGCCATGTCACCCCTGAACTTTACATAATGAATTACTTTAGGTAATAAAGCAGAGGTGTACTCTTTTCCTGCTCTCCCTCATTAATCTGCTTTTCTTTCTCCCCTTCACACCTCACTCCTTCCCTTCTCTCTATTCTTCCTTCACCATCTGCCCTACGTCCGGGTTTCCTCTTAATCGCCGCCTTTTCACCTTCCCCTCTTTCCCTTCCACTTTCCTTTCACATGCTGTCTGCTCTTCTTCCCTTTCTCCTCTTTCCACTTTTCATTCTTATCATGTTCAACTTCAGTTGTGCACTCCCAATCTCTGCTTTCCCCGCTTCTCTTCACATTCTTTGTCTACTGTATCTATCTTTGCCTTTAGACCTCTCCTCATTCCTCACTCTCCCTTTTATGTTTTTCCTTCTTAAGCTAATATTTATATCCACTCCAGGAATCTGTGTTTGATGTCAGGTTCATAAATTTAAATCTTGGTGTGGCCACTAAGTCTTTTTTCTTTCTGAGGTCGATACAATTAGTGCCATTGAGCTGGATAACAACATTTGTATTTGGTGTCAAGGCCCCCTCTGGTGAATATGTGCTTTATAAACATAAATGGTGTGTGTAGGACACAGATATGTATTTTAATCTTTAGTTTTTTAATTTCTTTGCATTATTACCCAGCCGTTAATCCCTCTGTCCTTCCTTGACCCAATACCTTTCATACATGTATCCATTCCCCTGACCTCCTTTCTTTCCTTCGTGCCACCTTTTTCTTTCCTTGTTCTCTTCCTTAGCACCTCCAGCCATGCCTCCTTTCCTCTTTCCATTCTTGCTTCCTTACACTCTTTCATTCCCCATCCTCCCTCCCTTGGTGCATTTCTTTATTCTTCCTCCTTTCATTCTTTATTTTCTTTTTTTCCTGCTCCTTCCTTCATCCCTTCTTTAATTTCTTCTTTTCTTATCTTCAACCCTTCCTTCTGCATTTCCTTTCTTCTTTCTAGTCATCCTTCACACATCGTCCACTTCCTTTCTCCCTCAATCCTTCTATCCCTTCATGTCTTCCTTTCACATTCTTTTCTTATTTCCTACTTCTTTCATTCATTACTCATTTAATTACTCACTCCAGTACTCACCTTCCTGCCTGCATTTGTTCCTTTTAAACAGCACAGTAAAAGCACATTCTCTTTAGTTTATAAAACTGCCTCAGGCCCTCAAATGACCCTACTAATGGTATATTTTGTGATTTACACACATTTTCTAAATTGAGTACACTTTTAAGTTGTTGTCACAGGCTTCTCAAATGTTAAAATATGTTATATAGGTTCGCATAGCACACTAATCACCCGAGAGGTGATCCAGGTCCTTGGGGAGGTGTGTAGGTGTGAGGTCTTCCATGTGCTTATGTGAAGAACTAGGTCTTCAGCTTCTTGTGAAACTCAAGAAGTGAGGAGGTAGCTCTTAGGTGTTTAGGCTTGCGGATGGGGGTGGGGCCATTAAAGGAACTGGGTGGAGCCAATGGAGGTTGTGAGTGGAGCAGGGGAAGTGGGGGTGGCCTCCTAAAAAAATGTGAGCACCTGCACTTCAAATTTTACAAATTAAGCACTGGGCAGATTCTTCGGCTTCCTAGCAGACAAGCATGGAACAAACTACTGGTAGCACTGAGAGCATCAACAGATCTTACCTACTTTAAGAAACAGCTGAAAACATGGCTTTTAAGAGCTAAGTTCCTAGTAGGGCAGCCATTTGTGAACTCCGGACGGGATACTCCTGCTGGAGTAGATATGCGCTTTATAAGTACCGGTCATTCATTCATTCAAGGAAAACAGTGCAAAGCCCTATGAGCATTGCAAAAGCTGATTTAGGTGCAAGGCCACATTTTACACAACAGTAACACAGTATCCTTCTCTTCAGTATGGATCAGAAAGAGTCAGGAAACCGGGAGAAACCCACTCTCTCCCCCCTCTCCCACCCCTCCGATCTGCTCCTGTTCTTAATGGGAAAAAGCTCTGGTGTTTTGGGTAATAGCCCAGGCCACAAGACCACCACAAAAAGAGATTTGGTATACAAACCCTTCAGATAGGCCATGCTGCAATTAGTCCACTTTCACTATATGGGAGAACATCAGGTTTTAGACAAAATTGAACACATTGTTGGAATTTATACAGATGGCTATATTTACTGTAAAACCTATCCTGATTGCCAATTGAAGAATCCAGGTTATGTTCCCAAAGTGTCTTTACTTTCTCATTTTATTATAAATGTGCCAAGCAATACATTCATGTTATTAGGACACAAAGTATCCTGAGTTTTTCACCAACGAGGCATCACTGCAACTTGCCTATGTAATATTCCTATACCTTTTTTCAAGAGAGGAGTAATTCCAGAAGAGATCCTAACTAATCAAGGGGCAAACTTTGTTTCAACACCTGACATTACTGAGTAAAATATTTCAGATCCATCATATTAAAAGCCCAGAATACCATCCCGGGAACGACAGACTAGTGGAGTAGTTCAATAAGACCTTTGACCAGCGTTTTTTTCAAATCTGTCAGCCGAGATGGGAGAGATTGGGATATGGTTTCACCCCTGACTTTATTCGCCTTGCAAAGTACCCCCAGCTTCTACATGTTTCAGCCCCTTTAAACTTCTGTCTGGGAGGCAGTCCTCTTCAATCCAGAAATGGCTTAAGATGTGTGAACAGAACTGGAAAATTAGTCATCATCTTAAAATTCAGAAAACCATCCACAGGCTGATGACCTATTGGAGAGATATGATAAAACCATAAAACAGATATTGTGTGAAGCGGTCAGTCCAGAAGAAATGACAGAGAAAGTAAGCCTCATTTGTTGCTTTGCTCGGCACCACTGAATACCTCTCTACAACTATACCACATAAACTTACTCGAAGAGTAGGAGGATCTTAGAAAACCAGCTTTTGGGCATTATTCAAACTCTGTCTGGATTTCATCATGGGACATAGAGGAAAAGAAACAATAGGGAAAGGAAATTCAGTGCAAGATTGTTTGATTCTGTCTGTGTAATATACAGGTAGGGATTGGACACTGTGGAGGACCAGCTCTTGGTGACTGGCTCATATGAAGACACACAGGTTCATGAACAGATAGTTCCAAGTTGGGGCTAGTAGATTAAGTTCAGTAGGCCCTCATTCCTACAAAAGGACTGCAAACTAGTAAGATGGTGCCTGCCACCTTTCTGTTTGTTGTTTGGATCCTGCTCTCACTTAGCTTGTGACCAAATTGCATCCTTTCACATTTGCTCTTTTGTTCCCTTCCCCAGCTCATGTTACACCTGGTCTATTTTTGCCTTGCCTCCTTTCCTCAATTAAAGTCCTCTGCAACAAGAACTTTGGGTGATTTACTTCAGAGCTGCAGCTGCTTTTGCCTGAAAGTCCTTGAGGTGCTTCTGGGACTTTCCTGGTGTCGTCAGTGCTCATCGTTGCCTTCCCTCCTTGTGTATGGTTCCTTGTGTGCTACGCATATGTATTTATTTTCATTGTGCCATTTGTTATTACAAAGCCTTCTCCCTGACCCTGCAATCACTCAGTCTAACTCCATCCACTCATGCCATACAAAGTGATTCTGCTGTGACGTACCTTTGCTGGTGTTGTATGTTCTCTTTCTCACCTTTCCTTATCCCTGACCCTTTTTTTCCCTGTTTCAAACTGACCCGGGAGGTCGCTCCAACCATACCACCGCTCAGAAAATCCTTATGGGGAGATTTCTGGTTTTTCATCCTTCTCCACTTTTGTCAAGATGCATTAGCCTGGATCACACCCTTAATTAATGGGGATAGCCCATTAATAAGGAATTATTTAGACTTTCTTCAATAATTCTCCAGTATCATTTCCTGGAAACAGATGTTGCAGCGTGCTTCAGTTAATAAACTGATGTTGAAGCAGGGAACTCAAGATATCATTTCATATATAAGCAATTTCTATCAATTAAATCAAAGGCTGGGTGGATTGATGAAGCTACTGCAGCAGAGTTGTACAATGGCTTGTGGGAAGAACTAAAAGATGCTTTGTCACTAGAGATAAATCCACACACCATGATTGAAGCTTTAACTGAACTGACGCTTGAGATTGAAGCCCTGCAATGACATTGGAAGAATAAAAGAAGAGGAGAGAGTGGATTCATCCACCCCCTCCCCGCCTCAAAGAAACATAACTTCTCCCTTTAATGAAGATGGATTTTGCCTACTGTGGACAACAGGGAGATTTTGTCAGACACTGTACCCAGTTGCAGGAAAGCTATAGCCTGACCTTGAATTGCAAAACCTGGATAGGCCATTTGGTGTCAAGTGTTTACATCTTTAATGGTGCATTATTAAATACTATTTAAGGTTATGATACGAAACAGGCTGTGTGCCGTTTTGGCTCTAATCGACTGTGGAGCATCTAGTTGTTTCATGTATTATACATTCCAGAAGATAACAGAAATATTGGTGTTAGTAATGGGGGTCTCTAGTTGGCAGAGGTAGTACCTTTGTCCAAGTAGAGACTCTTCCTTCTAATTAGGATAAGGGAGTTACATCCTAAAATAACCCATGCTCACCCCCTTAGTAGCTTGGCACAAACAGCCATCCTTATCTTAGAGGCAGTGTGTAAAGCATTTGCACATAACCAACAGTAATACAGTGAAGACACTACAAAAGGACACCACACCAGTTTAGAAAAATATCCAATATTTTTATATATCCAAAACAAGACCAAAAACGATAAAAATCCACCATACAGTTGTTAGAAATCTTCAATAATAAAAAATAGACTTGAAATACAGTTCCTTGGAGTTGCTAGCGCCATCTGGGGCTATCACGGCGTCATGACGAACAAATCCAAACAATTCTGGCTGACCGCAGCGTCGCGGGCCAGCAATGGTGTCGGGAAGACCAGCAAAACAGTACCTTTCGAAATGTAGGGCGTCGGCGACCTACCGATGAGCCCTGTAAGGCTGGTGTCCGCAAGTATCGGTTCCGGAGGTCGCTGCAGGAGTAGTCAGGCCCTTGAAATCACATGGTCGGCAGGCATCGGGTGCTGCGGTACGAACTGCAGTGGTGCGGCGTGCAGTGCCCTTAGGTCGCAGTGCAGGCAGCGGCTCGGTGACGGTCGACCAGAGGTGTCGGTGAGACCAGGGCTGCGGTGCGAAGCGGTGCAGTGCTCGTCATGGTGCTGGCAAGTCACAGTGCAAGCAGTGTCGTTGTCGTTGCTGAAGGGCTGTCGTCGGCTGATGAACTGGAGTCAATGGTGTTGGCAGGCCAAGGCTGGGATGCGGGATGAGGACTATGCATTGTATAACTTACGAGCGGTGCCCTCGAATCACGGTGCAAGCAGCGGCATCGATGTCGGCGTGGAGCGGCATCGTCGGGGATACTAGGGTGATGGTGTGAAGCGAGGCTGTGCAGAGAGCGGTTCCCACAGATTGTGGTGCAAGCAGCAGCTCGCTGGCAGCATCCGGTGGTGTCATCGGAGAAACCAGGGTTGCGGTGCAGCATTGCGGCAGTGCCCTCTGCGGTGCCTTCAAGACATGGAGTCGGCAGCGGCGTCGTAGATGGTGTCGGGTTGTTTTTTCTTCTGTTGTAGCACAAAACACACTGTTCTCAGTGCTGATGGCAGAGGAACTTGAAGTTCCTGCGACTTCTTGAACAGGGGGTAAGCTTTACCCCAAGCCCTTGGAGAAACTCCCAAAAAGGAAGTTGCAAAAAGTTCAGTCCAGTCCTTTCACTGCCCAAGACAGAAGCTGCCACTGCAGGCCAACACAGCAAAGCACACAGCAAATTGGTAGGTCCTCCTCACAGCTTCTCCAGCTCTTCTTCATGGCAGTCTTCTTGGTTCAAAAAGAGTTCTAAAGTTCTGGTCCCCAATATTTATACTACTAAATCCTTTGTTCTCTGGTGGCAGTGAAGCCCTGTGCTTGGTCAAAACCACTTCTGTCCTCTTTGGTGCAGCTTCCCGGCAGGAGGTGGAGACAGCATTGTGAAAGGCAAACCAGGCTCATGCAGGTGAAAGGAATTCTCCTCTCCCTACTCTAAATGCCGCCCAGGCCTATTCAGCCCAGCCTGACTCATTGGGCTCTTTGGAGACACAGCTCTTCCCCAGCCCCTGTCATCCAAAAGCTAGACATGCAATACCCAACCCTGCAGAGGCACCCTGGATGGCTAAGCAAGAAAATACCTACTTTCTAAAATTTGTATCTTCAAACACAGAGTGTCAAAATCACCCTCACTAAAAGATGCATTTTAACATTCTAAGTTCAAGCATACTAACTAACTTGTTCCCATAGGTAGTTAGGCTTATAAGATGTTATAAGCAAACTCCCCATGCTATCCTATGGGAACAGGTAGCCTTGCAATAGTAAAAAACGAAATTGGCAGTAATTCACTATCAGGACATGCCACACACAGTAGAGCATGTCCTACCTTTTACATACATTGCACCCTGCCCACAGGGGTACCTAGTTATGGTATGTTAATTTTTATTGATCAAGCGCATTATCACCTGCATGTCTCTAAGGGCCTACCTTAATGGCGACTAATATGTAAGAAAAGGGAAGGTTGGGGCCTGGCAAGTGGGTGCATTTGCCAGGTCGGCATGGCAGTACCAGACTGCACACTGGCACTGCATTGGCAGGCCTGAGTAACATTTACAGGCTGCTTAGGTGGGTGGCACAACCAGTGCTGCAAGCCCACTAGCAGCATTTGATGTACAGGCCATGGGCACACACAGTGCACTGTACTAGAGACTGACTAGTAAATCAAATGACCAATCATCGAATCACCAATTCATAACAAGAATTTACAACAGGAGCATTTACACTTTAAAACTGAACAGCAGTGAGAAAGTGCGCAGAGACACTAAACCAGCAAAAACAGAATCATGGTTCTCGGACTCTCTTAGAGCGGCCAAGAGCAGGTGCAGACGCCTGGAACAGCAGTGGAGGGTAAACTATTGTGAGGCAGCCAAAACTACCTATACAAATGCACTGAAAGATTTGCACAAATTAATCAGAGCCGCCAGGAGGGATCACATAACTAGCTGCAGATTTAAAGCTGAAAACTTTACTAAAGAGGTATTCATGGTGGTCAATTCTTTTCTCAAGACAAAAGCATTAGAGACCGGTGTACAACCATCCCTCTCCCTGTGTGAAAACATTTCTGACTTCTTTGATAACAAAATCCAGAAGGTCTACCAGTCTTTCTCTGAGATTCGTGAAAAAAAAATTCTGACAGTAAGGCAGGAGGAGCACAAGAGACCTCATTCACGAAATTTAGCCCGATTCCAATGCAGGAAGTGTTGGTGGAAATCCAGGGGTGTAAGTCAGGGGCACCAGATGACCCCTGCCCCCAGAAACTTTGGAAAGCGATGGCACACTCCCTGAAGCATGTGCTGACACACATTTGGAACTCATCCCTTGCGTCCGGAATTTTTCTTGACATATGGAAACACGCCACACTTCTCCCCCTGCAGAAAAAAACAAATGGGGATCCTGGGGATCTAAATAACTACAGGCCTATCTCTCTGCTGCCTGCCCCAGGTAAGATGCTGGAAAGTCTGGTGCAGCGGCAATTTCATTGAGAGCACAGGCAGCCTACATGATACCCAACCTGGCTTTAGATCGGGGTTCAGTACCGATACGGCACTCTTGGAGGTGGCTGAGTCTGAGAGGCTGGCGGTGGATTCAGGGGCATCCGCTATGTTGGTGCTCCTGGATCTATCAGCGGCATCCAACACTGTTGACCATACCTTGCTGTCTCAGAGACTGCAGGAGGTGGGCATAGGGGGCACTGCACTGGCCTGGATGAACTCCTACTCAAGCAATCGCTCCCAGAAGGTCTCACTACAGCCATTTGTGTCGAAGCCGAAACCGCTATGGTGTGGAGTCCCTCAGGGGTCAGCGTTGAGCCCTCTCCTGTTTAATCTATACCTGGCTCAGCTGTTCTCTCGTATAGCCAGTTGGGGGGGAAAGCGATTTCATACGCTGATAACACCCAGCTGGTTTTCTCTTTTAAAGAGCAGTCTAAGGACTCCTTTAGGAGCTTCAAAGGCTGCCTAAGAGATATCGCGTTGTGGACGAATAACAACAAACTGAAACTCAACGCAGGAAAGACGGAGGTGATGTTTTTCGGGAAAGAGTCACCTCCAGCACTGGATTTTTGGTAGCCTGGAGAAATGGGCCCCCCATCTCCTGCAGACAGTATAAAAAATCTTCGTGTGAAGTAGGAGTCTGATCTGTCATTCTCGGCTCAGATACAACAGGTGACTGCCACCTGCTTCAGTAAACTCAGAAATCTGCGTACATTTCTGCACCTACTGCCAGAAGCGTGTTGGAAAATCACATTCCATGCCATGGTGACATCCAGGCTGGACTATGCCAACAGCCTATATTTAGGCCTACCAAAGTACCTAATTAGACGCCTTCATGTGGTCCAAAATGCGGCTGTGAGATTGATTAGGCGGGTCACCTTCCTGACATCATGTCTCTCCACATTTGAAAGAATTCCACTGTTTACCCGTGGCTAAAAGGATTGAGTTTAAGGCGCTGACATTGGCATTCCGAGACACCCATGGCAACTGCCCCAGCTACTTGAAACTAAGTCTACGTGGCTATAAGCAGACGAGATCCTTAATGTCTAACTCACAAAGGCTGCTCTGCACACCCTGCTTCAACATGGCCCGCCTAGGAGGTAGATCCTTCACGGTTGGGGCAGCTAAGTTGTGGAATTCATTGCCAGGTGACCTACGCAACATAGAGGCAGAGCCTCTTTTTAGGAAAAAAGTTAAGACCTGGCTCTTTAGGGCAGAATAATGGGTCAGTGGCTTTGCTTCTTGGTTTTCCATCTGCATACTGTCGATCACTTAGTGCCGGTACACCTCTGTTTGAGATAGCTGTAGCGCTTTACAAGTCTCTGTATTATTATTATTAAAACCAGGAGGTTGGAAAGCAAAAAGACAGGGGAAACACGCCAAAAGATGCCCAGTCTAACAACTAGTATAGAACAAAACCTGCTCAGAACCTATTCAAGCAATAGATGGGGAATTCTTAACCTCTGGAGACACCTAATAAGCTACTTTACCATTCTTCTAATGGTCATTTCTGTGCTGGGAACCTCCTGGATATAATTTCATAACCCCACTATTTACTGGAAGACTCATGTAATTCTCCTCAAAACCATGTCACAAAGTGTTTTTGAAAGGAGTTCATCTGATCCAACACTCTCACATGCATCGCGTTGCAACAGGTGGATCTATCATTATCGGCCCTTCTAGGGGTGTATGACGACTTTGTTGATTCATTTTTAATGAAGCTCAAGCTGACTCTGTCCCCTCATATAGAGTGTTATTATTTCATTGATCTTGTTCCTGGAGCAGTAGTTCTCCATTGAAAGATGAATAATTTGACTGGCAAGGAAGATCACTATCAATACTTAAGGAATATCTTGATGAAAACCTAAAGAAAGGGTTCATCAGGTTTCAACATTTTCTGGTGGAGCACCCATCTTGTATGTTATTAAATCAAATGGGACTCAGTCTTTGTATTGATTACAATGAACTCAACAACATCAGTGTTCGCTATGGATCTCCTTTACCTTTGATTTCAGTGTACAAAAATCTAATTATATCTGCCAGTAGTTTCATTAAGTTGGATTTGCAGGAGTTATATGATCTGGTACAGATCAGTGATTGCGATGAATGGAAGATAGTTTATTTAACACCAGTTATTGCCATTTTGAGTGTTTGGTCATGCCTTTAGGTCAGAGGCAGTAAACCAACAATTAATAAATGATTTTTTTAAGGTTACCCTGGATAAATATATAGTGATTTTTTGCAAACATCTTTAAATTCTATAGCAGAATACCAAGAATGTTTTTTGCACTCCAGAAGCACTTTCTTTATGTAAAATTAGAGACATTTGAATATGAGAAATCTAAAATCAGCTTTGTGGGTGTTGTGATCTCTGAACAAGGCATTCAGATGGATCACCCAAAAGGAAAAGGAAGTTCTGGACCGGGCTGCACAAAATTCTGTAAAAGAGATTCAAACATTCTTGGCCTTTGCCTTTTTATAGACATTCCTAATTTCTCAGAGATTGTATTGTCCATCCACCACCTCACAAAAGCGGGGGTCAAGTTAATTTGAGAATGTGAACAAGAAGAAACATTCCTGCAATTAAAGGAAATGTTTACATCAGCTCCCATACTATGGTATCTTAATAATGAACTCCCATTCATATTAGAGATTAATGCTTTTGCTTATGCCATTGGAGCCATCCTGTCCCAGAGGTATTTGACGGCAGAAGAGTTAAATCCTATTGCCTTTTTCTCAAGAACGCTCTCCACCATCGATTGAAACTACTCTATCTATGACCAGGATTTGATGGCTATTACGGATGAATTTAGTCAATGGCACCAGTATCTGGAATGGGCTAAGCATTAAGTAACTGTATGGACTAGTCCTGAAAACTTCTAATTCATAAAATCCAAGAGGGGCAGTAACGTTATTCATGCCCAATGAGAGCTGTTTTGCTCTAGGTTTCACTATGAGATCTGCTCTGGTCCAGGTAGAAGGTATAGGAAACTTAAACAACCCGCTCTCGTCCAGCAGCTGAAGAAGATGGTCTTGATAGAAGTTTACTATCTTTGCAGTCCAAACTGGTGGTCTGAGTGAGGAAGATTTTGTTCAACAGATTAAGGAAGCATAGAGGAAGTTTTTTTTTTTTTTTTTTTTTTTAAAAACCTTTATTGTGCAGAAATTGCTCACAAATACGGGCCTACAACCCATCGGGCCGGCCACCACAATTATAGAAGCACATTGGTCAGGACAGAAGCTCCAGCAGGGTACCACAGTAATCCAAAAGGGAATCAAAGGCGAAAAGCTACAGAGCAACCACCACGAGCAGGATGAAAGAAGGTTGATTTTATAATAGAAGAAGGGGTATAGCAGAATAATGGCAATCATTAAGGTCCAGAGGGCCGTGGCGGGCCGCGAGCAAGCAGTAATACAGAACACAGGAAAATTCAAAAAGAACAGTTACATTTTAGCAAAGGCAGAACGTGAGTCCCACATTAATAAGCAATTGCAACCGCTGCCCAGCGCCCACCCACCACTACGAGAACACACAATGATACACAGAACGGAAAATAGGCTTGCAAAACAAGAGCCCTCCGCTACAACAACCCAGGGGAGAGAAGAAAAGAAAAAGGGGAGGGGGGAAAAAGGGAAGGACATCGGGAAAAAAAGGGGGGAAGAAAGAACGCGGCATCACAGCATGCGCCCCATGGCTAACAAAGCACTCAAAAATAGACCGGCACAGGGAACCCATGGTAACAGGAGTAATAGATGCATAGTAAACCGTGACGGCGGGGAGACCAGAAGGCCCATGCTAGCAAAAACACCCCAGGGGGCCCACATGCAGACACCGCGTCCCGAAAAAGTGGATACATAAGAGCCATAGAACCAAAAAAGGAAAAAAAGAAGGGGGGAAAAACAAAATGACAGACCCCCCCCACCCCGCACACCCCACCCTGCACCCCTGCAGAAGGCTATGGCCTACCCCCCCAGCAGTGTGCCTGTCGCCCTAACCAGAAACCCGAAATATAGAAGAGTTAAAAGTAAAGAAAGAACAACAAAGACAAAAAGAAGAAGGGGAAATAGGGAAACAACGACGGGAGAGGAGCCACATAATCAAAACCATCAGCTCCCACCCCCCCGTCCGAACATACTCAGTGCCCACGGGAAGATAGTAATTACAAGGATAAGTCCAGGAACATGAAGGAGAATCGAACATAGTCATACAGTCACAAACGGATCATCCGACCATACCGCAAAATAATAGTCCACCGAGGCAAGTTCATCTCAACCCTGTCCTCGTCTATCCAAAGCCGTAGGCATACAACGCACCAGGAACCAGATCATGAGGAACCAGAGGCGAATAGCAGGGAGTCCAATCGTCGATCCAGACAAGTCATATCGATTTCGACCCAGATGAACAGGAAGAGACGGCCACCACCGCAAGTATTGCAGGCACAGTTCCGCCGACAATAGGAGGAAAGCCGTCTTGGCGGAGCAACCACAGGATCTTCGTTCGGCCATTCGAGGCAAAAAAGGAATGGGAGATCCAACGAGACCGGTCCGGACGGGACCCGGCCGGCGGACC
The DNA here is from genome assembly GCF_964261635.1 of Lissotriton helveticus. Taxonomy (NCBI): domain Eukaryota; kingdom Metazoa; phylum Chordata; class Amphibia; order Caudata; family Salamandridae; genus Lissotriton; species Lissotriton helveticus. The sequence goes on along the minus strand of NC_136057.1, from coordinate 1,006,419,866 downwards.
CCCAGCATAGGGGAAATCACAGGATGATTGAGAGCAGCGGGTATCCGTACACGCAAACAAGCGGCAGCCGCCGGGTCCACGACCTCCAGGAAAGTCCCAGCAGCACACAGCAGCGATGAAGCCGCACACACCAAGGGGGGCCCAGCAGGCCCAGCAAAATGATCCTCATCCAGTCCAACAATGGGTGCGGTCATAGAAGGACTCCAGGAGCGCAAGGCGGCGAGAATGTCGCCAAGCGTAGGCTCACCTTTACGGTATTCAGCAAACGTGCCATGCGGCGGACCAGCGTCGCCAGTCCCGGCCAGGCTGAGAGACAGGGAGCCGGCCGCCATCTTGGAAGCCCGGCGGGGCCGCGGCAATCTCCAACCCCCGTACGGCCACAAGCGGGGTCACACAGGATACAGCCGACCACAAGCAGAGGCACCCCCAGGGCAGGAAGACGGGCCCCCAGGATAAGGAGGGTCGCCGGCTCCCCCACGCCACCGGCTCCGTTCTCCGAGTCCGGGCGGAGGGACTCAAGATGGCCGGACAGGAGAACAAAGGGGAGACGAGCCACATACACGGTCAACCCCCGTCCATGGAAGGCAGCGCCTCAACACCAGGCCGCAGGATCGCCGGTCAGGCCCGGAGAGCCGTCACCGGTCTAATTGCACATCGGCCTCTCTGACCGAGCCCACACCATCACCAAGGGTCGGCTACAGCACTCCGCCCCGCCCGGGCGCCGCCGAGGAGTTTCAGGCCCGCCCGCTCCGGAGGCCCCGAAGCGAACAAGGGCGCAGCTCAGGATCCGCGGCACCTAGGAACAGGCGGATCAGACGGTAAGTGCCAGCGAAATGTCGTAGTTCCATAGTCTACCAAAGAATACTTCCCGGGGCAGGATAAGACACAGGATAGACGTTCCAGGCAGGAAAGCGAACGGAGCCGAGCTAAAACGCGGCCATCGCGGACGCGAGCTTGGCTCCTCCCCCCATAGAGGAAGTTTTAAAATCAAAGAATGATGAGAGCTTGTTTGTAATTTCAGGTTAATATTGATAAACTCTTAGTTTATACAAAGGCAAATCTGAACTGGCCTGTAATAACTATCTACATAGCTCATTGGTTTATATGCTTTTCTTTTTCACTCATGGGTTCCTTCCAGGGTTATAGCCTTTCTCATTATCAAATACTACATCACTTAAAAAGCATATTCAGACTCACAAATCAGCTATTTCACATTGAATCAAGGCAAATTCAGAATATAAAAGATTTTAGAATCTCATAAGAGACCAGTCCTAATGACAAAATAGAAGATAAAGTATGGCTCTCAATAAATTACCTCTCCATTCCAGGGTCCCATCCTAAGTGTTTATTCCAATTTGGTGGCTCTTTTCAGACCATACGGGGGGCTTCTGCCTTACATCTGGCCTTACATAATAGATGAAAAATCCATCCTTTAGTACATATATATTAATAAAGCTTGCTTTACCAGTACGTGCAAAGGACCCACCACCAGTTCTGGTAGATGGGTCACAAGAATATGAGGCTCAGACGATTTAGACTCCAGGATACACCAAAATAGCTTCCACTATCTTATAGCTTGGAAAGGGTATAATGCTTTGCTGACGTCATGGGAACCAGGAGCTTTTGTATATGACCCCAGATTAGTAATGCCTTTTATACAAGACATACCCAAAAGCCAAGGAAAGAACAGGAGGGTAAACAATATCATGGGGGGAGTGCAGAGGGGTACTCTCAGGATTTCGTTGACAGCCATACAAGGAAAGAGACACAGGTCCACCACTATTGGAATCTGTCTGAAAAACATAGAAGATCCTGATCTATTGGTACCTTACCACCTTTCCTCCATTGAGGTCTTGCACTCTACGCATTGGTTCCTTCACTACAGCTGCTTTTGCCTGAATTTCCTGTGTGTGTTTCTGGGATTTTCCTGGTACCTTTGGGTCTTGATATTTCCATCACCTCTCAAGTTTGTAGGGAGTCCAACATGCATTACCTCCCTTCGTATGCTTTAATGTGTATTACCTGTAGTAAAGTACCCTTTTTGGCATGGTTTCCCCCACACTCTGTGCCTGACTCTGATGCATCTTTGACTGAGTATGCACTGGGTTCCTGCTAACCAGGTTCACAGGGCCTGTGTTCTTTCTCAAACTGTACCTTGTTTCCACAATTGGCACACCTCTGGCTCTCATATAAGTCCCTTGTAAAAGGGATCAGTGGTACCAATGGCCTTGTGACCAGAGAGGGTCTCTCAGGGCTGCAGCATGTGTTATGCCACCCAAAGAGACTCCTCACCAAACACAGCATACTAACACAGCAGCCTGCATGTGTTGGTGCAGGTAAAAGTGAAGAGTTGACCTGGCACACATCCTGATGTGCCAGGGCTACCAACACTGCAAGAGGCATATGTAAGTCATCCCTAAAACAGGCCTTACAGACCTAGGGCAGGGTGCACTATACCTCATGTGAGGGCATAACGGAATGAGTAGAGATGCCCCTGGAGTGTCTAAGTTTATTCTTAGACATTATAAGTGCACAATGAAGCAACACTGAGAACATAGACTGGGAGCTTGTCACAACCAGCTGACACCCTAAAGGTAAGTAGCCCATTGGCTACTACCTTCTGACCCCTGGAACATCCTTAAGGTTAGTATTTAGGGGCAACCCTGAAATTTAATCCTTACATTACCGACGACCTACGAAGAAGAGGACACAGAAGAGCCAATCCCTGCACGACAAGAAGCTCCAGCCACTGACTAAATCCCAGCCCTTCCACCCTGTCTGCGAACTTCGAACTTTGCAAGCTTCCACGGCTCTTCCCGCAAACCAGCGACCTCAAAAACCCTGGGAGGATTGCATGCCTTCCATAAAGGCTCTTATCTTTCATGACAGTGGACCTGCCCAAATGAAATACAACGTTTAAAGACCATAGATCTGCCTGTTGAAATGCGGAACTGACTACCTCTGCACCCAATGCCCACGCCCCGAGTCCCAGTGGCCCACCGGTCCAGCAAAGGTTCCCTAGTGCTTCTGAGCAAGAGTCCACCGTGGGCTAACCCCTGCCGGATTTCACGTTGACGCCTGCAGCCTCTGCACAACGACCCCCCCAACTGCGACCTGCACATGTAAGTCTGTTTTCTGACACCAAAGGACATCCCTGTACCAGGAACATCTGGGCCTGGGGGAGATCAACCAACGGTCCAGCACATCCCAACTTACCTGTGCAGCTCTTCATCTCCTTTGATTGGGCTTCTGTTCTGTGCCTGTTACCTTTTTTTTACTTCGAGATTCCTCATTGTTTTCACTGGGCACCCAATGCTGTGTTGGTACTCAGCACCAAGCCGCCCCTGTGCCCCTGGAGGTGTACGTTTGGTGCTCCCTTGTGGCCCCCCTGTGTTTACCTTAACCCCTGGAGTCTAGGTTACCTCTAAGTAGTACAACTTTGACTGCCCTGTTCTCCATTGGATAGCATTGGTTGATCAAGAAGACATATTCCCGAATTGAAGTCCTTGTGTAGAACGCTGGCTTTATATATGTTGCACACTTATTTAAGTGGAGCACCTTGCACTAACCCAGACAACCCTTATAGTGATTTTAGTGGTCTTAGACAACCTTAGCAAGCTCTCTAAGTGGTAGCTGTAGAGAGCAGCCTTCAGGCTTTATCCAGAAGGAGTGTGAGGTAGCTTGTTTTACCAGTACTAATCATATAGTATAGGTTAAGTAAGAAAGAACAACACTGTGTAGTTATAAAAATATGTATTTATTATAAACATTCACTAACACATTTCAATATCTCCTCCCCAGAGATATAATCACAATACCTCAGTAATTTCAGTAATAGAACAGGTACTAATAAAGTGGAGTGCGATCCACAACAGAAGTTGAGATTTAACCAAGAATACTTAGAATAGCCGGGGACCCAAGGAACCAGCCAAGGTAAGTACCCAGGAACCCCCAGGAGGCCGTGTGCAGAGTGGGTTCACGCCCGCGTGCTCAATGCAAGACAATGGGGAAGTCGCGATTGCAGTTTTCAAGTAAAAGGACCCTTCCCAGAGGACCCTGAATAAGCCCAGTACACAATGGAAGGTTGGAGAGTCACCCCACCCATGGATACCCCAGGAACCAGGATACCTACACCAGAGAAGCTGGGTGAATAGGTGGGAAGTGACGTCAGGAACCACCGTAGACCACAAAGGAGGACTTAAGTGAAGATGCCGCTGCCGAAGAAGGTGAAAGAGTCCGGTGGAATTCAAGGGTGAATTCAGGATGAGAGGTACCTGCAAGCAGAGGGGACAGAGTCTATGCCACTCAGGAGTGACCAGAAGACACGGTAGATGAATGCCCACCGCTGTCGGAAGATGCAGGAGAGTTGACATGATCTTGGTGCTGCAGCTGTGCAGACCAGGCGACGCTGTGGAAGTCCAGGAGCCATTCACGAGCTGTCCCATGTCGGATGTCAAGAGCCAGGGTGTCGGTGTCCGGCAGGAGCACCAACAAGCCTTGACAATGGCAACAAACGTTGCAGAAAAAAAGGTGCAGTGTCAGGACCAGCAAGGTCCAATGGACTTACCACGAACAGGTAGGTCAGAGTAGGCCCTGAGCAACAGGGGAGCCCACTGAAGCCAAAGAAGACCCTCAAGAGGACCCACAGGCCGGAGGCGCAGGAGTTGCAAGAGGACATTGAGCAGCTCACCAATAATGCAGGCCCACGGTGCAGCGGATGTGGTGAGGATGAAGATCTTGGTCGCAATAGATGCTGGAGGCTGGAGCTTCTTGGTATCCTGAGATCTCTGGAGAAGAAAGTCACCAAACGGCAAGTCGAAGCAGTGCACAGGGGTACTGCTCCAGCGGTTCCGGATAGGGATACTGAGTTCAAATGTGCTGAGAAGACAGTGCAGTCCTCGAGGGAGTAGCAGACCACCACCTGCGCTTCTGAACCATTCGGAGTCCGTGGGAGCTCAGGAACAGCAGACCGGTGAGATTTGTTGCGGTGCCTGTGGATGCAGGTGAGTGACCCTTCACTCCAACGGAGATTCCTTTAGGTATCTTGGAGGCCCATAGGCTTGGAGAAGAACCTGTTTGGAGCACAAGCACAGACAATGCAGAAGACTGGCAGGACGACGAGACCAGGAGAAGCAGGAGTCTTCCAGATGCAGTCTTGGTTCCCAAACTGAAGTCCAACGAAGTCCAAAGTGCCCAGACAGGTAAAGATGAAGTGGTTTGGTATCTGAATCTTGTCCCATGACGAATCTGAAGAGCCACCCACAGGTAAGCCCTTAAGTACCCAAAGAAAAGGGTTGGGACGATTTAGGGGTGCCTCACAGAGGAGGGCCTGGAGAGTGGGGAGGATACTCCCATGTCCTTTGTCCAGTTTTGTACCAAAGCGAGAGCTAACAACTCCCTGAGCTGGTTTCAACTGAAGTATGCAAGCAGGGCAACAAATATGCAACTCAAAGCCGTTTAGTGGTGCTGGTGAGCACCCCCACCCTAGCCCAACACACTACGTCCTGTCTGGGAGGTGGTCACACCTCCCTGTGACAGGAAACCTATTGTCCTACCTTTCGCTGCTTGAGCTTGGCTCAGCAGCAGGAGGGCAGAATCGTGTTTGTGGTCAGTAGCAGCCATAGATGCTGTCAGACTCTGAAAGACTGGTACCAGGAGCATGGAGGGCTTCCCTGAGGAGTGAATGGATTCATACCTCCTGCATGGAATCATACCTCCAACACCGTTTACAGTGTTGAGGTATGATTCCAACATTACAGCCAGTTTAGAGTTAGCGATCGCTTACTGACGCGTGTCCACTCTATGTATCGTAATGGCTGTTGCACTTACAACGCCCGGAGAATGGACTCTGGGGATTGTAGGGGTGTCCTGCTCATGCAGGGGCACCCTCACAGTTATAACCAAGCACCCTGCCTTAAGGATTGAAAGGCCTGCTTTAGGGGTGACTTATAGGTTTTAGGTGTAGTGACCGCAGATATAAGAAAAGTTATATCTGTCGTAAGTGGTGCTAGCACCAGCTTATGCAGGCTGCAATGGCAGGCCTGTAGTCACAATTTGAGTGGCATAAGACATGCTTCAGCCCAGGGGGACCCCTGGTGTAGCTATGCCCTAGGTACCTTGGTACCATAAACTAGGGATCCACAAGGGGACCACCAGTAGCCAATTTGCGGGGTATCTAAGTACTCACCATGATCCAATTTAGGGAGGAAGCACAGAGACAGGGGTCCTGATTAGCAGGATCCCAGTCAGGATAGTCAGAAAACAGAATGACACCATCAAAAAGTGGGGGTGACCATGAAAGCAGATCCTACTTTCCTACACATTTTATCTGGCATGATTTATTAAATAGGGCTAATATAACCTTAGCTGAGAAACAAGATATACAACACCTCTTGGAGAAAATCAGGTTGGTCTAATCTGAACTCCAAGGACATACCTTTCTTACTGAATACCACATAGAAACACCACCAAGGGAAAAAAAGAGTAAACTCCTACTGTTTCCGTGAATACATTAGGGAAGCAGTGAGAACAAATCGGGAGACTGTGTTGTCCCTACAAAAAATACGAACTTCTCAGAGTGAGTGGACCTTCCTCACTAAATTACCCACCAACAGGATAGGTCAATATATTTTCTAGTTGATTTTGATCAAGTAAATGAGATCTACTTTTGATGTCTACTCCATGTTTAGGGTCAATGCTCTCATAGAACGGTTGATGTCTACTAAATGCATAAACATTTTCCACCCATTTGGTCTGTTTCAGATTAGGGTTCTCCCATTTAGACTGCTACCACGTTTTAGTAGTTAATGGATAGAATATTGACCCCATACCATACCTATGCAGCTTCCTCTCTCAACAATAGTGTCATTTATAGTTATGACTAGTCTTCTCCTCTGCACTATTTGGAAGCAGTATTGAGACCCCCTCAGTCAACCAGACTGACTGCAAACACTACCTAATGTAGCTTGGCCACTTCCCAAGTCCCATGCTTACGTTAGCAGATAGACAACTGGTCTTTAAGTCATGACGTAATAAGTAAGCCCTGGATGATATTCAAAAGCACCAAACTGAAAATGTAGGATCCTACATGAGATTTATTGATTGTATTAGATCTAACTACATTTTTTTAACTGCAGCCATTCCCCCTAAGTCTCAATTGAAAACGCTATCCCAAACAACATACCCTGGAGACATGATCGGGAAAAAGCTTTTGTTACCCTCCTAAAGGTTTTGCCTTCAAATCCAGTTCTCAGCTGCCAAGATTATTCCTGATCTTTTACCCTCCAGACAACTACCTCTGAAACCGGGCTCAATGCTGTCCTTTCTCAAGATCATCGTTATATGGTACTTTTTGTCAGTCAAATTCCTGTAGCATGAAATGGCTTATGCCACCATGTTTCACTTGGCTCTTGAGGCACTCTGGTATAAACTACTGGGTCACCATTTGTTTGCATTAGGAATACCAAACAGCAAGGGCTTTGCTCAATCCTGATACTACATCAGTATTCCTTTATGGTTTTATATAGTCCTAGGAGGACCAGGCTAGACAGTTCAGGCTGGACTGTACCCATTTGGTGTAGAGTCAAGACTGATTTGCAAATGGCTGGGTCCAAACTGAGGTGGCACATTGTGCAAAATAGTGATGGACTCTGATGTTGCCCCGAGTAATTACCAGAGGCTGAGATTAATTTGTGTATGCTTCAGTGTGTCGCACTTGGTGGGACAGGTGTTCCCAGATGTGGCTCTTGTGCACAGTGTGTGGCTGGAACCAATATATACCTGGATGATGAGCTCTGATCAGGGCAAAGCCAGTCCTTGGTTGCTTGTGTTCCGGTTCAGGTAGGACCTGGGATGGCATTTTGGGCTAGACTGTTCCCACTGGAGCAGGGTGTAGGAAAGTGGGTTTCTGTTGCAGTAACCCTCCCACTTTTTGCCAGACTACTGATGCACTTTTTCTTGGTGTGCCCTGGATCCCTGCCAATCAGGTTCCCAGGACCTGTGTTCTTTCCCCAAAACTAACCCAATTGGCATCTCTGGCCACAGGTCAGCCCCTATTAAATGGTACCACAGGTACCCAGGGCACTGTGACCAGGGAAGACCTCTAAGGACTACAGCACTTTTTGTGCCACCCTCAGAGGCCCTGTACCTTTACATTTGCAGGCTGCGTGTTTTGGTGCAGAACATAGTAAAGAGTCAACATGGCATACACCCCTGTGTGCCATGCCTACAACTCACTGCCCTGGCATAGATCTGTCACCCCTCTAGCTGGGTGCCCTTTGCCAGTGGTGAGGTTACAGGTGCATGAGCCCTATACCCTTACAGTGTCTAAATCCATTCTTAGACATTGTAAGTGCAGTGCTGCCATTAAGAGTATATGGTGCGGGGAGCTTGTCATTACGAACTCTACAGCACCATAATGGCTGCACTGAAAACTGAGAAGTTCAGTATCAAACTTCTCAGCACATTGAACCCACTCTGATTCCAGAATGGGATTTAATAAAAAATGCACACAGAGGGCATCTCAGAGATGCCCCCTGAAAACTAACCCACCACTAGTGTCCAGGCTAAGTGGCTGCTTGCAGCTGCCACCACCAGACATGTTTCTGGACCCCTGGGTCAAGAGCCTAATGCTCTCTAGGGCCTGAAACAATGCACATCCTGGGGCGAGGTGCCAAGTCCCCTCCCCCAGGATGGGCAGGGTTCACGAAAAGAAAGCTTCAAAGACAAGCGGCCTTTGTGAGCCTCCCCAGACCATTTGCTGCTTTCAGTAACTGTTCCCCAATGGTTCTACCCCCCACTTTGGGCAGGAGAGCTGGCAGGGAAAACAGGTGAGGGAAAGAGGTGTGCCCACCTCTGCCAACTCCACCCCTCAGGTGGGGGAGGCGAGGTGAAGCACAACTCTGAGTCCCCGCCATCTTGAGGAGGGGGGGACACAACCAACCAGGGACAGGCTCCTGCCCCCCTCCCACTGGAGGGTGGCACGATAGGGGATGTGTCCACCCCATTGGTCCCTGCCCTTTACCTACTTGTAACGCCCCTAAATCCAGTATTTAGGGTGCACCCTGAACCTTGCTTCCTCAGATCCAGAAACGACAATAAGAAAGGAAGAAGAATGACCGAACAGCCGTGCAGCCAGCTAACAAGAGGACGACAACCACTGACTTGGCCCCAGCCCTCAGGCCTGTCACCCCTCGAACCTGCTACTGCGAAATCCCGGTGTGTCCTGCAGCCAACTTCCTCGAAAACCCAGGAGGACCTGCCTGCCTTCACTTCCCAAAGACTGCGTCTCCCGTGAACACCGGATTTGTTCAACTGCAACCTCTGGCAGCAGCCGGAAAACGTGAATCCAGCCCACTTAGCACTTCCAGAACCTTGCCCCAACTAGAGTGGAAAAATACCATGAGTAGGTCACCCCGGCGATCCTGACCCAAGATCCGATGACCCCTGACTTGCCTCAAACCTCCAGCCAAGGCCTGCAGCCTAAATCCAGAAGGCCTCCCTAACTGCGACGAGGAGCTGGTAAGAAGATCCAAACCCAAAAGGCACCCCTGCACCCGACGCCCCACTGCCTTGTGTGCCCAAACTGACATTGCCTAACCAACCCTTAACTTCCCAACTTACCTCTCCAAGTGGTGGTCGCACCCAGAAGTCGTTCTTCTCCCTGCCTGCAGTGCTTTTGCAAACCGTAGGTTCTCCATAGAAAACAACAGGGCGCCCGACGTCGAAACAGCACTCTGCACCGGGCCACCCGAGTGCCGCTGAGGGTGCACCATTTATGCTACTTTGTTTCCCTATTTGCCCTGACCTAAACCCTCGGAGCTTTGCTTCCACAACCCAGTGGCCTGCTTGCCAGCAGCCACCAACCAGAGGCACCCTATCCCCCGTTGGAGAACATTGGGCCTCAACACTCTGCACCCGGCCGCCCTAGTGCCGCTGAGGGTGTAACAAGAGTGCGTCACTGACCCTGGGGGACCCCTGAGTCTAACCCCAGAACCTTAACTCCCACAGTCCATAACTTACTTGTGAACCGATAAAGTGTTTTTGCTCCATAAGATAACATTGACAGTTTTCCTCCAAAAAGTTTCTGAGTGTGGAGTTTTGAAATATAAAAATATTCTTTAAAAATCGCACGAATAACCAAAACATATTTACTTACCTGTTTGCAGGAAATGTCCCAGTGCTGGATCTAGGTATCCAGCACTGAGTTAGAAAAGTAACGTAAAAAGTAACTTACCTGTAATTTACTGAAAAAGCCTATTTATTTCAATGTACTGTATTTGCTAAGTATTGCAACCTACTGCATCCCCTGTAAATCAAAGTACAATTCCTATTGCATTTTCAAACTGTTCTACAATCAGCAAATTATTACTGTAAAGTATGTAATGCTTACCTGTGCCAGGCTTGCTTGGTTTTAAAAATAAAACAGCATATATTTTTATACAAAAACAATTGGTCTAGAGTTCAGTCTTTGAGTGTGTGAATTCATTTGCTAACTGAGTGTGTACATCAAATGCTTAACACTGCCCTCTGATACAGCCTTGCTGCTCGACCACTCTACCACAAATAAAGAGTAAGGTTCTATCTAACTTTAACCTCTGCCTACCTTTGGGATCACCTTGACTCTATACACACTATATCTCATTTTGGTGTAGTATATATTGAGCCAGTTTCCTACACAGGATCAAAACTGAGTTGCATGTGGTTTGTGGTTCTTAAAATTCTGAACTCGTGTAGTAATTCAGACTCGAGAATAAAACTTCATCGTAACATGACGAATTTAGTATCAAAAGACCGAGAATGACGAGTACACCATGTACAAGCATTTTCAGCATATTCGAGTGACGATTCCTCCCCGAAATCGTCATTTTCGTTCTGAACCCTTGGCTTCCATTTTGTGTATGCCTGTCATTTAGTGAGTTGCCCTTTACATAGGCCTTAATCCAGCTGGATTCGATTCCAAAAGGACACGTACACCTTAATCGACTTTCCTATGACCTGTGCAAGTTGGAACCATTGCCCCAGGCCAAACCTGTTAGGTCAGTTCCTCTCCAGTGGCTGAACAAGATAGCATCAAGGCTCAACAAGCCATAAAACCTTCTGATCGCACACACACCCTGCCAAATCTTGCTCACATCTTTCCTGCTCATTTCTCTCACTTGTTTTATGATGGGGAGGTGCCTGTTTTTTTGGGGGTCCACTGATATCTGATGGAAATACCGGACCTTGCCGGGTAATTTATTTTGGGCTGGACGAAGTGAAATATGGACATGTCATCATGACTCTGCTTTTCCCTTGTACTCGAAAAATGTTAATAGTGTATTGTAAATTCAAGAATGTTTGCCTGAAGCTGAATATTTTGTATAAAAAGAGAAGCCTAGTTTTGTGAATTCGAGCAGTCTCCTGAGAACATACATCCAGTGTGTTGTACTTCTATGACTCTTGTTACCTTGGTTGCAGCCAATAAAATCGATCCTTGACTTCACCTAGAAGACTCTGAGTTTCTGTGGTCTGAATCAGGAAAGTACCCGAGGTCTCTGGGTGTACCCTGACACCGCTGGGTTGCCGGTTCTGTGCCGGTTCTTAAAAACCCAGTACCTCAGTTTGGCGCCCAACGTTTGGGGCGATACCAGTGGTACCAGTCAGCCAGAGGTTCGTGAGGAGCTTCGTGTGAAAATTCTGGAGGAAGGCCTGCCACTTCATCGACCCCTGCATGTCGACGTGGTCCGAAAGTCTTTGCTGCGAGGTTCCCCGCTTCCCGACGGCTACGAAGGACTGCTGCCCTGGCTATCGCCCTGATTTGGACCCTTGAAGTTTGGTAGAGCGAAACACTAAGACGAGTCTTCTGGTGACGTCATCGATATTTCAGTTAAGTATAAGTGGAGCGTCTCCCAGTCCTTAGTTGGTTCTTAGTCTTGGGTATCCCTTTGGGATCTATTTGGAACTTGCAAGTGCCAAAGCCGAAGGACTCGTGTATTCACGAGAAATATCGTAATCGATAATCCTTTGAAGCTTGGAGCTAGACTAGAGAGCGAAGATGCCTGGTCTTAGACTTGGAAATTTGTTTTGTCTTGGTTGTAATAATAGGGACTCCCGATTGGAGGACTCGTGTCCGGTTCCTCCGGTTGGAACTCCAACTTATGAATTATATGTGAAACATGGGGTAGGCCCCATCACATACAATGAAGTGTGGATCAAATACACCAGAAAAGATGGTGTTTTAAAATGGCCCCAATATGGTAGCTTTGATACAGAAATCTTAGATAACCTCGAAGTTAAACTTTTCAAAAAGAAAGCCCGGCCGGCGATGTTTGACTCTTTCCGCCTATGGCATAAGGAAGCCAAACAAAAGGAAATTAAATTAGCAAAGAAAAATAAGAGAGAAGGAGGAATTTCGATAATGCAAGCTGCTATGCAGTTTAAAGACAATGAAGAAGAACAGATGAGTGAGCAGTTGCACAGGCAACGTAAAATGGTAATAGATAAATGCTATCCAGTTTTGCCGTCTCTTCAGCAAGAGGCAGCAAAAGAGCGTGAAAAAGATCCGTTAATGTCGCATTTATTAAGTTCGCCACCCCCTATGCGCAAAATGCCACAGCACCTCCGCAACCTTTAGTTGTGCAACCTGTGCCTCCTGTTCCTTCACAGCACCCACCAGCTGTTCTTCAGCTGGCTCCTGCTCCTTTGGTGCAGCCTCCTCAAGACCCACCGATCACACCTGCTTCACCTGTGCTTTCTACTACTTTGCCTAGTGCACCTTCTGTTTCTCCTGATCCTCCCGCTGCTATTGCTTCTGCCCCTGCCTTATATCACCCTGTTTTCCCACCCGTTCTTCCTTCAGTTTCTCCTTCCGTTCGGCAGAGAATGGCCAGCACTGTTACTAATCTTCTCTCACCTCTTTTCGGGTCGCCTACTACGACCCCTAACATGGGACGAAGACAGTTGCGAAGTCAACTGCCTGACTATCAAGAGAGAGATTCACTGAATCGTTTAGCGCATAAATGGGTTATGGACACTGTAAAGTATGATGTAGACTCAGTCATGGAAGTCTTCCGTCAATGGGAAGCACCGACGCAGAGATATGTTTTTGAACAGATGTGTGTTTTTCTCTGTGAGGATTTGGAAGACAATGATCTGGAACACAACCCACAAGAATTATGTCGTGTGCGGTTCAATTTCGCAGAGGGCATGATTGTAGGTCGCGATGTCAAGAGAGCAGTTGAGATATTGTTGTCATATCGGAGTAAGGGGGGCCCTTCTCAGTCGCTATTTGAGCATGGTAGGAAAAAGGCGCGACAGTACCCCATGAGAGAGGTCCCCCCACAATGGAGAGAGGGTGATGCAAATGCTAACCCACCTATTCAGCCTCACTTTCAGCGTGTGTGGGTACATGTCCCATGGAGGCGAGCTGAAGTTTTAGCACTTAAACAGACATTACCTGATCCCCGTAAAAATCCTGCAGGGTATTACAAAGAGTTGTCCCAAACTGCTGGGTCATGTATAATGAATTTAGCCGATATCGATATGTTATTTGGGAATGTTGTTCCACAGCCTTTATGGGGTAAGATTCGTCATGTTGATCATGATCAGGAATTAGATGACTCGTGGGCTAATATTACTGCTGCAGATGCCCGACAAGTTGGTGGTGCTAAGCCTGAGCCTTTAGTAGCTGAACTTCCTGGTAAAATAATTGATTACATGAAAACGATAATGCCTGCAGTATGTGTAAATTGGGATAAGTTGTCTGCATGTAAGTAGAAGAAAGATGAAACAGTCTCAGATTTCTTGACCAGGTTTGAAGAGACTTTTGTCGACCACAGTGGTCAAGATATGAGCACAGAAGGTGGTCAGCGTTTGTTCGTCGATAAATTCGTGCACAATCTGCTTCCCGAATTGTGTAAAAAATTAAAAGATTCAGAGAGTTCATGGGCAGTTTCCTCCTCAGCACAGATATTGGCTACTGCACAGTATTACGAAAATCGAGACAAAGACGAGAAAGATAGAGCAGAAAAGAAAACAAAGGAGCTGAAAACGAAGGTTTTGTTACAACAAGCATATCCGCCACGTGGTGGTGGTGGCCAGAATAGTGGTGGTCAAAATAATAGTGGTCAGAGTAACTATTAGAATAATTATCAGCAGCCTCAACAGTATCAGAGGAACTCGCAAAGAGTCGAGTATACTCAACCACGTGTCCCTGTAGGCCCCAATCAGTGTTCATATTGCAAGGAAGAGGGTCATTTCAAGTATAGTTGTCCTATTTTATTACAGCGGGCAAATGGTGCCTCTGGTGTAAGAGGTAGAGGTGTTCAGCAAGCGTCTAGAGGTAGAGGACGTGGAAATTTCCCCCAGAACACACAGTCTCTTCCACCTCAAAATTCGATGAATAGGTTTGATCAGCAGAATAACGCATCTGGTAGGTCAGCTCAGTACTATACTGATGATTACTATACGGAAGATGAGCATTGGGAAGGTAATGATTGCTAGGACAGCCATAGACAAAGAGAGGGAGTTGTTTCAGTTCCAGTAGATCAGAATGGACCTTACATTGAGGTGATTACATCAGGTGTGTCAGAGCCTTTTCTGTTGGATACTGGTGCTACAAAGAGTTCTATTATGCACTCCAAACTCCCTGGCGCACCTTTGTCTGGCGAAATGAATGTATCTGTAGGTTTTTCTGGCGCCCCAGTTAGAAATCCGATTTCTGACCCTTTGTCCCTTTCTGTTGGACCTTGTGAATTCGAAGCACCCCTTATTCTGACAACAGGTTGTGGTGAAAACTTGCTAGGGTTAGATTTGCTAAAAGGATTGCATGCCACTTTGTACTGTTCTCCTTCTGGAGTACAACTTACACTGGGTAAGAAAGTGGTTTCTCCAATGTATTTGTCGAGAGACAAACTTCCAACAGAATTGTCATCCCTCCCTAATATTCTTTGGGCTACTGGTCCCAATGATGTAGGTCTTTTGGAAATACCACCATATGTTGTAACATTGAAAGTCAATGTTAAAATGCCACGAATTCCCCAATATAGAATTTCTAGTGAAGGTGAAAAAGCTTTGCTAGCGATCGTTTACGAGCTTATTGCAAAAGATGTGATTGAAGAGACAAGAGGCAACGTTTGCAATAGTCCTGTTCTGCCTGTTTTAAAACGAACTGATCCCTCTCAGCCACCTGTGTAAAGATTTGTGATTGATCTTAGAGAGGTGAATAAAATAGTTGTGCCACAATTTCCAGTTGTCCCCGACATTACTGCCCTCTTGACCATGATTCCAGCTTCTGCCACCTTGTTTTCGGTGATTGACTTGAAGAATTCTTTCTTCAGCATCCCAATTGCCGAGGAGAGCAGGGATATTTTTTCCTTCAGTTTAGGAGGACGCAGCTTCCGCTTTAAACGCGCTCCTCAGGGCTACTGTGAAAGTCCATCAATATATAGTCAAGCTCTAAAGACACAGCTTGATACGATTGTTTTACCTGAAGGTGCTACCCTTGTACAGTACGTTGACGATTTGCTTGTTGCTGCAGATACTGAGGAAATATGTAAGAAAGCCACATTGTCATTGTTGCGTCATCTGTGTGATTTGAATCACAAAGTGTCACTTTCCAAACTACAATATTGCCGACAAGAAGTGACCTACTTAGGTCACCTCTTATCGAAGGAGGGAAGGAAACTGACCCCAGAAAGAATTCAGGCAATAGCGAAATTGAGTGTGCCAAGAACACAGAGAGAAGTGCGTGCTTTCTTGGGTATTACATCATATTGCAGACAGTGGATACCAAATTTTTTGTTATTAGCCAAACCTTTGGTGGCATTAACGTGTAAAGATACACCCAATCCCATTCCTTGGTCTGAAGAGTGTCAGAAAAGTTTTTCTGAATTGCGCACAGCATTATGTTCGGCTCCTGTGTTGGGTACCCCCAACTACAGTAAGCCCTTTACATTATATGTCCATGAGAAGGAAGGGTGTGCATTGTCGGTTTTGACTCAGTTGTTTGGGGACAAACAGCGTCCATGTGCATATTTTTCGTCGACTTTGGATCCAGTAGCTAGAGCATTGCCAAGTTGTTTAAGAGCCACAGCGGCAGCAGCTGTTTCTATTCGACAGTCTGCTGGTCTAGTAATGAACAATACACTAGTCGTGATGGTCCCACATGCAGTAGAAACGTTGTTAAATAGAACAAAGACACAGCACTTAACTAGTGCTCGATTGTCAGGTTACGAATTAACATTGTTAGCGAGTCATGTGAACATAAAAAGATGCAGCACATTAAACCCAGCTACGTTGTTACCAATTATAGAGGAATTAGATGCTTCAGAACAGCATGATTGTTTTCTTAGAACAGAGGAAGAAACGAAAGGGAGAATAGATCTCCTGGACACTCCTCTGGCTGAATGTGATGGTACATTATGGGTGGATGGTTCATGCTTCAAGCTCCCGAATGGTGACACGACTGCAGCATATGCTGTCACGACTTTGCATACAGTTGTTGAAGCTGCACGTATTCCACATAATTCAGCTCAAGCAGCAGAATTGATTGCACTTACCAGAGCATGTGTGTTGTCTAAAGGTATGAAAGTGACTATCTATACCGATAGCCAGTATGCATTTGGTGTGGCTCACAGTTTTGGGCGATTGTGGAGAGAACGTGGGTTCCTGACTTCGCATGGAGCTAAGATTCAGCATGGTCAGTTGGTGAATGAGCTTCTTGAATCACTGACCCTGCCCCTGCAAGTGGCGATTGTGAAATGTAGTGCTCACAAGAAGGTGACTGATGATGTGGGTCGTGGAAATGCATTTGCTGACGAAATCGCGAAAGAAACTGCAAGGAATGTGATGAGCCGAATGTATGTTGCAGGCCCTGCAAGATGGGTTGGTGACATTGGAATGTGCGAAAACACGATAGAGAGTGTGAAATCTATTCAAGCTGAGGCTACAGAGAAAGAGTTGAGCATGTGGAGAGAAAGTACGGGTAGAATGGACACGAATGGCTGTTGGATTGAATTGTCAGAGCATCAGAGATGGTTATTACCCGATGCATATGTGCTTGCAGTGGTTACAATGGCTCATGGAATGGCTCACATCAGTGTGAAAGGGATTTGTAAGTTGTTGGCTCCAGTATGGCAAAATGCAGGAATTCCCAAGTGTGCAGAGAATGTCGTGAAGAACTGCATGGTGTGTCTGAAACACAATCCTGGTAGGGGAACCCCAACTCCAGCTGGTCATTTTGCACCTCCTACGTACCCGTTCGAGGTTTTGCAGCTAGATTTCATTCACATGGAGAGGTGCAACAATTTAAAATATGTACTCGTTGTTTGTGCCTTCTCAAGATGGATAGAAGCATACCCCCTAAAAGACAATACTGCCTTATCCACAGCAAAAGCCCTTGTGAAAGAGTACTTCCCCAGATTTGGAATGCCTAGAATGGTCTGGAGCGATAACGGAAGTGAATGTGTGGGTCGTGTGATGAAGAGAGTGTGTGAAGGGCTAGGTATTCAACAGAGGTTTCACGCTGCAAATCACCCCCAATCAGCTGGATTAGTAGAATGTTACAACCAGTGCTTAATTTGTGCCGGTGCTATCCGGTGCTTAGCACCGGCACTTAAATATCAGGGCCGGGTCTATGAATCATCTGCTGTGCGCACGCCGACACCCACATTGATGATGTGTTTTTTGTTCACCTGCTACTTGTACTCTCTCTCTGTCTCTGTGCAACACCACTGCAGCAGGCCAAAGGCTCGCCCCGCAGCGTGCGTGTGGTGGTGCCATCGCTTGTGTTCCTTCTGGGTACCGGCGAGTACCAGACGACGTAATCAGTACTGCACCTGCATGCACGTAATAAAAGAATCATGAATCATTCCATCTGTCATATTTTATCCCTTTCCCGCGGCCGCCGCCCGGCCGCCGAGGCAAGCCCGAGTCATACTGACTGTCTGTGAATTATTTCAAACAGTCAAGTCTCAATCAACATCAACAACACTACCGACGGTAACCGGCGTCTTCTCTTCAGCACTGGACTTACTTGCAAGTTGTATGGGACTCGGAGGAGTGAGTGGGTGACTGAGCCTCGCCCGTCGCCCCCAAGCCAGGCCAAATCGAAGAGAGATTAGATTATCAGTTGATTGATTAAAATAAATCTGATTAAAAAATATAATGTGTGCAGACAGTGTTTCTTCGTAACTTTCGTTTCGTGTTTAAATTGTGTTTTGTTTTCTTTTTTTTTCATCATTCGTCATGGTGGCGCGGCCAGCCGGTCACAGTAGAGTGAGTTGTTGCTAGTTTCTGTTTTGGTTTTGGGTGGGCGGGCCGCGGAAGTTGGTGGGGGCTGGAGCGGCCCTGGAGGTTCTGATGGGGGTTGGGGCCAGTACCGCGCGCACAGATTTTTTTCACTTTGCCTCTGCCACCAGTCCAGTTCCAGCCAGCCATGAGCCACGCCCCAGCATAACCGCGCTGCGCAGTTACAGCGGCAGGCAGCTCCCCACACACCACGAGTAAGGCCCCCACCTGACCCACCAGTCCACATTAATTAGCCCGCCGGCCCCACCAACGAGTACCGCGCTGACCAGTCGACGTCGACGAACTTGGGCAGAGGCAGAGCTGGCCTGTGCACTGTGTGGTGGCGACGGTGGCGGTTACCTCACCGTGCCTGCCTGGTGCAGTCTGGTCGTGGCACTGACTGCAGCCACTGACCTACCCTACCACCACAGTACTCTCAGTGTGTGTGTCTGACTCCTGGCCTGCCGACCGGCCCCACCACCACGATAAAGGTAAGAAAAGCAGCCTACGAATTAATAAGCAGAGAAAAGTACAGAAGCACTAAACTACGGGCCTTATTTATGAAGGCCTTGCGCCGCCGGTGCGTCACTTTTTCCCATTTTAAAAGTGGCGCACTGGCGGCGCAAGGCCTTCATAAATAAGGCTCTTAGTTTTTAAGTTAAGTCGGTCAGCTGACTGATCTCATCTTCCACACTTGGTTTTTTTCTGGTCAGGTGGACGATGAAGGAAGGGTGGGGAATGGGGATGAGGAGGTTCTTGGTGGCAAACTGGCAATAAAATATATGCCACAAAAAATATATAAATACGCGTAATATATATTCACAATGGCTCACAATAATATCCCTCCACTTTTGCCCTCGTGCAAAAAATCTTTACATGATTAAACAAAATCTGTCTGCTCGATTTCCTATCACTCGAGCAGCAACAACAGTGCAAAACAGTATTTAAGCTATTTTTGAAAACTTTGAGCACTCAAGCCACGAATGTTTTGCAGCAGGAGGCATGCAGACGTACTGGTAAAAGAACCTTTCTTGCAAAGCTTTTCATTTAGGGTGTAGGCTAGCTACAGTGGAAGGTACAAAGAAGGAAACTATGTCCCGATTACATTTAGATCCTGCTTTTGTGTGAATTTTTGATTGGAGTCTTTAAAATTAAATTAACGTTTTTTTCACCAAAGTTATACATGATTAAAGGAAAACATTGGACACCCTTGGTATATTTTTCATTGGTAATTTCGCAGCATAATGTTGCCAGTACTGCATGGCTATGACTGGC
Source organism: Lissotriton helveticus (assembly GCF_964261635.1). NCBI lineage: Eukaryota > Metazoa > Chordata > Amphibia > Caudata > Salamandridae > Lissotriton > Lissotriton helveticus. Next base: position 1,006,400,324 of record NC_136057.1, on the reverse strand, counting down.
TATCCACTTACTCTGCCACACAAGAGTTACTTTCCACCACTCTTGGCTTTTCATGAACCTGCCTGCAGTGCACTTCTAATGTAAACCTTGTTGAGAATGGGCGTACATAGTGCTGCTGATTGAAATACACGGATGTCCCAGAATGCTTAGTGCTGCTGATTGAAATACACGGACTAGGAGGACTAGCTCAAAGTAACACTCGGGCCATAATATATAAAAAAAACTGAGCATTTGCTAACCTGTTACTCCTTAGTTGCACCCCTGGGGGGAGGTGAAGGCAGGTGCCGAATAGAACTTTAATTTCAATGATAAGGGGGCAGCCAGGCGCAGGCAGCATTACATTCCAATTTCAAGCTCTGGGGGGAATCCTTTTTAGCGTTACGCCACCGGTGTATGCACCGCCACCAAGGGCTATGCGTCTAGTCTGTATGTATGAAAGGCTGTATATCTTTATAAACTGTCCCAGGAAATGTATTTTTATTACACCTCCACTGCACAGCAGGCCTTGTTGTATGATTTTAGTATATATAACCCGAGGGAAGTTGTGAAGTACCTTAATTTGCATCAGGCCCTTGCCCCCCCCTGGTAGAGGATGGTTTAAAGGGTGTTGTTTGTGGTTTACCATATGGACATGATGCATGATGTCTGGCAACATGGTGGAAGCAGCTATAAAAAAACAAGAATTTGCAATGCAATTAGGTCTCGCATTTATACGAGTTTGAGCTATTGACATTGCAAATGACAATGCCTTTTATTTATTTTTAAAACATAAATAAAAGGCATTTATTTTCATTTACAATGCCAATAGCTTAAACTTGCGTAAATGCGAGACCTATTGCATTGCAAATGTTTGTTATTAAATGTGTTTATATATTTAAATTGAGCAGGTTATTTGTACAAATGGATTTCTGCCCTGAAGTAACTTCTCATTTTTATGACTGTATGAGTAACCCTGTTCTTTGAAACCTAACTGTGCACGTTTGCAGTGTATACAACTTGTGTGTATGCAGTTTATTTCAACCCAGGCATAAATTAAATATAATTATAAATAAGTTGTGGCAGCTCAGCTCACAAATGTTTTCCTGTGATCTTGAGTATGTGAAAGACTGTAAAAGCACGCACACTACTTGTTCTGTGCAATCTGCCTCTTGCTACAAATCATATGTCTGTGCCCTGTTGTTTATTCCCCTAGTTGGTGGTGCTGCATAACACTACTAGCACTGTCTGAGAGACCGAGGTAAAGAGGGGTGAGCGTGAGCCGTGAGGTCAGATAGCAAGAGAGAGATGAGATGACGGAGCATCAGATGGGCGAGGACTCTGAGAAGAGAAGGAAAGATCTATAGAAAGACAGGGTGTTGAGGGGAGGAGGGAGATAGAGAGAAAGGAAAGACAATCAGTTAGTGGTACTGGTACACAGGGTTAGAGAGAAAAATAGAAGTGAGTAAGGGAGAGAAAGAATACTGAGGACTCTGCTACATTATGCTCCCAATCAGGGCGTTACACGTCTGTGATTGTTCAGCAACTTTGAGCGATGTTTCTAATTTTTTTAGGACAACAAGGTTGTGTTGAAATGTACTTTATTTTGCTGCGTAGAAATTATGTTTCTCTAGTGTGGCATTCAACAACACTCTAGTCCCAATTATCTATAATACTTTAGGCATTGGATTCCTATTCCCGAATGTCAATACATTGAAGTTTAATTTTCAAATGTGTAAGTTTGATGCCTTAAATAAGTCAGCACAGGTTCTCACGCCAGAACATCCTGCAACTTATCCCTCACACTGATACACACCTAATAGTTGCTACTACAACACACAGCTGTTGCAGGAATCTCAACAAAGAATCTCTGCCAGCCAGTACAGCATCTCTGTGATAGGCTCGAGAATTGGGGTAGCTTGCAGTTTCACTCTTCTTACCATTAAACACAGGCCTAGCCTACAAGCTGCCTGCAAAGTGCCCTTGAGGCTTTGCATTAACCCAGGCACGGGTCTGCTTTTCCTATCTGGGTAAGTGAGTTTCCCCCATTTTCTAGGGAGGCCAGCTCACCTCACTAGCCCATTCCTGATCCTGAGATTGCCTAAAGTTAGAGTGCCAAGCCCTAGAGGTACCATAGCAAATGTGACAGCAGGTCAAGAGTAGGGGGTCCCTATACAACCTGTCTTCCTCACAGGATTTACTTTGCTTCAGAGACCTAAGTCGAGCCATCTTGAATCTTTACAGCTGTTTCAAAGAGGTAGCCTATGGCCTACACACATCATTAACAAATAACAACTAGCGATATCTGGTAGCTACTCCACATGGATGTTAAATATGTGCAGATGCAGAAATGTCTTTGGTGCAACCTGCAAATAAATATTATTGGTGCATGTTACTTTGATGAATTGACATCACACTTCGCACATGTCTAGCGTGTTTTCTTTCACTTTGCATCCTTAGAATGTCTCAGAGTGGACAGAAGAAGATTTCAAGCTACTTCACAAAATTTAAGCCTAAGATTGATGAGGAGCCTGCTAGCAAACTTGCTAGAAAAGACCATACACTTACAGTGGAAGAAGGGAACAAGGAAGATGAAGTGCGAGAGAAGGCACTAGATGATGAGAGTGACACCACTACTAGCAGCAGCGTTATCATCACCCCTACAGAAGAAAAGACACAAGATCGTCCTCTTACAGATGAGCCACATCATGCTGTGGAGATTGCTGTAGAGATGGAGGAAACTCCAAGCACTAGCAAACAGTCTGACATATTATCACTGAAATCACATTCAGACAGAGTTTTTAGGAAAGGCATTCTTCCTAAAGGTTGGAAACATGATCAAAAAATATATTTCCAACGCAAGCATCCATGGTTAATTGTTAAAGGCCCTAACCTTGGCTGTTCTGTGTGTCGCCAAGTCCGTGATCTTGGTGCTGAGAAATCCAGGGGAATGAAATTGTCCAAAGAATGGACTGAGTCTACTGTGAAGGCATATGGCACCAATATTGAACAACAGCAGAAGTCATTGAGGAAAAAGATTGGAGAACATGCACTAAGCAAGGCTCATGTTGCAACTTTAAAAATCTTAGAAAACGCTAAGAGAGATACTTTATTGCAAGTAACTGCAAAAGCACAATCTGTACAAATGTCAGCAACAGCCAGAATTTTCCGTGTAGCTTATAAGGAAGCAAAGCGAAACAGGCCAGCGTATGGTTTTGAAATGGAGATAGACTGCCACCAGTTGAATGGACTAGATATGGGTCGAATTTTGCACTCCAATGTAGCTTGTTCAAACATACAACGCCACATATCCTTAGAAATGAAGAGGAAGATATTTGCCGAAATTATTGAGCTTTCCCCCAAAGTAAGTCTTTTACTAGATGAAGCCACTGCGTTAAATAGGAAAAGTTCTTTAATTGTGTACATGCGAATGCAGCTACCTGGCATGGACTCCCCAGCTAATATGTTTGTTGACCTCATTGAGCTGAGTGATTTGTCAGCTGATGGCATAGTAAACAGTTTACTGTCTGCACTAAAAAAAGATCCAATTAATATAAGTGAGGACTTTCTCTCCAAATGCATGGTTTCAGTTGCCTGTGATGGAGCTTCAGTGATGTTTGGCCGCCACAGTGGTGTTGTAAAGAGGTTGCAAGAAAAAATATCTTCCAATATTGTAGCCTGGCACTGCTCAGCACATCGCCTGGAACTTGCCGTTCATGATGTCATGAAAGATATTGGTGCTACAAATCATTTCAAAAACTTACTCGATAAGCTGTATTCTCTATTTTCCACCTCTGTTAAAAACCGTTTGGAGCTTAAGGAATGTGCTGAAGCTCTTGACGTTCAGCTCTGCAGAATAGGTAGAGTGTTAGATACTCGTTGGGTTGCATCAAGCTTCAGAACAGTGGAGGCTATTTGGAATGCTTATCCTGCTCTCTACAAGCACTTTAATAGTGCAGCTGATGATGGTTCCCGTGACAGTTCAACACGAAATATGTACACAGGATTAGGAAGGCGGTTATCATCTATACAGTTTGTTGCTAATCTTGGCCTCATGTATGATGCTCTTCAGGAGTTATCCGAGTTATCACTTGAGTTACAGAAACGTGATTCTACAATTATTGATTCTCACCGGGCTATTTGTTGGCAAATAGCTGTGTTTGAGGCAATGGTAGACAGGCAAGGGAACCATTTCTCACTATGTAAAAAGGCCATGGAAGAAAATATATTCCAAGGTGTGGTGCTGCACAAAGGAAAGACCACGGACAAAATCATTGAACAGGGTCAGTTTTTTCGTAGCCTTGCAGAAAATCTAAGACATCGTTTGTTGTCTACAGGAGGAACGAATTCTGCTGACAAAAAGGCTGAGTATGATACACTCATTAGCGAAGTAAAAGTTTTATACAAACAGTACTGGCCTGATGAGCTACCTGTTCTTTATGGTGAAAGTGATATTGAGTCTCTGTGTAAAAGATTCAACATTGCCAACCGAGAAACCATACGTGCTTACAGAGAGTACAAGGAATCCGGAGGCAAAGAAATTAAAAGGCAGTTCAAGGAACTTTTGATGGCCATACACACTATTGCTATCAGTACTGCAGAATGTGAGCGGGGCTTTTCTCAAATGAATCTGATATGCACATCCACAAGAGCATCATTGGTGACTCAAACAATATCTTCTTTAATGTTTTTAAATCTTGTTGGTCCACCATTTAGGAGATTCAACCCATTACCCTATGTTCAGTCCTGGCTTGCAAAAGGACGAAGATCAGCTGATGACACTAGGAGTAAAGCAAGGAAAGAGGAGGACATGGAATGCACAAGCAATTTAGACTGTTTCTGGGGTTTTCTAGAAAAATAGATGTAGCCCATTCCAACTGAGAAAATATGTGTCATTGCAATGTTTTGGAAAGGTTAGGATTTACTGTGTTAGGATATTTAGTTGTTCTTGTTTATATAGGTTATTTATTTGCATTTATACCCCTTTGTTGACAGTGTCAATGTATGTAATATTTTGTTATATTTATGTGTCTTCTTTGTTTGGATGTTATATTTATTGTTCTATTTAATATATTTTATTTATTTTGTTTTTATAACAGTTTAATTGCTTTTTTGATTTTCATTTTACGACATGTATCTATTTGTATTTATATATTTTATTTTTTGTTAGTTTGTCTTTATATAATTACATTTTGTATGGCACTATGCCTGGTTATTTTGCACTAATAGGTATGACTTATTCAAGATAAGGTCAAATTGAAACTGCCCAGCCCCCTACCTATTCCTTTGGCCTTGGTATTTATTTATAAAATGTTATATAGCGCGAACCACATTTTGGTGGAGATCACATTTTTCTTTGCTTTATCTTAAGCTAAAATCTTTCATTAAAAAGTCATATTTTGAACATATGCCTCTTTTCTAATCTGTGTTGCCTGTGTCATACAGAACTACATACTTTCATGTTTTTCTTTTTTACTATTCTTAATGTCTTATAAATGCACATATAGCTCCAGAGAGAAGTTATAGTACAAGCCCAATTGGTAATTCTCATCCTTTTTTGTTTTTGTTTCTCTAAAGCAGTCGCTTTAACTGAATATTACACTATACTCCCATGCCACTGGAAGTGACAGTGGCTGACTGACTCATTCAAGTGTATTGCATGATTTTATTCAGTTTATCTGTTTGGACTAGTGTTTTCACAACATTGGGTTTTATTTTGTCACATAACTTGAGTTATGTCAAAGTTGTACCTTTGAAATCATAGACTCTGTTAAAAACTGGCATGCCCTACCCCCAGTATTGTCCTTCCCCAAATCAGCACACAGAGCACTGAAATTGTCCATTTCAATGCATTAGTGGTTTTAGCAAATTTATTCCAAACTTGTGATTTAAATGCACATTTGCTTTCATCTTTTTCAAAATGGTTCACGCCACGGGGAACCTCCTATCAAAACCTTACGAAGGCTCCCTTTCTGAAATTCAGATCAGGTATTATATTTGACTTTTAGCAGTGCCACTTGAAGATGTGGGTGGGGCCAATAAAGTGGGTGGAGCCTGTGTCGAGAGTGGGCGGGCCTAAAAAAGTGGGTGTGACCTCCGAAAAATATTTCAGCACCTGCACTTCATATTTTACAAATTAAGCACTGGTTACAACGGCACTTTAAAACTTAAATTGGCCAAAATCCAAGCGAGCACGGGTCTTAAATGGCCTGACGCTCTACCCTTAGCACTCCTGTCCACCAGAATGACTGTGCATTCACGAGTGAAGCTTAGCCCCTACGAGATAGTTTTTGGCCGCCCAGCCAACATATGGGGAGTGCCTAGACCCACTAAGTTCAGTGAACTCGAACACCCTGTTTTGCTTGATTATCTGTATGAATTGACGGCTAAATTGCGTGTTTTCCATCAACAGGTCCACGACACCCTGCCTACGGTCTCTGAGACTCCAGGACATCGGATCGACCCTGGATCCTGGGTGTTGGTCAAAAACTTCCAGAGAACGAAGAACGACCAGCCCAGGTGGACCGGACCGCACCTCGTCCTTCTTTCCACAAGATCCGCCGTTCGAGTGGAGGGGAAGGCCAACTGGATCCACGGGGTCCACTGTAAAAGAATCCCTTTACCTCTGCCGTATGACCAGTGGGTCCAGAAGGGTGTCGCTGACTCGGAAACAGACACTGTGCCACGTTTCCTACCTTTCAGTGATGCATGTGTAAAAGGAACTAACTCTGAACGTGAAAGTGAAGACATTTTGCAAGAAGCTGTGCCACCATCCAAGCGATTGAACACTTTGGAGCCTGAACTTTTGTTCCAGGATCAGACAGTACCTGGAAGAACACGTTACAATTTGAGACCGAGACCTATGGACAAATAAAATATTTTTTTTCCTCTAAGTACTATTTTTTAGGTGCAGCTCTCCCATCTGAGAAAACTTGCTTATTTTTTGTTTTTCGAAACCGCCATCCGGGTTCCGCTGCTAGGGCCGCGATTGCTTAAAGTCTTTGGGGTGCAGCTGACGACGTTAGGTCGGCAGTTCTGGTTGGTCTAAGGGAGTTGCCCTGGACTGACAGAAGTATTTCTTAGCAGAATCAACCTCCCGTCGCGGGCAGCACTTTAGAGAGGATGGAGTTTTCCGAGATGGAGAGACCTGCCAAACCCATGAACTTTAAACACAGATTATGTAAAATTATGACAAGGAAAAGCTTCTTGATATTGTGCATTTTTATGCTATTCAGTGTGATGATATTTTTGATGAGTTATGTGTTATTCTCTTTTCGAGTAACATTTGCAACCACTACATCGCCTATACCCCCTCCGTCTACTGTTTCCCCACACTATTTTCAACCCCTTCCTGAACACGAATCAGCTAGGAGACTAGAGTTTATTAATAACTCCTTTGTTCAGCTCTTGCACCAACACCAACTTGTAATGAACACGACTAACTGTTGGGTGTGTGGTCTTATGCCTCACACAACAGATAAAGGTATTCCCTATCTGGTCCTGCCCTTCAGCCACAATGGTTCTGTGTGGGCATACAGAACAATGTTCATATATGCACATAAAGTCTACCCCCTACGTTCTGTAACAGACAATCCTAAAAATAGTGCTCTGGTTAAGGGTATAGTAGACATGATTAAGGAAGGTATTTCTTATGAGACTATCCCGAGAGATGAGACACTGGTATACATAGGATGGAACTTAACCGGATATGGAGCTACTCTGAGTGAGAAACAGCAAGCTAAGAGATCTTCCCCGATTTGGATTGTGCCCCATCAGGGTCACCTGTGTCTGCAAGGTAATGGCACGAATCCCAGAGCTCAGTTAGGGAAGAGTATCTGCACTAAAACGTATGTTTTTGCAGCCCAGACTTCCCCTTCGTTTTTAGCAGCTAAGGGTACCTATTTCATCTGCCATGATAAAACCTATACATGGTTGCCCCCTGACTTTTCGGGCTCATGTTTTGTTTCATTCCTGTTGCCTCCCACCTACACAGCAGCGGCAGAATACCACAAGACAAGGGTAGTTAGAGGTGTCTTGAGTGAAGAGGACACTGCAGGTCAAGAATTTGGGGACTTTGCAAAGGGTTTTCTGCTGTTCTGGGGATCCATGGCTAACAGCAGGAACATAAGGCAATTGACAAGGGTAGTTGAGTCCACCGTGATTGAAACTGCTGGTGCCCTTAGTAACTTGACTGCTGAGCTCCAGTCGGCTCGACTTATGACCCTTCGGAACAGGGTCGCTTTAGATGTCATACTTGCAGACCGAGGTGGGGTATGTAGATTGATCCAATCGAGTTGCTGTGTTTTCATCCCAGATAACGCTCCAACAGTGTACCAGGCCATCTCCAAACTGCATAAAATTTCCGAATCCATTCATGTAGATAAAGGAGATTGGTCGTTGATGGGATGGTTCTGGGAACTGGTAACCGCCTGGGGATGGAAAATTCTGATGGTCATTGGGATGGTCTTAGCCATTCTTTTCCTGTTCTGTCTGTGTGTACAGTGTGCTCCTGCAATATGTGGCCTCTGTGTTACATCATGTGTAAGGAAGCCTGTATCAAGAGACGAACTAAGTACTAGAATGATGTTACAGCAACATCTCAATGACTTTAGGAATATAGATCTGGACTCAGATTAGCATGAGGATAGATTAATTGCCTATGTAAGGGAAAAAGGAGGGTTTGTGGTTCTGAAAATTCTGAACTCGTGTAGTAATTCAGACTCGAGAATAAAACTTCATCGTAACATGACGAATTTAGTATCAAAAGACCGAGAATGACGAGTACACCATGTACAAGCATTTTCAGCATATTCGAGTGACGATTCAACCCCGAAATCGTCATTTTCGTTCTGAACCCTTGGCTTCCATTTTGTGTATGCCAGCCATTTTGTGAGTTGCCCTTTACATAGGCCTTAATCCAGCTGGATTCGATTCCAAAAGGACACGTACACCTTAATCGACTTTCCTATGACCTGTGCAAGTTGGAACCATTGCCCCAGGCCAAACCTGTTAGGTCAGTTCCTCTCCAGTGGCCGAACAAGATAGCATCAAGGCTCAACAAGCCATAAAACCTTCTGATCGCACACACACCCTGCCGAATCTTGCTCACATCTTTCCTGCTCATTTCTCTCACTTGTTTTATGATGGGGAGGTGCCTGTTTTATTGGGGGTCCACTGATATCTGATGGAAATACCGGACCTTGCCGGGTAATTTATTTTGGGCTGGACGAAGTGAAATATGGACATGTCATCATGACTCTGCTTTTCCCTTGTACCCGAAAAATGTTAATAGTGTATTGTAAATTCAAGAATGTTTGCCTGAAGCTGAATATTTTGTATAAAAAGAGAAGCCTGGTTTTGTGAATTCGAGCAGTCTCCTGAGAACATACATCCCGTGTGTTGTACTTCTAGGACTCTTGTTACCTTGGTTGCAGCCAATAAAATCGATCCTTGACTTCACCTAGAAGACTCTGAGTTTCTGTGGTCTGAATCAGGAAAGTACCCGAGGTCTCTGGGTGTACCCTGACACCGCTGGGTTGCCGGTTCTGTGCCGGTTCTTAAAAACCCAGTACCTCAGGTTGGGTCCAAACTGAGGTGGCATGGTGCGCAAAATAACAATGGACTGAAGTGCGGCCCAGAGTAATTACCAGTGACAGATGAATTCAAGCATGGCATCCATCAATTTTTTAGGGCTTCAGAAGGCTGTACGGTGTCAGGGGCTTTGGTTACAGACTAGTGCTTGAATTGAGTGGCGGTATGAAGATCGGGGACAAGATGTCCTGCCTTGTAGAAGACGAGCTGCCATATTCGTCTGAAGCTCAAGAGGAAGAAGGAGTCTTCCTCCTTAAAGGCTATACAGGGGTGGAAATCAATTTACCCAATTGGGTTTTGTGAGTGACGCTAGGGTGAGGATTCCCTCACACATAGCCAATCCGATGTCAGTTCTGGTGGGAAGGAAGGAGTTCCTTACATTTCCCTAAATAATGCAGAGGCACAAGGCCATCAGTGGAGAGCAACTGTAATCCAGATCAGACCCTTGATTACTCTTTTTAACTCCAGGCAAGTGTGACACTGGTGGGAGATGTGCAATGGGAATGACCCAAGGAGGGTGGGAAGAAATGGAGGCCAGACTAGACCTTTGATTCCTCTTTTTTTCTCTCTAAGCATGTGTCCCTTGTTAACCCTATCACACAAAAAGACTAAGATCACCCAAAGTGGAAAGTTGAGGACCTCCCGGGACTCGCTCTCGCGGTGACGAGGTACCGACGGACAGAGCGGGGCCTCCCTCCAGAGCAGTTCGCCAGGTAGAGGTGAGGCAGGAATATCCTACTGTAGAGGATGGGTATGACCTGACTGAAAAAACAAGCAGGAATACCGGTTCTGTATAAACTTTTTTCCTTATTATTCTATGTTTATTTGTACACCAAATAGTGCAGCAGCATTATCACTAATGCAATCTGGTCCTGAAGAAAGCCATTGATACATGAGTAGTGATCTAGAGGCTGAAACATGTCGACCACTGAGTGACAGTGGTTCTAAATCCATACCACTGTGCTGTTACCTTTCTTTTAATCCTGTCAAGTACAACACACTATTAAAGCATTTCTCTGTGATTGCACTTAGGCAGTTTTAACTTCACCACTTAGTGTATATATCTTTTCACAGCGCTGCACACCTCACTACACTCTCTTGCTCCATTGGGAGTAATATCCTAGTTCTCAATAGTGAAAACATCTCCGAGCTACTTCCCTAAATCCATCAGAAGTAGCAGCTCCCAATGCAGACCAGGACTGTACATTGGTAAGGATAACCCCAATGATGAAGCATGTCACCTTCGGGTGAGTGAGGGTTCTTATCCTTAAGGGATGTCTTGCCTTCCTTTTTGTATGTTTTTGTTCCATTAATTTTTCACCTGTGGGTATTTGGAGTGACACACCTATTGTGCCTTTGACATTTCTTTAGACTATAGGTATATATTGTATTGGTATTTGGATTAGGGAACATACCTAGTAGTCTTTAAACTTCCCTTCTTGACCCCCAATCTACGGTAGTGTGACAAACGAAAGTTGAGGACTCCCAAAAGGAACTAGAAAGTCTGGAACTAAATATACTTACTGAAAGAACTAGGTCTTGCAAGTTGGATTCAGTTCTCAATGGCAAAGCTGGCCTATACACCAAATTACATATTGTCTGGAAAAGGGAAGAGACTAGTCTTGCTAACAAGTCACTGTATTCTTTGTGAAGTAACAAAGGAAATAAAGGGATTTTCTGTTTCACAAGATAAAGGGAGACAGTACTCCTCTGTACCTGAATGTTCCAACGTAAGTTGTGTTGATGCTATGGTGTTGATGTCGGAGTAATCCCTCTGGGTTTTTTACAGCTAGTCATGTGACAGTAATTCCAGTCTCAACAGGGTCTGTCTTTCCAGAAGGGAACCAGAAAGTAAGATCCCCCAAAACATGTACTGAACGAGGAGCTAGCCTTTAACAGCAATGTGAGTGCACTTAATTGAACCGGAGGTTAGACGTGCCGTGTGTGACATAAACCAGGTCCATTTTATTTGGGATACAGAAGGCATGGGTCCAACGACTCTCAATACAGCAATGACCTGGTGGAGGTGCATACTGCTTGAGATGCCAGCAGCATGTCGCTCTGTGGTCTGAAATGTGTTGGTGCCAGGATGTGCAAGAGAGATTAATGTGTGGGTATAGCATCCCTGTGGCAGGCTGCTGGTGGTTTCTAGACCTCCATGACTGCCCTAGTGAATTATCCCAGTTTCAAATCTATTGAGCAGATGAATCTGACAGTACTGCTTAAATGGGAGGATCTGGCTCTGCCTGCCACTTGGCACCACTTGTGCTCCTGCAGAAAAGTTCAGACATGGAAACTTCCCTTCTGCTATGTGTGGTGTGTAATGTTGTTCTGAAGCTCCCCGTGTATTGATTCAGCTGTGTGTTTGCAAGCTTTTTAATGACCAACTTTCAGCCGGCTGTTTCTGCCGTTTAGTTTGCATTTGTATAGTATGGTGCGCGCGCTGTTTTTTGGCACAAAGGTTCTGTAATTTGGGTCACACTGTAGGGTCTGTTCTTTAAAACTAGATGAAAAAGATATTCTGGTACTTTATGTGCTCTTGCAGTGTGTTTTCTTTGCTGTTGGCACTGGTATAGCGTGGCTACAGAATTGCCACCCTAAGCTGAGCCAGCACACTTTGGAAACAGCAGAAGAGTGTGCATACCTCCCACGTTGCTGTTTTTCAAAGCCTGCAACACTTAATAATGTACCGAGGAAATATGGAACGGTACATACGAGGTAAGCTGCAAGCTCCCTTTTCGCGTGGTACCACAGAGGAACTGTAGAATGCTTTTTAACTAGTTACAGAAGCATTGTATCGATAATAGGTCAGGCTTGCGTTTTGAAATCTAAAATAGCATTTAAAACCTGTGGAGGTTAAAATACAAAACATCTGTTCTTTGTATAAAATGCATAAATGAGACAAAGTACTTAATGTTTGACTAAGTGTACTTATGAGATATTAAAAAACAGTCCTTTGTGTTTTGCAATGAAAGCACTCCATAGGAGGTGGAACGATACACGAAACAGCCAATACCATGAAGTGAGAGGAGAACGCTTTTGTAACAGAGCCCACGCAATGAACATTTTATAGAACTGATAACAATAAATATGTGAACCAATGCGTTCTCAAGCTAGACTAAAAAAATAAAGAAACGAGCACCCTAAAAACACGAGGATTAAACTAGATGCTGGGGTGGGGGGTGGGGCGGTCCTTCGCAGAAAGGGCCGAGGAGGTGGGGGTCTACCCCGAGGAGAGCCGCGGTTTGTGTTCTGTTTCTGCGACTTACCTTTCTTCTCTCTCTGCTTTTCCCTCCCCTGTACGCAGCACGAGTGCTTATTTGGATAACGCATGCTTGAATAGTTATAAACCAGTCTGAGCTGTGGCATTGACTCCTGACGCTATGCCAGTTTACGATCCATCTAAAGATGATGGGTGATCTCATGCAACGTCATCTGGTGCTCATGCCACGTGCTTTAATGCCACGGCGCCAGGTTTGCGCTCTATAGAAACTTCAAATAAGCGAGTGAAGTTTAAAGTTGCCACATTGGTGTATGGAGCAGTCAAAAGAAAGATTTCAAACTAAATCATGAGGCTTGTGAATGTATGGATGCTAAGAGTCCCGATTTTATCCACGCATCACATCGCTTGCCCTAGGTGCTTTCAAAATTACACATTTCGTAAACTCTTCTGATAAATATATATGTACTGTCCCGAAGGCTTACAAAAAAGGCAGTCCCCCGATGCTCTCGCCTTTTTAATCCTTTCTTCTTCTGAGTTCTAAAAACGAGTGTTCTGAACAGCGCCACTTAATTTATTCCAGAAAACGCAGCATCGCCGGTGTTCCCATTTCCTGGCTGGTGCTTTTGAAAGTCGTTCTTGCAAGACCTCCTGGTTCCACCGTGGGCCTCGTGACGCTTCCCGAAAGCCAGGGAGGAGTCGGGCCTCCTCGGGCAGCGATCCAAGCAGGAAGCCGCCGGCGTGCAGCGGTGTGTGTGGTCCTCCTGCGTGTAACGCTGTCTCCCCCTGTGAGGCCCAGCCTTTGCCGGCCCCACCCCGGCTGCACCGACAGGGGAGTAGTGGGCGGGCGGGATAGGAGCAGTCCTGGCGTAGGCTTTCTGAAGAACTCTGCTCCTCAGAATTATCCTGGGAAACAGGGTCGGATTGGGATTGAAAATCGGCCCGGGCACACCAAAAAAATCGGCCCTCATTTGCATAATGCCTTCCCTCAAATCACTGCTTCAGCGTAATTGCATCAAAAAGAAGGAGAGGGGGGCCTTAAAAAAATGCATGCAATAGTTTACAGTAGTTTACACACCTGAAAACAAGTGAGGCCACTTCTACTGAGGCCCCCTGCCACGCTCAGTATTTGCATACATTAAGGGGCCGGCCAGCGAGACATAGGGAGTGATACCTCTGCCTGTTGCTAAACCGGCGGTGTGGGGAGGGGTAGGGGGGTGTAATGAGCGGCCATCAGCCTGCAGAAAGGCCACTCAGCCACCCACTGGGCCGCTGGCTGTATTCTGAAAATAGAGACACCGCCCAAATCGGCCACAGACTGCTCAAAAAAGCAGCCCACTGCAGGAACTCAGACACCGGCCCCTCGGACATTGCCCGAATGCCCGCGTTACCAATCCGAGGCTGCTGGGAAGTAATCGTAGAGCAGGAGAGCCCACGTTTTAGTAGCTGAGCGCATTACAGTAGCCCTCCCCTCGACCCATTACCTTAGCGCCAAGAGGCTGCTTGTGGGGTGAGACGTGCTTTACAACATTAAGGTATGGGCGGAGTGATGGGTCTGGAAGATTTACCCAGGTGTCCGTCTGTAGGCCGAAGGCCTTACGCGCTTCAACGACTCCTCAAGGGTAGTGAGTGTTATATACATTACATCAGAAAGAGACGCTCCCTTCAGTCATTCTGCTCATCGAGACGAAACCATAAGTAAAACATAAAATCTTGTTTTTGTGCGAGAAATGGAGACATCTGTTTGAGGTTTGTACAGGCCCGTGGCAGATGGTTGGTCTATGACTGTTGCAATTGAGTCGCAATAACTCTACAAGTCCCCAAATGCATCTGGGCTGTTAAACGAAAGCCTCAGACTGTAAGCTGGTATGATTTGGAGACCATATAGGTATCCCTGAACTAAAGGAGGTCTCGCTCATTGGTTGAAACAAGCATTTGAAAATGCCCATGGGAGAGCTACTGGCTTTGTCAATTTCATTTAGCCATGTTGCACTGCAGGATGCCTAAAAGTTAGGAAAAAGTGATATGATGCAGCCAGCGGTGACCGAGAGAGGTAGTGATCCATTTTCTTAGTTCGGGATTATACTCTGCCTTCATAAAAAAGGTTAATTATCGTAGGCCTGAACTGAAGTTCACCAGGTTGGCCCTGCATGAAGACCGCACCAAAAAGGCCATGCAAAGCAGGGAGTAGGGCGCCGTCTCATTCTTTGTAGAATCTCGAAACCTGTTGGAGTGACTTTTGAGGGTTTTTTTTCCTGGCAGGAGGGGGAGGAGGGCTTGGAAGGGGGCAAGCAACAACAAGGGAAGGGATGGTGGGGCAGATAGGACAAGCAACAACGCAGGAGGAGGGTGGGGACAGGGCAAGCAACAATGCTGGAGGGGTGCAAGTAAAAGACGAGCATTGGCAAAGCCAATAGGGTTCGCCTATGCCAGAGCTATTGGCTATGGCTAAAAGTTAGTGCTTGGAGTGGAGTAGGGTAGATTAGAGTGGAGTGGGGTAGATTGTCGTAGAATCGACCGGGGTAGAATGGGATGGAGTGAAGTAGGTGGATTAAGGTAGACTGGAGTGGGCGAGTTTGGCAGATTAGTTTGGTACATTGGGGTGGGGTAGATTCATTTGGGGTCGAGTGAGGTACATTGGAGTGGAGTAGATTGGGCTACATTAGATTGGGTTAGATAAGAGTTGAGTAGGTTGGGGTAGATTGAGATCGATTTGACTGAGATATAGTGGGGTAGAGTGAAGTGGGGTAGACTGGGGAAGAGTGGGGTGCATTGGGGTAGTTTGGAGTGGGGTACAACTGGAGTGGAGTGAGGTAGATTGGGTGGGTTGTAGTAGGGTAGAATGGAATGAGTGGTGGTAAATTGGGATAGTTTGGAGTGGGGTAGATTGGGGTGCAGTACAGTGGGGTAGATTGGGGGGTGGGGTAGATTTTAACGCTGTAGGGTGGATTGGGATGGATTGGGGTTGAGGGGTGATGGAGTAGGATTCGGGTACAGTGGAGTGGGTAGATTGGAGTGACATGGGGTAGATTGGGGTGGAGTGGAATGGGTAAATTGGTGTCGTGCAGGCCTCAGCCAGACCCGCTAGTGCAAGGGGTTCGCCCTTCTCTGCACGAAGTCCTCAGACCAGATTGAAAGAAGTTGGCACAAGAACTGGAAAGTAGAAAACGTAACGTCTATTACACCTAATGAGGTGGTGCTACGGTTCAAACAGTACCCTTCGGTATTGCAAGAAGTAGCACCCCAAGCTAAGAATGCATGGTTTATTTATACCCACACAGGGGCTCAAAAGAAGGCGGTACAAAGCACAATAGCACATTTTATGTACATATAAGGTAATATCGAGAGGCACAATCGATCAGTGGGAGGAGCTAACAGTCTTGGGGGTATCGGCTAACACATTCCAATCTAGGGCTAATGACTAACAGATGTGAATCCTAACGGTCAGCGGCAAAACAAGAGGACGCTAATAGCCTGTTGCTGGGCAGATTCAAGTGTCATGGACAGGAAGATAGGACAGAGCACATGGTCGGCACGAGGTAGCATGTGGCAGACAAAATGGCTGCCATGAATAGAAAATTGAGTCCGTTAAATGTCAAGATAACGGCTAAAACTAAAATGTCTTTCGCTAATTCTCAATCCAATCGCTGTTAAATTACAACAGATGACCCTTTTAGCATTAGCTAAAGACATACGCTCTCTTGGGGTAATCTAAACATTCATCTCGTATATCTATACGCATTATCTCAGCTGCTTCTTGATCTAACATATGTTGTGCTTTTACAGTATTCTTTTTGGATGGTATACAAGCAGTTATGCACATAGAACATAACACTGGGCCACAGTGGATACACATACAACAGGTGAAAATCACTGCAATTGAAATACAGATAATAGTCAATAATTTCCAACCCCAGGCAGAAACTAGAGCCCAAAACCAACCAGCAAAAGTCCAGGTGCCATTTTTGACATGAATATCTGCAGCTATCTTATGCAGTTTAAGAATTGCATCATATACTGAGGGCGAATTATCAGGAATAAACACTCAGCAGCTACTACCGATAACTTTACATGCACCTCCTCTATCTGCTAACATAACGTCTAACACCATCCTGTTCTGGAGAGTTACAATTCTAGCAATTTGTAACTGCTCAGTAATATTGCCAAGAGCCATAGCAGTTTGATTAGTCACAGCTTCCACAACTCTAGTCAGTCGTCGTACTTTCCTGCTATTTAATGCAGCACCCATAAAAGGGAACAAACCCAAATTAAAATCAACATATTGTTGCAGACTAGTGTCTGTCTGGTGCACATCATCTACTTTTACAGTTCTTTTATAACAATTCATTGAAATATTTCTAAACAGTTTAAAATCTCGGTGGTATGAAGCAGGTGCCAGGAAAACAGGAGGCAATAGAAAAGATACATAGCATGTGCCAGACCACCCTACTGGTAGTCTATTATATCCATGGTTCGCAAACACTAAATACGTGTTGTGTGAGGCCAGAAACGAACTGTCATTTTGCCCATCTATATTTAATACAGTAACACAATCACTAGTTCCAACTGGAATTCGTCCAGCACTTTGCACACACAAGTCTGCTTTAGTCCTTGTAATAGTGATTACAGACTGGTTGCTTGTGGTAGAGTCTCTCGTATGGGTGAAAACATATGATGTAGAAGCATTATCCGGTCGGTATTCCTCCCATTCCCATATAGTTCCATTTGCTTGAGGATACCCATGTTCATTTTGATAACACTCTTTATTCAGACCAAAAAGAAGTCCACCTACTGCAGGTTTCCTAGTTGAGAATAGAGGAGTGTACCAGGCTCGACAAGAACCATTATGCGAAAAAGGAAGTGGAATAAAAGGTGTTCAACCTTTCCTTTGATGTGCTGGAAGCATACCACATATCCAACAATTTGTAGCATTCTTGGCGTTATGTGTATGGTGGAGCATCTGGACAAACATATTATTGAGATAAGATTCTCGATGCTTTTGCTCATGATATGGAAGAGTGAAATGCTGATGCTCTTGAGGGACTGGAGTAGTAGGAACCACAAAAAACTTGCGACCTGAATCATCATCGCAATAGACCAAGTGATTACTGCTATAATTGTCAAAACAGCAAAAACACCTACAACTCCTAATGTCTTTTTCTTAGTGGTTTTCATAGCAGCAAAATCAGCTTTCTCAAAAACAAAACAAAACAGCAAAAACAAAATAATCGTAGAAGCTAAAATAATTGTAGGAGCTCTTCTCCGTGGGTAGACGTTGGTTTCTTCACCGCAGATCAAGACAGGTGTCACTACACTACGCAGGGCTGATCCCCCTCCTTTGTCATATTGGCATTCCGTTACCACTGCCCAGGGCAGTTGCTCAACCTGTCTCTCTCAAAAAACTGTAGACTCTTTCCTCGGTCTCAAATTGTATAGTGTTGCTCCAGGAGTCGTTTGGTCCGGGAAGAACTCCGCAGATTCGCCAGGTGATACAGCAGGGCCTTTCTACGTGGTCAAGATCTCTCGGTGATCGGTCAGCACAGCAGGTTCCACTAAGGTCGACAATACCTTCCGACAATGAGTGCTATGCTCCCAATTTCTCTTATTGGTGACTCGAACCGCTGTTCTCGTGGCAAGGAGCACCTGTTCCGGCCCACGCCATCTTGGCTCCAAGCTGCTTGACCTCTCAAATACTTTCACCGTCACCAGGACGGAGCTCATGGCCTTCACCTGTAGATCTGTCAGGAAGTGCTTCACTAACCTGTTGATGAATAAAAACCAAACTGTCAGTTAACTGTGCCAAATAGTCACTCATCAAGACACAAGGTACATCATACACAGAACTCGGTTTTGGAACTCCCCAAATATTCATAGGACGTCCAAATACCACCTCGTACTGGATAAGACCCGTCCTAGAATGTGGTACTGATCTGATGGACAACAATGCCAATGGCAACGCGTCTGGCCAAGTCAAGTGCGTAGAAGCTCGAATCTTCACAATTTTCAGCTTCCGAGTAGCATTATACCTTTCCACCAATCCTGCAGATTGTGGATGGAACACTGCATGGAACTTCTGTTTAATTCCCAATCCCTTCAAGACATACTTGATAACTTCCCCAACGAAATGAGGTCCGTTATCATTCCATAAAAGCCTGCAAACACCAAACCTCGGGAAGAACTCCTTCAGTAGCACCTTAGCGGTAGTAATAGCAATAGTGTCCTTTGTGGGGTACGCCTCAATCCATTTACTGAAAGCACAAACCACCACTAAAACATACTTTAAGTTATTACAACGCTCAAGTTGGATGTAGTCCATTTGCAAGACTTCAAAAGGTGCAGTCGGTGTAGCAAAGCCTCCAGACGGAACTCGCGTTCCCTTTCCAGGATTGTATTGCAAACAGATCAAGCAAGACTGTACTACTCTCTTAGCTGTGCTAGCAATTTCTGGATGCTCCCAAACTTGCGTAAGCATTTTCGTTATTGCGGAAGCTCCAACATGTGCTAGCCCATGTGCCATCTGAACCATAGGTTGTACAAAAGCTATAGGCAGCTTCCATCTATCCATCTGTTTATTTCTCCAACAACCTTCGTCATCTAACTCTCCTTCTTTAGACCATTGTTCACGTTCTTTATCAGAGGCTGTCCTCTGTATCTCTAGCACTTCTTGCCTAGCATCATGCCATCTCTCAGCTTGTGACTTCACTTCATACATAGGAGTAGTGTTTCTTCTCATCGCAGTTTCACGTGCCACGTGGTCTGCAAAATCATTTCCTTGTCCAATCTTGTCTGTCACTTTCTTATGCGCGCTACACTTCACTATGGCTACTTTCTTTGGGCATGTCAATGCAATCAAAAGATTATGCACTAATTCTCCGTGCATTATTTGCATTCCGTGAGATGTAAGAAAGCCTCTTTCCTTCCAGAGTAGGCCAAAATCATGCGCTACTCCAAAAGCATAGCGGCTATCTGTGTAAATGTTCACACACAAATCAGTACTAAGCTCACATGCTCGTGTCAAAGCTATCAATTCAGCTGCTTGGGACGATTTCTGCGGTATGCGAGCTGTCTCCACTATTGTTTCAAGCGTGGTGATTGCATATGCGGCTGAGGTCGTACCATCTGGTAATTTCAAACAAGACCCAGCAACCCATAGTTCACCATCCACATCTGGAAGGGGCGTATCTTGCAAATCAATGCGACCCTTCTGTTCTTCAGTCAGGAATATACAATCATGCGTTTCTTGTGCCTGAGGCTGAGCCACCGGATACGGCAACAAAGTAGCAGGGTTCAAAGTTGCACATCTCTTCAATGTAATGTGAGGAGCTAGCAATGTTAGTTCATATCCTGTAAGACGAGCGCTAGTTAAGTGCTGCGTCTTTGTCTGATTCAAAAGGGCATCAACAGCATGCGGTACCAACACTAACAGCTTATGGGACAAAACTGTTCCCTCACTCTGTCGTATTGACACGGCTGTTGCTGCAACTGAGCGAAAACACCCAGGTAATGCTCTAGCAACAGGATCAAGAACTGCTGAAAAATAAGCACAAGGACGTTGCTTATCGCCATGTAACTTGACTAAAACTGACAATGCACATCCATCTTTCTCATGCACGTAAAGTGTAAAAAGCTTTGTATAATCTGGTGTGCCTAACACTGGTGCTGAACAAAGAGCTTGTCGTAACTGTCGAAAAGCACTTTCACATTCATCTGTCCATGGAAGGGGTACGGGAGTGTCTTTCGTCAAAAGCGCTAACAAAGGCTTAACAATGTATGAAAACCCCAAAATCCACTGCCTGCAAAAGGAAGTAAGACCCAGAAATGCATGTACTCCTTTCTGTGTGGTAGGAACTGGCGTGTCTAAAATTGCTTGTATACGATCTGATGTCAATGCACGTCCCTCCTTAGACAAAAGGTGACCTAAGTAGGTTACCTTTGGTCTATAATATTGCAGCTTCTTTCGAGACACTTTGTGATGATGTGAAGCAAGAAAAGAAAGCAAAGACAGAGTACACTTTTCACACTGTTCTAGGGTGTCAGCTGCCAGCAAGAAGTCATCGACATATTGTATGAGAGCTACACCTTCGGGTAATGCAAAAGAATCAAGTTCTCTTTTTAATGCTTGACTGTAAATACTCGGACTCTCAGTATAGCCTTGAGGAACTCTACAGAATCTATACGATAGATTATTCAAAGGGAAACCGAACAAATATCGGCTGTCAGGATGAATAGGGATCGAAAAGAAAGCATTCTTCAAGTCTATCACAGAAAATGTAGTAGCAGTCGGAGGAACCAAAGTAAGAAGTGTGGTAATGTCAGAAACCACAGGATAGTGCGGTACGACAATCTTATTTACTTCCCTCAAATCTATGATGAATCTGTAGACTCGTGTATCAGTATCTCTTTTCAGAATTGGAAGAATCGGGCTGTTGCAAACATTGAATGGGACTACCTCAACAACCCCAACTTGGATGAGATCATGCACTATTCGTATGAGTGCTTCTTCACCCTCCTGTGAAATCCTATATTGTGGCAAACGAGGTAGCACAGCTCCCTCCTTGACACTAATCTGAACTAGTGGGATAACCATTTGACCCACATCAGTGTCTGAGGTAGCCCACAAACTTTCAGGAAGCGAAGCCAATGCAATATCCTCTTTAACAAAACAAACTCTTTCAGGCTCAGAGTGATTATCATTCAGAATGACACGTACTCCTTCAGGGGAACATCGTATTGTGGCTATGAAATACTTCAGCATGTCAAGACCCACAATATTATCTGGTGTGTTTGGAGAAAGCAAAAACGGGCATGGAGCACTAAATTTATAGACATGGAATGCAAGTGGTTGTGACAATGGGCTAAGGGAAGGTGTTCCATCGAAACCTATTGAAGTAATTGTTACGCCAGACAGGGGAGCCCTCGGAACCAATTGTTTAGACAGAGCGCTATGAGCAGCTCCTGTATCAACCAGAAACCGATCATTGGAACCCAAAACATGTGCTGTAACATAGGGACCCGTCTGATCTACTGGAACTTCAACTGATTCCTTACCCAATCCTAGGCAATCCTATGCATGAGCAGAATCGTAAAGGTCAGGCTGGACATAATCGGACATCTGATATTGGTTTCGTCTATCAAAAGTGTTTTGACCATTTTGTGTTCGTACATTAGTATTAAATCGAGCACGATCATTCGTATTTCCCCTAGGCCCTGAAAAACTTGAACCATTTCTCCTTTGTCCCCGCCCCCGTGAATTCTGTTGAGCACGCAGCACTGGACAATCAGTCATCCAATGGCCAAACTGCTTACAATACGCACATTGATTAATTGACAAATTCCTACGAGTATAGGGGGTATTCAAAGATCCACGTCCGCCTCTATCATATCCTCTAGAGGACGGACCATAGACTTGAGCTAACATCATTTTCGTTTTCAAATCTTTGGATTTCTTTTCCTTGTTACCTTTCGGTTCTAATTCTTGACGCTCATAATATTGAGCTATAGTCAAAACAGATGCCGGAGAAGATGTAGTCCAAGAACTTTCACTAGCTTTCAAGCGACTAGCTATCCCTGGCAATAAATTTGTGACATATTTATCGACAAACAGATGTCTGCCAGTATCATCCATCAAAGACTGACCGCTAAAATAATGAAAAGCTTCCTTGAAGCGCGTAAAGAAATAAACGGATTCGTCAGCCTTTTGTTTACACGATGCTAAGACAGTCCAATCAATCTTTTTAGGGGGGATAACTGTTTTAAGCTTAGTTAAAATGGCTGCGGGGAGATCTAATATCAACCGATGTGGCTTTTGGGCGGGCTCTCTATCCACATCCATTCGCTCTAAATCCTTCCAGTTAGCACCAAAAGTAGCACGGTCATCAATTTTACGAACAGTTCGCCACATATCTGGTGGCAAAATTAACCCGAAAAACAAGTCTATATCGCATAAGGTCATAGTACAGGAATTTAAAGCGCCTTCAACTTCCTCATAGAAAGCGGCCGGATTTTTACGCGGATCGGGTAACACTGCTTTAAGCGCCATTACATCTGCTCTATTCCAAGGAGTGTACACCCAGTTATAAATAAAATATCCTTTAGCATCAGTAGAGTTTTTATCATCACTATCACCCGCTCCTTTAGGAGGAACATACAAAGGCGCGGCTTCCCGCATAGGTCTCATTTCGACTGGTATTATCTTATCTGTCATGAAGATAGAAGACTGCGACACTCCGGGCAAATTGGGCTGTGCAGCTTCGTCCGTACGCTTTTTCTGCTCCTTCAGGTGAACCACCTCATTTCGTAATTTAACCAATCGTCTAATCGCGTCGTCCACCTGAGAGGAAACAAAAGTACCATCATGTAACTGTTTACGATCATTTGCTATATCATTAGGTTCTAATACTGGAGAATGTTTTCGAAACATTTCTACGACTTCATCAGCAAATGTCTCAACAAAACATAACTGCTCCTTTTCCGACCAGTCCTTCATAATAGCTAAAAGAGTAGGAGCAGAATCAGCACTACGTAATGCTATACGAGCAGCTTGTCTAATTTTGGACGAACGCGCAGTAGTCAACAAGGATCGAGTGACCCGCGCCTTTTGCTGCTCTGTATCAGAATCCCCATCGCCTTTGGCCGGAGCGGATGGAACGACATACGGAGGTGGAGGTCGATCTAATAACAAAAAATCATCTTGCGGTTTATTAAGGACAGGATAGAGAGGCTGTCGGACAGGATACTGGCCAGATACCTGCAACCTATGTTCTTTCTCCTCTCTCTCTTTCAACTCTTTCACTTCTTTCTTTCGCAACTCCAGCGCTTTCTTATACACATTCTTTCGCTGTTCTTTTTCAATCAACGCTTGCTCACGCTTCTCTTGCTGCCGCACTTCTTTTCCCCACATACGCACACATTCAAACATGTCACGTCTAGACCTTCGCTCAAACATACAGCGCTCCACATACTCAATCTTTCGTGCATCAAATGACCCATTCAGTGGCCACCGTAACTCAGGATCCTTTTTGGTGTATCTATGCCATAGTGTGCAGTACATTATGGCAGAAAGACCAAATTTTACATACATAGTTCTATTAGGCGTCCCCTCTGGGGGAGCCGGCTGCGATTCCTCAAGTCATAAACTGGTACCCTTACAAAAGCAGCACAACCTTCGAAGTGCGCTAAAAACAGGCATGCCAAAAATAATGCAAAATATGCAATATTATACACAAAGTAGCGCTTAAGGTACCTGTAGTATGTTGCGCCGTTCAAATCAATTAGTTGAAGAAAAATCTTCGCATTGCCTGCCTATATGGGTTGCAACACATATATACCTACATATACAAATACCAAAAATACAAATTAAACTAGTCTTTTCCAAATACAAATATGCCACAGTAAGTGTTCCTAAAACTACCTTACCATACAAGGGCATCCAAAACCTACAATAGGTGCCACAAAACGGCTCTTACCAATCATAGGATGTCCAGATTCCAACTGCCAAGTTCTAAATTCGACCAAACGGTCACTGCACGGCGAACCAACAGAAGAGATCTCAGTCGAGGACCGGCGCCGCCTGGATGGTCAGATCGGAAAGAAGGGAAGAAACGCCTCGGGTGCCAAGACTCGGGTCTTCTCTGGCAGCGATCGCGTCCTCAGCGAGGTTCCAAACCTTCGTCACAACCAATCCTTCGGGCATCCGAGTCGCCGATGAGCCCCATGTGTCGGGCGCCAATTTGTCGTGCAGGCCTCAGCCAGACCCGCTAGTGCAAGGGGTTCGCCCTTCTCTGCACGAAGTCCTCAGACCAGATTGAAAGAATTTGGCACAAGAACTGGAAAATAGAAAACGTAACGTTTATTACACCTCATGAGGTGGTGCTACGGTTCAAACAGTACCCTTCGGTATTGCAAGAAGTAGCACCCCGAGCTAAGAATGCATGGTTTATTTATACCCACACAGGGGCTCAAAAGAAGGTGGTACAAAGCACAAGAGCAAATTTTATGTACATATAAGGTAATATCGAGAGGCACAATCGATCAGTGGGAGGAGCTAACAGTCTTGGGGGTATCGGCTAACACATTCCAATCTAGGGCTAATGACTAACAGATGTGAACCCTAACGGCCAGCAGCAAAACAAGGGGACGCTAATAATAGCCTGTTGCTGGGCAGATTCAAGTGTCATGGACAGGAAGATAGGACAGAGCACATGGTCGGCACGAGGTAGCATGTGGCAGACAAAATGGCTGCCATGAATAGAAAATGGAGTCCGTTAAATGTCAAGATAACGGCTAGAACTAAAATGTCTTTCGCTAATGCTCAATCCAATCGCTGTTAAATTACAACATTGGGATAGGGTAGATTGAAGTGGGATTAGATTGGAGTAGATTGGGTGGAGTGGAGTGGGATATATTGGGTGGATTGGAGTGAGGTAAATTGGAGTGGGGTAGATTGCAGCGAAGTGGGGTGGAGTATATTGGGGTACTTTGGAGTGGAGTGGGACACTCACAACAGAGACAACACATTTCCAATGGAAATTGCTATTACATTTGCACCGAAATATGGTTCTACTGAACATAAATGAACATGTGTGCAAATGTAATCACCTAGTATATTTATGTGTTTTGATCGTAATCAAATATTTGTTTCCACCACAAAAAAAAGTGCTTCATTTGTACTGATTTTGATATATTCTAAAACATCAGCACAGTTCTTTTTTTGTGCTAAAAAAAAACGTACACCATCTTCTCTTACATGGATATTAAGCAGGAGTGTTCCATAAATTCTCTCACTTTGAAACCAGAGAAGGAAAAGTAACCACCAAGCTATCTCGAAAGAGAGAGCTTGACATTTGACCTCTGTCTTTGAATGCGCAGCAAATGTGACAAGATAAGAACAAGATTTAAAAGGCCTGTTAACAGAAAGTGAGTATGTGGAAGAATGTAGTAAACAGGATTTGGACAACAGGATGGAGAAACTCAAGCTGAACAGCCTAAAGCAAATAAAGCAAGCAAATAGGAAGCAGAAATTGTGAGTTACAAACCACAAAACCAATTGTTAGCAACGGGCGGAATGTATTCCCAGGCCTTTTTTTCTGAATGTCCCAAAGATGTCTTTTGTCTGGTGCACTGTGATCTAAAAAGTGCCTCTGAAGGCGGTGAGCAGTGGAAGGACACTGTGCAAGAGAGGCAGTATATGGGCCATGCTTCAGGGTAGGATCAAACATACAAAGCCGGCACTCGCTGACCTAAGAGAAGCATGGAAATGAATGACGAGGAAGCCAACCAATAATAAGCAATGGCCTGGCTCCATAGTCCCTGTAAGTAAACAAAATATCATAGGGAAGTTTTAAACTATACAGTGTGGAGGGTGTGGGGTCAAACTGTCAGAGGCAAGGATTCCCAACAAAGAAACGGAAGGGCATAATACAACTGAATATGCCTCCAAAACATTTAGGGGCACCAGAGTGAAGGCAGGAGAGTGTTTAAGGAAAGGGCAAGGATGTATCTTGCCTTTACCACACAGGACCTTTACCACACAGTCTTTTCCACCTACACCACACAGGTAAGTATTTTTACATTCACCACGCAGGTAATTTTTTTTTAAAATAACACATTTTCAGGGTTTAGGGTTGGGAAGAGGTAAAGTGACGTGAGGGTGGCTTGAGGGATCATGGGGGTAAAGGGAGATGTGGGTGACTTCAGTGCTCGACTTCAGTGCTCAGGGGTAGGTAGAAGTAAAGGAATGGTAAGGGTGACTTGAGGGTTCAGATTTGGGTAGAGTTAAGAGGAGTTGAGGGTGACTTGAGGGTTCAGGAGTGGGTAGAGGGCAAATGTGACTTAGGGGTGCAATGGTGGGAAGAGGTAGAGGGAGGTGAGGGTGACTTAAGGGCTCAGGGGTGAGTAGATGAAGGGAGGAAAGGGTGACTTGAGAATTCATGTGTATTTAGAGGTAAAGGGAGGTGAGGGTGAATTGATGGTTAAGGGATGGGTAGAGTAAAGGGAGGTAAGAGTTGTCGTGTCCACCCCAGCTCTGCAGCATGTAAATAACAACGCCATACACAGAGCTCTGTAGCACACATCTTTATTCTTCGGCATGCAACTGTTAACTGAACGCACTACGTCATAAACTTTATTGACCACACCCAAATACCTCCCATATGAATATGTAACTTTGTAAGGAGTCCCCCGTATACCACAAGGGCCCTACTGAACATGAACACATGACACTACATCTCCCCCTTTGGTAAATAAAAATTACGGCCAAAATATATACATTAGAGTTCCTCAATGAGTTGTCGAGGTGCTAGCACCTATCTTCCAGAGTGAGTAGTACGAGGTGAAGGAGTTGCACTTGGCACTTAGGTGGACTGTGTCACTCGTAAGGCTTGGAGCCGACGAACTTCGAACCAGACGCTTGAAATGTGACAAGTCTCTCGTAATGGACTTTCCAGGATGTTGAGCGATCACCATATGTCCTTTACTTGTCACAACTCTCAATTGATCAGCATCAAACGAAGCATCAGTCAAGTGCTTCCATTTTTGTTTTACTAGGACCCGGTCTACTTCTTTGAAAACTGTGTCCCCAATGCATCTGTTCTTATCTGCATAGGCCTTCATCTTACTTTTGAGAGAAGTGTCAGTGACACAAATTTCATCAGTGTCTATTACTTGACTCGTGGTCCATTGTGATAGCTGTGTCCCAGTGTCTTTCTCAAACAGCAGCATGGTAAGGCTTTCATTTGCGTAGAATGGGGAGTTGACTTGAAGGCACGAAGGGCTGAACATAAGGCTGTGTCAGAATGTTCACCCAAAGTGCTGTTCCTTTCATGGTGGGTGACTCCAGCCCCATTAGCTATGTCATAATATGACTAACTGGTGATGAGACATTATGAGAGAGATATTCTGGTACTTTTATGTGCTCTTGCAGCGGGCTAAAATGGCACCTTATCAATAGTTGTACTATACAGGAGCCTTTTGTGGGGTTCCCTATATGCATGTACTCCCTAACGTAATAGGATGTTCCATAGAGTTAGTGGCAGTCAGGGCTTCTGTCTCCTACTTCCTTGCCTGTCCCCCTTCACTGCTCACTTTTCAAGGTTGGAACAGGTCTGGGGTTGTTTCGAGTGGATCTGGTCTGGCGACTTTGGCTAGACTGTTCCTATTGAAGCAGGACCAAGTTTGATTTGCATACAGTTTGTCTCAGGTGACATAGTGGGCAAAAAATGATGGACTATAAAGCAGTCATATAATTACCACTTTCAGAGACTAATTCAAGTACTAGACCTGTCACTTTTTAGTTTATGTGATTGAGAGCAAGTAAATGCTTGCTCTATATTTGGCGTGAGCAGTCTCCTTGGTATTCAGGTGAAGATGGCTAAGATGGCTGTGCCTATCTAAGTTTGAGGGAATAGATGGGAGCCCAGAGCGAACCAACGTTCTCTTTTGATCAAAAATTTAAAGTTTTCTTCCATTTATGGAGAAATCATTCTTTCTGGCCCCTTGTGCCCAATTGTTTTATTAAAGGTAAATAAATTCTAAACTTCCTAATTCTAAACAATGCTGACTTCAGTGGCACGTCTACAAAAATAGCTTTTTCCAGCCCCCTACCCCAAAATAAACATGCTATGTAAAAAATGGATGAAAGGTAACTTGTGATATGGCACAATACTGTCCTCTATGAGTTCTGGTGACATTTGTTCAGCCATCAATACAGTCTTTCACAATATACCAGTAAAGAGACTTTGTCACTATTGAATTTCTAGCACTGCACTGTTGCGGTCTGCTTCCTTTCTCAAAAATCGTTATTTCTAAGAGGCAATGAAGCCTTTTTAATTAGTTCTGGGGGCGGAGTCAAGATGCGGGATGATGCCGCCAGGTGAAGGAGGCAGCACGAGGAGCTCCCTGCGCACCACAAAACTATGAGTGAAGGCGATTCTAAAACTTAGAAAATACTGAAATTTAAAAGTCGGATGGGAAAAAGGAAAAACGCTTATGCCTTGTGTGAAGTCTGTGGACGAAACGCTCAACGGAATTATGAGAGGTCACAGCACAGCGCTGCATTGTGACCAGTAGAATTCTGCGAACTTTGCAAAAACATTAAGGATGTTAAAACGTCACACGACTTACTGAACATTGCCGACTCTGATGTTGCAGATTCTCAGTCGATTGAGAGAACGGACCCTGCCGGCGTGGAGGCTCCTACGAATTTGCTTGTTGCGAGCCCGCGGGATCAGCTGGGCGGGTCTCGGCTCACCTGTGGCTCAGCTGTACGGAAATTCCGCCGAAGAACGGACGCTGAGGTCAGCGTCCGAATTGAAGCTGAAACCCGGCATGATGGCGCCAAAATTGAATACCCGCGCCACTCGGACAGTGAAAGGGGTGAAAACGGACGTCCCCAGCACGACTTCTGCAGTTAACTCCAAGGTAACGACGGGGGGTCCTCTAAATTATTGTAATATCAAAGCGGGTGCGGCCACAGCGAGTAAAAACACAAATATTCATGGAAGCCCTCCGACGGCTGCCAAACAACTGCTTTGTCCGTCTATGCCCGACATTGAGGGCTGTAGTAGTAAAACATCGACCAACTGCATGGAAGAGCTGGACAATGCTAACAAAAATCAAGGAGGGTTGGCAGAGTCAGATAGCAAGGAACAAGAAATAATAACGTTTTATGCAACAATTGCAATGTTAGAAAATCAACAGAAAGAGGATAATAACCAAGGTGTGCCTAATCCACCGAAGGCTTATGAGGAAGATACACAGGTAATTAATATATGTGAACCTAATACTGAAGTTGTTCCTGCTCTCATCACTGGAGATGCTATCAATAATATAAATGACCACGAAAACAAAAGAGGGGCAGACAGGGTAGACGAATTAACTAAGAAACATGATGACCCTGTAATGACTCTGACTCTGATTCCAGACACTCTCGATCTTGCTAGCATAAAGATTAATATAAAGGCTAACGGCAATGCTGTTGAGTCTACAGATACAGAGAAAGCTACCCGGCTACTATCAGATTTAGCTACGATTGGGCTGGGGGTCGAGAAACAAGTCTGTGGTCTACCAATTGAAAATAGTGGTACTGAAGCAATTCTTACTGATGAAGCAGAGCTGGCAGAAGAGAGTCTAAATGCTGAATATGAAGAAGTGCCGGATGAGGAAGAAAGTGAGCAGGCATCTACACATAATAGATCAAATATTACTAAGTTATCTGGGTCAAGGAAAGCCAAAATGAAAGCTAAAATCAAATTGAAGAAAACTGCTAGCAAATCTATGTTTAAAGATCCCCCTGTAGTTAAAGCTGGGCGAAAAGCGAATATAGATGACAGTCCTCTAAGAAAATGGATTAAAGCAAAAGGTGGTGTTAAAAATATGGCTTTGAGGCTATCAGGAGGGAGTCCTGAAGAGGATTTGAACCCAGGGGGTAAAACGACATCTTTGAGATCAGGAAAATCGGGTTCACTAACCCCAGAGGTAGCCGAAATAAACATGGATTTAATAACACCACATATGATTATCGGCGTCAGGGACCTTGATTCAGCAACTGCTACAAAGATCAGTACTTAATTTCCTACGGATTCTGCGGGAGTTACTAATGATCTAGCAGCTAATATTTCTGCCAGCTCACAAACAAACGCCCTAAGTTACAGTACTGTGTCAATGGAAACAGCATTAGATACTAGAGTAGCGGGTGCATCAGCTGGACTAAACAAGGATAATGTGAATGTAGATTGCAGCCTCTCTCTTGTCAACTCTTTGACTGTAAACCCTGACCCTATCGTAACACCATGTTCTATACGGGAACAAACAAAACAACAGGAAACAGGTAGAGGAGACCACTCAAGTATCTCCTCTATGGACTTGATTATGCAGACCCTTATGGCCCAAAGACAGGAAGGCCAACAACATTTCTTGTAATTAAGAGAGGACAACACCAAATTGCAGGCGTTTGTGGGTGAAGTGTGTGAAAAACTAGGCGGGGTAACACAGGACATGGAAGAACTAAAACAAAGAGTGGTGGAAGTGGAAGAAGGGGCTACTCGATCTGAAAAACTAACTGACTCTCATGCAATACGAATATATAAACTTGAAGCTAAGGTGGAGGATATGGAAAACAGGGCACGAAGGCAGAATCTTAGACACTTCGGAATCCTGGAGGGGTCAGAGGGGGCAGATCCCAGGTCCTATGTAGTTAACCTATTTCAAAAGGCATTTGGTGATTTATCGGACTGGGACTGGGATTCCCAATTACAGTGAGTCCACAGGCTGCCCCTCATCCAAAAGAACAAGGATAACAAATTTCCCAGACCTTTTTTGATTTATTTTGGTAATTTTTTGTTGCGACAAGCAGTGTCTCTTAAAGCTAAGCCTAACAACCCGGTTACTATTGATAACATTACTTTTTTTGTACGCTCGGATTTGAGCAAAGGTACTATGGACAGGCGCTGGGAGCTTCGCAAGTTGATTGATCCTTTTAAAGCTATTGGATGTGTGGTTTATTTGCAGGAGCCAGCCCGCCTTAAGGTGATCAGAAAGGGACAATCATATTTTTTTGTTGATCAAGCAGAGGCGGCTCTGGCTTTAGAAAAATTTAGCATTTGAAAGGGCAAAATGAAAAAGCATCTGTGGCTAGGATGTCTAATTTTACAGGCTAGGCAGTCTGTTCTAGTCTGTTCAATATAGTTCGTTCTATATTAATAATAACATTTAAATAAACAAATGAAAGCATAAAGGGATGTAATGTTAAGTTTACCCATTATTTCCTTTTTTCTATGTAACTTGTTTTTTGTCTATTGTATTTTCTTTTTCTTTCTACTCACTAACAAAAGGAAGATTTGATTTTGGCGGTGAACAGGAGTTGTTCTTGTGTCTGCCACTTCGCTGTGCTGCCACTACAGCGGCAGCAAGGTATAGAGGGGTGCTCCCCCTTCAGGGACTTTGGGGTGGGTAGGGTGGGAGGATCTGTAGTCAAGGGTGGGTTAAAAAAATGGGAAAAAAGTATTGCAAGAAGTAACGATGGTCAATTTTGGCAAAAGTAAGCTATATTTTTCTAAAGAATTCGGTGTACAGAGAAAAACTAAAAATATGAATATAAGATATGTTTATGATTAGGTTTCTTGTGTGGAATGTTGCTGGTCTCAATAGCAAACAGAAGAGGAGATTGGTACAAGAGGAGATAGACATGTATAAACCCCATTTCACGTTTATGTCAGAAACACACAGTGGCTATCAGGACAGAAAATTGCTGTCCCAAATGGGGTATGAGCTGGTGGTCTGTTCAACTTTGGGAGCTTCTATTAGAGGGGTGGCGATTTTAAAACAGATACAGTTAGGGATTGAAATAATTAAATCTGCATCTGATGCACGGGGTAGATGGGCCATTGTACAAGTCCAATTTTGCCTAAAGAGACTTGTTTTGTGTTTGGTATATGGGCCTAATATAGATGATCCTAAGTTGTATGAACAGCTAAGTATAGATTTACTGGAGTGGGAGGGGGAGATATTGGTTATGGGGTATTTTAACTGTGTAATGGACTATAAAATAGACTCTACTGGACATGGTACTCCCAAGAGGATGCGTAAGGTCAGAGCTGCAATTTTGGAGCTTGGTAGATTGCATAACTTAAAGGATATATGGCGCTCGAAGTTTCCTAATGTAGCAGAATACACGTACTATTCGGCGCCACATAGAACTTGTTCACGAATAGATATGGTGTGGGCAACGGATCAAATTGTTGCTAACTGTAATATGGAATTATGCCCGAGGGTCACATCTGACCACAACCCGATACTATTAGAATTTGAAATTAGCGACCAGAGGCGGGCAACTCGACATTTTACATTTCCAAGGTATCTATTTACAGATATTCAGTTTGTCCAATTATTAAAAGATCACATTAATGAATTTATAGAACTGAATATTAACACGGCTAGGATCAATGTAGTTTGGGATGTTTCTAAGTGTAGCATAAGGGGCTTTGCCCAGCAATATATTTTAAGGAAAAATGCTGAAATTCGCAGAGACACGAAGTTGACTACTTCTAATATTTTGCAAGTGGAACAGCAGTTAGCAGAGTCTACCTTACAAGGAAAAACAAGTATTGAAGAGTTAAGAGTCGAGCTGCTAAAACTACAATCAGCTGCTAAAAGGATCTTAAGAGAAAGATATAGTGTAAAAATTCATAATTTCAAATTGGCCCAATATGAAGGGGGGGATAGAATTGGCAAAGTACTAGCATATAAGGTAGCTGACAAGCAAGCTAGAACAAGGATTAAAACAATTAAAGGTTCTGACTTGCGTAATTACGATCAGCCAGAACACATTTTAGACCAATTTACTAAATATTACAGAAACATATACACACCAGTCAATATTCCTACCAAGGCTAAAATACACCAGTATCTGAATAAACATATGTCTACACAAAGGGATATTGAAGCTGGCACACAACTCAACTCCAAAATAACACTAACTGAAATAAATAAGGTTATTTTAGCCTTACCTTCGGGAAAAGCTGCTGGTGAGGATTGTCTACCTATGGCGCTGTATAAAATCTGCTCACAAGAACTACTTCCACTTTTAGAATCAGTAATAGATTCCTTAGCGGAGTCACGAACGGCCCCCACTTCCTGGAAAATAGCCAAAATAGTATTTTTCCTTAAGAAAAATAAACCTCCGGAAGAATGCGTCTCCTATAGGCCGATTTCTCTAATTAATTCTGACGCAAAAGTTTTTGCAAAAATGTTAGCAAATCGTTTAGCCCCTATTATGCCGGATTTAGTAAATATTCAGCAGCATGGGTTCATGCTGGGGAGAGACACCACGGCCCATGTAAACATGGCAATTACTGCATTTGATGTAGCCTCAACTACTCTCACCCCACTCGGAATGGTCATGTTAGATAGAGAAAAGGCATTTGACCGAGTGGGGTGGGAGTATTTGTGGGAGGTGTTGAAGAAGATCAGTATCCAGGGACAATATCTAGATTGAGTACGCTCGTTGTATGACAATCCAATGGTCAAGATCAGTTACGGGGGAATTGAGTCGGCAAACTTTGTGATAGAGAGGGGCACAAGGCAGGGCTGCCCTCTGTCACCTCTACTTTTTGCCCTCTCTCTGGAGCCATTCCTAAATGCACTGCTTGCTCAAGATAACATCACCCCAATAGAACATGGCGGGAAGAGCTTAAAAATAACTGCCTTCGCAGATGACATAGCGGTATACACAACTGACTTAGTGAGAGCCATTCCAGTAATAATAAAAGAAGCTGATACTTTTGGAGACATGGCTGGATACAAATTAAATGTAGGCAAGACGCAGGTTATTGCTAACTATAAACCTACGGAGCCTATTTCAGGTCTATGTCAAAGTGCGACGTATTTAGGTATCAAGCTAGCAGCCAATATTGACAGAGTAATAACATTGAACTACGATTCATTGCTAAAAGAAATTACTCTAACTTTAAGAAAATGGCACAAGATACCGCTTAGCTGAGTGGGGCGTATAAATTTAATAAAAATGATCCTGCCTAAGATATTATATCTATTTAGAACCATCCCTTTGCAACCTAACAGACTTTTTTTTAAAGAAATTGGAAGGTGTTTGCAGTAGTTTTGTGTGGGGTTATAAAAAAGCCGTAGATCTATGAAACTTTTGGAGCTATCAATCTAAAAGGGGGGTTTAGCGTTCCCCGATTTTAGGTTATTTTTTTTGCCACCTTTTTTCGTTGCTTACGTAGCTTGCTGAAAGATGAGCGTTCGCTATTTTATCATCAGTTTATGCTGGGATCTAACTGCAATCAATTTTTATTTCGTGTCCACGATCCTAACTACTACAAAAGAGTAAAATTTAAGACTGCGAGACATATCAAGAAAATCTGGGACCAAATTATGACCATAGATAAGATCTCCTTTTTTAATGCTGAACTCAGAATATGGGGCAACCCAGGATTACCTGGAATTTTTTCAGACGGGATAGGGAATCTTTGGGCCGGACATGGTATTAACTCTTTGGGTGACTTATATGGCCCAAGTGGCTTTCTAGACTTTGATGTATGAAAATTGAAGAAGTGGCCCATTCAGATACGTTAGCTTGTTTATACTCAGATAAAACAAAATCGCTTATAAGCATGGGCTATGGATATTTGAGTTTAGGTAAACAAGATGATAGTGGGAAAATAGCGGCCAAATGGTCGACAAGATTGGGAATAAATATCAAACAGATCTCATTTTCACTATGTCAAATAAATCGGGTTGTGCAATCTTCTAATCTGAGATTGCAGCTATATAAAACTATCACACAGCTATACTATACGCCTCAAAGGATCTCTAGTTGGGCATCAGGAAATCAATCAACTGATCGTAAAAAATGTCCAAAATGCGATATGGAAGCAGCAGGCATTGAACATATGCTCTTCTCCTGTCCAGAGTTAATTTCATTCTGGAAGGGGATAACCGACGTTTTGATCAGGAAGCAAATAGCTACACCATTGCTTTCGGCGCATTTGATATTACTAGACATACAAGATGTTTGTTGACCACATAAAGATTTGTTAACTATATTATATGCCTGCGCTAGGTTAGTCATAGCTAGAACCTGGATTTCTAAGGATCCTCCGAAAGTAATTGAATGATGGACTTTGATAACTGAAATAAATGCAATGGAACTTTCATTAGCAAGACTTAGAGGCCCTAAGGCTTTGATTAGGAAGGAAAAAATTTGGGGAACTTATTTTTTTTTTTATTGTGAAACTGATGTTACAAAGGTTTTATGAGACCAGTTTAACTACCATGTCAACATTTTGTATAATACATTTTTGAAAGTATATTATGTTTTTCTCTGTCTCAGATGTCAATTGTTAGCTTATGTTGTTCCAATCTTATATGTATTTGCTATATTATGTAAATGTAATGAAAATGTTCTTCTTGCAATATCAATAAAAAATTTTTTTTTAAAAAGAAGCCTTTTTAATTAGTGTTTCCACTGTCTCAGGGGGTGCCTTAGGGCTCCTCCCTGAGATCAATTCTGTTTCATATATACATCTGCCCACTAGCAGTTATTTTTTTAATTTTATGGTTACACCATACTCTCATATGCAAATGACACACAACTTATTATTTCACTCACCTAAGATTCTGGTCATCATGTGAATAAGCTTAAACTCTGCCTCTCTGAGGTCGTAAAGCAGATGGGCCTTAATTGCCTCAATCTTAACAGTTGAAAAAACGAGGTTATGGTAGTGGGGAACCACTCCAATGTTTGGTACCCAGCTGACTCTTTGGGAACGTTTCCCACCTGAAACCAAAGATTAAAAATCTAGGCATGTGACTTGACCAAATCTGAGCTTTGACCATCTGGTGGTCCAGACCCCATCAGCCAGTTGCTGTTACTTTGGGAATCTGAGATGCTTGAAGAAAGTTCTCTTGTTTCTTCCATCATTGGTCAAGAAAGCCATAGTCCAGGCTTTGGTCTCCAGCACCTGGACTAAAGTAATGTACTCTACCTTGGTTTATACCAGACACTTTTTAAATGTCTAGAGACTGCCCGCGTGCTTCTGAACTTCCCCAAACATGTCTCTGTTATGGCTCACCTTAGAAACTTGCAGTGGCTGCCAACTGGCAAACTGATCCAATTCAGGACCTTGTGTTTTGCCTAAAGGGCTTTCTCAAATACAGGACTGAACTAATGCCACTGCCTAATAAGGCCCTACATGCCTGCGAGGCTTCTCAACTATTCCAGTTCTTTACTGGTCATGCTCCCCAGAATCAGCAAAGTGTCCTTCAGATATTTAGCCTTCAAACTGTGGAACAGCTTCCCAATTCAACTTCGAAAGTGCCCTATTGAAGGAAGCATCAGGAAACCTCTCAAAACCTGCCTTTTCTAATTACCACCTCTATACATCTGTTAGCACCTCTCAAGACAGGATCCTAGCGCCAGAACACTACATTTTGCAGCCACTATATATGTATGAGATCTATATATAAATATGCATAGTTATAGTACATTCATAGATGTCAAGTTAAGAATAGTAAATGTATGCTTTGCAATATATATGTAACCTTACAACACAATAATTTGGTAGTCATAGTTTGCCTGCAATATTCTTCTGGATAGATATTAACATTCACAAATTTCTGACATTCAATCCCTGGGGTGTGCAGACCTGTATCTGATCCCTAATAGCATTTCCTGGTGTATTGAGTGTTAGAAGTTAGCCTGGTATATGATGTCCACTATTTTAGTGGGCACCTTGCACCAGTCTAATCGACCCTTATTGATGGTAGGTTATAAAGTCAACCTTATAGAAAGCTACCCTAGTGGTAGCTGTGGAGAGCAGCCTTCAGGCTAAGACTTGGAGACGAGTTAAACAAGTTGTTTTACCATTTATAATCTCTTGAGTACCAAATGAAAGCACACCACACAAGGTATATATCAAATATATATGTATTTATTCTAAACACAACCCCTCTGCACTCTTTATGAGGTCAGAGGTAAAAGTACAATAAAAGGAAGTTAATTAGCATATGATAAGTTGCACAGTATACGTTTTGCCCTAGCGGCCTCACAAACCATATACTAAAATAGTGGTATAAGAACCACGTGAGAGTTAGAAAGCAGGCCTGGGGCCTGTGGAATCGCTGGGGCTACTCAGAACAACCAACGGTTAGGATGTAGGAGGCCCACGGGAGACGCGTGCAGTGTCTAAACACAGCCGCTGGTTACCATTGACTTTCTATGGGAAACAAACATGTTACAATTTTAAAGATTAAGGGAACAAGGAGGTAAACTGCGATGGAACCCTTTTTGACTAGGACACTTGGAGAGTAAATACCCACGGGAGCAGCAGAGTACTCATGTTACCTCACCCAGGGAAGCCGGATGCATAGGTGTCTTTTCGTGTCGGGTTTCATCGTCGATTCCAATGGAGAGCTGCGAAGAAGTGCTGCAGGCAACCAGAGGAAAAGTGTCCGGGTGGATCCAAGGGTGGATCGGAGATGGGAAGAACCTGAAAGCAGAGGAGACAGAGTCTGGGCCACTAGCCAGTGACCAGGGCGGCGATAGAAAGATGCCACCAGATGTCGGGTGATTTCAGGTGAAAAGGTGAAGTTTGTTTCTTCAGCCACGAGGTCCAGGAGGCGTTGACGATGACCAGGTGCTGGATTCGAGCTGTCCCACGAAGAATCTAGTTGACTGCGGTGTCCGTATCCGGATTGGACCCAACAAGCCTTGGCAAACGCAACTCTTTTGCAGGGAAGTTGGAGCAAGCCTGGAGCAACCAGGAAAGCAAGTTAAATCACAGGTTGGTCTTCTTGGGGGCTCACTAGCCAACAGATTAGGAACCGCGAAGACATGTCGAGCTGAACTGCACAAAGCGGGCCCACAGGACACTCTTGGAGTGTGGGCCTCTGAGCTTCGGTGCTAAAGGTGCTCGGGCTGGGGCTTCAAGCACCCCTATGCACAACTTCGGGATACCTCGGGAAGTCGGGGCAGGTAGTAAAATGCATGATGTCCAGGAGATCCGGTCCCACGTCTCTTGTGACGGGTCTCAGCTTTGCTGGGAGCGAAGGTCATGGTCAGAGAGGTCTGGAAGTCTGTGTCCGGCAAATATGCTGTTGGTGCCTGTTTGAACAGGGTGGTCACTCCTTGACCACAAGGGAGATTTCTTCTGTGTTCCAGTCGAAATGGAATGTCGAAGGTCCAGGATATATGTTGCAGAGTTTCGTCCAGGGCAATCTAAAGTCCCAGGGACTGGGGTTCTATACTTATAGTAAGTTTAGGGGTTGGACTAACTCTAAGGTCCCTCCTATGGGTGGACCTGGGGAGGATTATAATGCACTTAAGAGTATATGGTATGGCTATATCATAGAACAGCTATAA
Organism: Lissotriton helveticus; assembly: GCF_964261635.1. Lineage (NCBI taxonomy): Eukaryota > Metazoa > Chordata > Amphibia > Caudata > Salamandridae > Lissotriton > Lissotriton helveticus. Next base: position 1,006,361,661 of record NC_136057.1, on the reverse strand, counting down.
GGAGATGGATCCAAAAGCTGCAGACGGCCTCAGCTCATGCTAGGGCACCCTCTCACATAAAACCAAGCACTCTGCCTCCAGGATTGTCGAGGTCTGCCATAGAAGTGGCTTATAGGTGAATATGTGTCTATATATGTATATAGATATAGGTATACTATATCTAAGTAAGGGGCAATTACACCACCTTACCCAGGCTGTAAGACCAGACCTGTAGTGTCAGTTTGGAAGGCAAACCAGGGGTGGCACAATACATGCTGCAGCCCCTGGTAGGCCTAGGGTGCACCTATGCCCTGGGTACCTATGGTACACTATACAGGGGCTCACAAGGGGGACCCAGTAACCAATCTGGTATGTACCTAAAGTACATGGTATCAATTTAGAGAGTGAACAGCTAGGCTGTGGGCCTGATTAGCAGGACCACAGCCATACTAAAGTCGAAAAAACAGAGAATCACAGCAAAAAGTGGGGGGAACCATAGGAAGCAGACCCAACTCTCCTACATTGAGAATCCGAAAAGCCTGCAGCATTTGGGCTTCCTTTTTAGGATGAAGTCACAGAATTATACTGGTGGACAGACGTATTTTGGGTTCTGATCCATGGGGGTTTTAGGACCCTATCTAGTAATTAAAACTAAGTAATCCTGTGTTTTATCGTTCTGCTTCTCCAAAGTGTGTTGAGCATCATTTCCATTACCCCCTTGGCGCTGTTTGGTGTTGGAGAGTTTAATGACGGGTTTTCCTAGTTGAATATTACTCCTATGGCAAATCATCTGGTTACCAACCCAAGAGATCTGTTTTTCCCCAGACATCTCCTCAAGTTGCCTCGGGAATCCAGATAATGCTCGAAATGTTGCAGATTTGAATGTCATTCCTTCTAAGACACTCCTAAAATATCTCCATCCTAATCCTGCTTTTCAAAGAGTTTCCACACAGATATGGTATCGCAAGTTCCAGCAACACACCTTAGTACTGCACATGTATGCAAGTACCTCAGTAGTTCGCACGAAGTGTACTAATAAAGCAACAATATACAGAGGACCTAGAAGAGAGCCAATGGTACAGAGAGCTGAATAAGTACAGGAGAGTGCTTCATTAGTGCCTCAGAGTACCGAGTGCTACGTAAAAGTATCTAGCTAGCAGCAATGGAGAGTCTGGTATCTTATAGTGGCCCTATGGGCTACAAAGCTAATAGGGTCTTATTGCCAGTAAGGATCCTCTTCCTTCCCAGGGGCTTAGAGAATTGATGCAGAGTCCTTTCCGCAGTGCTGTTGAATATGGCATTTTACATGCAACCTGTGAGTCTGATTCCAAGGGTGGCACAGATAAAGAGCATCTTAGAATAGAGAGAACTAAATAGAAAGCCTCTCCCTCTGATCACAGTTTGGAAATGAGGGTTCTAGACAAGCTAATCGTCATATTCTTAGCACAGATTACATTTAAGGGGCAACCATCACTGAAGTCCTCTCAACCATGTTGCATGGCCTCAGCGCCTTCTTCACCTCACAGGACAGTAAGTCATAAAAAAAAGAAACAATGTTCCTCCCCCATCCAAGGAGGTCCTTTATCTCTTAATGAAAGTAATAGCTCCTGGCCCCCTCGCAAGGAGCACAGAAGAAAGGCCTCTTGTTCCTGAGGTCCTGCCTTGCAGACACCTAAGCATCTACGACAAAACCTGGTCATTCTCAGGTGACTAGAATATAATTGATTTGAAAAATGGATAGCAGCAAATAGCTCTGTTCAGTAAATGTTTCCCATGTGTTTTATTATTATTATTTTTCAGGGTTTTTATTTTGTGTACTAATTATAATGATTAATATTTTCTTTTATAGATGAATATGTATGTACGTTAAATTGACATAATTGCTGCTGAAACGATGATGTGGTATAGTAGTGTGTTTGTTAGTGTGTTTCAGTTATGACACATTTGTATATAAAACACCATTTTAGACTCACTCCTGCTTCCCCCACTGCATTCATCTTCTCCCCACAGGCTCTGCAGAGCTCCGTCAAGCTGACATGTAATAGCTTATTTCCACTGTTATGATTATAATGCTTTTGATTAACTCTTCCTTGTTCCCTATAACTTGTAGCATATGTCAAGGTCCCTTCTGCTGCCTTCCATAGTGATCACTAATCTATCCATTCGCTGAAAGTGTCATTGTCCAAATGCTTCAGATAGGTTAGAACATCTCCAGATGGCATTAGCATAGAGGGAGTTCAATAGGTTTTAGAAATGGGATGTTGCTTATGTGTTAAGGTATTGGCTTGCATTTTTCTTGTGTCCAGATATGCTAAAGAAATTATACTTTCACTCACCACAATGTTTTCACAGTTTCTCTAATCAGTAAGAATTGTGTATAAGAACCCCTTGATTTTGAGGGTGAGCCAGATTTTGGGAAGACTTTCGTATGCTGCTAGGGACACTGCCCAATTCCTTCTAATTTGCTGCACATTTGGGACTTAGAATAATTTCAGATGTTTACATACCCTGTATATTTTACATTTGAGAGCATTTGTGACGCTTATTTTTTTATTTTGTAGTAAAACTCTTTAACTTTTATTTGATCACAAACTCAGTTATTGAGTGGGCTCCTTTACTTATCTGAACTGTTTTTTAAAAAGTTTATAAAAAATGTTTATTAGCATTTGATGTAAGGCAAATAAATGAAAGCACAATCAAGTGAAACATTTTAATTAGAAGAAAAACGTTAAAACAACTATAAATAGAAAACGAAGAAGATAAATGAAAAAATATCATTTGAATAATTATATGAATACAATATCATTGCTAAAACATAAGTGATAAAAATAAAATAATAACAGAATGTATAACAGTTGACAATAATAATGATAAGAAATCATGGGGGTTTGGGTGCTTCTTCAATCCGAGGATCATGTGTGATTGTCAATTGTGCTGAAGAGTTCAGGAAAGTTGTCCCAGGTAACCAGAGAATGTCTCTTTTAATGGCAAGTGATTTTGAGTTGACATATGCTCTGTCTAACCTGTGATTTTAGCAAACACTGTACCACCATTCTTGAAAAGGTAAACTTGAGAAATCTTAACATGATTTAGTTATCTGCAGAAATGCTACTGCAAGAAGTAAATCAAATCTAATAATTCTATCATAGTCAGGGGCATAACACAGGCCCCCGCAGCCCACACAGTGCGGGGACCCCCCTCTGCACTGTACTCACGCCGGAGAGCTCCGTATTAAATCCGGAGCGAGGCCCCTCTGTTTACATTGCACGGGCCCCTTCAACTTTCGTCACGCCACTGAGTAGTGAGAAGACCAGTATTCTGAGAGGCTACGTAAAAATACATTTTTTAAATTAAAAGGAACTTGTGTGTTAGAAATTGTATTTATCTGCTTCCTGGCCCTCATCAAAATTGATATGCAGAGGTGCATTCAAAGAAAACGTGTTTGAGGTCAAAGGGAGAGACGTTGCAAGACCAACAGGAAGGGGAAGAAGTGTGGCTTATCTTTTGTAAAGTGGTAGGTGTAATCAATACCTGTTTAGGGAAATAAATAGCAGTAACGGTATCTTCTGGTAAGTGAACATAAGCAGCATGTATGGCAGATATTAATAAAATCTATTTAGCTGAATACAAAGAAGGGAAGGGAAGGAAAAGAGTTGTTGAGTTTGTGTAAAAAAAGACAAGAATCCTTTTCAAAAAGTTGATTAATCCATTTTAGACCTTTCAAATGCCAAGCTTTCCAAAAAACGTTTTATGACTGATTTTAACATATTTATTATGCCATATTGGGGACTGGAGAAATTGTTCTTTGGCATCATTATGGAGGATAAAATGGGGGGACGCCGATCGGGATGGCAGCGTGAGCCTGCAGCTCCGCGCCTGGTCCCGCAATTATCCTGGGATACCTCGCTTCCGAGCTGGCTGAAGCTCGGGAATTCTGCCTACAGCACCAGACAAACGGCGGAGCACGACTGTGGGCCAACAGGTAGTCGACAGCGGAGACGAGACCCGATATCGGAGCCCTGAGGAGCAGCGCGAAGAACAGCAAGATGGCGGTCGCCCCGACCTGAGGAGGCTGAGCGGCGGGGAGCGGTGGACCGCAGCTGCGGTGTGGCGGAGGCGGCTGCCCGAGGACTCTGGAGAGTGAGGCCCTCATAGTGTGGGGACTGGAGGCTGTGGGGGCGATACGGGGCGCTGACTGCCGCTTCAGAGACTTGCGAACTGGGAGCCCATCCCCCGACCTCCGGACCCTGTGGCCATTTGCGAGGGGTCCTGGCCCACGGCAGCACCCGGAGATCCCGCGGCAGCTGTGAGCCTGGCGGCGCCGGAGCACTAGCGGGCAGTACAGAGCTGCGCGAGCCAGACACAGAAGGTGAGCAGCTCGGCGGACCTGGCGCCCGGACTGGGGCATTATTCTGCGGCTGGAGCGGGAGGTCTGGGGGGAGAGCCGGTCCGCGAGCGGAGGAGCGAAGGCTGAGGGACTCACACACGGGCAGGCCATGTGAGCTTGAAAGAACGGACAAAGACCGGCGATCACTGACGGCACACTGTTGGTGTCAGGTCAGTCAGAAGACGGACACGCGGGACCCGGGTGGCGGAGGAGGTCGCTGCACTGGGCTGCTGGGTGGCGCCGCCCTAGCCCGGTATTCGGATCTGGCCAATCCCTGCTTGCTTGCTCAGGAGGCGCACGTTCGGCGCCCCCGCGTTCCCGAACTGGACATTTCCCTGCACCTGGCATTGCTGGGGCCGGTTGCGGTGCATCCTGAAGGGGACGACGGATAACATTGTAAGAAAAGGCCCCTGGGCCACGTGGAGCCTGTAGGGGGGCACTACCGGAGGGAATGATCAATAGACGGCCATTTTGAGTACGAGAGAGGGGCCCTGAGCGGTGGACGACCTGCTTCCTGGGAATAGTGGTTGTAACTAGGGAGGGACACCGAGGCCGCTGTGTGAGGAGGGAGAACGAGGGGTACTCCATTGGGCTGACGGAAACTTGTGTCGGCCCACCCCCTGGAGGCGATCCTGCCACGGCACACGCGGCGACCCTGATGGCCACCATTGGCAGTGACCTGGGCGTGGGGCAGGGACAAGACCAGTCAAACATGCCGGACGCAGGTGGCGAACCCCGCACGGCCCCGGAAGCAGTGGCGCAAGAACTTAGACTGAATGCACGGCTGGATGGCATACTGGATGCGATCACGGCGACCAAAGAGTCCCTACACCAAGACATAGCGCAGGTGGCCACGGGACAAGGTCTCCTGAGGGCAGATCACGCGAAACTTTCCGACAGAGTAAAGGATAAGGAACAACTGCTCCAGGAACTAAAACCGGCGGTGGTCACCGCAGAACACAAACTATCTGATATCCTTGCCCGGTTGGCGACACTAGAGAAACGCGCGGAGGATTCCGAGAGCCGTAATCGGAGGAACAACGTAAGGGTGGTAGGACTGCCGGAAGAAATTGAGGGGAAAGATGCCGAGGCCTACATGGAAAACTGGTTTAAAACGTTCGTGGCCCCAGAGGGCCTATCTCCATTCTTCTCCCTGGAGCGGGCGCACAGGGTCCCGGCCCGCCCACCCATGCAGGGCCGCCCTCCTCGGCCAATGGTGGTCCGACTCTTGCACTTCAGGGACCGAGACTTCCTGATACAAAAGGCGAGATCGGTGGGCCCTTTCAAGGTAGACAACAGCTCGGTCACGATTTTCCCAGACTATACCCAGGAAGTCCAAAAGAACAGGGCATCCTTTCTAGCCGTGAAGAAGGAACTGAGGGACGAGGGTGTGCAATACTCCCTGCTCTTTCCAGCCAAATTGCGTGTGATCCTGGATGGAACGACTCAATTCTTCCAGACCCCGGCCGAGGTGTGGTCATGGCTCGAGTTGTACCGCGCTGGTACGGATCGCCAAAGTAAGGGCGAAAAGGAGAGAAATAAGCCGATCCGGGTCCGAAAATCGCAACGCATCCGCAAGCGGAACAAACTTAAGAGGGCAATGCGAACCGACCGGAGAGGTTATCGGTTGACTCGGCCTCTGAGGAGGAGAGCAGAAAATCTGGAGAAGAACTGTCAGAGGTGGATGGCTCTGTGGGGCCGATGGTCACCCCACAAACGGCTGATGGACTGTTTAACGAATGATACGCGGAGACAAGGACATGTCTGCGGCTCTTGTTGGAGCAGCCTCCCCCTGGTGATTGGCGAATTAGCAGGTACTCTGTTGTAACTATCATATGGGATCATGGGCTTGGGGCGAGGGCCTGGCGTGCCCCGGGTCGGCCCTAACCTACCCCTCATTGCCCTTAAGGCTTTCTGTGGTGACGACCACAGATAGTGGACTGTGTGTGATCTTACAAGTTTGGATGGGGACTGATGATGTGTTATTAGGTCCTGTTCTGGGGAGAGGGGTTGGGGGAGTTATTTGGGGTGTTTTACATGGGGGGGTTACTGCTATGATGTGGGTGTCCTACTGACACAGCCGAAATGGAGGAGTGATGGCAGCGATGGGAACGTTACCTGATTTAAAATGCCTTACATGGAATGTCCGTGGACTTCGAACTATGTCTCGGCGAAGTAAGGTGCACGCCTATTTGGTGAGGCGAGGCGTCCAAATCGCACTGTTGCAAGAAACTCATTTTACTAAGCAGGAATGCACTGCATTGCAGAAGAGGTGGCATGGCCAGGTGTTTGGCACGACGTATTCGGCGTTTGCCAGGGGGGTGTTGATTTGGGTGAGGGCGGGGGTCCCGTTCCAGGTCATGACTCAGCTAGTGGACCCTGAGGGTAGGTTTGTAGTAGTAGAGGGGAGGTTGTATGGTCGGGAGGTGGTCCTGAGTAGTGTGTATGCCCCCAATGTTGACCAAGCCCGTTTTTTTGATAGTCTCTCAGGCTCGCAGGCACACTTCCTGGCGGGCCCCGTCATACTGGGCGGAGACTTTAATTCGATCACTGATGTGACGCGAGACAGATCACATCCGCCACTGGCCGACTCCCCAGTACGTAGGCTAGCCACACACAGGTAAGACTGGCAAGAGAGGTGGGGCCTTGTAGATGTATGGAGGGAGCAGCATCCTGAGGTTAAGGACTACTCTTTCTTCTCGGCATTACACACACTACATGTTAGGATAGATGCCATACTGTGTAGTGGACCCCTGGCTGCCATGATAACGCACACGGAGTACCTCGCCAGGACCATTTCGGACCATAATCCCTTACTGATGACGATACAATGGCAGCGGGCGAGATCTGCATTCCCGACATGGAGGCTGCGGCCTGACACATTAGAGGACTTGGTGTTCAGCGACACGGTCCGACAGGGCATTGAGCATTATTTTGGCGTGAACGAGGGTACAGCCGCCACGAGATCGACTGAATGGGATGCGATGAAGGTGGTGGTGAGAGGTCTCTGTATGGGCAGTTTCGCGAATGCAAGGACGACTGTTTTGGCTGATCTGGGGAAGGCGGAATGTGTGCTAAGGGATCTGGAGCAGCGCAGGCCTGAGCGACCGGACCTACAGGGCCGGCTACTAGAGGCGAAGGAAGTAGTGGCGACAGAGACAGAGAGGCTGCGGTGCTATGATTACAAGTTATATCTCACCAAGGTGCATGGGGAGAGAGATAAGGTGGGCACACTACTTGCTAAACTCGCTAACCCGGAGCCTAGGGGTTGCCCGATCATGAGCATTAAAACGGGATCGGGGGAGGTGGTTTACTCACAGACTGCGGTTCTGACACGCTTTCAGTCATATTATACGACTCTATATGAGAGTCAGTTGGAGGTGGATAACGCTGCGATAGGCGAATACCTGGATACAGTTCAGCTCCCGGTGCTAGATGACGAGACAGCGAAGGACCTGGGCGGCCCAATAACGCTGTCGGAGATTCGGGTGGCCATTAAGCAGATGGCTAGAAACAAGGCGCCGGGGGTCGATGGCCTGCCGATTGAATTCTATGTGTAATATATTGATGTTTTGGCACCAAGACTCTTGATAGTGTATTCCGAAGCCCTGACCCTGGGACGCCTTCCCCAGTCAATGAGGGAGGCTTTAGTAGTGCCGCTGCTGAAACCGGGTAGGGAGGCCTTGGATGTGACGTCATATCGACCCCTGTCTATGCTGACGGTGGACTACAAGATCTTAAGTCGTATTCTGGCCTCTAGATTACTGCCACACATGACCGCGCTGATACATGTCGACCAAGCAGGGTTCATTCCCACTAGGAGCACATCCATTAACATCCGCCGCCTGGTCCGTAAACTGGACGGCGCATCAGATTCGGAACATAAATCTGCAGTACTGTCAGTGGATATTGAGAAGGCCTTTGATAGTCTTGAGTGGCAGTATCTCGATAGGGTACTGGAGAAGTTCGGCCTAGGAGGCGGTTTTGGCCGATGGACAAGGGTCCTCTATTCTGCTGCCACTGCCAGGGTGCGATTGGGGTCTGTCATATCACCCGCTTATCCGGTGCGCAGAGGGACGAGGCAGGGCTGTTCGCTATCCCCCCTCCTGTTTGCTCTAGCGATGGAACCACTGGCGGCGCAGGCGAGAACAGGAGAATTGTATAGGGGAGTTCGAAGTGGTGAGGAAACTCACCATATCTCATTGTATGCGGATGACCTGTTGCTCTATCTGGAGGATACGGACAGGGCTCTTAAAGGAGCGATGGAGATGCTCTCTCGCTTTGGTAGGTTGTCAGGCCTCAGGGTAAACTGGAATAAAACCTGCGATTTTCCATTGAGGGCGGATGGGCCGTATCCTCCTCTTACAGTGGACGTGGTCTGGGAGGACACGTGCTTCACCTATTTAGGAGTCCGTGTTTACCACGGGGCCGCGAAACTGCTGGAAGGAAATATAGGCCGCTGCATACGGGCGCTACAGGGATGCATATCCTTTTGGGCATCTCTCCCTCTGTCAGTGCAGGGCCGAGTAGCATTGCTAAAAATGGTGGCTCTGCCGAGGTTGCTCTACTATTTCCGTACCCTGCCGGTATGGATCCTTCAGCGGATTTTCAAAGACCTGAGATCGATGGTTATTGCTTTCCTTTGGGGCCATGGCAGGCGCAGAGTGGCGTTGCATACACTGATCAGACCCAAACCTGAAGGAGGGATGGCGGTTCCTGATTTTGAATTGTATTATCTAGCGGCCCAATTACAGATCTTAACACAAAACATAGCGAGAGAATTTAGGGGCCCAAACCAGGGACGAGGGAAAGGTATTCAGAGGCACGTCCTATCCTACATAGTTATGCAACAGAAATTGGGATTGAGAGATCTTACCATTGAGGAGAAAACCCTTCGGCTGTGCTGGTACCGGAGCCTGAAGAGGGCGAAGGCCGCACGACCATATGCCGCGGAGATCCCTATCGGGATGTTGACAGCGCTACCGCATGGAGGCGACTGGTCTCCGTTGTCGAACTGGGAGGAGTTGGGTTTGCAGATGGTGGGGGATCTATATGCCGATGGGATGTTGGCCCCCTTTAGGGTACTGCAGGACCAGTTTGGTCTTCTGGATGGGAGCTACCTCTTACATGCTGCAGTAACAGCGGCGATACAAAAACACTGGAGGGGAGGACTGGCGGAACCGGACACGACTATGGCCTGCCAGTACGTGGTGATGGCTGCGGGCACAGTCAAGGCGGTGACTTGCATCCCCTCGAGAATGCTAAGCGAGGGCCTGGAACCGCTCACTGCGCTAAAGGGAAAATGGGAGGAAAGCGTAGGTAAACCCATACCGGAGACGGTTTGGGGCCACATTTTGAAACAAATGTGGAAAGGCTGCAGGAATGCCCGTTTCCAACAGGTGCACTTTTTCATACTGCACAGAGCCTATCTGACACCGGGGAAACTTCGACGGCACTTTCAGGTGCAGGATGCAGCATGCCCGAGATGCTTGGCACTCGAAGTTGAGCTGGATCATTTGCTGTGGGGCTGCCCGAAGTTGGGGACGTATTGGCCTAGGGTGGGCGAGCTTCTGAATGCAGTCACTGATAGAGAGGTGGAGTTCGACATGGCGATGTGCCTGCTGCTTTGGTTCCCTCACACGACAAAGACTAAAATTACGAGCAAGTTTATTGACCTGGGACTCATGCTAGCACAGAGAGAGATTACTTGGCGCTGGAAATCCAGGGAGGGACCATCAGTTAGGCGATGGACGAATGAATTATTGAAATGGTCCAGATGTGAGAGTGGGATCAGAATGCGACAGGCCACGAGAACTGGTAACAAGAAGAGCTTGGAGATGGCGAGGGCTTGGGAAGTGATTGTGCAGGCTTTGAGCGACTACCTGACAGAGGAAGAAGAGGAGGGACATCTGGAGAGTGAGGTTCCATGAGGCTTGGAAGACCGAATGCCTGACCTCGATAGGCGGCGAGTTCTTCTGACAGAACCCATAGGTACGACCCACATCAGCAGCAGTTGGGGGGGGGGGGGAGGGCCATAGGGGCGTTATTGGGGCACCGCGGTAGTACCAAGAGGGACACCTGCGTTCGGGATCCCTGGATGGTCTTTAGGGGAGAGAGATATCGGGGAAGCATGCATGGGTTAACGTTGAGTGGAAGATGCTAGGCACCACTAGACGGCTGTCATTGAAGTGCACTAGCATAGACCTGATAATGCGGGCGTGGAAGGCCCGGTTGTCGCCTACAAGACATGACTGAATGAATCTGGCGGTGGAGGGGGGAGGGGGCGGGAGTTTGATGGGTAAAAAAAAAGCAGATACATAATTATGTTGTTGACCGGACATACCTCTGAGAAGCACATGGTGACCTCCTGCTGGAACCTATTAGTGCGCCGCCCGGCCTCCGGGATGTGGGCTGAATGGCTGTGTACTACTTTAATAACGAACAGTGCCTTGCAATGTTGGGGTATGATGGTTGTCCGACCTTGATGTTTTGTCTATAATTCTGCAATAAAAACATATTTCAAAAAGTTTTTTTTTAAAAATGGAGGATAAAATGGGGCGTAAAAGTTTACATGCATTTTTTAAATAGGAAGAGACATAGAAAACGTTTCTGAGAAAAGGATAGAAATTCAAGAAGAGAAAAGGAATTAATGAAAAAGTGTTCAATATTGACCCAAAGGGGGACTTGTCCTCATTAAGTGAGAAAGCAGTTTGTTTAAGAAAGAAAGCAGTATGATATGAATGACAATCTGAGAAATGTACACTCCCCAAATGTTTTGGAAGGGACATGTGGGCTCTCTTATTAATCCACAAGAAGTTAGATATAATAAACACTTAAAAAAAGGTAATATTTATAGGATCATTGGATAAGCTAGAAAGTATTATGGGAACTAACATCATCTGTAATCTACCCCACCAAGATTAAAATAGAGGATTCCATTTCGATGTAGATGAAGTGATAGTGAAAAGAACCTTTTTCATGTTAGTAGAGGCTGTTCCTTTGATGGAGGTGTTAATCCAAAGGCCATGGTATTTAATTTGATCTTGGTTCCAGTGAAAATGAGACGAGACTAAATCAGCATGAAAAGAAAATGTATTTAAAGGGAGTATTTTGCAGTAACGGTATCTTCTGGTAAGTGAACATAAGCAGCATGTATGGCAGATATTAATAAAATCTATTTAGCTGAATACAAAGAAGGGAAGGAAAAGAGTTGTTGAGCTTGTGTAAAAAAAAGACAAGAATCCTTTTCAAAAAGTTGATTAATCCATTTTAGACCTTTCATATGCCAAGCTTTCCCAAAAACGTTTTCTTACTGATTTTAACATATTTATTATGCCATATTGGGGACTGGAGAAATTGGTCTTTGGCATCATTATGGAGGATAAAATGGGGCGTAAAAGTTTACATGCATTTTTTAAATAGGAAGAGACATAGAAAACGTTTCTGAGAAAAGGATAGAAATTCAAGAAGAGAAAAGGAATGAATGAAAAAGTGTTCAATATTGACCCAAAGGGGGACTTGTCCTCATTAAGTGAGAAAGCAGTTTGTTTAAGAAAGAAAGCAGTATGATATGAATGACAATCTGAGAAATGTACACTCCCCAAATGTTTTGGAAGGGACATGTGGGCTCTCTTATTATTCCACAAGAAGTTAGATATAATAAACACTTAAAAAAAAGTAATATGGGGGCGTGGCTTGGACGGCAATGTGGACGGTTGTCTGAGTCCACTCGCTCCGCAGCCCTGAGGCGAACTAAGGACAAAACGACCAGCCAAACAAGTTTGTTCTGACCAAAAGAACAAGTTTCACGCATGGGAAGAGTATGCCCACAAGCGGATCAAGGAATTGCAAGGAAAGGAACGGCGCTAACGAAGAGTTTTGACCCTGAAGTCCGAGGCCCCGCAAGACGAGCAAACAAAATGGCGACCAGTGAGTAAACAAAGGAACTCCACCGCGGACGCCGAGCGGCGGCGAGAGGAGAGAGGAGCAGAAGGCCACCACTGCAGTACGTACCCCTCAGCAAGCTCCCACAACACAAAAAAAACAGCAAGCGCAAGCGTGAGGGACGAGAGAAAGCCGAGAGAAAAGAGTGCGACTGGGAGCAGGGGAGCGGCGAGGGTTGGCGCACGAGCGGAGGGCTCACCGGAGGACTCGGGGGGCGGCCTGCTACGGAGAAATAGCGGAACAAGCAGCTGGCTTAGCTCCACCGGCGCAGCAAGCAGAAGTCTGGCGAAAGCGAAACCAGCGCTGCATGGGAGCCGCCATCACCGGAAATAGGTGCCGTGTAAACAACGAGCGCCGGATGCGGTGAACGCCCAAAGGAAACGCCCAAGGAAGCGCAGAAAAGAAGCTCCCTCCACCACCTCTGTGCCCAATAGCCCAGGCCGAAAAGCAGGCCAAGCTAGGTGGGAGAAGGAGGCAAGACGGTGCAGAGAAAAGAGGAAGCGAAACACACCCGTGTATGGGCAGCGTCATAACCGGGAAAGAGAAAGCGAGCAACTGACTGCGCCGGAATTGGAGGACGGCCAAAGGGACCCCAGACAAGCTAAAGGTGAAACGCTAAAGGCAGGGGGAGGCAGAGCGAAGTGCTGCCGCTGCACAAGCACGCCGAACTGGCACAAAGGCAGCGGAGAGGAAGATCCCAGCGCCACCTCCGCGCCCAGCCACTCAGCGCCAAGCAACACAGCAGCCGAGCCCGAAGGTGAGCCCGAAGGTGAGCCAAAAGCCGGGGGCGAGAAGGGACAGAGCGAAGGGGGCACCGCACCGGCACGCCAAGCAAGTCAGGCCGGACAGCGAAGGAAGGGGGGGAACGGGCAGGAGCAGTGTGAGAAGTTGGCCTGATATGCAGTGCTCACTATTCTAGTGATCACTATGTATCAGTCCAAACAACCCTTATTGATGATTGGTTGTAAGTCAACCTTATAGACCAGCTATCCTAGTAGCATGGATACGAGCAGTCTAAGGCTAAGACTCTAGAGGGCGTGTTAAGCCAGCTGTTTTACCATCACATTACCCCTTGAACACCCAGTGAAAGGACACCACACAAGTTGTTATGAAAATAAACAGTGTATTTATTTATAACAAGACTACCCTGGCTCTTTATGAGACAGGGAGCTAAGCACACAACAAAACTCTTATAAAAATACTTAAGTTAGCACAGTATATACAAATGCCCGAGGGGCACAGGAAACCATATACTCAAAAAGTGGAATGCGAAACTACTAGCAGGTAAGTACAGTACTAATAAGCTTTGGAATCGCTAGGACTTGACTATAGAATCGTTAGATTACTTCTAGGAGGCCCAGGGGACTCGGGTGCACTCTCACGCGGGATGCGGGACAAAGTCTATGATAGCTAGTAAAGTTAAAGTTAGTGTTCACGGGTGAACCCGACCTGGTAGGAAGAAAACGACAGTCGATCCTGACCCTTGGATAGTGAGGCTATGCTGGGGCACCGAAATGCCGAAGTTACCTAGCCCAGGGGCTGCAGCTGCATATGTCTCAAAAGACGTCGGGAATCCTCGTAGACGAACCAGGAGCCTGGAAGAAAGATGCTGGCAGGCGACCAGTGAAGAGAGTTCGAAGTGATCCAAACCTGGATCTTGAAGATGGATGACACCTGAAAGCAGAGGGGACCAAGTTTGTGACTACTAGCCAGTAGTCAGGGGCACCAGGAGGGCACCGGAGGGTAGTCACCTCGACTAGGTGAGTGGGCGACGCTGTGCTCTGCAGTTCTCACGGACCAGGAGGCGTTGTCGGCGACCAGGATGGAGGGGCGAGCTGTCCCACGATGGATGAAGCTGTCGGCGTCGAAGGACCCAGGATTGGGCAACAAAGCCTTGGCTAATTCAAGCCCACGCGGTGGACTCAAAATGGCGTCTTGAGTGGACCAGGAGGGTCCGGGGTGCTCCTCTTCTGGAAGGGAGCAAGAACCAGTCTGGAGCAACCAGACCAGCAGCAGTGATGTCGTCGGGCGTCGTTCAGAAGGCCACAAGCCAGCGGGCTAGTAGCCAAACAACGCGGTGAGCAGCAGAAAGCAGAAGGGCCCCACGCCGATCGTGGAGATGCTGGGGGGCTGATCTTCGGTGCTGGAGCTGCTCAGGGTCGGGGCTTCTCGGACCCCAAAGCACTCGCCAGTAGATTACCCGGCGGGCTTGCTGTGCAGAAGTCGTGCAGTCTTGGCAATAGTCGGTCCCTTGAGGTCTCGTCGCACTCACGGTTCTCAGCTTGGCTGTAGAGGTGAGTAGAGGTCGGAGGTGCCAGGGAAGCCGGGTCTTGTCGAGCTGGCAGTCGGATTCCGGAGGAAGGACTTGCAGCAGACCGCAGTGTTCTTAAGGTGGTGCCTGCGGATGCAGGGTGACTACTCCTTAGTCACAAGGGAGAATCTTGAAGAAGAAATCTTGATGTCCTTTCGTAGAAAGTCGTGTCCTGATTCCAAAGATGATCTGATTTGGAAGGGGGCCAGTTCCTACCTTTATCCTGCAAAAAGGGGCTGGCACGCGACTAAGTCCTGCCCTATGGGTGGGACTAGGAGGGGGGTGGTTACACCCCTCTCCTTTGGCGGGCTTTCCCCAGGCCAGGGGCTGGAGTGCCCCTGGAACTGGTTTCAGCCGGCCTATGCACAGTGAGCACCGGGGTGCCACTTTCAGTCACCTTCCTCTGAAGCCCTGCCTACCTAGGTTACACACAACCCTGTCTGGGACGGTGCTGGCACCGCCCCTGGCAGGAAACCCTTTGTCCTTGCCTCCTGCTCTGGGAGGACTCCCAGCAGCAGGAGGGCAGACTTGTGTCTCGGTGGCAGCATCCATTTTGTGGAGCTAAGGTTATGTCTGACTTTAACCGGGGTTACAGGTTACATACATGTCGTGTCCCTCTAGAAGGGTGGAATGCTAACCCCGTCGCCAGAATTGGCGAGGGGTTAGTATTCCAATTCGTATGACACCTTACTCGACATGTTTTGATAAAGCGATACCAGAGTTGGCATATAACCGCGAGGATTATAATGCACTTAAGAGTATATGGTATGCGATATCATGGAAACGGCTAAGGGATGGATCCCGAAAGCCGCAGACAGGCTCAGCTCATGCCAGAGCACTATCTCACACGATTCCAAGCACTCTGCCTTCAGGATTGTCAAGGCCTGCCATAGGAGTGACTGATAGGAGATCTGTGTGTCCATTTTAGGGTTAGATATAGGTATACTATATCTAAAGCAAAGGGTGATTACACCACCTTGCCCCAGCTGTCAAGCAGCCAGTTGTGTCAGATTTGGATGGCCAGCCAGGGGTGGCATGATATATGCTGCAGCCCCTGGTAGGCCCTGGGTACACCTATGCCCTGGGTACCTAAGGTACACTGTACAGGGACTGATAAGGTGACTCAGTATCCAATTAGATATGTACCTAAGGTACATGGAATCCATTTTACAGAGAGAGCAGTAGGCCTGGGGTCCTGAATAGCAGGGCCCCAGGTCAACTAAGTCAGAAAACCAGCAAAACACCAGGCAAAAAGTTGGGGGCAACCATAGTCAGGGATCTACCTTCCTACAAGCAGACACGCCGAAAGGAGGAGACCAAGACAAGCGAACTCATGAACATGTGCCTGCAGGCACACACCACCCCGACACACTAGCAACGGACCCCCCGAGAGCAGCGGTCAAGCAGCCAAGAGCCGCAATAGCCCGCAGAGCCACGTGCAACTAGGCCAGTCTTAGCAAGGGCAGCCGAACCCGGCTGCGGACGAGACATAGCACACGCTGGCAGGACCTAAGGCCAAGACACGAACAAGGCAAGTAAGGGAACCGAGTAGGTATAGAACCTACGCAGGAGACCACTCACCCAGGGCGCCCCCACGATCAACCCTACCTAGGCTCAAAAAGAAGGGCGCCTGGGCAGTATCCTGTCAAGGAGAGGGATTGGAGCAATGGCCAACATTGATGGGAAAATAGCAGGGGACCCAAAAAAAGCAAAGAAAGAGACACCGGAATCTCCTCTGAAGACAAAAGGCAAAACGGCAACCCTAGAGACAATCCTCAGGAAGATTAACGAAGGCAACGCAGTGGCTAAGGAAACTAAACTAAAGATAGACAACATGCAGCTCGAACTGGCAGCAATCAGGGCCGACCTGCACAGCACCAACATGAGAATGGAAGCAGCAGAAGGCCGCATCAGCTCCGTGGAGGACACTAATACAGAGAACTCTAAAGTAATAGCGGAATGTCAAAAAGCAACGAAAGCCATACAAAAACAACTTGCGGAGCAGGATGACAGGGCAAGAAGAGGAAATGTGAGGATCCTAGGAGTGCCAGAAGGAATGGAGGATAAGGCAGGCTCGTGTGCAAATATGCTTGAAGACATGATCCCCAAGCTAACAGGCATGAGTTTCGACAGGAGGTTCGAGGTGCAGAAGGCATACAGAGTGCCGGCAGGAAAGCCAACAACAGGGAGGGGCCCCAGGCCAATAATATGCAACCCACTGCGAACATCCCACACCGAGGCCATCTTCGCCTTTGCCAGAAAGAATCAAAACCTGTCATGGGAAGGCAGCAAGATAGTACTGACCCAAGACTATTCGAAACAAACGGTCGAGACTAGGAAGAGCTTCCTAGCGCTCAGGGATGCACTGCGCAAAAAAGGCATCAGCTTCAGTTTTGCTGGCCTGGCCCGGCCCGCTTCAGTATCACAGACAAAATGAGAACAATGACATTTGAGAACCCGGAAGACCTGAGACGCTACATGCAAAAGCTACCGACGGAGGAGATGGATACAAAACCCCCAGGAGCAGCCAAAAGAAGTGCTTCACCGGATGCTGCAGCCCTGTCGGAGTAAGACCACCGGGGACAAAAAGGAAGAAACGAATACCTCAAGATACGTTTACACGCCCGCAAGAATCTACCTCAACAGCGCGGAACCAAATGAGAACTTTACCATGGACAACACACAAACTCTACCTCAGGGAGGATGCGGAGCAAAAGGAACTTTGTTGTCGCACTCCCACTCAGCAAGTAAGGGGGGGAGGGGGAGGGGGGTACACGAAGGGCAGGGGGGGCTGGGAGCACACACATGGGGTCACTCTTCTTTCCTATCTCTACCACTCTATCTTTCACTCTTCCACACCTTCAACGAGGAGCAACAAGCACAGACACAAGAAAAACGACACAAAAGCCAGCCAGGGACTAAGGAGGGGCAGCCACTGGGCCTCGCGGCGTCCAAAGCCACATAGATTGCCAAGCACGAGACATCACAGATGACACACAATGCACACACCAACCTCTCAACTGATGTCAAGATAGTATCCTTAGGAGGAGCCAAGCTCGCGAGCGAAATGGTCGCCTTGTAGCTCGGCTCCGTCAGCCCTCTGGCCTGACTCAAATATCCTGCTGCATATCCTGCCCAGAGACGACATATTTTTGAAGATATAGAAACGCAATATTACGCTTTCACTCACCGTTTGACCTGGAGGCTCCGGCTTGCGGTGATTCCGGAGTTGTGTCCCCCCGAGGAAACCGGGGCCTTCGTGGAGCTGAGACCGGGGATTCGCCTGTTGGATCCGACCTGGCGCTGTGATGATTGTTGGCCCCGGCCGAGAGACTGCACCACGGGAGAAAGCCACTGTGAGAACTTCCCGGTGATCCCGAACCGGGCCTGTCTTGACGGCCGTGAGGCTGGTGCGGGGCGAGGTGCTCCGTGCTAACCGTGTGAAGGGGTCCCCCCGCCGCCGCTACGTCCATCGACCCTGGACCCTCGCGCTCGGGCTCTACATTTGAGGAGCGCCGGCTCTAATATCGGCGGCCCTCCGCCTCGTGGGGCTCTCCTTCTGCACCGAGGCGACCATTGCTGGGACCCCCCCGGACATCTGTAAAGGCCCACATTTGTGGACTGCTCCGGGGGTGACGGAGAGTGAGGAAGGATCTAAGTCTACAAGATGGCCGCCGACGACCGGAGAGGTGGATTTCCTCTTGATGGCGGTCTCCGGTTGCAGGATTGCGCGGGAGCATGGCCGTGTGGGCGTGAGCCTACGATTGGCGACGTTCTTTCTGCTTTGCGATCTTTACAAGCGACCTTGGCCCCCGGTGCTCCTGAAGACTCGTCGCGATCCACCGCCATCTTGAGTGGGCGCTTCTTCATGGTCACCTCTTGCCTCGGTGATATCGTTGACTCTCCCCCCTCTGTGGCTCCGCAGGATGGTGCTGCTGTCCATCGACGGATTTGCAGGCCGGCGGCTTTGGAACCTTCTGCTCGATGTTTGGAAATTGGGGACTTGGATGTTGTGCGAGGGCCCGATCATCCCCGGGTGCTTGAGAAAGATGGCGGACTATTGCTTGTTTCTGCCTTGATGAGGTCTTGTTTCTATTTTGCCAGTACACCCCCGCCTTTTCGAACGGCGAGACTGACCTCCTGTCACTTACTGCCCCTGTTGCTGTTGTTGAGACACTTGGACTACCTATTTGAATTTTTATTCACTTGCTTATTGATTGACCTTTTTGATCTGCGTCTTTATCGTAATTTTTTTCATTTGTGCGCTTGCATCACATCGTGTTGCTCATTTCACACTGTTATTTGGTGGGTAGTAAATGCAGTGAAGAAAGGATTGGGGTGAGCTGCACGACCCCCGTAAGTTCTTTGGTGTACGAATCCGTGGCGAAGTTGTTCATATTCATAGTGTTGTGAGAGACCCCCCCGCAAGTTCTAAAGTGCTCGAATTTATGTCGCTCTGGTGCACATGTACTATGATTGTATGGTTGGGTGGAGGGCTGTAGCCGACCGTATTCATTTTTGCCCTCATGCTCCTCCCTCCTCTTTACTACCTTGTTTCCATATCTTTTTTTTTGTCTTTTCTTCCTTTTCTCTCTTGTCTCTACTACATTTCGGGTTCTGGTTTAGGGCGACAGGCGCGCTGTTTGGAGGGTAGGCCGTAGCCTTCTGCAGGGGTGCTGGGTGGGATGGGTGGGTTGGGTCTTCTTTGATGTTTTATTTTCTTCAGTTCTATGGCCCTTTTGTATATCTTTATGGGAGTGCCGCGTCTGTCCTTGCCTCCCGTGGTATGATGGGGTGGGGTATGTAATGTCGCTGTTCTTCTTCTTAAAATTCTGCTGCTTTCCATTGCGACTTCCATGCCCTCCCCGCTGCTATTACGTCTGTTCTTCTATATGTTCATTGCTACGGGGCGCTTGTTCCGACGTGGCATTCTTCTCTTTTAGTCTGTATTTTCCTTCCCTTTCTTCTTTCCTCTTCTCTCCCCCCCCCCCCCTTTTTTCCTTTTTCCCAAGGTTAGTATGGCGGGCTAGTTTTGACGAAGTCGCTATTCCGGCCCCCCTGTTTTGTATCCAATGTGCCATTGGGTGGTGGGTATGTAAAGTTGTTACCAATTGCATATTGCTCTGTGTTTACCACATTTGTTCTTATACTGATGTATACAGTGCTGATACTTCTGCGTTGCTGCCCTTTACCCTTTTTGTTGTTAATGATTTGTGTTGGGAATCCGGATACTATTTTGTTGTTGCTGAGCCTGTCATGCGCCCTATCGTTATAATATAAAAATAACCTCATATTGTTCCTGATTGCTGGCCGTTTAAATCCTCGTATTTCCCCCCCCCCTTTTTCTACGGCTATATTGAATGTGCTTCTTTACGTCTGATTCTGTGTCTTTTACTTTGGACTTTTTAACTGTTTTATCATATCGTGGCCCGCCAGATCGGTTGTAGGCCCAGCTTTGTATCTCCTTTCTGTACGAATAAAGGTTTAAAAAAAAAAAATAAGATAGTATCCTTAAACGTCAAAGGCCTCAACAGCCCAGTGAAAAGAAGGAAAGTACTAGAGTACCTAAGGAAACTCAAAGGCGATATCTACGTACTGTTAAAGAAACTAGACTAGAATCTGAGGATATTGCACGCCTCAAGACTAGCTGGATAGGCGACATATGGGGATCAGCCGCACAGAACAAAAAGAACGGGGTGGTCACTTTCACAAGTAAGAAGTCAAAACTAACACTAGTGAACACGCAGGCAGACACAGAAGGAAGATTTTTGGTAACGAGTCTTGGTAGAGCGGGAGAAACGATACACGTGGCCAACATATACGGCCCCAACACTGATGACAGGGACTTCTGGGACAAGGTAGAAACGCAGCTACACACCCTCCCGCTAGGAGAACTCCTAGTGGTTGCGGGAGATATGAACCAGGTCCTAGACCCAGCCATTGACAAGCACCCACACAGACAGGGCCATAAGTCAAACAAGGGAAACATCCTGAAAAACCTCTGCGCCAAACTCAACCTCAGGGACCCATGGCGTCTCCAAAACCCAGACGCCAGAGAGTACACTTTCTACTCAAACCCTCACAACTCCTACAGCAGGATAGACCACATCCTCATATCTGACACGCCCACCCACCTCATAGACCACACGGAAATTGGTCCTCGGAGTATCTCAGATCACTCACACATAAGCACCACCCTATCAGGGAAACATAATGAGAGGCCGACCCGCAGATGGCGCTTTGACGACAGCCTGCTTAGCGACACCTCAACCAGGGCAGAGATCGAAATAGCGATCAAAGAATACCTGAGGATTAATGACACCCCCGAGACAGACAGAGACCTGTTATGGGATGCTTTAAAGGCCACCATCAGAGGGACAGTAATGAGCATAAAAGGGAGGATAAACAAAGACAGGAACAAAAAAATCGCTGAACTGGAAACAGAAATTAAAAGTCTAGAGAGGGGCCACATAGCTAATCTGGAAGATAGGAACACCCTCACAACCCTAACCAAACGCAAGTACGAACTAAACAGAATCCTGAGCGAAAGGGCGGGCACCTGGATTAATAAATACAAAGGCATCAACCTATGTACAGCTAACAAAGCGGGGAAAACCTGGCATCATACCTCAAAGGGAAACAGAAACAGCATTCAATAGGGGCCATTAAAAACAAAAACAACAAATCCCAGACTGCAAACAAAGAGATCCTGGAAGTGTTCAAAAACTTCTACGAGGAACTCTATACAAGGGATGACACCCTTCAGAGGGACGGGGGGGAAAAACTCCTAGAAAGCCTTGCCACACCAATGCTATCAGATAAGGAGAGAGACACCTTAGAAATGAACATAACAGAGGATGAGATAGGGAGAGCCACAGCGAGCCTCAAGGACAACAAGGCACCAGGACCAGATGGCTTCACGGCCGGCTTCTATAAGCACTACCTACACATTCTAAGACCCACAATGAACGAGGTCTACACGAAATGTGTCCAGCAAGGACGCATGACTCCGACTATGGCAGAAGCAAATATAATAGTGATACCGAAAGAGGGTAAAGACACAACTGAGGCAAAGAATTTCAGACCAATATCACTTATCAACGTAGACTGTAAAATTTACGCCAAAATTCTAGCCACCAGGCTGAACGCCTACCTACCCAAGCTCATACACTGCTCACAGGTAGGGTACCTCAGGAACAGAATGTCCCACGATAACACAAGACTGCTATGCCATATAATAAATCACTCCTCCAAGAGCACCAATGCAGCGGTCATGATAGCCCTGGACGCCAAGAAGGCGTTTGACAGAGTATCCTGGCCCTTCCTAGACCAGTGCATGCTGAAATTCGGGTTCGGCCCGCAATATAGGAAGATGGTGCTGGCCCTCTACAGTGCCCCCAAAGCACGAGTTGTACTAAACGGAGGGACTTCACAAGTACTGCATCTAGGAAGGGGCACCAGGCAAGGATGCCCACTATCGCCAGCCCTGTTCCTGTTAGCTATAGAGCCCCTCCTAAACATGATCAGAACCAACACAGACATAAAGGGCATACCAGTAGAGGGAGAAACCATCAAGCTAGCGGCATATGCAGACGATGTGCTAATAATTACAGAGGACCCAGAGAGATCAATCAAAGCACTGATGGAGACTATAGAGAAGTACGCCCAGGTCTCGGGATATAAACTAAACAGGGACAAATCGGAGTGCAAACCCTTGAACATCCACACCACTAAGACGGTACTAGGCCAATCCGGCCTAACCTGGCAGCAGAAACCCATTAAATACCTGGGCCTCCTCTTCGAAAGAGACCTCAGAGCAACACTAGAACACAATGAGCAAGCCGTACTACACAAAATAAAGGAGAGAGTGGAGAGCTGGTCTCCCAAATTTACCACGTGGTGGGGTAGAGTAGAGACGATTAAAATGATGCTCACACCTATGGTGAACTACATGCTGAACATGCTACCATTGATAAATACAGAAGACTTCCACAAGAGACTAGACAAAATGCTGAACAGCTTTCTGTGGAGGGGGAAAAAGCCCAGAATAAGCCTAAACAAACTCAGGCTGACAAAAGACCTGGGAGGCCTAAACATAACTAACTTCAGAAAATTTCAGACAGCATGCATAGCAAGACAGGGATTATACTGGCTCGCTCCAGCACAGAATACACTCCGGCGTGGTTAACACTAGAGAGAGAACTACTGAAAGGTATGAACCCCATCGCCTTACTCACAGCCACCCGTCGCCTAGTAATAAAAGAAAACGCCATCCTAAACAGCACAAGGAAAGCGCTCCTGGGCATAGACAAGATAATGAGCACAAGCATAAAAAGAACACGGTTTGAATCCATATGGCACAATCCCACAATAAAATACAGAGACAAGACCTTAAACATGCACACATGGTATAAACACGGCATCACAACGACTAGCGACTTACTGAAACAAGGCACAAATGCAACATTCGACACACTCAAGGCCGAACACAATCTAGGAAACATAGAGCTGTACAACTTCCTGAAGATTAAGGTAGCTATAAGAAGGGCAAACCTGAACGGACTAACACCCTCTCTCATTCAATATGCCATCAACCTCAACAAATTAGGACACCAAGTCGCACACTTCTACAAAGCCCTAGGCCCAAAATCCACAAAACTGAATGACAAGGTTAACACCTACTGGGGCACACTAGTGGGCAGAGCACTGAGCGAGAAGGAAAGGGCGGAACTATGGAGGTCCACATCCAGGGGAAAGGTTACCACAACTCTAAACCAGACAAAATTCTGGCTCATACACAAGGCATACTGGACTCCCGCCCGCCTATCAGCTATGGGAATCCGCGACAGTGATCACTGCTGGAACTGCAACAAAGAAAAGGGTGACCTGGCTCACCTACTCTTCCACTGCTCCAAAGTCAGAACCTTCTGGAACACAATAGAAACACTGATAAACGAGATCACGGGGGCCACTCTGCAACTAGACTTCCACAGCCTGGCACTGGGGTTCACATCCCCCTCAATAGCAACCAAAGAAGACAGAGACCTCACAGATCTTCTGCTGACAGCAGCAGTCAAAACGGTTCTGTATAATTGGAAAGACACAGGGAAAGCCACGCCTAAGCATGGCTCAACTGGGTCACTTTCCTAAGGGGGGCAGACACCATCACAGCGCAACACTCACCCAAAGCACATAGGCAGTCAAACATGTGGGAATCCCTAGACAAGTACCTCTCATCACACAAGCCGCCATAGGCAGCAAGACCAACCACCCACCAACAGTAGCGGGGCAGCAGACCTCCAAATAAGACACACACCAGGGAAGCGCGATGCCGCCATTCCTCCTCGTCTATCTACTCTATCTATCTCTTTCGCTTGTGGTCGGGGGGCGTGACAGAGAAAGACAATCAACGCAACCCCGGGACGGGGAACCAAGGGACAAACCGCACACGCACGACGAGTTTTGGACTAACGCCAATAAGACTGGAAGCAGAAAATGAACAAGTCGAACAACCCCCCCCCCCCGCGGGCGTTCTCTCTTTCTTCCTTTCTTCTCTCTCTCTCTTTCTTTTCCTCCCATGTGTATGTTATGCTCCATGTAAATATATATTTTTTCTACAATAAAAAATTACAGACATAAAAAAAAAGGTAATATTTATGTCCATTAAGAAGGCTGGTAAAGAAATTTGTGGATTTGACATAAAAGGAAAATATCATCAGTGTAAGCAGAACATTTTAACTGTTTTCCCTATATTAAAAGCCATGTATGCATTTTTGCCCACAAGGCAGGGATCATGGTATTTAAATGTAACACATATAGAAATGTAATGTTAATACGTCCTCACACTGTCTAGCACCCAAAAGCTATTTTTATCTGTGGCAGACCTAGGTGTCCTGTGTAGATTAAAAATCCTAATACTGTATCTCAGGAATTGGACTAGCTAGAAAAATCATTAAAGAACCATTTGTATTAGTATTTAACATCCTTTTTAATGGTGAAGTCAGGCTTTTAATAAAAACTATGGAAAGGTAACTTTTAGAAAGTTACATTTTCTTTTCCTGAAGTTCCTGGAGGCTACATTTGCTCTCCCATTTCTGTGAGCCAGTGAGTGGAATTGGAAGAGGTGTGAAAACTGCTTCTAGAGTAGAGGACAAAGGCCTGGGTGTGGCAGGGTGTTGTTGTTCATTTACAGGATGACCAATGCGGTTGGACCGAGGAACTGGATTAACTTCAAAGAAACCTCCCTTGTCACAGGCAAATGTTAGATGACACTTGGGCAGGTGCCTTCCTTTGTCCCCAAAACCAGGCAGGATCCAAACATGGTGAGCCTCTTTTTTACATTACAGTGACAAATCCTGCTTGACAGGTCAGCTGGATTTTAAAAGAAAGGGAAACTGGATGCCAAAACAGTACTTATGTATCCATTGTCTGGTTGCTGGAAAACCCTGCTTTGTTCTACCAGACGCCTGTCCCTGGGTTTATTGGGGTTACAGTGAGTGTCCCAAACTGGATTTTAGTGTGAGATGCGGGAGAACACTAAGACTACAATAGTATATTCCCCACGAAAATCCCCAGCCCTCAGAGCTTAAGTTATAAAGTGGATGAAAATGTCTGCCATTTTGAAAATGCCCAACGTGGGTAGAATTGGCCCTGGGAACTTTTACCACATGGGTAAAGGTGTGAATAGGAGTTATACAAACCCACTAGCTTGTGCCAGGCATAAATGTGGCATGTCTAGGCACCTACTTCAGAACACACCTAGCCCTGGGGAAGTTCTGAAGTGGACTGAACCTTCTGCCTGCAACCTGAAAAGTGCCTTGGAGGACTGGACCTGCTCTCTCTTGTACCCAGGACAAAGAATTGGACTCCAGTGTGATATGGCTGATCTCATAATAAAAATACAGAGACACAACAAGCTATAAGAGGCTTTTCCTGCAACTGCCCTGCTGACCAGTGGCAACTGGGCCCTGCTATATGGTCTCTGCTTGATACCATGTGAGTCTCTAAGTGCATCCCATTGAGGTCTGGGAGCTTTAGAAATGTACAGCTATGGTAGATTGGGACTTAAAGGACTAAAGTCAGAAGGTAAAATGTTTGACAAGGATGAAACTGATTGGTGTATCTGACCTTCGCTCCATTATGTTGAGTGTCTACCACGATGATCAACTATCATTGACACTTTATGCTTCCTGTGTCTATTCCTACTTAAAAATAATAAAATCATATCTCTAGTCCCCCTTATTGGATTTTTTTTGTCTTTTTGGTGTTATTTTGTTTCCTAGTTATTGTTCTATTTTTCTAATTCAGTTTAGGATGTTTTATTGTGTTGCATTTCGACCTTATTACTGTTTTGGTACTTCCTAAATACTTTAAACATTGCTCCTAAGTTAAGCCTGCCTGTTCTATGACATAGCTACCAGGGGGTTGGGCTCAGTTTAATTGAGTGACTTTGTTGGTTCGCCCTGAAAACGGTTGCGCTTATTCTTTGAAGGGGGAGGGGGGGTAGTCCCCCCCAAATAATAATCCAATTTCTTAAACCTATCATTTTGTGTGGTAGGAATCATGTGGCTTGTAGTCTGACCTCAGTAAAAAACAAGCATTTGCAATGCAATAGGTCTCGCATTTGCAAACGTTTAAGCTATTGGCATTGTAAATTACAATGCCTTTTATTTATCTGGTTTTAAAACCAACACAGGGATAAAAAGTTTGTTATTTACAATGCCAGTAGCTCAAAGTCTCGCTAATGTGAGACCTATTGCATTGCAAATGCTTGTTAATGATGTGCTGCCAAGACTACGTGTTTTAAAGAGACATTCCTTTAGTGTTTTTTGCTCAGATTAGAGTGCGATAGGCTATCAATCCTGCTTGCACTCGCCCACGTGCAGCCTTTAACCTCGCTAATGGCCCAGCTAAGTAACTTTTTTTTGCAGTTTTATACAGCGCAAACTCAATTGCAGCACTTTACATTAGCAACAGTTACGTTTCAAGAGAACACAAGTTTATATTACACAGCTTTTACAAGTCCTTTCAGAAGAAGACGTCCCGCCCACAGTTTAACCTGCACGAGAAGTAGGGTTCTTGATAATTTATGCAAATGTTGTTCACCCAGAACCTGGCAACCAAGCTCCTGGTGGCCAGTGGTCTGGGGACTTTACACTAAGTCACTATCCCTACAACGGGGTGATGTAGTCGCTATGTACGTAGGACTACTGAAGTTCTGATGGGCATTGCTCGAGTTTTGAAGTTCTGCAGGCGCCTGCACACTTAATAAGATTGACATATCATTAGGTGCAAGCACAACACAACTACGCAGACCCTGATGAAACATTTGAGCAACTGTTACCCTAAATTGACTTCCATGAGAGGAAAGTGGCAGTGCGGTCTAGCGGTGTGGAAGTGGAAGCGGAAGGGCAGAGCAAGCGCCGGGTAGACTGTCGCAGCATTCACAAGCTCGAGTTCTGGCAGCGGTTTTCGGCACTAGGGGCCTGGCTCGGCAGCCCCCTGCTCCTTGGCGGTCCCCACCTTTGAGCAGCACGGAGAGACCATCGGCCAGGACAACAGGTGTGTACCGGGACCCTCTGGCCCATTGATGGTGTGGAGCAGCGCCAGAGAGGTGGGTGCATTGACCCTTCCTCACTCTCTTTAAATCAAGCCGCAACAAGTTGCTTGAAGCTCTACGCCCCCTGCCCAAAGCATCAAAGCACCCGCAACACGCCAGCATGTCAGCCCACGTCCAACATCGTGGCAAAATCAAGTTAACCAGTTGGCAACCTGAGTCGAGGCGGTGATTGTAGTCAGCCCCTGCTGTGGGTGTGCCCAAAAATCGAATAACGTCCTTTCTATCGGGCCCAGCTGTGTCCTGTGGCTCATCCTACTGCTGGTTTCAGATACAACCTGTTGCTGACATAACTGCCAAGGTTTCAGATTGCTTATGTGTGACATTTACAATTTTTCAGTGTAATTATGAGTGACATTCTAGGACTATGAGTGACACTTTGTTGCAGGCAAAATCAAGCGTTGAAGTCAATAGGAACAATTAAATATCAGAAATTAACTCATTTGAGCAACGACAAGCAATAAACACTTAACGCTCTTTGTACATATGCAAAGACATACACAGTTAAATACAAAAAAAATAATGACTGGATGTAAGAGATTGTCTCTTCCATTGTAAGGTAAGCAATGTACTATTGAAGTTCATTTGTACATATGGTCAAGACCTAGTAGAACTCATTCACAACTGGACAAAACTATCAATGTCAAACAGCACAGTGATATACATCACTGACTCACTCTTCAAAGCTGACATTAGCGCAGGTGAGGCTCGATGCAACATCCCCAGGACCTCCTTTTGTACAGATTCCCTTACTACCACCCTCCATTAATTCTCCTCATCCCTACATAGCCCCTCTCTCATGAGCATTTCATTTGTTTTATAGGGCTGCTATATTAGGGGAGAGTGTCAGAGAACTTTACATCATTTACACATTATACAGAGACAATGACTCATTCGTGGGTAATTAATTCTAAGAAATTGTATCTTATTTATCAAGCAGGATCAGGATTACAAGGTGTAGGAATGAGTATGACACGTCACCCATACTAGTAGGCAGTATATATTAACAGTGTCTGGTCTGGAGAAGGACAAACTTAGGATTCAAAACGTACCACAGTGTTTGGGGTTAGCTTTCCTAATAAGATGCATTTCTACCTAAACTAACCCCTTTTAACAAAATTAGGATAAAAGACTGGTGGGGTGGGAGGAGGGGGGAACAACGTTATAAACAGGCTCAGCCTTGACCCTTTCATGTATTACTGGACTGCTCCCGTGTGCTGCTACAGCCACCAAAATGTTTTAAAAAGTGAAGCCTGAGAAGCTTTAAAAAAAGGGCTGTACTCCAGCTTAATTCCAGCTCCTGAGGCTCCCCGTGCTCACCTGACAGACACACACAAGGAAAAAGATCCTTGTTCAGTGTCAGGATCTATTGACATGCATGTGAAGGTACTACCACCTGGCGTGGCCGAGGTAGGGGCCCAGATGCTATTTGGTACTGTTAAAGTTCGGTTGCGAGGGCTCACATCTCTGAAGTGCAAGAAGTGCATATGCAGTGATCTGCTTCTTTTCTCCTGTAAGGAAGGCTGGGGAGAAGCTTTACAAATATCACTTCTGGCCCCGACAGTGAGAAGCTCAGGGTAGATCCCAGGTCAAGTTAACCATCGGGTGACCTGATTGGCAAATACTAGCTTTTACGTGTATTTTTATTTACGTTAGTCGCCGCTCGTCCCTCATCACCCCTGATAAATTATACACGTGTCCCTTGGAGGTGACACAGGTGGTAGCGCTATCACGCTAATAATTAATTAAGCAGAGAGATTATACCTCACAGGCACTAACTTACTTTGAGGAGACATGCGACAATTCATAAGGTCGGTCTCGTGGCCGCGGTAAATGCCGGCCAGGAATCCTAAGGCTCAGCAACAGCACAGGTGCAGAAAGACAATCACTGGTGTGCTGTGCGCTACTGAAACACGAAAGCGGACGCCGGAGTGCGCATTATCTCAGCAGCCGGGTGACGGTTCCCATTGCTGCGGATCAGCTAAATACATTAAAATAGACGCCTGCCTCAAGCACATCGGGATTAATCCCGGCCCCCATGGTGTGCCGTGACTGACAGTAGTAGCATCCATCGACACTGCTGAGACTAGGGCAGCTCCCCCCCCCCCCCTAATTGGCAGTAGTGTGTACTGTGTAAGCAGCGCGCCACGCTGGCACCGCATCAAATATTGCTGCATTTTTTATACATTGTAGCGCCACCAGAACTGAGAGGAGCAGATTGTTTAACTATTTAGGAGCTCAGCCCAGCAATGCAGGCTCTCTCTGGAGCAGCAAAGAGCCGGTGCACAGGCGCCGCTGGTGGTGCACGCTGGCAGGTGGCAAAATGTGTGACAATGCATTTCAGTGCGGTGATGCGGATGACCCTGTTGCGATGGGTGTCGTGGGAGGGAGGGAAGTCAATGGGTCAGTGGACACCTGCAGGGGTCAGTTTGACGGGTTCGGTTCCCGGGGAGTCTACTCAGCCTTTCATCCTCCTAAGACCGTTAAATGGGGTACCATATGATTAGATAATATTAAACATCTGCCTTGCAAGCCCATAATTCCACGGATAAATATGTTTGTCCCAAATACACAAGTAATGTAGCACCTAGAGTCGGTGGCTGAGAGCCCGAGCTGGCTGAAAGTCTCTCTCATGCCATGAAAGGATAGCCCTCACTAGCCGAGCTCAGCAGAAACCACTAATGGATCCTGTTACAATGAAAGCGGTATCTCGCAGCCAAGCCGGCTGCCAGGGTGGAGTCTGACGTGCATCTTCGGGTGGAACCTCCTGTATGTCAAAAGGATGAAGTGTTGTAGCCTTTAGCACAGTCTCGTGCTCACTGTTCAAGTACACTATTTTAGTCTCAATTGGAGTGTTTCTTACTAGAGGAGGGTTGATTGGTGTAACATCAGACAGTGGTGGTGTAATACTCGAAGCAAGCCACAGGTAGAGTCTCATGTATATGATGAGGGTATTTTGTCGCACCCTCCGACTCCCATGTCCACTCCCAGGGTTGTTTGCTTTTGCCTCAGAATGGGCCTTGGTTACATCACAGCGTCGAGTGTTGTAGCCATGTGTTGTATCTTGTGTTTATCGTTCATGAAGATGAGTTGCTTTAGTCTCCAAGTCTTCTGCACAGTACGACTGTTTGTGTTTTCTTTTAGCCCTATGTAGGGTCTTATTTACATCATCAGAGTGGAGAGATAAAAACCTTAGATTGCCATGCCAGTAAAATGGGTCAGTGAGTTAAATGCTCAATGCTGACATTTGGTGTCATCGGTTGGGCTCTGAATTAAAGTAAAAAAGCTTCAGAAAAAAAGACCTCAGAATCATGGGCAAACAATCAGAAACTCCGTACCCGAGACTTGTGTTCAGCAAGGTTAGTTTCAACTTGTTAACGAGTGCAGGTTCACACTCATTTTGGGATTAGGCAAAACGTCTACTTATTAGAGGGTGTATTAAACAAGCACGGAATCGAAACCAGTGGTGTGCGCACCACAGAGGAGCGGGAGCAGGAATCGAAACAGTGATGCAAGTGCACCACAGAGGAGCGGGGTCGAGGGAGCGCGGCAGCAAAGCGAACGCACTCTAATTATAAACACGTTTATCATTAAAACCAGATGCCGCTGCTGCGCGTAACAGACACAAATAGGCCATGGGTGGTTACATTTCTAAAGGAAGCTGGGACATGCACCCGCCTTTCACCAATTGCGTGCTGTCTTTTTTAAAAAGATGCACGCAAAAGCCAATTGCAGTCGACGAAAACAAAAGTACACGCACAACTTGTGGTCAGCTTTCAAAAGCCCCTACCTGAAGTCTAGCAGAGCAGCGCATGCGCGCTACTGCAGTCTCGACCTAAACATAGGATGTTGTGCAGAGATTTAAAGGGACTGCCCAGATGTGATACAGCAAGCAATGTTATAGCTGTGTGTATGCCTCAAGTACAGCTATACATGTAGGATGCCTACATTATCTACAAAGCAGCCACATGGGCTACTATGCACAGATTCTGTAAGCATTGTTCTATTGACTTCAAAGTTAAGGCAATGTTCAGTTCCGTTAGACAACATTAAAGATATTTTTGGCTAATTTCATTTTAGTCATCACAGTTGACTCACACATTTTGCTGTTAATTCTTGGAAATCACGCCATGTACTCTAAGGGAAGAGGGCATGGAGATAGTTACTCACTACAGTGACTGTTGTCATCGAAGTCCATAATTCTCCACTCCATTCACTCCACCGCATACAACATCCCTCTGGTTTCTATATCTGTATCCTGTGGATGCTGGTCATGAGAAAGAAGCACATGCATATAGTTTCGAGCCACTAAGAGTTCATTTAACATTTTATGAAGGGGCATGAGCACTAAAAGTACAGGAGTTACTATGGTTAGTAGCATGTTCAAATACTTTTCAGCTAATTAAACCTATACTGTCCAGGGCACTCCTCCAGCTCCATTTCCTATGGCACTTTAAGTAACAATAACATGTCAGAAGGGGCGTGGACGAGGGGAAGATGGCAGTTGTGCTTTTCCCAATCAACAAAGGCTTTTATATAAAAGTAAAGAGATTGGTCGGTGGTGAAAGGAAATTTCTGGTTCCTTGGAAAACTGGGTAGTGGAGGGACATGTTAAAAACTGTGACACAAGTCAGATATGATTCTTAGGTCTTGCTTGACAGCACACGTGCCTACACGACCCAATGCTAATAATTCTTTCCCTCACCTCATGTTATTGGCTATTTGATGTGTCGTTGCACCTGCATGAGGGACTATTTTACAGCAGAAAGGTTTATAGAATCATCATACGTTAAATTCTTAATATCACACATACAATATAAAAAGAAAGCAAACCTTTTTTTATTTGGTATTGCTATTGCTCAAAGCTTTTTGACATTTTAGTTAGGGATTGTGTTAATCACATATACAATGATGTATATGTATTGACACACATTTTTAGGGACGCACAATGCAGCTGCATAAAGCATGAGAGACAGTGGCAAAAGCAAAACGGTCTGGTTTAATGTCATAATGCATGGAAAACACAGCCATGCAAAAAATGCTGTTTTCATACATTAGCATTTTAAATTCGGACCTGCTTGCTTTGCCCCTCTTTTTACTGCAGCCATTGTTTTAGTTGCAAAGTTCCACATTTTTGTTTGGGCACGTTGTGTGGGTGAGGCCAGTACTCAATGAATCATTCAGAATCAGGGTATTTTAGCCTCGGGTTAACTCTGATTCAATTAATAATGTTTGTGTATTGGATCCTTAGACGCTGCCCCACATAACTTATGTGGGCGGAAAGTTGTATGCTAAGGTGGAGTCTGAGATGCATCTTCGGGTGGAATCTCCTGTATGTCAAAAGGATGAAGTGTTGTAGCCTGTAGCACAGTCTCGTGCTCACTATTCAAGTACACTAGTTTAGCCTCAATTGGAGTGTTTCTTACTAGAGGAGGGTTGATTGGTGTAACATCAGACAGGTGTAATACTCGAAGCAAGCCACAGGTAGAGTCTCATGTATATGATGAGTGTATTTTGTCGCATCCTCCGACTCCCATGTCCACTCCTAGGGTTGTTTGCTTTTGCCTCAGAATGGGCCTTGGTTACATCACAGCGTCGAGTGTTGTAGCCATGTGTTGTATCATGTGTTTATCGCCATGAAGTTGAGTTACTTTAGTCTCCAAGTCTTGTGCACAATACGACTGTTTGTGTTTTCTTTTAGCCCTATGTAGGGTCTTATTTACATCATCAGAGTGGAGAGATAAAAACCTTAGATTGCCATGCCAGAAAGATGGGTCAGTGAGTTAAATGCTCATTGCTGACATCTGATGTCATCTGTTGGGCTCTGTATGGCAGAATATTGAGTTTTAGAAATATATACATATCGTAAAGGTGCCTAAATGGAGTTAAATATAACGAACCTGCGGTTACATATATAGATATACTGTGAGAAGTTGGCCTGATGTATGATGTCTCCAGTTCTGGGGGCACCTTATATCAGTCCAAACAATCCGTTATGGTGGTGGTTGTAAGTCAACCTTATAGACAAGCTATCCTAGGGGTAGCATGGACTAAGCAGCCTTAAAGGCTTAGCTTCAAAGAGCGAGTAAAGCGAGCTGTTTTACCATATACAATCCTGTATTATCAAATGAAAGGACACCACACAAGTTATATATTATCAAAATATATGTATTTATTCTTAGAATAATCCCCACTACTCTTTATGAGCAATGAAGCACAAGCGTTTAAATAAAAGCACAGTTAAACATGGACAAGTTGCACGTTTTGGATGAGGCCGGTGGCCACTCAAACCATATATCAATAAAGTGGTATAACAATCACTAATCGATCTGGGGTAAGGCCTAGGGCCTTGGGAATCGCTTGGACTCCGATGCACTAACAGCAGTTAGGGCGGGAGTAGCCCGCGGAATTCGGGTGCAGTGCAGAAAGCACAAGCATGCACCAATGCAAAGTCAATGGTGCGTAAAAGTTATCGAGTTACAGTTTTAAGAGTCTTCCGACTGGCCTAGAAGGACAAAACTTTAGACTTAGACACTAGAGGTGTAAAGCACTACAGGAGCACCGGCGTTCAAGAGTTACCTCACCCACAGGAAGCGGGTGCACAGGTGCAAAGGTGTGTCGGGTTTCGTCACGCAGATCTAGGGTGCCTGGAGATGAAGATGCTGCAGGCGTCCAGAAGAGAAGTGTCCGGTGCGATCCAAGGGTGGATCGAAGTTGTAGAGTACCTGAAAGCAGAGGGGACAGAGTCTGGGTCACTAGCCAGTGACCAGGAAGGAACCAGGAAGGAACCAGGCAATGTCGGGCGCAATCAGGTCGTTGTCGTGTAGCTTCTCTCCGCTGCCACGTGGTCTCTGGGGCACCGAGGATGTCCTGGAGTGAATCACGAGCTGCCCCACGAAGGCTCTCGCTGTCGGCGGTGTCGGCTTCAAGATCGGAGTAAACAGGCCTTGGCAAATGCAATCCACGCAGGAATTGAAGATGGCTTAACACTCGGACCAGCAAGGTCTGAGCGGGTGCTCCTTTTCAGGGGAGCTGGTGCCAGTCTGGAGCAACCAGACTAGCTGTGTAAATTCAAGGTTTCGTCGGTACTGGGCGACCGGACCAACGCGTCGAGCACAAAGATGCAAAAGGGTCCCACGCAGCACTCGTCGAGTGTGGAGGGGTGAGCTTCGGTGCACAAGCTGCTCGGGGCAGGAGCTTCTCAGACTCCAATGCACAGCTTCGAGGGGGCCTCGGATGCTGCACGGTCAGTGCTTCGTTGTTTCTCCAAGATGGTCTCTCCGCCGCATCAGGTCGCTTCCACGGGTCTCAGCTCTGCAGGGACTGTGGATCGGGCTGTTAGAAGGCAGGCACGCTGGGTCTTGTTGATCTCTGTTGCTCGAGTTCCAGCGGGAACTGCAACAAAGTAAACGTCAAGGTGCTGGATGGTGCCTGTTTGCACAGGGTGGTCACTCCTTGACCACAAGGGAGATTCTTCAGTCTTCCACGAGGAGTGGGATGTCGAAGGGTCCAGAGTTTCATTTAATAAGTTTCAGTCAGGATAATCTGATGTGCATTGGCACTGCTCCCACCTATATTCCAAATCTGGGGGCTGGATTACCTGCTAGGTCCCTCCTATGGGTGGAACCTGGGAGGGGGTTGGTTACAACCCCTTCCCTTTGTCCAGCTTCGGGCCAAGACTGGGGCAGGAGTGCCCCAGAACCGGTTTGACTGGAATCTGCCCAGGGACACCTTGTGCGCCCCAGGCAGTGTCTAGTTTCATTCAACCCTCCCTGCTACAATCCACTATCTCCTGTCTGGGGTGGTGTGACACCTCCCTGTGATAGGAAACCCTTTGGCCAGGCGTCCTCTGCCGAGTTTCGGTCAGCAGCAGGAGGCCAGACATGTGTCTGTGGCAGCAGCATCCATTTTGTGATGCTGGGGCTCTGGTTAGGATTAACCGCGTTTTAGTAAAGTAACATGCCTGCACCCCCTAGAAGGGTGGGATGCTATCCCCATCACCAGGACTGGCAAGGGGATAGTATTCCAATGTGTATGACACCAAACACAACATGTTTTGATAAAGCCAAACCAGAGTTGCAATAACCGTAGGGATTATAATGCACTTAAGAGTATACGGTATGGCAGTATCACTGGAACAGCATTAAGGAATTAGTCCCAAGACTGCAGTCAGGCTCAGCTCATGCTAGAGCACCATCTCACATCAAACCAAGCACTCAGCCTCCAGGACTGTAAAGGCCTGCCATAGGAGTGACAGATAGGTATATATGTGTCCAGATATAGGTTTAGACATAGGTATACTATATCTAAGCAAGGGGTGAGTACACCAACTTGCCCCAGCTGTGGGAACAGCCAGTTG
This sequence comes from Lissotriton helveticus, assembly GCF_964261635.1. Classification (NCBI taxonomy): domain Eukaryota; kingdom Metazoa; phylum Chordata; class Amphibia; order Caudata; family Salamandridae; genus Lissotriton; species Lissotriton helveticus. The sequence goes on along the minus strand of NC_136057.1, from coordinate 1,006,326,065 downwards.
TGTCGATTTAAGTACCAGCCAGGGGTGGCAAAAGATATGCTGCAGCCCCTGGTAGGCCTTGGATGCACCTATGCCCAAGGCACCTAGTGTGCACTGGATAGGGGCTGACTGACAAGGTGTCCAGTACCAAATTGGTTATGTACCTATAGTACATGTCTGTGAATTTAGAGAGAGAACAGCAGGCTGGGGGTCTGATTAGCAGGCCCACAGCCACATTAAGTCGAAAACCAGTGAAGCAAAAAGCAAAAATTGGGGTGACCATAGGATAGCAGACCCTACTCTCCTACATATACACTTACTGTGTCAATATTTTGGTTGTTGACATTGGTGCTATATTTTGGCAACACAATATTTAAAACGTTATATTCTGGTAAGAATTGCCTCTGTGGCTTATGAGTTTGAATTCCTGCAATGCTATCTCAGCCTACTCCTCTTTTCTGTCCTTTAGAAGGTGGTAAATTGAGTGAATTGCTGTAGGCTCAGCCTTGGATATAGTTTTATGTAGCTCTTGAGGGTTGGATGGTTTAGCCTTGGATATAGTTTTATGAGCGCCGAGGATTGGGTGTATTATCCTTAAATATATATATTTATGTACCTCTTGACGTGTATTAGCCTTGGTTGTAGTTGTTTGTACATCATGAGTGTTGAACGTTTTGGACCTGGATGTAGTCTTATGTAGATCCTGGATGGATTGGACACCACCCTCAGGTATTGTGTTTCCTCTCTGTCATCTGATTGGAAGCAGGGAAACAAAACAGCCACTGCTAGGGTGCCCTTTATCTCCTTTCTCTGCTGCCAGGAGTACCACCCTTGGACTTGCATCATCAGCCTAAGGAGTCGAAGTGAGGTGCATCTGTAAAAAGGGAAAGCAGCTCCAAGCAGCATGCTCGCAGCCCTCCAACGCCACAGTAACATTACCACTGTACAGAAAGACACCCCACCCAATTCCCCAGACTTGCAGGTTATGAAGCTGACAAAAAAACCTCACAAACATGGGAAATCCAGAACTCCGTGAATTTTTTCACACTTAGTAAACTGAATAAGGAGGGATCCATTGTAAGAAATGTAAAATGTCGGGCTGCGTCTGGTGAATGGGTTTTTTGTGTGTGGGAATCCGATTACCAGTAGACCGAGATCAAGGTTGTTCATAATAATAATATTTTTAAGACTTCTGCACTGCCTTGCTATACAGAATATGATCTCACACCTCCTGCTAGTCACTTTTTCCTTTCATGGTTCTGACTATGACTGAAAATGAGGTTTCCTCTTCATACTTCCCTTAAGTCCAGTTTTCCAGATGATTCGTGTCCAGTCAGCACTCGCAAATCTTTATTTGTAGTTGTCTCACGTGCACTCACCTCTGTTCTTAACTTCTCCTTTTATTCTACCTCATTTGTAATGACTGAAAGGTGGGAGTTGTTAAGCCTTTGGTAAAAAAAAAGCCTAATTTGAACCCTGAGGTTGAAGCTAATTACAACACTATCACTTTTTTGCCTATGCACTCCACAATTGGTGTGAATTTCCCTGCTCTGTAACTCTCTAAGCATCTTGACGAGTGGCAGCTCTTAGTCAAAAGCCAGTTAGACTATAAGTCATGCTTAGGTGCAGAGGCTGCCCTGGTAGCTATGTTGAATGGTCTTATGAGAGATTTGAATGATGATGTTTCCACATGGTTCGGGTGCATTGTTCCCATGATAAGCAGGGTCCGTACTGATTTGCATGAAGTGGACCTCTAACTAGAGTGGCAAAGTGTGTGGAACTCTACGGGTTGGAATGCTACCCATTGCGATTGCGCTTGGTTTACACTATGCACAAGTATTTCCTCCATCACCATTTTGAGTGTTTGACATTCCCTCTTGCCTCATTTTCCTGATCTGTCTGCTGCTTTTGGACTGGTGGACCACACTATCATATACCACCATATTGAAGAGGAAAGTCTGCAGGAGAAAGTAAGCTGGGCGCTGGTTTACCATCTTCCTGTCCAGTAGAAGTCAATGCTCACCCCCCCCCCCCTTCAGTTCAAAATCCCACCTGTACAGCTATGGGGTTCCCCGAAGGTTCTCCTTATCCCCTATTCTTTCCAACATTTATCTCCAGCATCTCCCCAACCTAATCAGGTCCTTTGGGGACTAAGACTTTTTTGTGCCAATCGCCCAACTGATTATGAGGCTGATAAGCCCACCATGGAGATTCATGATAAGATTTCAGACTGCCTAAGTGCCATCCTGTGCTAGATAAATGAGGAATTTCTCAGGCTTGATGCTTCTCCAACCAAAGTTATTCTCCTGTGAAAGGATCATCCATGGTCTACTGACTAATAGCTGACCTATTTGGGTCCTGTAGATGATCGCCAATGTTAATATTGCAGTGTCATCTTGCTAATATCAAATAAATATCTTGGTGATATCACTGCCCAAACCCAGTTGGGATTTATCAGATATGTTGGGTTACCGCCCTCTGTCACTTCCATGCACTGAATATAAAATCCTAAGTAAGGTGTTAGCTAATAGATTCCAACCATATCTCAATAAGCTGATCCATATAGATCAATGTGGATTTATACCAGCTAGGAGCATGTCCTTAAATATACGCAAATTACATCAGATTATGGCCACAGATCGTATACAACACCAACGTGCTGGCTGCATATCATTAGATATGCGATAGGCATTTGAAACACTGTCATGGGAATACATATTTGAAGCTATAGCACATTTCGGCTTACCCCCCGAATATGTCCGGTGGATAAGGCTATTATATGCAGCTCTTACGGCTAGCGTCAGATCCGGGAAACATGTTTCCAGAGAATACTACATTCACAGGGGCACGCGGCAACGATGTCCCATATCCCCAATACTCTTTGCCTTAGCACTGGAACCACTGGCCCTCCGTCTATGGATGGAGACTACTCACTGTGGAATTCATGTGGGTACATCAGTGCATCTGCTGTCTGCATACGCAGACAACTTGATTGTATACAGTACAGATATACTGGAGGGGCAGGCTCCGATTGCCCGTATTTTTTCTGATTTTGAAAATATATCTGGTCTATCCATTAACGAAAAAAATCGAATGCTTTTTTCTTTCCTTACCAAACACACCCGGACAGTATTGCTTTTGGGGAATACACAATACCAACAGCGCCACATACCTTTAAATATCTGGGCATTCACATCTACTGATCACAGGCGGACATGCTGGAGAGCAATCTAAATAAAGCCATCCTTGGTATAAGATCTCAGGTAACTTTCTGGACCACACTTCCGCTATCGGCTATGGGCCGAGTGGCCTTGTCTAAGATGGTGGTACTTCCTCGTGTCCTATATTACTTTACAAACCTGCCCTTGCTGGTGCCGGCCTCTATTTTTAATTCATTAGATACTATATTGATAGACCTCATTTGGGGTGCGGGTCAGCGCAAGATAAGCCTTAAGAACTACAAATACATAAACAACGGGGAGGCCTGGGAGCACCTGATTTCAGAGCCTATTATTATGCATGCCATTTGCACTGGTTATCCTACTGGACTGCAGGTTGTAACCTGCAGGAGACTGGGTACCTATCCAGACACATAGAAAGGGGAGTACTCCACACTCTTCTCCTACCACATACCAATCCTCCCCAGCACTGCCCACCCTACTATATATCGCATTGCAGTGTTGGAAGAAGGCCCTGACATGCACAACCAGAGGTGGACTTTATGCTGGTAACATCCCACTAGTGGGGATGCCACTGGCGAGCGGTAGATTGTCAACACAGGCACTTGGACCCTGGTTGGAGGCGGGAGTAGAGACTATGGGGCACTTTTTGGTGACGGGTCACTCATGGATCATGATACCTTTACTCACGCCATGGGAGCACCTACCACGCTATATGTCACACAAGCAGCTGTGCTACACTATGTTAAAAAAAACAGTGGGCCACACAATGAGAGGAACCCTGAGAGAACGAGTTTGTGAAAGCTCTTTATTATATGGGTCAAGGTAGCCATCTCATAAAATGGTTATATATTGGTATCCGAGCACATCCTGAGACCCCCCTAGACACCACTTGGATGCAATAGGCAGAGGACATGGGACGGGAATTAACGGACAAGGAAGGGTTAGATGTATTGGAATACCCACTGAAGACACAGAGAAATGCCAAGTTTAAGTTTATACAATGTATGATTGTACATAGAAATTACCTGACCCCGCATAGGCTACAGAGAATATACCCAGCTACTGCCCATCAATGCCCCCGATGTAAGACGACTGAGGCAGGTCTCCTTCCTATGTTATGGGCGTGCCCATGTCTAGGTGGGTTTTGGAAAGGGGTTCAGAAATTGATTGTAGATACCACTCACCTCTCACTGGAGGATGCAGCACTGGAGTGTTTTCTGGGGATCCGGAGAAGTAAGAAGACACTAAAGGTTCAATTACGCTTTTTGGATTTGACGCTTATAGTTTCAAAGAGGGCCATTACCATGCGCTGGAAGTCAGCCAGAACTCATACATTGCGCACAAGGCATAGTGACTGCTCAGGTGGGCAGGGTCTGTAAGCGCCGCCCTGCGTAGGGAGGAGGCACACCGTCTACAGAAGAATGTAATTTCCTTGGATTGGGACACTATGGTAGAAGCATGCAAAAAAAATACAGATGACACCTCTGGTGTTCCACATACTCAATGATAGAGGGGAAAAGGTGATTGCTAAGAGTAGCTAAACATCATTGGTTCAGGACGTAGCAGCGGGACAACTGATTGTAATCAAAGAAGCTTGATTGGAGAGGGACAAATATGATCTAGACACTGCACCACACAGCCAGAGCCTGGGAGGGGAAGTGGGACTCCAAAGGGGTGTGGGGTAGAGTTAAATGGGTATTGCTTAAATGACAATAACAGGGGTGGATCTTTACCTTGTGCCCAGCCACCTGTTCTTCATACAAGCCCCGAAGTAATCACTCGGTGATTGTATAGTACACGACCTACAGGGGAGCAGTCCAAGGTCCTGACTCCTGATGCTTCACTGCTTCAACGCAGTACCCAGAGCCCGGCCATGGTTAGAACCAGGGGGAAGAAAATATTAGAGGGGTCAGAGTCTGCTATGCCCTGTAAGAAAAGGAAAGGACGAACCACCGCTAAGCAAGCTGCAACCGTGGCCGCCACTGGTACTAAAGGTTTTTTTTTCTTAGGGAACACAGATGTTAGTGCCCCATTGGGAAGTCCCCTTGCGAGTAATAATGCGCAGCCTAATTTAGATTACCTGTGCCTATTAGTTAGGGAACATCTAGCGGCCCTCATAGAACCAATCTTTAAAAGGCTTGATACGGTCGATGAGTGGCTCAATCGAATTGAAAGGTGTTTATCCTGCAGTAAGACAAATTCTATCATTACACCTAGTCTGCAGGTTCACGGGGGTATCTTATGCAACCGTCCAGTGGTGGATATGAATGTGCAACCAGTTGATACCCTGCATGTACAAGTTGGTAATGCCAGGGTTTCTAAGTCAGTGGATACTGCAATAACAGCTAGGACACACTCTTCCAATGACAGCAGGGTCCAACTACAACAGAGGAAGGAGGTAGAGGGTTATGTGACGAGGGTCGATGATGGATTAGAAGATAGTACGGTCTTGTTACCTAGTCTCCACCTCCCCCCAGAATGTACCCCGTATACCATCATTTTAGCTAATGTACCCCCACTCCCAGAAGGTTCCCGCGAACATTGGTCTACCCTTAAAAACAAAGCATTGCACTGTCTAGAGGTAAAGTTCGGCAACAGTAAGGCGCTGTTTAACGTATTTAGAATGGTGAGGCGCATCAACTGGATTGGCCTTTCACGTAAGACCTTGCTGGGGGACTGTGTAGTCTTGAATTTTAGGTCACCGGCTTTTGTCCATCACATTCTAGAGATGGCTGCTTATCAGCCCCTTTCTGCTGATGAGATAAGGATTTTGCCCCTAGGTTATTTTTATAAGCCCGGCAGGACTTTGAGATTTAAGGAGCCTAGGGTCCCTTATGGGGCGCATAGTTTGTTTGATTACCCCATTCAGTCCAGGAATCGTTCTGAGCCATTGTCCACTTTAGAGGACAATGACTGACTGAGAGGTGGTGTGTCCCCTTTACGCTCTGCTGGAAATGTGATGGGTGGGAATGAGCCGGGTGGTGGTGGAAACTTGATTCAGGGCTCTGTCTGTGGCACGGTAGGAGTAACCTGTGAGAATTTGGTCTTGCATGCGACCCCTGTTGACCAAGGGGCTAGCTCGGCTGTAGGCCCCTGTCATATAAGTTCTTTTTCAACAATATCATCATGGAACATTGCGGGCTTGGAATCCAAGTTACCCTTATTAGATTGGGCAACTTTTATAGAGAAAAGGGATATTTGGGCATTCCAAGAAACTTGGGCAGTGGAAGGTATTTTTCACCTGGGTTACCTAAACTTTTCCATACTAGCAGTCAAGGGGCCAAGGGGAAGACCAGCAGGTGGTCTGACCATTTGGGTTCGCCAATGAGCTGGACTAAGGGTGGAAGCGGTTCCTACCAAAAGTCCTGATATCTTGGCCATTCGGGTTAGATCTCAGAAGGGCCTCAATGTGCTCATATTTAATGTTTATGCGAGGGGACTCCCGGGAGGTAGGAGCTCGCAAACTGTCTCAATCCTGGAAGGACAACTCAACAGGGAGGAGGAAGGTAGCCACCGGATTATTGCGGGTGACTTCAATACCTGTTTTGAGCCCCTGGATTTTGATGATGGCAAGCTTACTGAAGCAGAGGATGCAGCATGGGGTATTCTGTTCCTCAGTTGGATTTAAAGCCCATAAGGAGATGGTCCATGGCTGCTCTTCAATTAAAGGGGTTGTGCTTGGAGAAGAGCATGAGGGCATGGAATGGCAGGACACACTCAGATAAGCAGGGAGAATTAACGTTTAACATCGGAAGATTTGGTAGTGGTATCGACTACATTATAGTTAATGTGGAGATGTGCCCGGTTATATCAGATATAGTGGTGGTGAGTAGGCCGGAAAGCGACCATAACCCCTTGATTTTGACATTCAATGATAGTAGCTTTATGCTTTTCCCCTAAGTGAAGTGAAGTAGCAACAGTTCAGGAGAGGGTGATTATTTGTAATGACCAAAGAAGGGTCAGGTGGCCTAAGATAGTTACTAATGAAAGGACTCAGTCCGATATTCGGAATATGGTCTTAGGCTCCATGTCAAAACTTAATGGCTGTGTAACACAAGTGGACCTTAATGATCAAATTCTAGGTATCCACAATGAGCTTTTTGGGGGCCTCAAAAAGTATTTTATTAAATGCCTTCCAAATAATAAGGATAAAGTGCTGAGACCCAGTTCATGGTTTAACAATGTTTGTAAGCAGGCCCAACAAGCCCTCGTGGTAGCTATTAAATCCAGATCTCCTGATACTATTAAAAGCTGTAGGGCAAGTTATATAGCAGCACAGTTCGATGCGAAGAAATCGTGGGATGAAGACCACTGGAGGGAGCTGCTACAGGCATGTGATGGTCACAACATGACCCAATTTTGGCACCTTCTTATATGGGGGAAGTGCCCGCAACTACAGAAAGCCACTAACCATGTTGAGCCTCAGCATTGGGTCAGCTACTTTGAAAACCAATTTAAGATGCTGGATGGGAATGCCAAGGTTGTTATGCCCCCTAGATGTGATGCTCCGTTGGTATTTACACACAGTGAGGTTGAGTCCGTGTTGAAAATGATTCCAAGTGGAAAAGCCCCTGGGCCCGACAGCATCCCTGCAGACCTTTTTAAGCACGAGCCTGCTATATGGGCCCCATATATCACTGTACTAGCTAATGCCCTAGCTAGTGGCGCATCGGTCCCAGATTCTTGGTTCGGAGCGGAGATCTTACCAATCTATAAGAAAGGCGACCGCTCTGCTCCAGCCAATTATCGGCCGATTAGCCTAATAGACGCGTTGCAGAAAATATTTGCCCACCTAGTTGGATGACCGAAGAAGATATCTTAACCCCCCTCCAGGCAGGCTTTCGGTCACATATAGGGACCCTGGATCAAGCCTTCCGTTTTGCACTCTTGTATTGGAAAGAGGTATTTTTAGGGGGGGCATGCTCTTTGCGGCCTTTGTGGATCTAAGATCCGCTTTCGACCTTGTGCCAAGGGCAAAATTATGGGAAGTACTCTTGAGGCAGGGGATGCCTAAGGAGCTGGTTGCTATTTTAGTCAAACTTCATGAGCGTACCTATGCACATGTCCGTTGGGGTAAACCTGGGGAGGTAACCGATAGGTTTGAGGTAGGCAAAGGAGTCAGACAGGGGTGCGTGTTGGCTCCCACCTTATTTTCTTTATTTATTCATGGCATGGTCCATTATTTTGCTAATCACCTGACCGCCACCCCAATGCTCGCTGGCATGAAAGTCCCACTGCTCATGTTCGCGGACAACACCCTGCTTTTATCCAAGACGAGACAGGGATTACAACTAGCACTGTCTCGTTTTGAGGTGTTTTGCCGCGAACATGAGCTGGAGGTCAAGGTGGGAAAAACCAAGTTTATGGTGCTCTATGGTGCTCGATGGGTCTAGGCCGGTTGGAGCAAGGGTCTTTATGGGTGGTGATCTCCTGGAGCAAACATCAGTTTTTACGTATCCGGGAGTTACCTATAGTGACAAAATGAGCTGGAAGCCCCAAATTGATATGTTAGCCTTAAAACATACTCAACTAGGTGGTGCACTGATTAAAGAGCATAGGCAGTCTCTCACTAAACCTATTACCCCCCTTATTAAAATTTATAGCTCAAAGATTCTGCCCGCAATCATGTATGGTGCCGAACTGTGGGGTTTTAGTAATTTGTCTCTTATCACCGTTGCTCAGAACAAATTTTTTAGGTCTGCGGTGGGACCACCCCTATCTTCGCCACGTATTCCCTTACTTGTGGATTTTGGATGTCAGGCAGTCGAGGATGTGGCATGGTTTAGACCCCTGGCGTTTTGGAGATGTCGATTGACCACTCCTGAACTTTCTTTATACGCCAAAGCTATGCTAGAAGTTAAAGGGCTGGCTGGTTCTTATAAGATCTCCTGGCTGGCTGAAATTAAATCCCTATTGACACGTATGGGGATGGGGGAGCTTTGGGCTAATCCTGATACAGCTGTGTTTCCCTCCAAAAAGATTTATAGTACCGTGTACTGGGATATGATCAAAACTAAGAGGCTCCCGTCCCAGTTAGGCAGTTCCTTGACAGCAACCTTCCTTGACATTAAGGACGATCCCCACCTGAAAGAGTACTGGGACACTATTACAAAGCCACTAGATAGTAAACTGTACCACCAGTTTAGAGTAGGCTCACTACCTCTACGCTGGTTAACCAGTAGATGGAATCCTGCTAGCAGTGATAAATGTGTATTTTGTATAGATCACATCGAAACCACCGATCACTTTTTATTTGTCTGTCCTGCATACCACCAACCTAGGCATGTATGGATTAAACCTGTGTGTAGGCTTATGGGCACAAGCTCGGCACAGGTGGCAAGTAGAATTTTGAGGAATGACACTGCTAAAGGAATTGTAATCAGCGTTGCTAAATTTCTGAGCTGGGCATGGGTCCTTCGGTTAAAAAGTTAGGGCCCAGCTTATAGGCTGAGTGATGTTATGGTTACCGGACCCAGGGAGTTAGTGGAGCACAATAGTAGGTTTTGTGGCTCATATTGAGATTCTAAACAAGATTGTTTTTAAATATGTCTAAGGCTATTGCCTATTGTACATTTCATCCTATTTTTAGCTTATTTTAAATATTAAGTGCCAGTGTAGTTCTGGTTTTAAAAATACTTTTGTACATGTTGTTATTTATGCTGTTTGGATTATGAATTATTGTTTTAGAATGTCTTTTATGATGAAGAATCGCAATAAAGACTTTTTTGACTTGACTTGACTTGACTTGACTTGCTTAAATGATGACGTCTAGGGATGGTTTGTAATGTGACTTGTTGAAGATATGCTGTGTACGAATTTCCTTCCCCCTTTTTGTTTTCTCTTACACTTATATTTATGCTTTGCTAGTAACCGCTGAAACTTCTAATGTTCATAATATTGGAGTACTCTGGATAGTTAATATGTAATATTGTATGACAATGCATGCAAACTGACTCATTACTTGTGAAAAAAAGAATTTGGAACAAAAACCCAATAAATTTTGTTTAAAAAAAAATCAAAAAATATCTTGAACAAAATTCTCCCTTTCAGTGAAGCTTCTGTTGTCACTGTTATCACCATTTCTAGGCTTGACTGTGAAAGGGCCTGCATTCTAGGCCTTTCAAAGGCAGGCATATGCAAGCCCCAGGGAGTACAATATACAGCAGTAAGACTAGTCATACCATTTAGGAAATTAGATAGAGTCTCCAAGCTCAGGGTAAGAATGCCAGGCACTAAACGGAGTCAAAATAAGACGCGCTGCTGAGCCAACATGACCTTCTATTATAAACAGTCCAGGTTGAAGCAGTGTTTGCTATCAAGACACTTGTCAAAATTATTTCTTCTTTGTGGTTTTACTCTCCTTTTGTCGGGTCACCTTATTAGAAAGTATTGGTTTAGGGATCTTAATTCTCTTTTATTGCCTCCTCCTTTTGGAATGTTCTTCTCCTTGTCCTGTGCAAAATGTTAAAAATGCTCTCAAAGCCCATTTGTTTTTCTTATTTCCTCTGGTGTCTCTGTTATTTAGTTATGTCCAGCACTAAGATTATTATTATTATTGCATTTTGTAGAGCGCAACAGCTACCTCCAACGGAGGTGTCCCGGCGCTGACAGCAAGTTGTGGGGGTGTGGTACCAGGTGTATAGGCTAGAGGGAGAGGCTCTAAGGTAGGCTAAAGAGCCAGGTTTTAAGAGTCTTCCTAAATAGCGGTTCTAAGTTGGCCTTTCGGAGATGCTCCGGCATGGAGTTCCAGAGATAGGCGGTTTTAAAAGCAAAAGAGTGACCGCCTATTCTAGCTTTTTTGAAACGTGAAATAGCTAGGAGTCTCTGGTGATTCGATCTCAGAGTCCTGTTTTGGAGATATTTGGATAATCTTAGTTTTAAGTATTTGGGGCCAGTGTCACTAGCAGACCTGCAGGCCAGGGTCAGAGCCTTAAACTGGATCCTCTTTTTGACAGGCAACCAATGTAGGCTGCATAGATGTGGGGAGATGTGATGGAGGAGTGGTACATTCCTGATGAGCCTGGCGAACAAATTTTGAATGACCTACAGCTTTCTGATGAAGTAATCTGGGAGACCCAAGTATAGACTGTTGGTTTAGTTCAGTTGAGAGGTAATTAGTGCGTGCACCACCGTTTTCCTACAGTCCATTTGTAGGAGATGTAAGAATCTCCTTAGGGTTTTCAGCTTCCAGAAGCATGAGGACGAGACTTGGCCTATCTAGGCTTTCCCTGAGAGGGCGGAGTCAAATTTGAACCCTAAGTTTCTCGCCAACAGGACTGGCATAGGAGGAGGATTAAGTTCCGTTGGCCACCAAAGTTCGGCTTTTGGAGGTGATGGCTGGTTAAAAAAGAGAACTTCTATTTTGTCCGTGTTTAATTTGAAACAGTTGTCTGTCATCCAGGATGAAATGTTGATCAGACACTGTTTGAAGTGGGTGAAAGCTGCCTCAGAGTGATTCCTGAAAGAGAACACCAGCTGGGTGTCTTCAGGGTAGAAGACCACCTTGACACCATGTTGCTCGATGAATGAGGCAAGTGGGGCTAGGTAAACATTAAAAAGGGTCGGGCCAAGGGCTGAGCCCTGAGGGACTCCACATACAAGTGGGCTGGCGGTGGATACATGAGGGCGTAGACCGAATTTCTGTGTTCGGCCCTCAAGAAAGGAGCAGAACCAAGTTAGAACGGTGCCCCCCACGCCCCAACTGCTCAAGCCTCTCCAGAAGGATCATGTGTGAAACAGTGTCAAATGCTGCGGACAAGTCCAGAAGCACTAACATAGAGTAATTGCCTTGATCCAGGGTTTCTCGTATTGTTTCTGCCACTTCCAGTAGAGCTGTCTCTGTGCTGTAACGAGCCCTGAATCCTGACTGGGAGTCATGTAGCAGGTTGTTCGATTCAAGGTATGCTGAAAGTTGTTTCTGCACTTCCTTCTCCAAGACCTTGGCCGGAGCTGGCAAGAGGGAGATCAGCCTGTAATTATTTAATTCAGTCGGGTCAGCATCTACTTTTTTTAGAATGGGCTGTGCTAATGCAGTTTTTCAGATAGATGGATAGGTGCCTGTGTTTAAGGAAGCGTTCCAGATCTGGTTTAGTGAGGGGTTCAATAGAGGGGCAAGTGAGGTAAAAAACATAGCCAGACACGGATCAGTCGGCGATCAAGATTTGACTTTAACAAGTTGTCTAAGGCAGGTTTCAGAGCAGAACCGGTGAAATTTACACCAGGTGTCTGACACGTGAGGTTTAGGTGGGGGCGGGGTAGGAGTTTTTGTTAGGATAAATGCAGAATATATTGCCTGGATTTTATCCTGAAAGAAGCCGGAGAGGTCCTCCCACAAGGCGGCAGAAGGTGCAATAGTGCATTTCAAGGCCTCTGGCTTGATAAATCCTTGGACAATCCTAAAAACTTCTTTGGTAGAATTGTCTGAGGTGATAATTTGATCAGACAAAACAACTCAAATGCCACGCTATTAGGGACTTTCTAATTGTTTTAATGCTGCTCTGTAGGCGCTTGGATGTATGTTGCGGTTGATATATATCAACGCAACTTAGGTAGACCAGTGTGATCTTTCTTTAGTAGAAGTCTTTACAAGTAGCGGACACTACCCTGGTTATCAAGGTAAAAGCAGTGTTAGACCTTGGGGCCAGTTTGAGAATTGGTAATACGATCTGATATCAGCATGAGTTTTAGAGTTCTATATAAAAAAAGAGCACATGGTGTACACTTTCATGGTGACCTATCGAGAGCATGTACCAGACTTGTTGTAGGAGTTAATTCATTTTTCATGACTTGTCAAATAATATACTCTATGCAGATGATTGCTAAACAAACGCAAGAAGTATGTCAGTATTACAGACATGTTATGTGATCTTTTGAATAGCAGGAGTTGTTGAAAGTTAGGCTGAAACCGTCAACATTATCGGCGCCCTCTTGCTCTTCTCGAACCCTTTCGTGCACGTAAACAGCCGCCATTTTGAACACCATGGCTTCCCTGCCCTTTTCTGATAACCAGCGCGTCTCTCTCCCTCTCCTAGCCTCGCAGGCATCCCCCGCATGCTGACAACCCCCTCGCCCTCACATGTCTCGGGTCATAAACCCCTCTTCAGCGCAGCTCTGCCTCGGAATCCCATCCTGTTCCCAGCACGACACCTCCCTTCATTCCTTTCATGGTCCCAGGTCCTTTTGATACAAACCCCTTTTTCGTGTGTGCCCGTTTGTCTTCCTCGTTCCCAGGCCACCACCTGGCTCTGCGGATACTGTTTATTACCCCCAGTACAGTAGGAAGCTTCCTCCCATTAAAGGACCCTCGGGTCGATCAAAGCCCTCACCCTACGAGATCCGATCGAACCCCACACATTCCGTGAATCGGCGGAATATCCAACCGCGCGATAATCATCACCTGTTGTGACCGGGGTGGGGACTTCAACTGTAACTATGTGTGGGAACGGACCTGAAGGGGAGATTCCGAGGATGTCTTTTCGTACATCAAAGTATTAACGAGAATGTGTTTCATGCAATAAAGTGATTAACTTGTGTATAAGAGGCCAGGCCTCAGAGATGCGGGTAGAGCACCTCAGAACGATACCTGCTGTCCAACTGATGTGTTTCTCCTCCGGAGAAAATAAAACCTTGTTTCCTGCCTTCCAGTCTCCAGCGCCTGCCTCTTCATTTGTTAAATATCTTGTGGGTTCAAGAGGCGACACCGCCGGGCAATACTTAAGAACCTTATATTCTGGTTGGTAGCGTCTTCCCTTTTACAATTGGCGCCCAACGTGGGGCCCATCAGCGACTCGTGGATCCAGTGGGAGAGGTCCTGACGACAGAGTGAACGACTGCAACGATCGGGAGCGCGCGTGTCCGATAGACCCTCGTCTGACAGCCGATCATCCGAACTTCACTGGTTCCGAACAGACCTCTCTCGAGTGATCTACGGTCCTGACTGGGAACCATCAGGAGTGCCGCGAGGATAACGGAGAAGAGAGGACGATCGGGCGCTGGATTCGGAAGACAAGAAACTGTCCATGCGGTCCGGGTAAGGTCGTGTAAACACGACAAGTTGCGAAATAATTGCTTGATTGTTTAGGAAATACTAGTATTGCTCTTTTTATTTATTTGGAGATTCGCTGTCTGCAAACGGAGAAACAACAGGCTCTCTCTTTGCAAACAGTGGAGGATAGGTAAGGCAGCCGTCGTGCCTATTTTTTTCTCCCCCACTGAATAATTACTTGAAACTGAACTGTTGTTCGCAAAACTATTGTTTTCTGGAGATTCTCTGTCTGCAAACAGGGAAGAGACCTCCCTTTTTGCAGATAGTGAAAGGGGTAGGTAACGCAGATCTTTGCGGACCTACTCATTCTCCCCATTGAATATTTATTGGTCTTTTGTCATTTGATTCATGAGGTATTCACTGCCTGCAAACAACGTAGAATAGAAATATTCTGTCCAGTCTTTGCACACAGTGATAAGATAGGCAGTGCTGACTTTTTGTCCCTCGTTACGAGCCGTCATGTCTGTCTTCTCCCCACTGATTAGTAGCCTGTTTAGCCCGGACCGCTTATTAGAGATGGACCATCCAGCCCCACTGGAAGGCACCCCTAATAAGGACATGTTCATGAAGCATGGATTGATCGCTATAGCCTATAGCAAACTATGGCATAAATATACGAAAAAGGATCGAGAAAGCCAGTGGCCACTGATAGGATCCTTCGATGATGATAAAATAAAAGCGCTAGAAACAGCACTTGGTAAAAACAAGACAACACCCACTATGCTTGATAGTTTCGGCATGTGGCGCAAAGAAACTGAACAACGTAAAAAGAAAACTGAGAGTAGGTTGGGAAAAGAGCTGCGAAAAGCAGCCCACCTAGCCGCCCAGAAACTAGAAAAAGAGATAAAGGAAAGAGAGAAAGCTAAACAGAAACTAGAAATGGAAACATCGAGTCAGTGTCCGGTTAGAACTTCCTCCACGCTCTACCCTGATTTACCCTCGAAACAACGAGCCAACGAGGATCTGCTGTTAGTTCCTCCTATCATCTACATGCCCCCTCCATATGCCCCTTCCCAACCCCTAGCGCAGCACGCACCACCCCCAGGTGCAAACGAAAGTACCGCCACAGCTTCGGCCCCCATGGCCTCAGTGCCAGCCGAACCCTTTGTATTAAATACTGCATCAACGACAACGTTAGGCGACCCTGAGACTCGAGGGGCTGGCCCTGCAAGAACAAACAGACTAAGCAAAGATGAGCGAGCAGGGATCGACAGGATAGCAAGAGCACTGATAGGAAGGAAGGAAGGTGAGGAGCACATCACGGATGTGTTTAACTCATATACTGGGAGTCACAGACGACATTTTACCGTACGACTGTGTTACCATGTCTTGAATGCATACGAGGACCGATATCGAGACAAAGGTCCCGAGAACCTAACGACTCTGTACCGGAAGGTCGATATCGGGGAAGAGGGCGAGTGTGATGTGTCGGACCTCCTTACGCGTACGCTTGAGGTTTTCCGCCACCTCACTGAACGAGAATCGGGGACTAAACCCGCGACACCCGTAGCAACCGAACCTCAAACTGAACAACCTAACACCATGATGCCAATACGAGAGGCTGCCCCTTACTGGGTACCGCCCCGAGGTTCAGGGACTAACGATGATGCAAACCACCAGGATGCAAAAGGAAGGGTAGTGTACAACTGGGTCTACCAGCCCTGGGACCGGCAAGAGATTCTGACATTCCGGAAATCTCTGCCCGACCTACGTAAAAACCCCACTGCCTTTTATACTGAATTGGGTACAGCCCTGGGTTCAACGATTATGACCCTGGCTGACATCGACTTGTTCTTCGGGTTATGTCTACCAGCTGATGTGTGGAAGCAAATCCGGAAAGTCGACCACCTTGAGCTGTTTGGACATACCTGGTCACAACTCGATGATCTGGATAAACAACGGGGACCAGGACAAAAGCCTTTGAAATCCATTCTAGACCTTCCAGATAAAATCGTAGAGAAATTAAAAACCCTGATTCCAGAAAAGAAAGTGGACTGGTCGATAGTAACAGCCTGTCGCCAGAAACCCCAGGAGGATGTATCGGAATACTTCTCCCGGTTTGAAACGGTGTTCTCCGATTACAGCGGCCAGGACATGACCACTGCAACCGGACACCATCTGTTTGTCCAGAATTATGTTAAGGGCCTGTCATCGGAGATCTCCCAGAAACTACAGGCCAGCGAGAGTAGTTGGGCAGCCTCCAAACCTACAGCTATTCTCCAAATGGCCCAATATTATGAACATCAGAAAAATGAAAACGATAGGGCAACAGAGAAAAAGAAAAAGGACCTGAAAGAGAGGGTGATGATTGCCAAACTGCAAGGGGTGACTATAGGACGAGACCAATATCGGGGAAACTACCAGACGAACGTCCCTAAGACTACATTTCCCCAGGACCGCACTCTGACTTCCTACAGTGGACGCACAGACCTTAGAGAGAACCAGTGTGCTTTCTGCAAAGGAACTGGCCATTGGAAATCCCAGTGCCCAGTTCTTCTGGAAATAATCAAAAACAGAGACCCCAGGGACATAGCAAATGGACTGAGAAATAAGGGACAACAGCGAGGGCCCCCAAATGACACGACTAACGACAGATCAGGCAGACCAAATACGTTTGATCGACCCAGGCAGAACCAATATCAGCAATCCGACTATGAGGACGCCCACGACTTTGCATAGGACAGCCAAGGGCAAGGGAGGGATCCAGTCGAGCTCTATGTTGACCAGCGGGGCCCTTACGTCACTGCTAAGGTCCTGGGTACCAAGTCTCCATTTCTGGTAGACACTGGCGCAACACGTAGTGCGTTATCTAAACGACTGATTCCAAGGGCACCCTTGTCTGGCTCACTCATAACATCGACAGGTTTCGATGGAACGCCCTCCACTAACCCTTTGTCTGCCCCGATTCTCTTTGACGTAGAAAACAACACCTCTGACACCACGTTTTTGCTCTCCTCCAATAGCCCTGACGCCATTATGGGACTTGACTTACTAAAACACTTCCGAGCGACGATCAGATGTTCTCAAGATGGAGTTCGAGTGTTTCTTTACGACAACCCCGTTCTGCTTAGACATTGCTCTCCCCAACACATGTTTTCCATCACCGACACTGACGCATCCCTGCTTGACACTCTGCCTCCGTATCTGTGGGCCAAAACGGATTCGGACGTAGGGCGTATGTTGATTGACCCAGTGCACATTACTGTCCGACCAGACGCAACACTCCCAAAACTTCCACAATATCGGATATCGCCCGAGGGCGAGAAGGCATTGGTAAAGATTATCCAGTCACTGATAGACGCAGGAGTGGTAGAGGAAGTGGTTAGCAACATTTGCAACAGCCCTATCTTGCCCATCATCAAGAAACAGGGAGAGGGAGATGAGAAAGCATACCGTTTTATCATCGACCTCCGAGAGATCAACAAAGTGGTGGTACCCCAGTACCCTGTGGTCTCAGACATCACCACCATCCTGACTTTGATTCCTCCTACTGCCACCACCTTCACCGTCATCGACCTCAAAAATGCATTCTTTTCCATCCCCATCCACCCAGACAGCCGATATCTCTTCGGCTTTACCCTAAAAGCCCGCTCATATAGGTTTTGCCGAGCACCCCAGGGCTACACAGAAAGCCCTAGCATCTACAGCCAGGCCCTCAAACGACAACTGGATCAAGTCCAGTTACCCGATGGAGTGGTGTTGGTACAATATGTCGATGACATCCTTTTGGCAGCCGACACTACCCCATTAGCGGTTACCGCCACCATTCAACTCCTACACTTCCTTGCGGAAAATGGTCACAAGGTCTCCAAGAAGAAGTTGCAATTCTGCCAACCCCAAGTCACTTACCTAGGCCACCTTTTGTCCAAAGAAGGAAGGAAACTCACTCCCGACCGGATCCGAACCATTCTTGAAACTCCTGTCCCTAAGACCCAGAAACAGGTTCGCTCCCTACTAGGCCTCACCTCCTTCTGCCGACAGTGGTTACCAAACTTTAGCCTCATTGTGAAACCGCTGCTTTCTCTGCTAAGTAAAGACATCCCCTTCCCACTCCCTTGGACCCCTGAGTGTCAGACCTCCTTCACTGAACTACGAGATGCCCTTTGTTCGGCCCCTGTCCTGGGTACCCCAGATTACAAAAAGCCCTTCTCCCTTTACACTCACGAAAGGGAGGGGTGCGCTTTGTCCGTCCTGACCCAGGCCACTGGCCCGAGACAACGACCGTGCGCTTACTTCTCTGCCACTCTTGACCCTGTAGCCAGGGCCTTACCTGCCTGCCTTCGAGCCGTGGCTGCTGCTGCAATCTCTATCCGACAGAGTGAGGGGATCGTACTCTCGAATTCCCTCACGGTATTGGTACCCCACGCAGTTGACACCCTCCTGAACCAAACCAAGACGCAACACCTGACGAGCGCACGACTGACCGGATACGAACTGACTTTGCTTGCACCCCATATCACCCTGAAAAGATGCACCACACTGAACCCGGCAACTCTGTTACCCTTACCAGAGAACGATCCCAATGTACACCCTATACATGACTGCGTGACTCTCACAGACGAACAGACTAGAAGTAGGGTTGACCTCAGAGACACGGCTTTCCCTGACCCCGACGGGGAGCTGTGGGTGGACGGTTCTTGCATCAAACTCCCCGATGGCACCACTTCCGCTGCCTATGCAGTCACCACGGCTCGAGCTGTAATCGAGACAGCCCGCATCACGCAACGATCTGCCCAGGCAGCGGAACTAATTGCCCTAACACGAGCTTGCATCCTAGCAGCAGGAACCACAGCGAACATCTACACCGACAGCCAGTATGCCTTCGGGGTGGTTCACCATTTCGGGCTCCTTTGGAGGGAGAGGGGATTCTTGACCTCACACGGCACACCCATTTTACACGGGGATCTAGTCTCCGCCTTGATCGAAGCTGTCCTTCTCCCCAAAAAGCTTGCGGTCATCAAATGCCAGGCACACAAAAGGGTGACGGACATTATTGGACAGGGAAACGCGCTAGCCGACATCACTGCCCGAACGACAGCTGAAAATAGGACGACAACACGTATGTACGTGACCAGGTCACAAGCAGAAAACTGGACTGACGCTAAGGACACTATTAGAGACATTCAAACGGCTAGCACACAACACGAACTGACTGAATGGACACGGGTGGGAGTGAAAGATGACAAAGGCTGCTGGCGGACAAAAGCCACAAACAAATGGTTGCTACCTGACTCATACCTGATTCCCATACTGACCATGGCACACTCCCCTGCCCACATAGGGTCAGCCCCCATGATCGAACTTGTCTCCAGAGTTTGGCACAATGATAAAATCCCAGATTCCGCCAAACGCCTGGTCCAACAATGCTTAATATGCCTGCAACACAACCCCGGGAAAGGAACTGTAGTACCCCGGGGGGGATTTGGGGTCCCAAACCACCCATTTGAAGTCCTGCAGATGGACTACATCCAGCTAGACAGATGCCAAGGCCTAAAATATGTACTTGTTGTGGTGTGCGCATTTAGCAAGTGGGTGGAAGCATATCCAACCCGTGACAACACCGCTATGGCCACTGCAAAGGTACTGTTAAAGGAATTTTTCCCCCGTTACGGCCTCTGTCGTATTTTATGGAGTGATAATGGCCCCCACTTCATAGCCGAAGTTATCCAGCTCATCTTAAAGGGATTGGGCATAAAACAGAAATTTCATGCAGTCTTCCACCCCCAATCTGCCGGACTTGTTGAGCGACACAATGCCACACTAAAGCTTAAACTGGCCAAGATAGTGGCTACCACGGGTCTGAAATGGCCAGACGCCCTCCCACTGGCATTACTATCGATGCGCTCTACCCCCACCCGACATCACTTAACTCCTTATGAAGTTGTCTTCGGTCGACCCATGAGTGTCTGGTCTGCCCCAAAACCAACCTCCATTCATGACGTCCCGGACGTCCTAATGTCTGATTATCTGTATAAATTGACTGAAACTCTGTCTGTCATTCATCAGCAGGTGCAGCAGGCCCTCCCCGATGCTTCCAGGGGTCTGGGCCACACCATCCAGCCTGGGGATTTCGTGCTGATCCGAAATTTTCAGCGATCGAAGAGTTTGGAACCCCGGTGGACGGGCCCCTGGCAAGTGTTAATCACCACCCGGACGGCTCTTCGTGTGGAGGGGAAGCGGCACTGGCTGCATGCACACCACTGCAAGAAGGTCTCCTCGACCCTAGCCACGACAGAAAACATCGACAACCAAGAAGAGCTCCTGAACAAGGACCGACCGTCACTGGCCTGCTATCCGGATACTGAAGCGCTTGAACTTTCAAAATTCTCTGATCCCACTGTGCCATCCAGAGAAGGGTATTTCCTGCGTCGAAAGGAGGGAGCTTTGGCTAAGTAGGCCGCGGACCGAGTTGAAATCTCAGAACGGTGACCTAGACACAACCAAGGGTCATCGGGAGAGAACTAAACGAAGTCTGTGGTTCTGCCCGCTACCGAGCACCTTGAAGATGATGGAAGCACCAGATAAGAAGATGATGGAAGCAACAGGAAATACCCACTACAGAAACCCAAGAACAGACAAACTTCACAGCTCAAAGACAATTGTACTCTTCATCACAATCCTCTTCTGCTTTCTCCTCATGACCACGCTCTGGATCATGGAAGAACATGCACCTGCTCACGAAACATTCCTAACCACTGCTCAGCCTACCACCATGAAGGAATATTATCTAATTTCGCTCTCTCCTCAACTAAGAGAAAGGCGAAAGGAGTTTTGGAATAACTCTTTCGTGCAGCTACTTCACCAACACAATCTTGCCACCAATGCCACCAACTGCTGGATCTGTGGGTTGCTACCCCATGCCACTGGACATTCAATACCATTCATCCCTTCACCTTTCTCTGTTCACGGCTCCTGCCTTGCTTGGCTGATCCTCCTGCAAGAAAGCTATAAGGACAATGCCACCTCCAGCAGAACCGCAGCGCATTTTTCTCACGGGGTCGGGCGGAACAAAACAAAGACACACTTCTGTCCGCTGACCCCCAGCGACTCAATCCACGTGGACATCCCTGAAAAGGAACGAATCGAAATGCAGGTGTTTAACAATCCAACCAGACCCACCTTCTCTTATCTGCGGAAACGAACGGCTGCCACTCTGACTGTGGCCCTGTCGGTCATCAACGTCACAGGCCACATGTGTGTAGAAGGACTTGGGACACAGCTGGTGGGCCACAGCGCTTGCCGCTTTACCAGAACTTTGGATTCCACGGATCCACCATCCTTTGTGTCATCCCCAAACATGTACTTCGTCTGCGGCACAAAGGCCTACACCTGGCTCCCCAAAGGCTGGGGGGGCACTTGTTTCATCTCCTTCGTCCTTCCCCCGACTTATGTGGCCCCAGCGAATCACCATAGACAAAAACGAGCCAAAGACATTGAGCAAGCCGACTCAACAGGAGCGCAGTTCCTCGATGCTATGAAAGGACTCGTCCCCCTCTGGGGCCCGATGGCAAACAGCCGTGCCATCCGACATCTGACTCAGGCAGTTGAAACAACCATGAACATCACAGCTGGTATCTTTGCTAACAACACTGCCGAGCTCCAAGCGGTCCGTCTGGTGGCTCTTCAGAACCGCCTTGTTCTAGATGTGGTTCTGGCGGACCGTGGAGGAGCATGCCGCATTATTGGGTCCAGCTGTTGTACATACATACCGGACAACTCACCCTCAGTGTACAAAGCCATCGAACATCTTCACAGACTCTCTTCAGAAGTCCACCAAGAACAAGAAGAATGGTCGCTTGGTGGTTGGTTCTGGGACACCGTTAAGAACTGGGGCTGGAGACTGCTCACCATTATCCTGATTCCTGTAGTTGTAATATGTGGTCTATGCTTAGGAATTCAATGTCTGCCACCTCTGTGTTCTTTATGTGCAAGTTGTATTTTCCCCCAAACTATGGACTTTGGAAGCGAGCGCGTGAGGGCATTGTATGATACCGAGGTTAGGAATTTGATGAAAATTGACATTGAGTAAGCAAGTTGGCTAGATATGTTGAAAAGGGAGGACTGTTGAAAGTTAGGCTGAAACCGTCAACATTATCGGCGCCCTCTTGCTCTTCTCGAACCCTTTCGTGCACGTAAACAGCCGCCATTTTGAACACCATGGCTTCCCTGCCCTTTTCTGATAACCAGCGCGTCTCTCTCCCTCTCCTAGCCTCGCAGGCATCCCCCGCATGCTGACAACCCCCTCGCCCTCACATGTCTCGGGTCATAAACCCCTCTTCAGCGCAGCTCTGCCTCGGAATCCCATCCTGTTCCCAGCACGACACCTCCCTTCATTCCTTTCATGGTCCCAGGTCCTTTTGATACAAACCCCTTTTTCCTGTGTGCCCGTTTGTCTTCCTCGTTCCCAGGCCACCACCTGGCTCTGCGGATACTGTTTATTACCCCCAGTACAGTAGGAAGCTTCCTCCCATTAAAGGACCCTCGGGTCGATCAAAGCCCTCACCCTACGAGATCCGATCGAACCCCACACATTCCGTGAATCGGCGGAATATCCAACCGCGCGATAATCATCACCTGTTGTGACCGGGGTGGGGACTTCAACTGTAACTATGTGTGGGAACGGACCTGAAGGGGAGATTCCGAGGATGTCTTTTCGTACATCAAAGTATTAACGAGAATGTGTTTCATGCAATAAAGTGATTAACTTGTGTATAAGAGGCCAGGCCTCAGAGATGCGGGTAGAGCACCTCAGAACGATACCTGCTGTCCAACTGATGTGTTTCTCCTCCGGAGAAAATAAAACCTTGTTTCCTGCCTTCCAGTCTCCAGCGCCTGCCTCTTCATTTGTTAAATATCTTGTGGGTTCAAGAGGCGACACCGCCGGGCAATACTTAAGAACCTTATATTCTGGTTGGTAGCGTCTTCCCTTTTACAGAGTGTTCAATTCATTGGCTTCTTGGTTCTGGTGGTCTTGGAATGGCAGGATGTGAAATGTGATTGACAATTTTCCCTACAGAAAATTACAAAAGTGGGGATTGTGTGATGAACTCTTTGTCTTACCTGGGTAGGAACTGGTGATGTGGTCTGAAGGTTTTTCTGATGCTTTGTAGAGGTGGGAGTATCTTGCAATCTCCCACCTAATCCATGCCAGTGCGATCTGTATGATGGGGTTTTCCTTGTTGGGTGTTACTTGGAAAGAATTTGGGTCCTATGGTTCTCAACCTATCTCATGTGAGATATTACAGACTGCGTTTTTCCTAAAAGCGTGAAACACTTTTCCACAAATGCTTCTGGACTTGTAAGGCACTGAAACGTTCTCTTCTTGCATCTACTGCCGAGCTCAGCGCCCTCCTGAAGAAACCCACCGCGGACCCCACGGACCTCAAGAACTTCCGCCCCATCTTGCTCCTCCCTTTTCCTGCCAAAGTCATCGAGAAGACCGTCAACAAACAACTCTCCGCCTTCCTCGAGACAAACGGATCCCTCGACCCCTCGCAGTCTGGTTTCCGAGCAAACCACAGCACCGAGACCGCCCTCATCGCAGCCACCGACGGCATCAGGTCCCTGCTCAACAACGGGGAAACAGCTGCCCTCATCCTCCTGAACATCTCAGCAGCCTTCGACACCATATGCCACCACACACTAATCAGACCCTCCAGCATTACGCGATTTCGCAATTCACGACAAAATCGCGAAATCAGCTGGCAATCGCGATGGCCGTGATATTTACCAAACCGGCCGCAAAAAAAGGTCTCCTGTCAGATCAAAAAAAATAAAGCCATTTTATTGGCTGTAAGCGCCTACGTCACCACGTGAACGGCGCTGTACAACTGTGAGAGCTGCCTGCTTCCTCCATTACACTATTGATGAAATGCGAGCGAGAGAAGGAAAGTGTCGCTTCTCTGCGCTCCAGCTTCCAGGCTCGACTGCTGTCTTGTAATTGCAGTAAAGAATTTAAAAATGAAGGATCCCAGCCCGGGGACGGGCGGAAGGTAGGAGAAAGAAAAGGACTCTTCACTTCTGCTCTGCTGCTTCAGCTGCCCTCCCCCCTTTCTTTCTTCGTCCCTCTTATTCCTTCTCTTTGTTTAGCATCTCCTCGTCTCTTACTGAAAACCGTGACTAAGAAACCATTATCACCCTCTCTTTCCTTCTTTTGTTAATTTGTTCACCTGTGAAAACAGGAAAACACGGGGATTCTTTAATCTGTTTTCGAAATCTTCTCTGCATTTTTTCACCCTCTGCATTTGTAAGTTTAAAGAGGGACTTGAGTTATACGCATTTGGTAAACAGCCCTCCACTCCTCAACAATATGCAGAGGTGTACAGCTTGCTCGTACCCTCATAGGGCAGATTCACAAAATCAAACACTGATACATCCGAAATTTACTCCCATTAGTTTACCCCTACCTATGGAATATTTTTCTGACTTTTTGGAGATTCGCAAACATATTTAGGATGAGTTTTGGAAATCTATAGCAGTCTGACACAATTATTCCCATAAGACAATATTTACTCTCACCTAATTTCCGCTACATATAAAATCCAAGACTAAGGGGGTCATTAGCATGGCGGGCTGGCTTTGTCCGCCCGCCATACCCCTGGGGAATTGGACCGCCTGTAATGCATGCACCGGTCCCACACATACCATTAGGGTGCGCCCGCCACACTGGCGGGCGCATCCCGCATGTCTAACATTGCGGCGGGCGGTGCTGAAAGCACCGTCTGCCGCAATGCCACAAATGCAAGTTGTGCATTCCAATGTACAACGTGACAGGCACTGCGCGGTGCCTGCCACGTTGTACATTCAAATGCAGGGGGGTACCACAGGTACCCCCCATGTGCACCCCCCACCCCCAAAAATACCTGGGGCCCGCTATGGGCCCCCCAATCGGGGAATGTCTTTTTCTGACATTTTTCTATTCCAAACTCATGCAGGATCAATAACAAGACACCAAATTGCCGACAGAACAGTCAGTAGCGTAACGATAATGGAGGGGGCCCCCCTGCAAGGTACCTCTGTGAACTAACATATGCTATTCAAATCAAAGAAAAACTTTCATAGGAAGTTTAGATACTGCAGAGTCAAATTTTCTTTTTTGGGTAAGGACATGTTTTTCATTGTAGAAAGTAGATAATTGTGTGAGAGTGCTCTTATGTGGATCCCCAAATTATTTGCAGTTTCTTCAATTTTCTTTGACCATGCCTTCTATTTTCGCTTGGGCCCATCAGTGCTTCTGTTAAAAGGACCACTCTTTAACCCACTCCAACATAATTTTTAGGGAACGACCCTTATTACCAGTCTCCCATGCCGTGCACAGTGGGGCCCCCGGCACCGCGGGTTCTGCTGGGACTATTGTTACGCCCTTGCAAAGGGGGGCTGTGTGACTGCACCTAGAGAGCGAAGGGAGCTGCGTGACTGAAACCAGAGAGTGAAGGGAAGTGCGTCACTGAAACCAGAGAGTGAAATGTGCTGGTTGACTTAAACCAGAGAGTGAAGGGAGCTGTGTGACTGAAACCAGGGAGTGGTCAAAGTGGTGTCCCGCCAGGGGTGCATACATGGGTGCTAGAACATCCCAGGGAGAAATACGGCCTGCTCCCACGAGGTTAGTAGATTTGAGCTGTGCTTCCGCAGAGCTGCAGAAACTAAATATGCATATTTCAAAGTGGAATACTATGCTAAAGCAGGTTCCATTGATTTAGGGCTGAAAAGGAATGATTACGAGTAAAATAAAGTGCCACAATAATGCCGCTAAATTTTCATTTTTGTGCCGCTAAATTTCCATTTTGTGCCGCTAAACTTGCAAATTTATGCCGCAATATCCTGGGGGGTCTGACTAATACAGCGCCTGAGCAACACCGGAATCCAAGGGAAGGCCCTGGAGTGGATCATCTCGTTCCTCTCCGGAAGAATCCAGAGAGTCTGCCTCCCCCCCTTCCGATCCGTGGCCACCGAAGTCATCTGCGGCGTTCCTCAAGGATCCTCGCTCAGCCCCGCCCTCTTCAACGTCTACATGAGCCCCCTCGCAGCCATCGCACGCCAACACAACCTAAACCTCATCTCCTACGCTGACGACACCCAGCTGATCCTCTCCCTCACCAACGACCCCGACACCGCCAGAGCCAGCCTCCAGGATGGAATGAAAGACATCACGGAATGGATGAAGCTCAGCCGTCTGAAACTGAACTCAGACAAGACGGAAGTCCTCATCCTGGGACCATCCCCCTCTGCCTGGGACGACTCCTGGTGGCCCCCTGCACTGGGCACCGCCCCCAAGCCCACGGATCATGCACGCAACCTGGGCTTCATCCTGGACTCCTCCCTCACGATGACCAAACAAGTCAACGCCGTCTCGTCATCTTGTTTCAACACCCTGCGCATGCTCCGAAAGATCTTCCGATGGATCCCCACCGAAACCAGGAAGACGGTCACCCAGGCCCTCGTCACCAGCCGACTGGACTACGGGAAAGCCCTATACCCTGGAACCACAGCCAAACTATAGAAAAGACTCCAGCGCATACAGAACGCTTCTGCACGACTCATCCTGGACATCCCCCGTCACAGCCACATCTCTGCCCATCTGAGAGACCTGCACTGGCTCCCCGTCAGCAAAAGGATCACGTTCAGACTCCTCACCCACGCACACAAGGCTCTCCACGACATGGGCCTCAAATACCTCAACAGCCGCCTCACATTCTACGCACCCACCCGCCAGCTCCGTTCCGCCAGCCTCGCCCTCACCACCGTCCCACAGAGCCACCGCCGGAGGAAGATCCTTCTCCTACCTGGGGGCCAAGACGTGGAACTCCCTCCCCACCCACCTACGGCTGACACAGGACCATCTCTCCTTCAGGAAACAACTCAAGACCTGGCTATTCGAGCAGAACCCCCCCCCCCTCCCAGCGCCTTGAGACCCTAGCGGGTGAGTACCGTGCTCTACAAATATGTTGATTGATTGATTGATACTAATTGAGTCACAGCACAGATCTATGAGTTTTAATGTGTAGCTTGACAACGCAGCCTTTGCCAGCAGGGCCAGCTTTAGGGTGGTGCAACTGGTGTAGCCGCGTACGGCGCTGCACTGGGGGAACGCTGTCTTTAAAATAACATGGGTTTAAAAGCACGTCCTGCAGACATCTTGACAGCCCAGCAGTTTTCAGGCAACAATAAAAATGTCAATATATCTATGAGGATTACTGTCCCTGTTGGGGAGAGGTCAAAGATTTGTCTGGTGGCCATTTTGATTCATCATAATGTAGCACAGAGGGTTAATGTGCCTTCTGCAAGGAATGTGTTCCATGCAGATCACAGAACCGTGTGTAAGTGAACTATGAGTAGCGCTATAAAAAAATGAAATGTATGTCAGGGAGCAGCTATTGAGAGATGAGGGGCACTTTTGGAGGGTGGTAATGAGAGAATCCTTGGAGAAGGTCTTAGGGGGACAAAAAAGATTGTCGCATCATGTGCCACAAATGCCAAAGCTGGACCTGGTTGTGAGTTCCTATTTGCTTACCAGAAAAGGAGCTTAAACAAGCAACACTGAGAGGAGAGAGGGGCTTATGTGCTGCCCGCATGATGATCATCTGCTCTACAAGCAAGCCTATGAGCAGCATGTTTAGGTTGCCCATTTTTTTTCTTTTTTTCTACTTTTATTCTTTTAATGTATATTCCACAACCTTGTAAATTGTGGATGATTGTTTTATTGTGGATGGGTAAGTGATTGAATGCATGAATGAGTCAGTGATGCGAGGCATATGAATGGTAGGATGCATGTGTATTGAGATATTGAGTGGCTAGACTCCCCCTATGACTGAAGAAACACATTCAGTAATAAGTCAGGCCTGTTGGCACTGGCAATGCCAATGCTTGTTATTGATTGTGTTGATCACTAATGAGCTCAAAACTTTTCTCTTCAATAAATCAGGCTAACCCCTGGGCTGATCACACTGGAGGGTACTAACCTAGTTCTCTAGCGCCTGGACGCCTCAGGGCAGCAGTTGCGCTTAACAAAACCCCATTTCATTTCATTTCACCTCCTCTAGATTTGGCTTGACAGATGATTTGTGGTGAATTTCTGAACAAGGGAGAGAGCTTGAACGGGGTCTTCCTTCAAACATGGCCAGTTAACCAGCCCATATGGCCTCTGCACCCCTCATTCTGGTCTAGGGGTTCATGTTATTGATGTTATGTTTACCAGGAATGCCTAGTTCCATCACATTGAGTTGAACTTGTGATGAGGCATGGTCAACGGTTTTCAAAACAGATGGGTAGTCCATCAAACCCTGCTCACTGCCATCCACATAAATAGACAGCACCTCCACTGCAAAATGTAATAATGTATCCACGCGAGGGTTCATAAGGTTACGATGTAAGGTGCACTCTCTGCTAGAGGAAATGGTGAGGCATGCTGTGGCATTATCTGTAAAATTCTAAATGTACCATATGTGCCACAACATCATCACCTGCTGCATAATTTGAAGGTTTAAAAAAAACATGTTTCTAGAATCAATCAATCAGAATGTACTTATAAAAAGCACCACACGCAGTACCAGACCATTTGCAAAGTTTGCCCTCACCCACAAGAATGTGGCATGCGTCATCATTGGGCTGCTGAACACACCCCTGCGCACACCAATGCCTAGGGTGGAGCAATAGGTTGGGGTAGACAAAACAACACAAAGAATAGTAGGGATCAAGTGTATAACAAGTGCAGAAAATGTTGTTAAAACTAGCATATGGATGTCCCAAAGCCTATTTTATTCCTGGACTCCCTGGTCAGGGTTAAGAAGGTCTAACGACCTAGAGGATGGTGGTGAGCACGGTCTGTTGTTCACTGATCGCCCCTCCTCTCTGCAGGTAAGTCAACATGTTTCAGCTGGCTTTTTGTGTCTTCCACGGCTTTCTTCAGGACTGATAGATCCCCGTCGTCTTGCTCTCCTTCCTACTTTAGAGGGTCTAAGACTACCCCTGTATTTACGTATGGTTCTCGTATTCACACTTTGAATATGATCTGTAAGTGAAAAAATATATAATACAGTCCTAATGAATATCTTTAAATCTATATATTTTTTAACCATAATTATTATTCATTTTTGTACAAAGAAATGCACATATCTAAATGCATATTTATATTCAAATTATACATATTTAAATGCACAGGCATATGCTGTACATTTGTGTTTGAGTGTGGTGGTCATGTAGGAAAGAGCCAGCTCTTGAGTAGTCTTCTAAAGATAAGATAGTTTTCTGTGGCTCTTATGTTTGGGGGTAATTAATTCAATACTTTGGGTGCTTGAACAGAGAAAAATGTACCACTCATGGTTTTTAGGTTTCGACTTGGCGAGGGGC
The DNA here is from genome assembly GCF_964261635.1 of Lissotriton helveticus. Classification (NCBI taxonomy): domain Eukaryota; kingdom Metazoa; phylum Chordata; class Amphibia; order Caudata; family Salamandridae; genus Lissotriton; species Lissotriton helveticus. The sequence goes on along the minus strand of NC_136057.1, from coordinate 1,006,296,515 downwards.
GAAGCCCCTCCCAGCTCGAAATCTTTTGTTTTCAGTAGTGATGTTAGAACAGCCTCTGCCTCTCATTGGCTAGCTCCATAAATGGAGGCTAGCCATTGGGAGGCAGAGGCTGTCAATCGCGCTTTCACTCGAAAACGCGATTCGGGGGCGTTTCTGGTGCTTTTTTTAAGCCCCGCCCCTTTGTCCCGGGCCGCGCTGCGATTGGCTGCCGGCCCGGGACACCCCCGTGACGTCATTCCCGGGCCGCGCTGTGATTGGCTGCCGCCCGGGACACCCCCGTGACGTCAGCCAATCACAGCGCGGCCCGGGACCTGACTTGTTTTACAATATGATCGCTTTGCCGATCGTTTGAAGTGCCGCTTGTTTCTCAGTGACATACAATTAAGGGCGGGCTTGTCTTAAAGTGGTGGACTCATTAAGTCACTGTGCAGAGTCTGCACTTGCCCTCCGTGCGCGTTATGGACGCTACCTCGCCACCTGCACAAACGCATGTTTGCAGTGTCTGCCGCGGACTTAAGACCGGGGCATTCCTCGTGCCCGCCACCACTGTGGTAACTATAGACTTTGGCAGGGAATGTGGCGGATTCATTTCGAGTCTGTTAGCTCAGCCCATGCAGCCCGCATCTTTTCCGGCTGTCTTGGAGACTGTCCTGTGCCCCCGCTCTGCTCTGTTATTTCACCAAACCCTGTGAATTCTGCTCAGCAAAGTAAACATTGGGAGCTGCTAATCGCATCCTCTGAAACAGAACAGCACTTGAGTCGGGGATCTGGCGGAGATCAGAGTTAAGCAGAGTGAGTCTCTCCCAGCTGCTGCTCTCGGTACTGCTGCTGTGCAGACCCTCCGGCGGCGCTCCCTCCTGCCGGCCGCCTGCTGAGCCCCGGCTGCGCCCACCCAGCTCCCAGCTGCTTCTGAGGGACCCCCGGTTCGGGCCACTGCTGCAGCGAGGTCCATGCTGTGACCAGAAGTTTGTGGATACCATGGCGAGGGCATATGCGTGGCAGACCCTACTCCTGCAGTTCCTGGCTCTCACTGCCTCTCGGGCGGCATTTGGGTTTACGGACGATACTGTGGAAAAAGCCTTCAAGTCCGAGGGGTACTGCAGCCGGATCCTGCGCGTCCAGGGCACCCAGAGGGAAGGGTACAACAAATGCAGCCTGAGGGTGGAGGGAGACCCCGAGTTTTACAAGCCGGGAGCCAGTACTTTGCATGCTGGGAATTGTAGGCCTTTATAAAGACTCGAAAAAACTAAACTACAGGTCCCATAAACATTATAGAATGATTATTGGTGACCAAAAAATTGATGAATAGACGAAGGAAGAGTTTCTGGCATGTTTAAGGTAAACGGACTGTAGAGTAGTTCTATCTGCCTGAGCAGCCGACTTCGGAAGTGGGGTACCGGGTTTGAGTTCCAGCGTCATCTCTCCCACCTATGATTCTAGCAAATTACTTAATCCCCGTGCCTAACAAAATAAAATCTGTCCTCGTGTAATATAATAATCTTGTACTCATGTAAAGCACTCTGATTCCGTAGGGCCATGGTCGCGCTGTTTAAAACTGAAGAAAAACCATTATTTGCATGGCATGCTAACTATACAGACGCCCCCTCAATTCTATAGTTTAATAATTCCAAGCGTCTCTTTTATGCCTTTATTCCAACACCCGGCGCAGCTCTCGCTGCATGTAAGCAGGGACCGAGTCACGTGATCCGAGGTCTGAGTGCAGCCATCGCTTTAGACTGGCCGTGAACCCGGCCGCGCTTGGGGGTGAGTCAGCAGCTGAGGGAGCCTCTGCTGCTGAAGGAAGGAGCCATCCTCCTCTCTCACGGCTGGGGCTGCCTCAGGTCACTTAACCAGTATTGGGAACAGTGCTTAATTTGTGCCGGTGCTTAGCACCGGCACTTAATTATGAGGGCCGGGTCTATGCATCTGCTACCCACGTCACATCTTGATGTTTTTAAAATGTACCTTACTGTACTCCAGCGTGTTTTTCACCTCTCCCGAGTGACGCATGCCGGTTAACTGTTGCGGGCGGCTGTGAGACTTCTTAGTCTAAGTCACTTAGCCTGCCCTGAAGAGAAGATTCATATAAATTAATAATAAATAATAGGTTGAACGTGGCGGCCCGGGCCACGGCCCTTATTTCAAATTCACTCAGTTTTGCACTGTTGCCACTTACGTGAGCCGTGGGGCGGGCAGGACACACACACTGACACTGATTTAATACGGCTGGATTTGGTTTCTGAAGGGGGTAGGGGCTGTGCGCGACGTAGCGTGCGTGCGCCGATTTTTTTTAACATTGCCACGCCGCCCCAGCATAACCATCGCAGCTCACCACCACGAGTAGTCATTGTTCAAGTCAGCCCGAGTCCCGACCCGACCGACGAAGACACTGAGGGCAGGAAAGCCTGTGCTGTGCAGGCATCAATCAGCCAGCAGTACAGTAAGTAAAGTAACTTACTTAGTATGCTCAGTGCCAAAACCAACAATGTTTTTTTTGGGGCGTAGTGGTGAAGGTCCGCCTGTCAGATCACCGGCATGGTGGGAGTCAGGCAGGCAGCTTGCCTCCGGCGGCTGAGCTCCATAAGACATCATACCAGAATCAGATGGATATGATTAATGGATGTGATTCAGATTCACTGAATGCCAGACCAGTGCCTGGCCTAGTAGCAGCCGGCGTGCGGCGTCCTCAGCGCACACTTATGTGATATCTCGATCATAGGGCCTGACCGCGCCCAGTGCTGCCAGGTTTAAGTTAAAAGACCAAGGCCCTGCCCGCGCTTGCTCGCTGATTTGTACAAGCATGGCACGCAGCCAGGCATGAATTAGGTTCCCTGTAACCCCTCGCGTAAAAGAGAGGCAAGCGGCATTCCCTCTTCCATCAGGGTACAATTATGTATGTGAGTTTCTTGCTCACAGATTCAGAAGGTCATGAGTCAATGGTCCAGTCCAGCAAAACAAAATGCCAAAAGGCGTCAAAAATCTTGACTGGAAATAGTAAATCCAGCACATAGCGTGCGCTCCAAAACTATTTTTTTCAGGAGGACTTTGGGCTCACTCGCCCAAATGCTTGGCGGGATCTATACCAGTCCCCCTGACCGGCCTTTTTCTAGATTTATTCAGGCTTTAAAGTGAACCCTTGTGCACAGGTCGGAAATTACAACCCCGTACCTACGTGTGCCGGTGCTTGGTAGCAAATGAATCGTGATTAAGGGGAAGTTTATCCCCCCTTCTCTCCTATGCCAGCTTTATTTCCATAATTAAAAAGTGGCGATAGAAAAAAAGACAGGTCTAAATGTAACTGTCCTGTCAAAAATAGACACCGCTGTACATTTCAAAATAAATCAAACTAAGGGAAATGCCTTTCCTTTGTGTTTTTATTTTTCAAAAATTTTAAACCAATTTAGGTATGTGTACTACATTGTATTTCTGCATGCTGGACAATTGTAGCATATGTACTAATTTCACCACAGTGACTTGAGCAGGGGCAATAATACCACTGTGAATATTCACCAGTTATCCTTAAGATTTTGTGCTGACTTTCCGAATCTTCTTTGCCCAACCACCAAGCGAGGGAGGATGGGTGGGGAGGAGGGGGATACATGTTTTTTTTGGGGGGTGGGGGAGGTGGGAGGAAGGGGGTGGGTAGTCGTATTATTTTCTATTGTCTGCCAAGCAGTACCTCTTTTGGTTTGAAGCTGCCCACGTCTTTTTATAGCTTAACAAGGCAAGGCCTACTAAAGGACACTTTGGTTCCCGCGTGTAACATGGACGCATCCTTGATGAAGTTCAAGGCTGCATTGTCTGCAATCCACCTCATGCTTTTTCATCCACCACCAGACACTCACTGCCCGTTATCTCACCCTTGAAGTTTTGTTGTACAGGAACAGAAGTAGGACTTCTAAAAAGTAGTTTCATAATAAAGCTGCATATATTTGCTTTTTTTTTACTGTTTGAAGCCCTGGTGAACCTAGTTGGTTAATGTTATGCCATTAAAAGAGTATTAATTGGGGTTTGCACAGTTGAATCTATTTTGTCACCATTTGCACTGATGGGACAAAACAAAGGGAGCCACTTGGAAGGGTGTTCCTGGGGTTCCAGTCATCTGTCACCAGCCAAGAACACTAGAGGTGGAAAATGAAAAGCCCAGCTCTTATTACCTTTATTATTACCATTTATAGGGGTGAAGGGAAATGCTATATCACTAAAAAAAAAACACATACAGAATTTTGCAAATGTTTGTTCAGTCACCTAATCAAGTATGCAATATAAGGGGAAAAGGGGATTGCAGCCATCTTAACCTGTCCTATCAAAACCTAACTATGAGGAATGCTCCTTTGCTGATATTCAAATCGGTTATTACATCTGACGTTTAGCAGTCAGTGCCAGTTGAGGATGTGGCGGAGCTAATAGAGTAAGTGGGTGGGGCCAGAGGAGGAAATGGGTGGAGCCTGAGAAAAGTAGTTGTAGCCTCCAACAAACATTTGAGCACCTGCACTTCAAATTTTACAAATTAAGCACTGATTGGGAACACCCGCGCCCTTCACTCGCCCGTTCTCTCCTATACCCACTATACTGCAGCCCCGGGTATTTTGGGGCTCAGCCCAGTGTCTTATTTCAGCTGCTGTCTGTTGTGTGCGCCTGTTGTAGTCCGCTTTGTGTGTGCCTGACAAAGATTTTCTTTTTTAGGTAGTGCATAGAGGCAGCTTAAATTGTTCACAACACAAGCCTCATGTAATAAAAGAACATCTTAAAAAATACATACATTTATACATATATGCCTTGTGTTTCCCCTCTTCTTTTATTGGGCTGTAGCCCTACCATTCAGGTTTTGCGTCTTCACACTACATCATAAAGCATGGTGTAGGGGACAGGTCGGCACTATGAGTAGCGGCATTTCCTCCTTGTTGTTTAAACCTGTCTAAACATTCTAAGTCGATAGTGCCCTCTTTTGCGCAAATAAGAATCATATTTTCTGTGATCTGCATTAAAACTAAAAATAAAATTCTGTACCTATTCAGAGTACCTTTGCCTGCTAGAGAGCACTTGGACGACACTGTTCTATCAGAATTATATGCAAGGGTACATTTGTTTAATATAATTTTTTTATTGCAAGTGTACGGTCACCATGTTTAGCTTGTGGTGTATTTTCTTTTTTTCATCTTTTTATTTTTCTGGACCATCATGGCAGTAAAAAAAATAAGATTTAAAAAATAACCATAGCACCAGCTTGCATAGGTCAGATGTAATCACTGAAGTTCTATTGGATCTGGCAAAGGTGCAATCTAGAAAGGAATATTTTCTATTTATAACTTCATCGTGACTTGCACTTGAGATGCGCTTCGTGTTTTCCATATTTGGTTAAGCCCAAGGGTTACTCTCTTGGCCTTGTGATTTTCACACCTGGAGTGACCATATATATGTAAATACTGCCTGCACTTTTGAGAACTTGCATCTTTGAGATAAATTATGTTTTTTGCATATGACTGTGCAGTCCAGTGACTGGCTGTGTGCACAAAGATCTCTGCCTGGATCTGTGTGTGTGTGTTGGGCTCTGTGTGTGTGTGTGTGTGTGTTGGGCTCTGTGGCTCTGTGTGTGTGTGTGTGTTGGGCTCTGTGTGTGTGTGTGTTGGGCTCTGTGTGTGTGTGTGTGTCGGGCTCTGTGTGTGTGTCGGGCTCTGTGTGTGTGTCGGGCTCTGTGTGTGGTGGGGCTCTGTGTGTGTGGGGCTCTGTGTGAGTGTGTGTGCCTCTGTGTGTGTGGGGGGGCTCTGTGTGTGTGTAGTGCTGTGTCTTTGTGTGTGGCATTTGCGAGAGATTAAGCTATTGGCATTGTAAATGACAATGCCATTTATTTATCTGTTTTCAAAACCAACACATAAATAACAATTATGTCATTTACAATGCCAATCGTTCTAACTTTTGCAAAGGCGAAACCGTTGCATTGTAAATGCTTGTTTTTTCTTGTATGCTGGGGTTTAGAGGCGAGGATCGAATCTTGAGGTTCCTTTGTTGTATCTTATTCCTGAGAAAAAGTGGTCCTTTTCCATGTATTGCTTTGTTGGTGATACAATGCAGGTTAAATGTGGATCTTCTGGCAACCAGCAACCAATGTTGGGCCCTCAAGGTAGGGGAGATGTGGCCTTGTGCCTTTACATGTAGGATTAGTCTGGCAGCAGAGTTCTGAATTTGTTTTTGTTTTTTCCATAGTTGATAACGCCAATGGCCTCTACCCTAGATTACTGTTATCACGTTTAGACAGTACAAGAGTGATAGTAGCTTGGACCTTGTGTGGAAATCCTAGGTGTGGAAAATGTGTCACAGAGTTTTTATGGTAATGAAGCTTGATATTGCTAACTTGTCCACTTGGACGTTCATTGATAATTTGGAGTTCATGGTAATTCCGAGGTTTCTTACTTCCTTAGATCGTCAGGCCAGGGGCCGAGTGGGTCATAATTTTTCCAGTAGCCACATGAGTATTTCAGTTTTTGAAGCATTCGATTTGAGATGGCCCCATTTCATCCACTGATAAACGGCTCTGAGGCAACTGAAGATTTTGGAGTTTCGATGTCTTTGGGTCTTTCCAGTTTAAGAAGTATATGGGTGTTATCTGCATAGATATAGCATGAGAGCTGAAATTCATTGTTTATTGCCAGTAATGATTTGATGTATTCAGGTGTTAACTCCTTCCGTGCTGATGACGGAACCGCTCCGTCATCAGCCGTGGTGGCGCTGTGCTGATGACGGAACGGTTCCGTCATGGCCCGCCCGACGCGCCTGCGTGGCACTGATTTCGCGCCTGCACGGCACGTTCTATTAAGCGGGCGGGGCCATGACGAAACCGCTCCGTCATGAGCACAGCTCAACGGCGGCTGGTGACGGAGCGGTTCTGTCACCAGCATGGGCCCGCCGCGCGGCCCCCCCGTCCCCTTAGCGCTGCGGCGGAATAGCCGCCGCAGCGATGTAGTTAAACTGGTGCTAATGAGTGCTAGCCTTCGCCCAGACAGTAATAATGTGTCTTAAATAGTACAGCACATCCTATGGCCGGCTATACTGCAACAGGATGTTCCACATTATTTGCATTTTCTTGCTGCATATATTTTAGCCAATCCTGCGTACAATTTAGTCCTCCAGGCACTTAATTCCAGTACCCTGACTGAGGAGTCAGGTCCTTATGAAATCTGCGCCGACGCAAAATAATGGATAAAATTAAAAACAATGTTTAGTGTAGGGTTGGGGGCCCTGGGCCCTCATTGCTAAAAGGACTGACGCAGACACAGTCAGATACTGGGTACAACTGGCCTAGAGCACATGGGCTCGGCCCCTTTTATTAAAGCTGTGTCACCTGACCAGTGACATCAGTGGTGGGTGGGTGTTCAGTGTAGGTCATACATAAACACTAGACTGCTGACTGTGATCCTGGATCACTACATTTAGGGGACAGATGTTCACTTCACGTAAAGAAATATGGAACGTACAAATTATTTGGGAAGAAAAAAAACCATGAAGGCTGAATTTTCATTTGAAACACGTGGACCTTCAAAAAAGGCTGTGTTCAAAACTTAGAAGTCATAACTTTAGGGCGCTCTGGAGGTGTAAATGCGGTGCACCAGCATTTTAAACTACGTGACGCTACCTACCTTTCTGTACTGTACTTACTTAAAACAGGATAGTTGATCACTTTAAAGACGTCTTTGTGTTCTTCAGAGTTAAAAATCCAAATAAACAAGAGATACCCTTGTGTGTCATCTCTAGCTTATTGCGTTTTTGTTTACTTTTTTTTTTAAGTACTTGACGCTGTGAAGCTGAACTCCCCTCGTCTCAATGTTTTGCTTTTTCCTCTCGTCCCCCTCCATTCCTCCCACTTCTCCTAAAGGGGACGGGGAGGAGCGCCGCAAGGGGGAGGGTAAAAAGCTGGGTTTTTTTTGTCTTTCTTTAGTCTGCCTCCAACATGTTGCATTCCTGAGAGAATCTCGCCAAGGAGCGAGGGAGGGGGGAGAGAGGGGGGAAAACACAAGGAGTCACAAAGAGAGCCGCTGAGGAGGACGAAACTTAACTTTCCGAACGTTACGAAGAAACTTCTCTTCAGAAAGTTGGAAATCTCCACTTTTTTTGTATTTATCGGAGGCGGAAGATCGGGCGAACTAAAGCCGAGGAGAAGCGGCTGGATCCTGAAGAGAAAGTTGCACGGCGGTGCTGAGGGTTTTTTGGAGGGCTGAGGAGGGAGCGTGGAGAGGCGGACCGCGGGACATTGTCCCCTTCTGTACAGGGGTACAACAGTGGCGGCGTGAAAGATTTTTCTTCTGGATGCTGGTGTAAGGAAGGGGGGGAACGAGTAGGCTTTTGAAAGCCGTTTCTGGTTCCGTGGAGGCGCCTACGGCCGGACCCGCGAGGATGGCACAGAGGAACCTCTGTTTGGCCCTGAAGTTCCACTGAGCTTGGAAGTGGAGGAGGGGGCTGGCCTGCGTGTGAGGGGATGGCCGGAGGCCCCCATCCTGCCCTGGAGGGGATGTCCTGGCGGGGAGGATTCTCCGAGAGGCCGAGGTTTCCCGGATTCCCCACGCCGGCCTGTTGAGGATTGTTGCGCCCCCTCGAAGCATCGGATGGCACGAGGATGAGATTCGGCCCGCTGATGGGGAGCGAGATGGAGGCACCGCGGGCTGGAGACGGCTTTGGGGGTTCCCTGAACACCGTCCTATGGTGAGTGAGGTGGGACGGAGTGGGCCCGGTGGGTTGGTAGGATCCCTGGGCTCCAGAGAGAAGAGTGACGTTACCAGAGGGCGGAAGGACTTGGAGGGTTCTCCCTGGGACCTCTGATGGGTCTCGAGGAGGTGCGACTGGGGCCAGCTGGACCTGGTGGGTTCATCAAGCCTCCGATGGGAAACGAGGAGGGCCAGCCCCGGAGACCCCTCGGGTTAGGTGAATCCCGGAATCTTCCACAGAAGAACAAGGTGGGACATCATCTGAGGACCGTATGGAACGAGGGCGCCCAAAAGCTTGTTGGATTTCGGGGTTACTCAGACCATCCAGCAGGAAACAAGGTGGGCTGTTGGCGGTCTGCTGTGCTTCTGTTTGAGATGACCCAGAAACTCTGTACTGTTGCAGTTGTGAACCCCCGAAGTCCTGCCCACTTGAAGAAAAGGACCCCCAAAATATCTCATGGAGCGCAGGTCCTGGCCAGGGGGTTCTGGCTGCTGTGGGTGCTGGTGCTTCTGCTGCCTCGACCAGCGGGTGCCCAAGCTGGCAACGAGACTTTCTACTTTGACCGGTGCAAGAAGACGGCCACCTGCGAAGCCTTGAAGTACAACGCCTGCCTGGGGTCCCACCTGCCCTACGGCCTCACCTCCACCGCCCTGGCCGAGGACTCGAGCTCCCAGGAGGATGCGCACGACAAGCTGCTTCTCTGGTCAGGTGAGCCTCCCGCATCAGTGCATGCATGACATGAGTTGTCCAGAAGGCCACCGCTGCTGAGTGACCTCATACCACGTGTGTCCTTTTAGCCAAACCCTAGAACATCTTGCATGCTGGGACTTGTAGGCCCTTACTGTGTGCATCCTGAAGGCTGCAGGCCTGACTCGCTCTGCTGGCCCAAATAGTCTCCTATTCTTCAGAGATCGAGAAAAGGATTGCCAATGAGAGTTATACCAGCAGCTTTTTGTTGATGCCCATGGATGCACTTTGTGGAGCGAGCAGTGTCACTAAATGCATTATTAGAAGTATGTTGTCTAAAAGGCAACAGAACCAATGTTGTGCGAAACAACAATTTTATCTGTGGGTGCATTGTGCTACAAAACAGTCGTGCTTAGTGCCCCTTCACGTGGCTCGCAGATATACCCTAATTTAGCCCAATTCGTCCATTGCCTAGCCAGCCCCACAGGCCCTCATTTTAACCTGAGGTTAAAATGAGGACCTGTGGGGCTGGCTAATGAAGCTTTGTGAGTTGGGTTAATAACCTCACTCATAGGGCTTCCTTCATGTTGCTTGCTCGTATAAGCACCCACATACCCAAAAGAAGATGCTTGCACACCCCCGCAAACCTCTAAATTGCCCAGAAAGACCTTGAATTAGCGCCTGGCAGTCACAAAGCCTCCCTTTGCCCTTCACTTGGCTGCCACAAGCCCCTTAGATGCCAACAGATGCTCGCCTAGCTGTCACCCTCCCCACAGCTCCATTGAGACCCCCACACATCCCCCAACTTAGCAAAGCCCCGAGTGGATCCTACCATTCTTGACGCCTCGCAAGGCTCCTCACAAGTTGGCTGTTTCTGCTCACCCAGAGGCTCAGAGTGTGCTACTCTTTAAAGAGAGTGATGGCTTAGCTTTGGCCACTTGCTGTGTCTGTGGGCACAATTCAGTTACTTTGCGTCTTTGCTTATTATTCCAAACGTGTGTACGTTAGTCATGACCGCACTCCAAAGACTATAGCCCGCCCTCCACGGCCATGTTTGCTGGGCCTTGAGGTGCAGCTGAAGTCCCTCTGGCGGTGCTTATCAGGGTATCTGTCACTCAGGATGACTCACTTAGACATACAACGAGCACTGACGGCACCAACGGCTCTGGCCTAAGCAAACCTGCAGCGTTATTTGTCCCCAACATTTGCAGCCGTTGCCTAAAGGTGGCATGCATATGCCCAGCCCTGGCACTGACATGGGCTACTTTTAAGCGGATGTGCACATGAAAAATGCTTTTGCACAGTAAAGGGCCACAAGCTGCAGCGGGTGGACCCATCCACACATGCCCTATGTATGCTGTGGTGCGCAGAGGCAAAGTCTGAATGACACTTGAACAGTGGGTGAAGAGGGCTGATGGAAAGCCCTTGCATGTTTATTTATTTATTTATATGCGTGTATAGTATGTGTTTAATGTTTTTTTTAAATTTTTATTACTTTTATTTTTGGTGAAAACAAGACACCAGTGAGACAGCTAAAACAACCTAGAAAGGTGGTTGAAGGAAAATCTTGAGTTAATTTTTGAAAACTGGTAGCTGTTCTGGGAAGCATTCATTTCCAAGCTGGAATGAAGAATATTTTTTTGAAAATATACCGCTTTGAAGAACCTGCCTAAAGAATGCTCAAAACGAAAGTTGTATTTAAATTTGGATGGGCTACAGTAACAAAACGTCTACAGAAATACACGTTATGCAAAAAAAAAAAACGCATTTCGACAGACCATACCCCTATCTCCCCTAAGTACACCTATCTCTAGTACTAAATCTTAACCATTTATAGGAACGCAACCCCAAATCTAAATAAAGGCAGCAATTCAGCTTTAACCTTGACCTCTACCCTAACCTTTGCCCTTCAGTAACCACTATTGTTTCCATGCTTACCGCTTCATTTTTGTCACCTTTTTTTGCTACGGATAATACGAAAAATACATTTCCAATGTTCATTTTATTTTCGTTATATTCACCTAAAAGTAAAAGTTGCCTGACTACTTTTATTCGTACAATTGCCCTCATAATACTATGTCTTCATAGTGGGATAATCAAAACATACCCATTTATAACTTACTGTAGTGCCAGAGTGTCTCTCTCATTATTTATGAAGAGTTGTAGCTCTGTAGGCTGCCTTCAAATATGTGATCAGCGAATTAAGCTTCTTTTTACCCGCAGCAAATCGGTTGTTGCCATTGGTTACGAATCACTTCCGGTGCGTGGGAGTTTGAATGGCAAGTTTCACGAAAACCTACTAGGAAATGTGGGCTCATTATTCTAGGATTCCCTAACCCTATGCAGCCGTTTCTGGTTCGCACTTCCCATTTCGTGCTTTCTTTCCCTTTATGTTACATAGAAGCACAGAAGTTGAAATCTACTCATACCCGCCCATTTCCCGTTGGCCCGGAAGCATTGCCCGAACATTTGCGTGTGCTAACTTTGGTTGTATGTGTGAGGGGTGTTTTTAACTGTGCCTTTTTAAAAGGCCCCGTCAGGCTCATCCTTTTAAGCAGCCACAGACTTTATAAAAATTGCATAATCACTGAATCCAAATGTAGATACATTTACGGTACATTCGATCAAATAGGAACCAATGCTTTACCATCATGTTAACTGTTGGGTTCATTTGTGTGAAGCCATAAGACTGTAGCACTAAGGCTGTGTCATTTGCTGACATCTTCAGCCTATCTGCCAATCACAGCATCCACGTAATGGAAGAAGAATTGGGTGGACAAAGAGGGTACAAGTGGCTCCATAGGTGCCTAGGGCAATAGAATAAGTTGTGGTATAGGCGTAGTAGTAATATATTTTACTAAGGCTTGCCCAGCTAACGACCAACAATATAAGAGGCTGAAGAGGAATTTTGTGACGGTGTGAAGGGATCCCACGGGGTTGGTTGTTTACATAGCTGAAAATGTCGGTTGTGTTGAAATAGATTAGTTGCTTGCGTGGAAGATGCAGCGGCATAACTAGAAGAAATAACTTTTTTGAGTATATCAGTGATTTGATTGTAATATTCGGAAAGATGGTGCAGATTCAGGATCATGATGTTGCCAGATCAGTTTGTCAACAATAAGTGAGGTGAAGAGTGTGTGGAGTTAATTTGGAAATTGATGACTATGTATTATGAAGCTGAAGCAGTGATTTTACAGGGAAACACGGTATTTAATTGCATCCAATCTGTAGTGTCGTGAGACTGCACTAGGACCCTTGTGGTTCTGGGCTGACTCAACAGAGGAATTATGTAACTTGCTGGGAGGTGTTAAGGTGTGGTTATTAACGGTTGTGACGTAATCAGATTGCAGTGTGTGATCATATGCTGAGGAATAAAAACTTCTGTTACAGAGCTCCGTGTGTGGAATATTCATTTGCATGCTCCCGGGCAGAGGAGCATGCTACATCTGTCATCTTGTCTGTGAACCACTGAATCTTCCTGCCTGTCACAACATCAGTCATTCTTGCTCATTACCCAGAACATCGATCTGTCCTTCCTGTCAACCTGCTGTATTAAATGTTGTTGTTTCAAGTGTAGCACAGAGTCTTTTCGGTATCTTTGATATGAGTGTTATGTTCTTTGGCTTTTAGGCCTGGCCAGGTGATTATCAAAGGTGTTTCGAGTGTATATCTTTCACTGTGAATTGTGTGTGTGTAATGTCATACTTGTTTATGTTTTGTGAGTTTCATTCTTACTTGAAAATGAAAATACTACCAATCCGCCATTCCATCTCATCAGGCACTACCTTAACCCACCACGCTGGTCACGCTGAAGGTAGCTAATCCTACCTGTCACCCTTGCAGCATCATTGTATTCTTCCTATTATAAGATGCTGGGTGTTACCAAGAACGCTGGCGTATACTTCCCTTCAGCTGTCTGTTCCAGCATCAACCAGGCCTGCTGTTGCACATAATCTCATTTTGTTCTTCTTGTTACCCTAAGCAACTGTCATTCCTGCCTGTCACCCACAGCACCTTCCTGTCTCACCTGTCATATCATCAGTTTATACTCCTTGTCACCCAGTCTTGCCTGTGTACTGCAGTATTTCCTGCCTGTAATAACATCAGCCGATTCTGCTTGTCACAGTCCTGCCTGTGACCCAGAGCACAAGTCTGTCTTGTCTTCCACCAATAGCCTTGACCCATCCTGCTTCTCACCTTAGTCTGGGACTTGCATCATGTTCCTATCCTGTGTCTCGTCACATCTATCCTGTGTGAGGTGTTAAGTCCCAAGAGGAGACTTTCTATAGGTTTAATATACTTTCCCTGAACATTGACAGACAGAATGATGACCTACACAACAAGGTTATTATGTGTACGGATCATGGTATTGGAGTATAACCACAACTACCACGAAGTGGTTTAGTTTAAGCTCTACAAATATACCTACAAAACCATGCAAAAGCTCACTGTAACACATGCCACGCTGTTGACCGACTCACCCCAAAGGAAATAACAACACTTCATTGGACACAGGATTGGCGGTGATGTGCCAGGATTCCCATTCTTAACACTTGCTTATAAATGAACACCAGGCAGCACCTTCCACCTTTGTTATGATGCCCAGACAGAATTTGACCATGTTGTACATGAACTGCTTAGTGCCAACAGACACTTAGCAACAATGCATGTCTGTTGGGACAGAAGAGTCCTCTGCATGGTAAGAGAAGCCCAGAGTACCCAACTGTGCTGCTGTCTGGATCCCTAATGCTGATTTTTTTGTCATAAGTGAATACGGCTCATGCATATGCATCATGATATAGGCCTGTTTCGCAGATTGTGGTCTTATTGGACCAGGAGGGGCACCCAAAAACTGTCCTCATAGTGGTGAAAGGCTACCGCCTTAACCAGGAGTTAAGCAGCTCAAGCAATGCGGTGGCAGCATACCATGTTGTGATCAGTAGTAGTGAACAGGACCTGTTTAGCTGTCTGGTTTGCCAACAACATCTTGGGGACATTCAGAAAGCTTTCCTGGGAATGCATTCCGTCTATTGCTTACCATTGGTTTTGTGGTTTGTAACTCACATTTGCTTGCTTTCTGTTTGCTGGCTTTTTTTGTTTTAGGCTATCCAGCTTGAGTTAGTCCCTCCCGTAGCCCATATCCCATTTACAATATCCTTCCGCTAGAGCTTGATTTCTGTAAATAAGCCTTTAAATATTGTTCTTATCGTGTCACATTTGCTGTCCATTCAGAGCAGAGGTCAAATGTTAGACTCTGACTTCCATGGACCTTTGTGTTTACTTTTCTTTTTCTGACTTCAAAGTGAGAACATTTGTGTGACAATCATGCTGGCTAGTGTGGATCTGCTGGACAGAGGGAAGTACAGTATTATTTTTTAGGTCGAAGTCTACCAGACAGTGTAGCCCCCAGACCCCAGTCCAATCTACCGCAGTCATTCAATTTTACCCTACTCCACCTCATTCTCCACTCTATCCTACATCACTCTACCCCACTCCAATGTATCTCAGTCTACCCCACTCCAATCTACCCCACTCCACTCCAATCTATCCAACTGCACTCCAATCTACCCTAGTCTACCCTAACATCTCCACTCCAATCTACCCCACTCAATTTTAACCTACTCCACTCCAATCTACTCCACCCCAATCCACCGTACTCCAATCTATCTACCCCACTGCACTCCAATTTACCTCACTACATTCCGATCTACCCTACTCTAATCCATCCAGTCTACCTCACTCTATTCTACCATATTCCACTCTTCCCCAATCTACTCCACTATAATCTGCCCCACTATAGTCTACCATGCTCTAACCCCAGTCTACCACACTACAGTCTATAAATTCTGCCCCACTCTACCCTCCACCACCGCAATCAGACCCATTCAATTCTAACCCACTCTGCCCCACTCCACTCTAATCCAATCTACCCTATTACACTGTACCCCAATCTACCTCACTCCAATCCACTCCATTCTACCCCACGGACTCCACACCACTAACGCTTAGCCATGCTGAACAGCAGCCACACTGGCGTACAACATGGCTAAAACATTGCCATAGCGAATAGCTCCCGCATGGGCGAGACCTATTGACTTTGCCAATGCTTAATACCCTGTGTCACTGGAGTGAGACAGACAGGCTCACTTCCGTTTTAAAAAGATCTGCTGCTGTGTGCCTCACCCGTGGCCTACATCAGGTAGGTGTGGAAGGGCGTGCTTGATGGAAGTGTGCTGAGTGCATGTGTGCTCGCAAGAAGTACACTAATCAAGGAGTGAAGTGTGGTACAGTGGCACATGATATATGTGTGTATGCTGACAGGGTGTGTTTTTAAAATAACATACTTTAGTGCAATACAGAAAGGCTGCAGTACTGAACAGTGTGCACAGGCTGAATGCTTTTGCTGCTTGTAATTATGCTTGTGGTGGCATAATATATGAGGATAACATTTATGTGCATAAGTTTGCTGTGGATGTACACTGAGTGCAAGTGTGCCTACACTGGTACATTACATGGGAGACCTTGGATTCTATTTTGGGAAGCCCAGGTCTGCTGGGTGGAAAACATGAGGAGTGGAGGAATACCCCCAGATTTGTGTATTGCTGCTTTCCTGTAAGCTGTGAGGGACATTCACTGGATGATGGGAGAGCCAGGCTATCTGTGTGCATTTCAGAGGGGTCCTGATTCAATGATAGATCACAAGAAAGAGGCCTGGACATATCTCAGGAAGAGGGAGATGGGGCTGATAGGGGAATCATAAAGAGAATGACTGGGAGCCCAGGATTAACCTTTAGGTGCACGAATCAATTTGGCTGATATCCAGTCTTGAACTCTGGTCACTCCCATGAATTTTGTTGTGGCTTAATAAGCTTCAGAGTCCTGCCTGCTTGGACAGACTTCCTTCAGGGGAAATAAGAAAGGTGAAAGATGTTAATTTCAGAGAAGCAGAACCCCAGCATAAAACTTCAAAAACTCCGGCGCCAGATTACATTTTGTGTCTTGAAAAGGACTATAATTAGGGGAGTTTGAGACCCCAAATATTGTTATCTGTGAAGCAGCCAGACGGGCTGTGCGAGGAGGGGAAGCTCTGCAAGGCTTCTGCCTGTGACCAGAACTGGGGGTCCAGGCCTGCTAGTCTCTCTGCTGGGTTAGGGGACATCACCCAGGGAAACCAAGACCACCTGCTCTCGTGCACCATTGCCTGCCTTCTCGCCAAGACTAGTGTGCCCTGTGAGGAAGAGGAGAACATTGGAAAGAATAAGGTCCAGGGGGAGCCCTATTGTGCGGACTCCATACGTGAAGTATGAGGAATCCACTCTTTCACCGATCAGGCAGTGGCCCGTGAGCTGGATTAATTTGAGGACCTTTGTGTGACAGGAGGGGCAGCGTAGACTGAGCCAAGGAGGGAGGGTTGGATGGAGAGCACCCGTCCACCACGACCATGTGGTGGGGGGCCCCATGTGCCAATGAGGGGGGCCACTGTGAACATCAACACCAATGTCAGCATGACCACACTTGTGATTGCTGTGATGGTGCCCCCTTATGCCAGGAGGGGCCACTGGAGACGTTTAGGCCAAGGATTCAGGCAGTTGCCCAGGAATGAGAAACTGCTGCTGTGACCAAAGTGGGTCTGGCCCGAACTATGCTGAAGGAAGTCCGAGGATCAAACAACATTTCCGGACCCTGTCGGAGCACGGAGATCAGAGCCCCACGCCTTTCCTCCGCGAAGTAAAGTGTGACTTATTGAGCAATCACTGGAGCGGGAACAACCCCGATCGCTGGTACCAGCTGGTAGGGTGGCTCAGAAGAGAGAGCCTGCGCCTGTGAGTTGCTTCCGCGTGTGGCGGCGCGCAGCTTGACTTTCCCGAGCAGAACTTAGCTGTGAAGCTGAAGGATTCCATAGCACATGAGCTGGTAAATCGTGAACTGTGCCTGTGGGGCCCAGGTGGACATACTGCAATCAGTACTGCAACCCCTTAAACTCTAGTGACTGAACTTCCGACAGGAGTCAGAGTGGAGAACTCTTGAGTACAACCTAATAGTTTACATTGCCTGGGTGTGGCCATCAGTGAATGGGGAATAACGTTGAACCTGTTGCACTAACGTTAGTGGGACAAGGAGTGACGTCAGAACTACTAGAGCCCCACCATGCTTTTGAATGTAGTTTACTTTTGCATGTGTAGAATTAGCATTAAAATACTTCTTTCTATATAAAACAAGTATTTGACTAGACATCTATTTATTGTTCCTGCCATTT
The DNA here is from genome assembly GCF_964261635.1 of Lissotriton helveticus. Classification (NCBI taxonomy): domain Eukaryota; kingdom Metazoa; phylum Chordata; class Amphibia; order Caudata; family Salamandridae; genus Lissotriton; species Lissotriton helveticus. Next base: position 1,006,278,874 of record NC_136057.1, on the reverse strand, counting down.
GCATGAGTTATAAGTTGGGCTCACTCATCTGTATCTGTGCTTCCCTCCTGAAGGAGCCTTGACTACTCGTCCAACGCTACCCAACTGAGAGTCTGGTGCAGAAGGTGTGTTTGGCCCAGTTGAGCAGGATCCGTAGTTTGTTGGGCCCCAGGACATCAGGAGTAAAAGGCATGAGCCACCACTGGTGGGCCCAATAAATCCTGCTTGCCCCATGGTCCAGTGAAGGGGCTTCTGAAAATGTTCTTTAAAGGAAATCAAGCCAGAGATGAAGTCTCTAGAATGTATCCACTCCACTTCATAAGTCCCCATAATAGCATAAAAGGAATAAGTTAATTTGATGTGGGAAACCTAGATGTCCAATACAAGGAAAGCCTGTTCCCGAAGTTGTTATTTATATGAACAGGGTACCACACCAATCTTACGTTAGTTCTAAAGTATTGTACGCCTCCAGAAATCTTTAAGTCCAGCAGACAGGATTCTTTTGCAATTTAATTTACTTTCTTTTATTCAACACGACTATTAAAGAACTGCTACGGCAGGTCCAAAGGAACAGCCAACACCTATTTTGTTCGAACAAACTTTTTCAATCATTTAAGTGTAGGAAAGTTTTGTTTATCCCTAAAATACATCACGAATAATGACCTCACATGTGAGTGCCAGCCCAGAAACACGAAGGCATTTAGTTCGTGAATAAAACACAATTTTTTTTCTTTTTGATACATATTAATATTGTGTTTACTAAAAGGTTTGAGAAAGAGGCCATATGCCATAAACCATGCATAAAATGTAAAATCATTCTGTCCCGAACTCAGTATTCCCATTCGGCGTCGGATTTGCTTATAGGGCAGCTTGAAAGTCTCATATGGGCTGATCTCACAGGTTATTCTGTGGGCCTCCTCTTTTTTTGTGGGCTTGTGTTATGGGTTGGGGGGGGTCCGGTTTTGACTGCTGATTTTCCATGTATTACCACAAACATTGCCTGAAGCAAGCACAAACGCATGCAGTCATTCATAACTTGGAAAACACCGATACAGTACACGTTCAAACATGCCCTGATTTGCAAATATGGGCCACTTTTTCAGCTATGAGGGCCACTTTATGCCCCAGTCCGACCCTGTTTACATACCATGTCTCAGTAGTAGTACGACAATATAAACAATTCCCAGGACTGGGTACCGACTGCGGGTTGCATACTTTCAAGTAAAATCAACAATTCAACTCAATGCGGTGTAGGAAAGGAAATATTCTCAAAGTAGGCCAGAGATCAAAGAAAAAATCATAGTGTTTGAGAGCTCTTAAGAAGGAACATAGAAGCATGTTGTGAAAGAGGCCAGCTTGAAGACTTAGTTGTTTTCTGCATAAGTTTGGGTCTTTATACCCTAGGTTTCCCATAAGGTGGGGTCCTTATGCCCAGTGTTTTCAGTTTGCACAATCACAAGGGTTATAGCCTTTTAGTTTTTCCACGTCCAAAAGTCCTTTTATGTAGTCAATCAGGTGAGCCGGGGAGTCTCAAGTACTAAAAAAATAACCATTGGCAAAGTTAACAGTAAAGGAGGGGGCATGCAGCTCAGAAACGCCTGTCCGAGAACTAAATTGTGCTCCTTTTTGGGTGGCTGTGCACATGTGAGCAGGCCAAATACCGCCTTACACAGAGCAAGCCCACCAAATGCGCGACCCATTGCCAATACTGCATGCTATGGTGGGTGGAGGCAAAGTGTGAAAGGCACTTGAACAGACCAATGGATGAAGAGAGCTGACTGAAAGCCACTGTATGTGTATATGTGGAAGAAAACATTAGTAACTCCTGACAAAAAGTTATATCAATACTGGAAAATCTTATTTCCGGTTACCTATGATGTAGTAACGGCGCCTTACTCTTAGAAAGTACTGAGAACACCTAAACAAGTATGCCATTTTGAGGCTGTTGACTTGGAGCCATGGTGTGTCATGCATGGATATAAATACGAGATTAACCTCCCACACTACCTGTAGCAATTCATCAATGGCTAAACATAGCTCAAAGGGCTTTCCCTTTCCATAACCATCACTGGACACTACAATCGTGCTGTTAATTATTTCTTTATTTAATGCAATATCTTTTTTCCTTTGACATGAATTATTTTTCTGATTTTTTTCACAACATTTTATAACACAAAAAAGACATAAGATCATCCTCTCCATACTAATATCTACAATACTACAGAATAATTTCAACATACTACAATTCATAAACGGACGCAATTTGTCAAAACCCCATTAAAGAAAACAGATATCCTAACATCACATCACACCGCACATTCCATCTCATCCTAACATACCAAACGCACACATTCACACTCAAAAATCATTCTGAATCCAGCTCTGCTTGACATGCAACAAAAACTCATGGTGAGAGTCCTTCATAGATATCGATGATAGTGCAACCAGCTGGAGAATCAACAGGCTGACGTATGTTTCGATGGATCTGAATTATTTTAATCCACCTTCTTCAGGACCATGTATCTTTAAATCAATAGTATGGCGGAAATACGATGGGGAATCAGAAGTATCCTTTCAGTGTTCTACTCTTAACGCGAATGCCCCTATGTTAGAAACTGGAGGTAACATCGGGAAACTTCTTGTTTATAACATGCACTGCACTGGAGGTGCCATACGTACTTATCAGCGCTTGTGAGTTTACTTGGAGTCTCGCAGGTAGACAATTCTATATGGTAGATCCTGCATAAGTCCACTTATATTGATTAGAAGCCTTCTTCTCTAGTTATTTAAAGCTCAGTGTCCAGAGATGCCAATATCATTTCTGGTATCTTATTAATTTATTCTAAATCTTACAGGCACAGGTTCCTGTGTTGTAAATCATGCCTAAGTCCACTGTGGTATCACATGCACTGCCCATGTCAGGCAGTTGGCACATCAAGTCCAAGAATAAATCTGGGTAATACTGCTTTACGCTTCTGTTTTGCGTGTATCTGTCCGCTATCCCAAAGTGGCTCCGTCCTGCTAGCTGAAAAGGCTTGCATTACATGCTTGTGTATGCTGAGTATAAGAAGTCTGATACTTGCCTAATGGACATATTGGGGGCGTTATATAATTGCATATTAGTGAGTGCAAGAAGCCTGAACCTACCATTGGAAGTAAGGTATGCCTACTACCATACAATATTGTTCTATAACTTGTCATCTAGTACTATAAAGAACAAAACAGGCAGGATGTAGGGTTTTAACTAAATCACACTATGAGGGAGCTAGAGGTGTGTCTGCCATACAACCTCCACACATGCAAACAAATCACACAGCTAGTATGGCAAAAACGATTTTCTTATGTTTTGCCAGGAATAGAAAAACTATGCAAGTGCACCCAAAATTAAAGGAAATTCCTGGGTTTACACTTAGGTTGTTTTAGAATAAGATCCTCACCCCACTTATGACCAGGACACTAATATTCTGATCTCCCTCCACAATGAGGTTGAGCCCACCATGTTAGTATTATGTCAACATGGTGGGTTGGACTGGCTGATGGTGAATCATGCCACAAAAAAGTGGATGAGGCTTTTCTGTCCCAATATTTGTGCTTGTTTGTGGCCGTTGTTCTGTTACGCAAAAGCACATAGAGTTTGGCTTTCTGCCTGTGTGTATGTAGAAGGAACATTTTTCCAAGTAACCCGAAGATTGTTCTGAAATGAAGATTCCCCTCCAATCCCAGATACCCGAGGGTTGCAGCATACCGAACTATGTGCATTGTCTGCTCTATTTGCCTTTCTCTTGTTTAAAACGAACCATGTCTTGTGGATTAGCTTATATTGATGCACCTACCCTGACCCTAATGGTGACGGCTGGGCTGAAAACCTGTAGTTTTTTGTTTTTACAGCAATGTAAATCGCTGATAGACCATATCCGACCATGCCTGTGTAAAATATCAAAAACATCTCTTCCTTGCCATCCCTGATGGAATTTCCTGCAGCAAAGGCTCCTGGGAAGCAAAGCGCTGTTGTGACGCAACGCCAGCAAGGTTTCTGTGACCTGGCATGCCTTTGGCTCCAATCCTCGAGTCTGATGTGAGATGCTTAATTCTCACAGCTCCCTGGTAAGGTTCTCCTTTGTCACAGGTTCTCGACTGCTCCTTCAGGTAGTACTATACTAACAGACCTTGGATTGGGCAAACCCGACAGTTTGCATTTTGTATCACAGGACCGAATTTGAAGCGAACCTGCAGCCTCTGAGTAATCTGCATTACATCTCTGTTAAAATGTATCCATGTATTCCAGAATATCCAGAGTATGATATGCACACATAAATGATTAGGTTTGCCTTGCTGGATCTATCCTCACTCTTCCCCCTGCACTACATGCATAAATGTTGCAAAGCTTTCTGCACCATTTATGGATCATGTCTCTGAACCTCATGTATCTCAACCAACATCACCCGCATAGGTGACTGCATCTTTTTTGTCATGAGTGATGTGGGACGTTGATTCTCGTGCATATTCAGTGCACGCGGCCATCATTCCTACTAAATAACCTATTGCCAGTCCTGTCTCCTCTCTCTCTCTTGCATTAGTCATGTAGACTTTGCATTGTGGAGGGCTTAGCATGCTCTGGCAGGTGTGTGTGAGAATCGGTGTGCCTCTATCCCACATGTATACATGGGTCTCTATACAAACTGCCTTCTCTGAGAGTGGGTCTGCCTGGCTCAGTGTGTTCTTCCAGACCGTTGCCTGGAACTAAAGCCTCCCCTTCCAGCATGAGCACACCTTAATTTGCATGAAACATTAGAGACTCTGCCCTGTTAATACCCATGCTCTGTTCGGCTTGCATCCAAACAAAAGGAAGCACACTTCAGCAGGGCAAGGAGAAATGTGAAGCTGCCTCTATGTTCCTGCCAGATGGTCCCTTTTAGGGCAAGCCTACATATCGTTTTTAGGTTTCGACCTGGCGAAAAGCTGCGCAAGCAGCGTTTCGCGCAGGCGAAATCTTATGTCTTACACTGTGTGGCTGGGAATCCGCCCCTCTGTTCCATGGCTAGCTCCATAAATGGAGGCTAGCCATTGGAACAGAGATCTGTCCGTCAATTGCGGAGCAGATTCGGGGGCGTTCCGGCCATTTTTACTCATCCCACCCCTTTCCTACGTCATGCGGCTGTGATCCGGCCCCTTTGGACATGTCAGTGCGGCGGCGGGCGGGGTTTATTTTGTTGTTCGTCGAGGTTTCTTTTCGTTATTCCGCGGCCGACTGCCGCCGGAGGAAGTCCAGGTCCAGGTGAGTGCTTTCCGTGTGCCCGTTCGTTCCCGCACCCCCCTCCCGCTGTCCGTCTTCCCGTTCCTGCCCCCCCACCCCTCCCGCTGTTCGTGTCCCCGTTCCCGCCCCCCTCCCGCTGTCTGTGTGCCTGACAAAGGGCAGGGCCCACAGCTACCACTCAAAGTTACTGCGACAAGCCCTGCACCCTACCAGCTCACCATGTTATTCCCTCTGTTTTTAGCAGTAATTGTTTTATTGTTTCTTCTTGGTATTAATCTTTCTACTTAATCCTAATGTTTTTCGTTAACCTGCCTTTACTGTCCTTTCAAAACAAATAAATATACTCAGTACAAACACTAAAAGGCAAACTACCACAAGCACAACCCACAAGAGAGTGTGTAATGTAATACCAGATAACAAAGCTGAACCGGATGTGACCAGACTGGTAGTGCTTGCACGTGCTGCACACCAGGACTGCGGTGTGTGGCATTGGTAGGCCTGAGACAAAGAAGGTGCTTCTCCATGTCTTTTTCGCTAGCCTGCATGCCAGAGTGGTAGCCCAAGACGTAGACATCTTAAAAAAGAACACTCCAAGAAGCTGGCCCCAGTATAAGGTATAAAGACAGTGTGTGGTGATGGACTAGAGTCCGGAGGCGGAAGTAAGAGGTATTGTATTCTCTGTGATCGGCTGCCCAATCATTTGACTGAGTAGACTGCAAACACCTGCATCTATTTTTTGTTTTACTAATTAGGCACTGCTGATGACTTGTCTTCCTGGTATTCTACATTACAGAGCAGCTGGCATATTCTATGCCGCATACTGAACTCTCATAAAGTTTGTGTTGTCACTGTTTGTTTCGCCCAGGATCTGTTCCTTAAGTGTGATTGATGGCTGCTCGGTGTGCTATGAAGAGGGTGCTCTATCTTGCTGATTAAGCCAGGAACAAAAAGCAATTTTTAAGATTGTTAAGGATTTTATGAATCCATCAGCTCTATCGCAAGAGATTCCTCCATCTCAAGAACTCTGTAACGCGATATCTGATTACTTTGATAATAAGATCCTTGCTATCGTGAACACCTTTCCATCAGGAGCAACCGCGATCGCGGATGCTGAACAGATAGTGGAGTCAACGGCCCATCCCTGCCTTGAGAAATTTGCTCCAGTATCTCTTGAAGAAACCTCCAAGGCAATCTTGGCTTGCAAATCGGGATCCCCTTTCGACCCCTGTCCCCCTCCGGCGTTGCATACTTTAGTAGAGATGGTTAATCCTATAATTAATAGGATTATTAATTCCTCTCTAACTACGTCAAGCATTCCTAAAGAGTGGAAGCTTGCAGCTGTCAAGCCTCTCCAAAAAAAGGCACTTGCTGATCCAACCACCCTTTCCAATCTGCGCCCTATTTCCTTGCTACCTGTCCTGTTTAAACTGAACGAAAAGTTCGTCAATAGTCAACTGACTAACTTCTTGGAGAAGAACAACATTCTCCACTCTAATCAGTCAGGATTCCGGTCAGAACATTCTACCGAGACGGCCCTGCTTTTTACCGCAGAGACCTTACGGGCGGCAATGGATCAAGGAAAGAAGGCTGTCCTTATCCTACTTGACCTGTCGGCAGCCTTCGATACGGTCTCACATAACATCTTAGTGGACCGGTTGGCTGCCGCAGGGGTAGGAGGACAGGTCTTGGCGTGGTTTAGGAACTTCCTCAGCAATAGACGCCAAGTCACAGTGCTAGACCAATACCAGTCTGAGGCTAAAGACGTCAGCTCAGGGGTCCCTCAGGGCTCAAGCCTGAGTCCTGTACTTTTTAATCTGTACATGGTACCCCTAGTGAAACTGATCGCGTCATTCCAGATCAGTTCTATCTCATATGCTGACGATACTCAGCTCATACTGGTGCTGGATAGGGAACGGCCAGGTGCCGAGGAAGATCTTAAGGAATGCTTGGCAGCTGTCTTTAAATGGATGACTAGCAACCATTTAAAGTGCAACGCCGGAAAAACAGAAATTTTACCAGTCGGGAGTCATAATTTGTTTTCCCCAAAAACGTGTTGGCCAGTGGAGGCAGATGCTCCTCCCAATACCATCACTTCCGCCCGCAATTTGGGTATCAAATTTGACGATCAATTATCTTTTAAACTTCAAGCAGTGGCAGGGATGTGCTTTCAGATCATAAAAGCACTGAGGAAGTTTTTCGATCTACTTCCGTTATCGGCGAGGAAAACAGTCGCAGTGGCCTTAATAAGTTCTAGGCCAGACTATTGTAACGGATTGTATGCTGGAGCCAATAAGATCGTTCTCCACAGGTTACAAATGGTTCAAAATGCGGCGGCCCGCCTCGTACTGCGCTGGCCCCGTAGGTCTTCAGCCTCAGCAGCACTCAACATTCTTCATTGGCTGCCAATAGGTAAAAGAGTTTTGTTCAAAATTATTTTAATTACCTTTAGGGCATTTTACCAACGAGGTCCAAAATACATATGTAACGGGTTCAAAAGATATCACCCGACGCGCTGCCTGAGGTCTGCTAGTCAGAATTTACTCATTCTGCCTCGGTTCAAATTGGTCACAAAGGGTGGTAAATCCCTTTTTGTTTTGGGCGCTAGGGCCTGGAATAAGCTCCCCCCCTTTTTACGTTTGCTTTCCCAAGAAACTCCCTTCAGGAAAGCATTGAAAACTTGGATCTTCTCTTTGCCTGATGACATGTGTAGGACTCTGGTATAATTGTGGTGTAGAATGCAGGACATCCTTTTCTCCTTCCAACTCTTCCATCTGAGTTGTGTGAGCGCCAAGATACTCCTTGGAGTGAAAGCTGCGCGTTAGAAATGTCTCTTACATTACATTAAAGTTGCCAATGTAATGGCAGTACCTGTATCTGATAGATGGGTTTTATAGATTCAGTTACATGCAGGGTACATTATTAGTCAAACGTGATTGGATTGGTTGTCTATCATTTTTTTCTGTCTTGCGTCCATTTTGGAATGTTGAAAGAATGCAATAAACTATTGATCAATGAAATTTGGATTCTGACAGCAAATACAGTACCGATGGTGAGATCTGTGAAATAGTGTAAAGTTCTTCAACAAATACTTATTTACCTATTAATTGTGGGGGAAGTAATTACGGAAGCTTGGAGAAAGGCTGATATCAATGAAGTAATGAATGTCAAAAAGTATTCCTTCCTGTATACTCATATGCGCTCTCTCGGGCTCTCTTGCGCTCTCTCTCGCTCTCTCTCTTTCTATCTCTCTCTCTCTCTCTTTCTATCTTTCTCTTTCTATCTTTCGCTCTCTCTCTCTCTTTCTATCTTTCGCGCTCTCGCTCTCTCTCTCTCTCTTTCTCTTTCCATCTTTCGCTCTCTCTCGCTTTCTATCTTTCGCTCTCTTCTTTCTCTCTCCCTCTCTTCTCTATCTCCCCTCCCCTTGTGTTTTGCAGAGTATTATAATTTTCTTTGCTAGTGTTGCAACGTCTAGTGGAATACTTAAGCCCAGCACACGTTTCTTTAGCCTTATTTCTCCATAAGATGCATGAATTGACACCAATGCGCTAGTTTGCTGTAGCCACCACTGCAACTCTTATGATGTAGTTGGTATCCTCCGTACATATCCAGAGCAAACAGGAAAGTGATCAGAAGCTCTGGAAGGGACACACTGCATGTGTCTTAGAACTTCTTCCACCACAGGCCAGTGGGTATCAGTCCGCTGTATAGAGTATGTGTTGTCTGTGTAAAATAGCACCCACTGCTGTGTTAATAGAGTAAACAGCCCGTGGTTGGGTGTCACCGATGGTGATGTAAGGTTAGCCTCCCTTCAGACCGTGATCTGTAAGAATATCATAAATGGCTGACCAGTGTGGAAAAAATCCCTTTTCTTTTCCGTCACTGTCTTTTTCTCTTCTGTGGGCGGATTTTATGCTGATCTAGACTCTGGGGCTGGTTCGAAACTGTACATACATTTGTGAGCTAACGGTCTGTGGTGGTTAAGGTTTTAGCGTTACGAGTATGGGTTGTATGAGCAGTTTAGTAAAGGTGCAGGCCAGTGTTTTTTTGTAAAGAGGGGTATCTCTTGTTATAGTGGTCTGACTTAGTGTTCAGTATGGTGGCAGTAGCATCATCATGTTAGGGGTGTAGAGTCTGAGTGACCCAATAATGATACGCTTTTGAGATTGGAGCCTGGACCCCTGTCCATCTCTCTTCAGGTTGTTGCTAGGTAGACAGGACAAGTGTAGACAGGACCAGTTTTTCACAGGTCTGGATGTGATGGATAAGAACTTGAAGTGTGGGATGAAGTGGGGGGGAGTGGTAGTGGTCCATTTATGGCTTCTTAAGGATGGGGATGGTGTGAGTTAACTTGGGTGTTCTACTGCCTGGTATCAATGCATACTTTAATGATGGTGTTCATCTGCTTGGGCTGGGTAGCAGGCTACTATCGTAATTAGAAACTTTAGAACTATCACTTGGAAAATCATATGGTGTAGTAATGGGAGCAAACATTATGTGGAAGTTAAGGACTGCCAATTGATATTGGTGATTGCACAGCTTGTGCAAAATGTTTGGTCGTGTGTGGCTCTGGGTGTCTGTGTGTGTGTGTGGATCTGGGTGTGTGTGTATGTGTGTGTGTGTGGATCTGGGGGTGTGTGTGTGTGTGTGTGTGGCTCTGGGTGTCTGTGTGTGGCTGGCTCTGGATGTGTGTGGCTGGCTCTGGGTGTGTGTGGTAGTAATTGCTGTCTGCTGAGCTCGTCCGTAGGGTACAATAGGTCTCACATTTGCGAGAGATTAAGCTAATGGCAATGTAAATGACAATGCCATTTATTTATCTGTTTTCAAAACCAACACATAAATACAAATTTTGGCATTTACAATGCTAATAGCTCTAACTTTTCCAAAGGCGAAACCATTGCATTGTAAATGCTTGTTAGCTACCCGTTTGCAAAAAGACCTCTTAGCAAAAATGAACAGTGGGCTTAGTGCCTGCCCTTTAGTTACTATAGGGCAGTTTATTGTTACTTTCATTTGCTTGCTTCTAATTGGATGGCTTTCCTTCATCTTGATGTGTTTGTCCCTCCCATGGGGTAATGCCACTTTCACATCCTTTTAATTGGTTGACCTATGTTCTTCCATTGGTCACATTTGGGAAATACCCTTTTTCCTCTATTGTTAAGTCAATGGGAATGCATGAGTTATCTTGCTCTCTCTCTTGTGCTACTTACTTCTGCAAATACATGTCCCCTCCTGTTTCTCCTTCATCCGCTCCTCACAAGTTCCTCCATTGCTCCCCCAATGCTCACGGTCCTTGAAATAAATATTTGAATTTTTTTGGAGTGCCTGGTAGCTGCCATTTGATGCTGGGTCATTCAGCTTTTCAAAAAGCACTTTTGCCTGCTTTTGTTGCTATCTCCCCCCCTCCCACTCCACTTTACTTCACCACGCCCTCCCCGCCTGCTCCTCCATTGCTACCCCACCCCCGTTATTATTATTATTTTTTTTTACGGGCCCCGGGGCGATCATTTAGTGCTGGGAAGCTCTGCTACCCAAAAAGTGGCTATGCACAAATAACATTTATTTTTTTAATTTGCTGATCTCAGTAGCTCCTGTCATCTTGGATTGGTAATTAAAAAAAGAAAATGGCTCCCACTTCACTCTGCATGCACGCATGACACATGCATGTGTATATATTCTACAGAATGGCGCAGTTGCCAGAAGTGGCTGCACAATTTTCTCTTTCTTTCTGTTTTTTGTATTGTTTAGTTTTTTGCTGATGTTGAATGGTAGATTTTTCATTTCAACTGGCACTGGACCTAATGGACATAGATTATGACTTTAATGAGAGTAATGTGGGATTGATATTCCTATGTGTGCATTTGTTCCCAGTTGGCTTGGTAGGGGCAGCTCACTGACAGGTGGGATTGGGAGTGTTGGTGATGAGTACTCCTAGAGGCCATGGAAGGAGAAGAGCTAAGGGGTCACAAAGGACCATAGAGTAGAGCATTTCTAGAGGTGGTCCAGGTTTGAGCTAAAACAATGGTCACAGGACATGGGTATGTGCCTCCTACAGAAGAGCATGGATTTTCAAGTGCATACAGGGCCATAACAGGCAAATAGGTGAAAAGATTTGTACTATTAGCATAAAGTATTTTCATTACATGCCAAGACATGGACAAATTATGTACCTCAAGGGCTGGTAGCATGATGGATAAGTAGCAGAAACAGTGGGGAATCGCACATGGAATCTTGATAACGTGAGAGCTAGGTGTAGCATCAGGCCCGAAAATTTACACATTTGAAAGTCCCCTCCTGCCAAAATCTATCCATGACATAGGGCTACCCAGTGAACACATTCCTGTAAGAATTGATATCAAAGAGCTGATGGAAGGAGCTGGACAGAGCCCTCTGCACCTCAACAGCATCAGGCTCTGTGGCCACTACCTTGCCTCATCAGCTGCAGAAGTACGGTGATGAAGTTTGACTGCTGTCCGAGGTGCACAAGCAAACATGTAGGCATTTCAATGGAAACCTGACATCCCTGTATTCCAGAATAGTCTATAACCAAAGAAACAATGCAAAATCTTTTGATGGAGCAAAAAGCACATCACATCCTTTCTCCCTACCTAGATGTTGGATTTTCGACATGGGAACGGTGGTTTTTTAACTGTCCCAAAGCCACTGAGAACGATATTGAAACATTATGTCTAAGGGGTAGAGGTTTGAGAGATGAGAAATGGTTCACTCATGGCGTTGCTGGACTGGTAGTAGATGTGAAGCGAATTCAACTAAATTTGATAGTCATGAGCTCTAAGATTTCAAGAGTGTTTTAATTCTATACTTTTTATGTGGCAGGGCACCATATTGAAATACCTATTGGGTATATAGACATAAATATCTATAGGTGCAGTGTAGCTGGCTGGTTAATGAGTGTCTCGAGAGTGACACCAAGGGTCGCGCAAGCATCTATGCAGGTGGACTATGTGCCACACTGTTATTTTCTTGTAGTCTCCCAAGGTAAAAGCTACTATTGCATAGGGGGTTCAGGTCAAGGGATTGTGATGTGCTGTAAGGGTGTATCTTTAGTTGAGGGTTGAGAAGCACAGATAGGGTGGGCAAGCGGAAGGGGAGAAGGAATATAGGAGTTGTTTAGCTAGCATGTAACCTAGAACACTGAAAATTGTTTAGAGTCGAGCCAGGTTTAAAAGAGACACGAAAGAGGGTATTAAGTCATAGGTTCAATGCCTGACTAGCGGTGTTTTCTTGGAAATTCTGGGTAATCAATGGGCTGGTGAAGAAGCTTAGGATGTGGTCTTACATGTGCCGATGAGGTACTCTAGGTCGTGTACAGCAGAAGATACAATTTAATAAAGAGGAGAGTGAGACATTGATTAAATAGAAGAGTTAACGAAATTATTCTGCATTTATTTTATCTCCCAGAGGGGTACTGATTTTGGTCAAGGATACTGTAGCCATCAAACTAACTAAACTACACAGATAATGGTAGATATGTGGCGTGTGAGGGACCCTACACAACCGGGATTGGCTGTTAATGAATGTCCAAGGGGGATGAATCCTTTTTCTTCATGCGCACTGGAGAAATATTAATTGAAAACGTGAATTGCGTGTTATGGGGTGGGAGTTTCAAGACAGTAGTGGATGTTGAGAAAGACAAACCGAGGAAGCCGGTATTCTACCTTTTGATTTTTTTCCCCCAAATGATATTTTATTGGGATTTTACACAATAATGACGAAACGGAGCTCATTGATTCTAAAGGCATGTTGTAAAGGGACATCTTGCCTTGTTGATGTCAAGAGTTAGATAATACAAGCTGAGTAGAGTGACCAGGCCTCAGGAATCACTAAATGAAGAATTTGCAACTTTTTGTCAAGCATCGTTTACACAGCAGCTCAGACCTGGCCAAGAATCATTTGTGGATGTTTGTCCTGACAGAGGCTGCCGTTCATTCGCCTAGTAGGGGAGAGACTCCTAGGGCATGTGGCCCCAGATTAAATTCTATGTGACCTCCATTGGCACACTTGCCCCTTACTGGTGGAATTGTACAGTTAGTCATTAGAGAGGAGAGTTTCCACAGACACAAACAGGAAGTGACAGTGGTGGGTTTGTTAGATGAAGGGAAAGACCCACAGGGCTGGAAATCTTACTGGCTGCTTTCCATGATTGGGGATGATGCTAAGAACCTGGTGAAGATTCTTGCTGCCAGATGGAGAGAAATGCAGACATAGGAGCAAAAGAGCCAGGGGTTTTATAATTGAAAATACTGTTTGAACGTATGTATGCGGGCTGTTTATTTTTGATGGGTCGGCCAACTTTGACTGCTAGGGCTAAGATGTTTTGAATTCTGTTTATGAGAAGGCCTTTGGTCCAGTGGACATGTTTTATCCTCTAAAGCAGGTGCTGAGAGCATTTGGACTTGGCCTCAGCTTTATGAAAGTCAAAGTTGTCATATGCTAGCATGCAGGCGAGCTTTAGAACCAAGGAGCAATATAATAAAGTTGCCCCGTGTTGAAGGCAACTTGTCTGGAGTGCTCATTTTTAAGTCCAAGCCTACCAGGCAGCACAGTTGTCTTGTTTGCTAAACTTATCTTGAGGACGTTCAGAAAGCTTCCCTGGGAATGTATTCTGCCATTGCCTACCATTGGTGCTGTTGTTTGTAACTCTCTTTTTATTGGTTTCTATTTGCTGGCTTTCTTTTTTTATGCTGTCCCGCTTGAGTTTGTCCCTCCCGCAAAATACTCTGAATACTGTATCCTTCCACCAGTGTTCGATTTCTGTAAATAAACCTTTAAATCTTGTTCTATTTACCACGTCACATTTGTTGTGCATTGAAAGACAGAGATCAAATGTCAGGCTCTGTCTTTGAGGGAGCTTGCGCTCTACTCTGCACCACTTTACTCTATGCCTCTCTACTGCACTCTATGCCAATACACTGTATGACGCTACACTCTACTCTACTCTGCATCACTCCACTGTATGCATTGCACTCTACACAGTCTAATCTACTCTGTACCACTGCACTCTACAACACTCTACTCTATGCCACTGCGCTCTACCCTGCACCAGTCCACCTTACCCTGTGCCACACCACTGCACTCAAAACGAATGCACACTACGCCACCACACTCTATGCCACTGTGCTCTGCAACACTCTACTCTACATCACTGCACTATATGCCACTGCACTCTACGCCACTCTATTTTACTCTGCACCACTACACTCTACGCCACTGCTCTGTAAACCGCTCTACTCTACACCGATGCACTCTATGCCACCTTGTGCCAATGCATTCTACGGCCATCTACTCTGCAACATCGTTCTCTCTGCCACTGAACTCGGCACCACTGTACTGTGCACCACTGAACTTCCTGCCACTGCACTCTGCTACTACACTCTACTCTGCACCACTATACTGCACTCTATGCTAATGCACTCTACGCCACTACATTCTATGCCACTCTTCTAAGCATCACTCCATTCTACGCCTCTGCACTCGTCACCAATTCATGCCACTCTAATTTAGCTCTGTGCCACTGCACTCTACTCTACACTACTGCACTTTACCCTGCACCACTCCACTCTACTCTTGCCCAATCTATGCTCCTGCACTCTACACCAGCAACTCCATCCTGTGCCACTCCACAATACACCACTCCACTGCACCATTCTTCTCTACAACACAGCGCTTTATACCACTCTTCTCTAAACCACTGCATTCTATGCTAATGCAGTCTACACCACTTTACTCCGAACCAATGCAGTCTCTGCCAACACACTATGCCAATCTACTCTGCTCCCCTAAAGTCTATGCCACTATACCCAACACTCTACTCTACGCCACTCTATTTTCTCTGCACTAGTGCTCTCTATGCCACTCTGCTCTACTCAATTCTGTCACTGCACTCCACACCAATGCACTCTATGCCGCTCTACTCTACACCACTGCATTCTGCGGTACTCTACTTACAGCATTGCATTCTCTGCCACTGAACTCTGCCCCACTCTACTGCACTCTATGCCACTACACTGTACATTACTCTACTCTGCATCACTCCACTCCACTCTATGTCACTGTACTCTGTCAGTCCACTCTGTCCACTCTAATCTGCTCTGCGCCACTGCACTCTACACCACTGCACTCTGCCATTCTACACCACCATACTCTACTGTTCACCACTCTGCACCACTCCACTCTATGCCACTTCACTCTGCAACACTGCGCGACTGCTCTCTATGCCACTGCAATCTACGCTGTCCCACTTCTCTCTGTGCCACTCTACTCTATGCCACTGCACTCTACGCCACTGCACTCGACTCATAACCCTACACTCTATGCCAATGCACTCTACACTTCTTTACTCAAAATCAATTGACTCCTCGCCATTCTACTCTGCAGTATGGTACTCTATGCCGCGTCACTCTAGGACACTATACCACTCCACTCTACAACATAACACTCCATGATACTCCACTCTATAACCCTTTACTCCATTAAACTTTACCCTACTACACTGTATTCCACTCTGTGCCACTCACAACACTCTACTCCTACCTCTATGCCTCATCATGCCACTTTATTTCACTCTGTTCTGCAGCACACTACTCCACTCTACTCCTCTACTTCACTCCTTTCTATGCCACTCCATGACCCTCTCCGCCACTCTACTCTTCTCCACAACACTCTGCTCCACTTTATGCCATTCCCCTGTACTAGACTACTCTACTCAATGCCATTCCACTCTACAACAGTCTGTTCTGCTCTGTACCACTCTACGCAACTCCCTCAATGCCACTCTGTTCTTTTACTCCACTCTAGGCAACTCCACTCTCCTTTACGCCTCTCCACTCTTCGGCACTTGATGCCACTCCACTCTACAACACTCTACTTCGCTCTATGCCACTCCCCTTACTACTCTACTCCACTCTATGCCACTCCACAACAATCTACTCCGCTCTACATCCCTCAAAGACACTCTACCCAACTGCACTCTGCCTCTCCACTCTTTTGCCGCTTGATGTTACTCCACTCTACAACACTCTACTCCTTCCTCGCCACTCTATGACACTCTATGCCACGCCACTTTACGACACTCTTCTTTACACCATTAACTTTTAGCCACTCTGAACATCAGCCATGCTGGTGTACAACATTGCTACAAATAGGGGTGGGCAGTAAACTCCGCTCCGCTGACGGAGTTCTGGGAGCTTTGCCCACTGTGTCCTTCACATGGAGCCGGAGTTTGGCACAAACTATGCTACCCGCCACATGGCGTAGTTTATCACCCACCCCTAATTAGGCACAATTTATCCACGTATTTATCTGGTACCATTCAGGCCCTGCCTAGCTGAGATTGTACATTTTACTTGTGCTTGCCTTAGGTCATTGCTGCTATAGCAAGGCGATAATAATGTGCGCCATATGCATTTAGGACAGTGCATGGAGACGCTTTTCCACTCTTTTTGTCTAGATGAAATGTTGATTTGAGTGTTTAATCGCATGACAGTGGGCAAGTCTACTGTTTCCCTGCTAGTTTCCCAAATCAAACAAGCATTTGCAATGCAATAGGTCTCGCATTAGGAAAGTTTGAGCTATTGGTATTGTAAATGACCAATATTTTATTTATGTGTTGGTTTTGAAAATAGCGAAATTAATAGCTTTGTCATTTACAATGCCAATAGTTTTAACTTTTGCAAATGTGACACCTATAGCATTTGTAATCCAATATGTGTTGTATTTATGTGACTTAGATGTATTGATATTACAAATAACAATTTCTTATTTTTTTAATAATTAATACTTAAATAAAAGTTATTGTGATTTGTAATGGCAATAGCTTAAACTTTTGTAAACAACTTTTGTGAAGATTATGATCAGTGTATTTTATTGTGACGAAAATCCAAGAACAGAGGTGAAATATTAACATCTTTTTGTGACATTTGTAATAAAGCTTGAAACATTGAGAGAACATATTTGAACCAGTTGTTGTTGAATGGTTGCAAAGATTGATGCTGTGGTGGCGACGAGTGATGTTGTGGTGGCGACGAGTGATGCTGTGGCGTTCAGTGATGCTGTGGTAGCACATAGTGATGTTGTGGTGCCCCTGAGTGATTCTGTGGTGCCCCTGAGTGATTTTGTGGTGGTGCTGAGTGATGCTGTGGTGATGCGATAGATAAGTGCGATAGATCGAGTGAGGGCGATGAATAGATAGAGGGAGGGTGATGGATAGATAGAGGTTGGGCGATAGTTAGAGTGAGGGCGTAGGGTACTGCCCCTAGAGTACCCTATTCCTGCTACAAGCAGCACACAGCATTGATGACACATGGACTGTGCTGCAAAAAGTGTACATTTGTGGTCCCTGAGGATCAGTTTTTGCCCCTTTGCTCTAAGATAGCAAAAGTGAGAAAGAGCGAGAAATAAATAGAGTTAGAGGAGGGGAGAGAAAGAGACAGAGAGGGAAGGATGACAGAGTGCAGAAAAAAATGTAAGAGAGAAAGAAAGAAAAATAAGGCAAGCAGAGAAAGATGATATGAAAATAGAAGAAATAAATGAGGATAAATAGATAGAGAAAGGAACAAAAGAAAGGCGGTGAAGGACAAAGATACATGAGAAGAAAATGAAAGGAAGAAAAAACAAAACAGTGAAATGAATGAATGAATGAAAGGAGAAGAAGAAAAAAAGAATGACAGAAAAAGGCATAAAGAGACAAATAAGGAAATCAGAACGGAGAAAGAGGAAAGAAGGCAAGAGAAAAAAAGACAAGAAAAGGATGGAAAGTAAGGCAAGAAAAAAATGAGAGGTACAAAGGCAAAGAGAGAAGAAGGTAAAATAAAATGGGAAAGAAACAAAGAAGGAGATACATGGAGAAACGTACAATAAATAAATACAAAACAAGTTTATTTACAGGAATTAAAAAGTTGCGTTCGAAAAAAAAAATCTATAGCATTTCCTTTCACATACCCCCCCAACTCAGCAAGATTGTCACATAGTTCACTTTACCAAATGCTTTCACTCTGCAGTTAAAGAACATTTACCTCCAAAACACCAACCTCCATGTCAGGAGAATAAACCATTAATATGACAGAAGGCATACCCACTAACCTCCATGTTAAAGAATAGGGAGCAAATTGGCAGCAGACACAACCCGATATTTGACCTTAGCCTTTTAACGTATGGCAGATACGACGAGCTGAAAAAGTCATCTTTATTGCTCATTCCCCTTCTGAACTTGGTTATTTTGAGGTGCTGCAGTACCGTCCACAGTCCCGCTTCCTGCGCCTATGTATCCTCTATTTTCAGTGGCAACCTTCGCACATGCATTATTTATGTCCTGTGTGTATAGGAGCAAGTACCAGGTTACAGGAGACTGGATGAGCAATTTAAAAAGCGCTGCAGAGGCCAGTAAGGGATACTCATTGGCAGACACAGGTAAAAAGGCCTGTCTCGCTACTTCAGCCCAGGAAGCTGAAGACAGTTATGCTCTGTATAGAGAGTGCACATGTTTTGTCCCTCCAGACAACAGACCCCGCCGGCACAGGGCCACAGTCCGTGTCACAGAAAAGGCATGCAGTGCACTTGCATGATTGCGTGTGTGCGGAGGGGTTAAAAAACCTACAGAACTTGCTCTGAACATGAGGCAGGTGCACTTGCACTGCAGATACCTGAAGGGGGCTTTTTTCTTTTGCAAAACGTCTTTGCACAAACATGTAAGTTGTGCCGTTAAAGTGGGCCCCGGTAAAACTTAATTTAGTCCTGGCTTTTTAGCCAAATTCTTTTTGGATTCTGGAACTTGCAGTTTCTAATTTCTTTCAAGATTCTAAGTATGGGCTTTGAAACTTTGAAAGTCAAGGCTGCACTAATAAATATTTTGATAAACAAAACCGTATTGTGTCCCTGTTTAGACACTATTACCAAAAGGAATGGCATCCCGCCCTAAACCATGGGAGATTTAGAGAGGATAATGGGAAAGATTAGCGTAGAAGAAGATTGTAAAATGCGACATGTTCTGAAGCACATATTGTTTTCGCACACACACGCTCTTGTGAACTAGTGTGAGGCTGGGGCTAAAATGATAAAGCACTGGCAAAGCCAGTAGGTCTGGCATATCACTTACAGTGACTGGATGTTTCCATCCATGCTCTCACTCATTCATTCATCTGTATACAGAATTCTTACTCAACATCCATGCAGTCAGTCAATCACCGTTGGCTGACATATGATTTAAAGTGCCCGACTGCATCAATCCGCCATACCAAAGAGCATGAATTTTGATTTTGTTAACAGAGACTCATTTTGCAATCTCTTTGGAGCTATTGATACGCTCCACAATGCAGTCAACAATTCGTTGTCCCGAGTACAAATATACCAGACATTGGAGTCTCCATTCAACAAAGAAAGCTCTGATCATTTGGCTCGGATGAATTACGAGGTCACCATGGCAACATATGTACCCTTTGCATGGACAGGAGACATTGCCCAGACATGGATCGAAATCTGCAGCACTGAACTAACAAATGAGCATGCTTTACAGAAACAAATACACTTTGTGCTTCGAGACATAGCAGCACAAGTCCAGTGACAGAAGAACAAGCCGGGTGGCTGTCTGCAGCAAAGTGAGCCTCATGCGAATGCTATTAAAAAAAATACTATTAACTGGGACGGATACCTGTGGCTGGCAAAGCCTCCAGTCTCTACGTGCAATACATTTGTTTACCCAGCATGTGCGAATAGCACTTCAGTAGTCTTGATGCCTCGTGACCGCCATTGCAGACGGACCCGGAAGCTCTTGGCCGGCCGGCCAATCCGCTCGCGGCCGACCGGAAGTCCCGCCTCCCCAGGTCCGCGAGCTGCCGGCGCATGGAGCGCCCTGCCGTCCGGTGTAGCCCGGGTCCCCAGGAGGGGGCCGGGGAGAAGGAGGAGTGTGGCGCCTGTTGCGGGGCTCCTCTGACCTGAGGGAGCCCCGATTTAGATGGAGACGCGCCGTGAGGAGCCCCGCCGGAAGAGCGCAGTTGGTGAGTGGGACCCAGGGCTGATGTAAAGTGCGTGCGTGCCTGTTTGTATGCGTGGGGGGGGGGGAGTGTGTGCGCGAGGGAACGTGTGTGCACATGCGTGACTGTGTGTGATTGAGAGAGAATGCGAGGTAGGGGATAGTGTGCCTGTATGTGTGCCTGTATGGGTGCTGTATGCCTGCGTGTGCATGCGCGCGCCTGTGTGTGTGTGTGTGTGTGTGTGTGTGTGTGTGTGTGCGTGCGTGCATGCAGAGAGGTGGGGGCTGCCTGTGTGTGAGCAAGGGCTTTGCGCATGCGCAGCGGCTTTGCGCATGCGCAGCTACCAGACGCTCGCTCCCGAGGTCAAATCCGACACTGAAAACGCTCGTAACACTTTGGTGTCCACTCTCCTGAAAACGGATCACATTAGTTGTCGAGCTGACAGCATTCATGCTTCGCATGAATGCTAACGTCAGCTCGACCTAAAAACGCTATACTGCCAGTGAGCAAAACCATTGTGTTACTGCTGTAACAGGGGTATGGGGAAGTTTTAGGGTTGTCCCCAATAGATGTGGCAAGCCTTGGTTTAATTGGTAGGCCGGTTTGTGTCGTAGGCTGCGATGATCCCTGCTGCTTAATTGTTTTCCACACCATTTGATAAGTTAGACTTCTTTTCGACATTTTGCTACATCGCATGTTTCTATGGCCATAGTGAAACCTGACAGTGCACTTATCAACTGAGAATGTATGACCTGTGCCACTCTTTTATAGTAGCAGCCTTCTCAACATAAGGCAACATGCGTCTTCGTGCAGGATTGGGTGGTTACTCTTTTTAAAAAGAGGCAAAGTGGTGAAGCTTCAGATTCTGAGCGCTACAGTGTCACCCACCTGAAAGTAAGTGGGTTCAACTTTAAACATGAGTGTGGTAGGCCCTTTAGTTTCTCATCAGTTGACGTCATCAGGGCGCTTTGTAGTCCGGGCAGGCGAACCGCAGAGCTCTGTATGTCCACAGTATGGGCGGGGAAGGCACAGCTGTCGGGGGGGGGGGGGTATAGAAGCTACTCAAAACAGAGGTGTCTGCAGGGGTGGTGGGCTGGAGGTGTGCACTGTGAGTGGTTGGAGAGACATGATGAGTATAAGTGATGAGCCGGGGGCACAGTGTTCGCAGCATCTGCAGAACAAACTAGGCCACCGCACTGTGGGCAATCATGCCCCATTACTATTCTGCACCGCACTACCGTATAAAATAGTATACCGCATGTCTGTTAATACCTTGCTGCTCTGTTCTTTCCAAAGCACCAGTGGACACACAAATCCGTGCATATTAAGCTGCGAAAAGTGTAGTATTCTTCTGATGTGCCTTATTTAATCCGATGCTGAAACGTTTTGACCTCGGGTCATGAAACCATCAGCCTCCCACCTTGAAGCATAGTCCACCAGCAGCAGCCCAGTCAGGTGCCTCCACTATGGACCTCAAGAAAAGCATCTGTTTGCTCACTAAAAACAACTGGCGCTGCTGTTAGCTGCCTTGTTTAAAGTATAAAGTGACTGATATGTCGCAGCTCATACAAGGTATTCAGTGCAGCTCAGGTGGGCAGAACTACGCAGAATCTCATGGAGTTTTTCATTAACTCCGCAGAATTCCGTGGAGAAAAGCTCCATGAGTTTTCCCCACCTCTAGCTAAAACACGTTGTCAAAACCAATAGCTCTTGCATAGGCGAGACTTATTGGGTTTGCCAAAACTTGGTGCTTTGGGATTTTGCCTTGGCATCCAGGTGACTTGGGTGGTTTCTAACTAGCACCTCATCTCTGCATGAAGACTTATTGTAAAAGGTGTATAAACCAGGCCTGCTGAGTAAAGAAACGATGGAAACAGTAAAGGAATTTGCCTGGTCCCCGGGATGAGAATGGTTTCTGATAAATTAGTTGTATTGCCTTTGTCAGGATGCTCAGGTGAGACAGTCTTGAATCTGGGAATTCAATATCGACCACTTATCCTTGCTATCTGAGAGTTCAGATTCTCTGAGAGTTCAGATTCATACAAGTCCCAATGAATGCATAGCTTAAATATGGAAAAGGAAATGTATTGTTTAAATAGGAGACTTCGTTAGCCTCTGGGCCAAAAACCTAACCTCTGTTAATGGTTAGAAAGTGTAGGCCAAAATAATGAATCTGCCGAGGATGCGCTGTTTTAGGTGATACCGATACTGATGCCTAAGGACTGGTTCAAGAGGTTGGATATGCTAGTTCTGAGACTATATTGCAGTAGTACTCATGAAGAACGTCTACTTGGAGCTCCTGAACTTTGAAGCACAGCACGAATAGTGGCATTGATTATTGGTGCAGCAATACAGCATTTTTGTGCCCTTGTAAAAGTGTAAAGTGTGATTGGATGTGGATACAATTGGTTATTGTGAGACTATCTCGCTGTTTGGGAAGGAAGTATTTGGTGGAGCTTGTGCTTCTAGTGGTTGCTTACTGTAGTTGAAGCATGCTCCGTATCTGGTGATCTCTACCTCAATCAACGTGTTAGGTCAAGTGATCAGTTCCATGATGCACGGGCTTTGGAGTGTGTCAATTCTTGGTGTCACAGTTAGAAAGGCATGGCTGAGATTTTTTTATCTTAACAACTTGACAATTGGGTAATGTCCAAAATGTCTAATTTAAGACCGTGCAAGGAGAAGATAACTATTTCGCACGAAGCTACCTTGCGCTCTAACTCCAAGGGAAAGGAGAACAGAGATGCATGAGAGCGGGATCTCTTTAGAGCCACGTGTGACAAAGTCAGGAGTAAGATGTGTCTGCATACTAAGATAGTGTCCAGTAAACCTTATTAAAAGTAATTCAATTACTATTTTTGACCCACGCATAGATCCAGCCTAGAGTGACGTGTAGAAACAATCCTGGAGTAGAAGCTAAATGCTATAGGTGTGGGTGTCACGCTGCAGGCTTTCCCCGTATAGTGTGCGAGTGCTCCGTGATCATGGGCTTTTTTTGGGAATGGTTTTTGAAAGAGCTGTCTACTTGGACTGTGAGAACTATGAGTCTTCTTTAATTGGGCAATTGTAAATCTGTACAAATGGCAAACATACAGTTGATAGCACTGGAGTTAATGTTGGCAAAAAGAGTAATAGCATTACATTGGGATGATCCTTGGGCCCTGAACTAAAGAAATGACGCCAACTCCTGGGCAGCACAGGTGACGGCCTCATTCCTCTTCATAGACATGATCGTTTATGTGGTGTAGGCTTTGCTCAAAAGGGGTCAGAGGACTGACCCTTAATGTAAGACTAAATCACTAGGTCTTGCTAGCAGTGCTTATTTTGAGGCAGTGGTTGCAGGTGGGACCCACCAGCACTCATTTTTGGGGGTCAGCCCTTATTTATCCTTGTCAGACTTTGACTCTGTGCTAGACAGAAAAAGACAAAAGTGTGAAACGCGGTATGAGACACCCTCCGACATTGGACAGTGCCGGCTGCAGGCTTCCGAGCAGATCTTTGGGCCCCGGCCTAGTCCAAAGGACCATGACATAAAGTTCACCTTTTTCCGTCCTGACGTGATGAGGTTTGTGGGCCCGAAGGTCTAAGGAAAAAATTGATCTACAAGCCCCAGTGTGTGAAGAGCGATGGGCTTAAACCCAGGACTGGATGAAGGTGTTGCAGATGAAATGGGGCCAGTTGCATCTCTGTGATAACACTCCTGTGCCTGCTGAAAGGCAAGCCATTGGTCGGTGTGGCATTTGTAGCATCTCTTCTGGGTGGTCTTGCTTGGCCAGAGCTCTAGGTGGTCCTTCAGAAGAAACCCCATCCAGCTCTTGCCATAAATCCCCAGCACCCCCACAGGTTTTTTACTTCCAAAGATGGGTTCACGAGGAGACACACTGGGCGTAGGGTCCATAAATCCCAGGCGACAACAGGTGTGTCCGAAGGACCCCCGGGTGCACAGGCTTGTGGAACGCCCTCCACCTGGCGAGGTGTGGGGCTGCTCCTGTCACACCCTGACAGCTCGGCCTGCAGGGAATTTAGCACAAAACTAAAAGGTCGGTTGCACTATGCATCACTGGTCAAAAGATATATCTCATTAATCAGATGTTAAGAATGTGAGCGGTGAACGTAAGCTTTACAGCATTTAGGAACTTTGCATAGGAGGTTTGCTATGCATAATATTCTTGATCAGAGTGTGGCCTGTGCCGGGGCCCTTGCATTAAAGTGAAGCAGGAGAGAAAAAGGCAACATTTTCTAAATAAGCAGGGAGTTTCCATGAGGTTTTCACCAAACTCTTTTAGAATTGGGCGACTGTGTACTAGGGCAGGTGAAAAAGTGTGCGCGTGATTGTTTAAATGTAGAGGGTGGAGTGAAGGAGAGTGAGGAGAGGGGACATTAGGTAGAGAGAAAAAATATCGAGGCGGAGATAAGCATAACCGGAATGAGGGATAGGAATAGAAAAAAAATAAATGCTCTCCTCATCAATACATTTTCAAATAGGATGCCTTGGAACACATTTTTTAAGTTTTGAAGTACTTTAAGGGGTGCTTTTATTCGCTGGTGGGACCAGGCATCTCTGTCCTTGCTGGGGTGGGCGTAGTCTGACCGATGCACACACTTCTTAGGTGCCTGTGAGGAACTGGAGCGTAGCTGCCTGCGGTTTTAACTAGGCGCTCTGATGGCCGACATGTAATAACATTGTTTCCGTCTCTGTGCAGGTCTCCGGAACGCCCCCCGTTGCTGGGATGTCATCCAACCCCTCCTGTGTGCTGTTTATATGCCGAAGTGTGAGGGCGGCAAGGTGGAGCTGCCCAGCCAGGGCCTGTGCCAGGCCACACGCGGGCCCTGCGCCATTGTGGAGCGCGAGCGAGGCTGGCCCGACTTCCTGAAGTGCAGCACTCCGCGCTTCCCGGAAGGGTGCACGGTAAGGACGACAAGGAGCCGGGGGGAGAGGGGGCTGGGCGGTGCTCTGCTCCTTGACTTACAACGCAGAGCAGAGCGACCATGTACACTCACAAAGTGCTCTAAAAGAGCCCCATCTAGTTGTTGCAGTTTTAAGAAAACGATTAAATCATCTGCCCACATCTGTGCAGATAAAAGTTAGCTTCAATGCCATGTTGGCTCTTAGACACAAAAATGGTGCAGGCGCTAGTAATCTATACATCTTTTTTAAAAAATTTGTAAAGTGCTTTATGTTTCCTTTTGATGGTTTCTTCTGACCCTTATTTAAAAAAGAAATTTTTAGATGGCAAATTAATTGTGCCTGAATAAGGAATGCAATCAAACCCATACGCACGTATAGTTTACATCAAGGAAGAAAGTAGGGACCAATCGAGAGCTTATCATCTAATGATTATACTATATGAATTAAAGGAATACAACATAAGGCACTGCAAAGAAGAACCAATCGAAATTCAGTCTTTCTACACAAACATTCTCCAAGCAGAAGGTACTAGTGTTCTTACTGAGGGTCACAAGCCCAGTGCACTAGGTCTAGAGTCTCTAATTGTTCTTTTCATGTTTAAGTGCTTTTTTATTCAAAAAGACGCCCCAGAGATGTTTTGCCTGTTGAATAATAGCTTGTCCTTAACAAAATAGCAGTTTTACCCTTGTATATTTGCTATTATTTAGGAGAAACTTGAGCCGTTGAAGCGTCAATGAAAGTTGCAGACTCCAGAAATCCTGGATCGCAAACTTTGACAGAAGTACCATTTTAGGGCCATCCGGGAGCTGCATGCCAGGAGATGGTTTTGGTTATTTGTCTGTGGATATATGTGCCCAGGTCAGAGGTGTTCTATTCAAGACAGTGACATCTGCATATGCCAGGATTGGACTGTTACCTTTACTCAGGATTGGAGATTGTCCCTATTATATCCTAACATTTTGATGAGATTGTCAAGATGGAAAATGTAAAGAAGATTGGGGCGAAGTTGCTGCACTGAAGCCCCACTTTATTGGCAGGGATAGGTAGGAGGGTATTGTCAGTCTTTGCACTTGGGGTTTCTCAGAGGATTAGTCTAGCAGAAGGACCTACCAGCTCATGTGGTGTAAGACTTCAATGCAGAAAGTTGGTTTTTACACAGTATGAACCCATGTTGTTTCTAGTTGCAGCCAACCTCCTAAACTATATCAAGTATCTTCTGTCTGCTGCAGTTTTAGATGGGGTCCCACCAGGATGGTGGTGCTTGAAGCGGTCCAATTGGAGTACAGAAAATGTACACAACATACAAGGCAAACAACTAATGGACCTGTAAGCTTCAACCCAATGGTAATCGTGCTTAACCAAAGAAACAAATTAAACCATTTCTTGAGATTGTTAATTAATCTCTGTATTAACAATTTTGCTTTGAGAGTTGCATCAACATTTACATTTACAATCAAACGATGTACAAAAGTACATATGGTTATCTCTTTGACAATGTGACATCACATTACGAAATGTATAACGGTGATTTTCAAAACTAAGTGTCTTCTTTTTCCCCAATGCATTCCGGGTTCGTCAGGGGAACTGTAAGGAAAACATTTCAATAAATGATCTGATTTGTACCCCTCAGGAACATGGAAAAAAAGGCATTTTGTGTAGCTTTATTTTTGTCTCGAAATTGAAAAATAACCTCCAGTGCACATTTGAATCCAAGGTGCGCTAGTGCAACCGTACATGCTGCAAGTCATACCTCTGTGCAATCATTGTGAAAGTGAGCGATACCCTTCCGTTTGAATGACCTATAAAGTGAACGCATAACTGGGTTCACGTATGCCCAAACCCTAGTGCGAAATAACTGCAAGCCGCCCTTCTAATCATGCCTCTGTGCAACTATCTGGAGGTGGACTATGTTATACCATCTCTGTGACCCCTATGGTGAACTGTGTGACAGAATTCACATGTACCAAACAGTTAGTGCAAAATAACTACAAGATGACCTTGTGTCCCCATGCAACACACTTACACGTACCTGAGCATTAATGCCACTGATCTCAGAGCGTGAAAAATATCAGCTCGACCAAAACATTTATTTTATCGCCACCTTGAGTCCACCGAAGCTGGCCACCACTTTCATCTTTTCAAAATTAACTTCTCTATGTTGTAAGGGTAATGCCTCAGCGACTTTTATAACTTTGAATAGAAGCGGACCCTGTCTCCTCAAAGAAAATATTGCACATTCGACTGTTATTTTTCTGTTGACTTGCATTTGGGAAGTGTGGAGTAGAAATAGATGACTTACTGTAACTTAAGTATTTGCTCAACTGGCAGTAGGACCAGAGTAGGTAACACTAAAAAGTAAGGGAATCAACACAGTATTGTAGATTAAATGTGGAACTGCCCATATATCGACTCCACAATATCGGCTAACAATTTAGCATCTTGATAAATTCATGTGGAGGCAAGAATTGTAACTGATTCTCTAGGTATGCTTACCTGGATGACAAGTTGGTAGTCATTGTATGTGCAGGTTGATTTACTTGACCTTGATATGGTGATATACAATCGGTGAACCATAGCAATGAATATAAAGTAAACTAACCAAGGAAAGGTACACATATGGCTGTGATGGTGGGTGTTCAGCTTTTTGCTGTTCTTTGGGTGTCCTTTATAAGAATTGTCCCATAACCTTTTACCTTTTTTCCTTCAGAATGAAGTGCAAAATATAAAGTTTAACAGCTCAGGCCAGTGTGAGTCGCCTCTAGTGCGGACGGATAACCCCAAGAGCTGGTACGAAGACGTTGAGGGCTGCGGAATACAGTGCCAAAACCCTCTCTTCACCGAGCGGGAGCACAGTGAGATGCATGGCTACATCGCTGCGTTCAGCTCCATCACAGTATTTTGTACCTTCTTTACGCTGGTGAGTCCAACCTCGGATCGGGAGTGTGGCTGAGGTCCTCTGTGATAAGAAACCACTATCGTTACTTTTGGATTATTAGCCTCATTTTATTTGACCTTTTTAGGTCTCGCCTACCAGACCGCTCAAGTTGTCTGTTTGCTAAAAGACTTATTGTCCGCTTTCAGTGGGTCTAAAGCCCGCCCATTGCTTGCCATTGGTTAGGTTTATTATCACTCTTATTTGCTTGCTCTTTTATTTCTTAGCTTCCTGTCTTCTTGTGTTTGTTCCTCTCCTGAAGCGTGGAGTCATTACTTGTGTCCTTTCACTCCTTATTTTTCAAGCTCTCATTTTTTGTATTTGGTTAAGCAGTCCCTGGGAGTGCTTGTGCCTTCCAGCTGTCTCCCTCGTGTCTTTCCCCCACCTCCGTTGATTTGCTCTCTCTCACCTGTGCTTCTCTCCTCCACCCCCTTCTCTGTTGCCCTTGACCATGTGTGCTTCTTATAAACCCCTTTCCCCCGGATGGCTTTGCTTTCTCGCCCATATGTTTTTCCCTCCGCTCCACGTTGTTCGCTCTTGCCATTTTCCCCTGTGCTCCACATTGCTTTCTCCTGCCGTGTCATTTACTGCTCCCTCACCCTCGGTGTTGCATCCGCCCCCTCTGTGTTGCTTCTCCCCACCCACGCACTCCATGTTGCATCCATGACCTCTGTGATGCTTCCCACATTTACCTTTGGGGAAAAAAAGCCTCTGCGTTACTTCTTGTGTTGTCCCTACCGTGGAGCCTAGCCTCATTATCTGTGTCCTTCAACTGTTTACCTTTTAAGCACTACTTTTTCTTTTTGGTTAAGCAGTCCATGAGAGTGCATGTGTTTTCAGCTGTCTCCCTCATGTACTTCTTTCCCTCACTTCCACCGCACTCAATGCTGCTCTCTCACCTGTGTGTATCTCCATTCCCCTATGTTGCCCTCGTGTGCTTCTTATGACAACTGTGGCAAGCGTTGCTTTCTCGTCCATATGCCCTCTACCCCTGTGCTTTACGTTGCTCTCTCTTGCCCATGTCATGTACCCCCTCCCCCCCTTCTCCCCCACTCGATACCTCTGTATTGCACCCACGACCTCCAAGTTGCTTCCCTGACCTTGGGGAAAGAAAAACGCTTTTATGCTACATTTTTAGGTTTCGCCTGGCATCCGCTGCGCAGCAGCGTTCGCGCAGGCGAAATCTAATGTTAGACCAGTATGGGGGACTTGAACCCGCCCCTTCTTCCATTGACTAGCTCCATAAATGGAGGCTAGCCATTGGAAGACATGGTTGTCCATCACTGTTTCCCCCGTCACGACGCGAATCGTGGGCGTTTCTGACTCTTTTTTTAAGTCCCGCCCCTTGTTGCCTGGGCCGCGCTGTGATTGGCTGCCGGCCCGGGACACCCCCGTGACGTCATTCCCCCGGCCGCGCTGTGATTGGCTGCCGGCCCGGGACACCCCCGTGACGTCATTCCCCAGGCCGCGCTGTGATTGGCTGCCGGCCCGGGACCTGACTTGTTTCTTGTTATCTTTTTGATCGATCCTTTTTAAGTTTTTTTGTTTTCCAAACACCCAGATCGATAGCACACCTAAGTGTTGAAGCATTTTCGAATGCTCTGTTGATCACTATCTCACAACTCTCGTATTGCCCACACTGATGATGTCACGTCCTGCAACTGGATAAACTGACCTTAACATCCTGAAACTATTTCCTATTGAGCTGGTATTAGTGCAAAAAAAAGTTGCACATGGCTGCCTGAGGTGCCACTGGGGTAGACTTCCATCTAGGCCCAAATGCCACCAGCTGAGTGGCAGCAAAGGGTGGTGGCAAAATATGACTGCGTATGGTGGGCACGCGTCTTGCGCTAGCCCTGCCCACTCAGCAGAGGGTGAGATTTGGAGGTTTTATGGAAGTGACTTGTAACCCGTCTGAAAGTTCTGGAAGTTTCCTTCTGGGGGCTCCGTGCCGCAGCATCTCCGAAGCCCCTTCCTCCTGGCAGCTCTCCCGCCCCTGCAGCCGCAGCGCCTGGACTCCATACAGCGCCGCATCCCGGGCACCGCCGCTTCCGCTGATGGGTGGCTAGCTTTAACGACGCCGGAGCCGGGTGTGGGTGGGTCATAATCAAGCTCATATGGAATTCATTGATTCTGCTCCCCTCGAACATCTGTTCTCCGAGGGTCCCCGCTGGCTCGGCTCGTCTTCTGTGCCTGGTAATGGGAGGCTGCTGGTCTCGGCCATTAATTCCATGACAGGGAGAGCGCCTCCCCCGCTCCGCAGGGGGAGATTACACCACCAGCCCCCCTGCCGCAAAGCCCCGGATGGAAGTGCGTCCTGGAATGGGAGCTGCAAGGTCTGCATAGCGCCAACCAGGAGGCGTGGAGGGAGGAGGCGCTTTTGCTGTATTTGCCATGATCGCCCCAAAGGGGTTCGTGGGGCTGAAATCGCTGCATTCAATCTCCTGATGGTGTCAAACACAGTTACACAGATGCTTGCTGTACGTGTTATAAGTCACTGAGCCATCACTCCCCTCTTCCCCCTCCCAACCCCGTGCCGAAAAGCTTGCGATGTTTTAATTTTAGATATTAAACACGTGCACATTCAACCAGCTGGCACAGAACTTACCCGCAGGTGCCAGTTCAAATCCATTCATCCATTTCCTTGTTAGGCATGCGAACCCGATGAAAACATAAACACATTTTGATATGCCTTTCGCTGTAGGAAAAAATATGACAATCCGGCTTGAAAATGAAAAATGTAATTAATGTTTTATCTGGCGGACTAAGCAGGATGTCCCAGAACAGAAAAACAGAAGCAACGAAAGAAACAAGCATTGGCAAGGTATAATGACATTATAAATAAGTACCAGCCTGCAGCCCTACAGTACCTGCGCTTGCACAATAGGTAGATATGATAATGCGCTCCTGCGCGTGAGAAATAAAATGTGTGAAGGTGAGCGCTCCTGTGCTCACTCAATTGGCAACAAAGGACAACGCGCTCCTGCAGGTGTGAAAATGAATGCAGGAATGTAAGCGCTCCTACGCTCGACAATATGTAGTATTGACAGTGCGCTCCTGCGCGTGTGAAATCAAACTGTAGAGTTGCAAGTCCTCCTGTGCTCTGCGGTACGCTGGAATCCAAAAGGTTTGAACAGGCCAGCTTCGCTCGATAACAGGTGAATCCCCGATGGATACCGCGGAACAAGAAGAGAGGCTTGCAGGATAGAAATAGAATAACGCCAGAGAGAGAGGGGCGGCGAGGAAGAGAGGGGAGAGTGAATAGAGGGGAAGAGAGAGAGCGACGGGGAAAAGACTTAGAGAGGGGGGTGAGAAGATGGGCGATCGCGATAGAAACGGAAGAGATTCGGAGGAGTGTAGAGAGAGTGAACAAGAGTGAGGGGACGGGTGATCGTGATACAGAGGGCGTGTAACCCCTGGTGCAACGTTTTCAGAATAGCCATGGCCTGGCCTTTCACTTCCCCTTTCTTTGTACTGTAAATCTAGCCTCAGACCGGGACTGACAGCGGCCACCCTATTTCCCATAGTCCATTGAACCAGCCAAGTTCCACAACAGTGCTTTCCCTTCTACTTAAACCTGGCGTCTCCAACAAGTGGCTTATGAGCTACCAGTAGCTCGCCGCCTACCAATGAGTAGTTCTTTTATGTGCAGCCTGCTAAACATAAAAGCCTTTGCTTGGTCGAAATATTATTAGTTTGTCAAAATTTAAATGCATATATTTGAGACGAAAATGTGTGTGTTTTCAGAACTGACAGGGTGATGTTTGGAGAAAAAGCATTTACATCTTCAAAATAAATTTAAAGCTGTTATTTAAGTTGGAGAGATGTATCACTCATATTGTTACCTTGGTGCATGGTGACTGCTGCTATGGCTGTTATGCATAAGCAGTGTAGATGCAATGCAAATTTATAGTGTTTATTTACTTTACTGCTGGCAACCCTGCCTAATGCACTGATGTATTTACTGCTGACAGTCTTTGATGGACTATCACATCACTTATAGTAGCTCGGGATACAATGCCAATAGCTCTAACTTTGGCAATGGCGAAACCGTTGCATTGTAAATGCTTGTTAAAGGTTGCGATCCAACTCGGATCAGTAAATAATAATTTTTTTTAAATGTGCAGGCGTCATAGCACCTTTTTAGTTTTCTTGCCTTCCTTTTCATCATGCTGCACATCGTTGTGGGTGCTGGACAGCATCGTTAACATTCTCAGACACAACCAACAGCTCCGAAGGCGAGACCTATTGCCTTTGCCATTACTTGTTCTTTTTAAACTCTTATGATTCATCCCACATTCTGTTTGGTAAAAATGTATTTCTGCAATGTACAAAGGTGGAAATGGAAACCTCTTCAACTCGTTAATCCATATTTCGCAGATGAGTTTCCTAATGTTCCCAAGAGCGTACTACTCGTGTTCTCGAGGTCACTTTAAAATGCCTGTCTCGCTCGAGTGATATTTTTGTTTTACTCATTAGAAACGCACGATTCCGTTTTCTTTTTTCTGTTTTAATGTTCATATAAGTTATTGTTTGTTTTTTGTTTCTGACTGGGATGTTTGCATGATTTTGTGTTTGTTTAGTTTGCATTTTGTTGTTTGTTTTACATTCCCTCATTGCTCCCATATAAGGCCAGCTCATTTTATGAGGTTGCTTCTGCCTAAGACCGGGTCCGAATGTGAGGTTCCTACACTGAGGGCAGTTTACAGTGTGATGTTACAGCCGCAAGGGCAGGTGGCTGTGTAATACTGCTTATCAATAACCGCCCAGGTGGAAACTCACTGTAGTTCGAGCAGTTTCCAGCATGGTACTACTGTAGAAAGGGCAGAGTGTCGGTGCTCTAAAGGATCTCCCAGAATGTCACTGCATTAAGAGAAGCTCCTGCTGCACTGAGGTCAAATAGCAATGTGTTGCACTGAAGCTAGTCAGTGTGAGATCACTGCAGTATGTCCTGCATCCGGCTTGACCTGGTTCTGCAGTAAACCCATTTCCCAGTGTGATGGGTGCTACAGTGCGGCAGATTACAGTGAGATTCCCTTCATGTCGGGCAGCTTCCAATGCACAGTAGTGGGTCCAGTTTCCACACTGAGGTCTGGACTATGCCACCTGTGTCCTTGTATATTTTGGGGGTGGAAAGTACTGAG
This sequence comes from Lissotriton helveticus, assembly GCF_964261635.1. Taxonomy (NCBI): domain Eukaryota; kingdom Metazoa; phylum Chordata; class Amphibia; order Caudata; family Salamandridae; genus Lissotriton; species Lissotriton helveticus. The sequence continues at coordinate 1,006,245,672 of NC_136057.1, read as the reverse complement.
AGAAAGAAGTGAACCTGTTCTGACCACGGGTCTCACAGAGATTACTCAAGTTATACTGTGGAAATCTGTTTACTCACACGTTCTTGGGTCAGATTAGGTGCATTTTCAAGGAACGCCAGGCCCAGCCCTGCCAGTTCGATTGTTGTCCTTCCTCTAATTTCTCGTCTCCCCTCCCCCCTCCTGCAGGCCACGTTTGTCTCTGATTGGAAGAACTCTAACCGCTATCCAGCCGTCATCCTCTTCTACGTCAACGCGTGCTTCTTCGTGGGCAGCATAGGCTGGCTGGCGCAGTTCATGGACGGGGCGCGTGGGGAGATTGTCTGCAGGGCGGACGGAACCATGAGGCTGGGGGAGCCAACGTAAGTGACGCTCATTTAATTACTTGACTGGTGGGGATGGGGAAGACCCGTGGAAATCCCAAGACCAGCCAGAATGTTCTTTTTAGTATGAACCAACTGATAATTTGCTTTGTATACTTTAATCTGCAATCTATTAATCGGGCTCAGAAATGTATTTGGTAAAGTCTGCTTCCGATTGTAGTAAATACTGTGAACACGTTTAGTGAGATATTATGTGGCAGAGTTGTTCTAATGGTGTAATGTATTTTCTGTTGTCCTTGCTCCCCAAGCTTTAATCTCGTCTAGTCCAAAAATATTCTCCCGTTGCTGCCCCGTTATGACTTTTATACATATTCTCCTCCAGGCTCCCCCAGACTCGTCTCTCATTTCCCATCCTGTGACAAACCTGCTTTTTCATTGCCTGGCTTTTCCGGCACTTCCCAATGCTATGAACCAATGGTGTTCGGTAGTCTCTGATAGCTGAAGGCTGCTTTGTCCACACAGCAAACAGTGTTACCTATAGGCCTTCACGGTTCGTATACTAACCAGTGGGCAGTCTTGTCTCAGGAATCACTGTGCAGCAAAACCACCATCATGTAACATATCTCACTATGCAGAGAGTCACAAAAGTAACATCAGACCGCTTCCTTCATCTCCAGTTAGTGTCCTTAATTTGTCATTAATAATATATATTTAAAAGAGCATCACCTTCTGTAGTAAGGCAGTTACACTGGAAGTAGGTTCAAGTAGATTTATTCACAAGAAGAACAGCTTGACAACCACAGGTAGCAGTACAAGTCTTCATACCCTCAGTCAGGTAGTAACTGTTACAATCAAGGGAAAACACTCTAAGCTCTACAGACCATTCTAAATGACATGGAGAGGTTCCAGATGACAGGGAGTCATGGTCATAGAGTGACATGGGAAAGTTCTAGATGACATAGGGAATACCACACCTTCAAATACACAAGGCTCTAAAGGGCATTATGCTAATTAGCAAGTTCATTTTGTTTTGTGCGGTTCCCATGCAACCTAAGGGGTTGTAGGGTGCTTAATTTGGACAGGTGGCCCTCACTTACTCATCACACCGGCGCTTTTCATGAGCACTGGCTAAGGACACATTCATTTACAGACACGAACCTGGTTCCCCAGCTCCGAAGTCAGCAGCTCGGGCCATAACGCCTCAACCGCTCCCCATTTTCATGGGTGTTAGTTCCATTTTAGGCGGCGTTAAAAGGAGAAATGAGCTGGTTCAAATTGTCTCCTGAAGAGCCCAGGCACTTATCCAAATTAACCACCGATTTTACCTCAAGTTGCCAAAAACAAAGCTCTCCGTCCCGGGCTTTAGTTTCAGCGGCCTTCTACCGGCCAGCAGTACAGGCCGTAGTTACCAGCTTCTTTCTCATGGCTTCTACCAGTGGCGTAACGAAACTTGAGAGGGGGGGTCCTGCAAGGTATGTGGAGGGGGGGCCCTCTGGACTCCAGGAGCAATCTGGCCAGGGTACTGAGCTGAGGGGGCAATTGGAGCTCCCCCGCAACGCAGGGGCCTATGTCACGTCACTGGCTTGTACCTCAGAAGTAAGCAAGACCCAGAGTCACTCTTTACAGGCAGCTGGACTGCAGCCCTCGCTTGTGTGAAGGCCCAGCTTGTGAAGAGAACAGCAAGGGGCAGGAGCCGTACACTGATGAAAGTCCCGGAAACACCAGTGCACAGAGGTGCGCAAATGGCACCCGAAGTATCCTTAACTATAAGAACACAGGAGCACACAGGGTCCCAAAAAGAAGAACCAAGCACATAGAATGCACACAAAGGTGCCCCAGAAGGGAGCTGAGGGGAGCTTGGGACACCGAGTTGGAAGGGCGCCAAAAGGTAAAGCCAGCTGATCAGCTTTGTTGAAACAGGCCAATCAGCCCACAGCAATGAATGGAAAAAAAATAAAAGGCACCTGGTCCTCCGTCGACTAGAATCCTTCCCTTCAAAGCAATGGCATTTCCCCCTTGGCCGCATGAAGTTTGAACCACTCCATTGAAGCCAGGCTACATCAGTACCCTCTCTTAGACTTCTGTTTTTTGCGACAAAGCATAGCCAGTCCTGGGTGTCAACCTGAGGCCGCCCCGCCGCTACCCCCACCAGAGAAGAGCCATCAAACACCACAGCAGCCAATGGTGCACAATAAAGGAAAAGCAGTGTGTCAGCGTGAAGCGGTTCAGGAGAAGACCAGGGGTCCTGTGATGGAAGGGACCCATGAACCAACGCCGTAGCAGTAAGTGGGCCAGTGAAGGAACAAGAGTGCGCTGAGAGCGAAGCATCCCAGCAACAATTACGACAAAACATCCCACCAGCAGTGACGGGGTGCAGCTGAAGCCAGCCAGCCTCAGCTGGAGAGTGTCAGTACTGGACTTGTAGTGTGTGGGTATCTCCCTAGACAATCTGAGCAGTACAAAGATGTGTCATGCAGAGGCCTAGCAAGTAAATTGTCAAACGAACAAAACAAATGCAAAAGTACTTGGTTTATTGTATATTTAAAAAAGAATATAAATTTATATTAAAAACACATAAGATTAAAAATTTGTGTATCTCCAAGATGCAATGCATGAAATCTTCAGTTGTAATATTCAGTAAACATTAAGTGAATATACAAAAAATCATCATTAAAAAAAGGTACATTATTCAAACAGTGCATAATATAATGTTATCAAGGGTGTGGCGAGATTGTGATTAATTCCGACGTGCGTTTCGGCGCTATACCAGCGCCTTCTTCTGGGGAATCGAGCCACAGATTCCTGAGTCTCTAGGAGCAGATAAGAAATAAATTATATGAAACTCTTCTTGTCTTTAAAATGAGAACACAATGATTGATCTGTAAAGGGATAGCGCTGCTTCTTCCTGGTATTCTTTATATGGTACTATTTTGGCGAACGCAGGTAGAGGATGTTCTTCTGCTTCGTGTTGAAATCTGGAAGAAGTACTTGTCTCCAATCAGGTGGGCTTGGTTTAGGCAATTTCTGGAGGTAATTGCCGACCCGTGGAGATGTGATGTCGAAGTGGGCAGGGTTGCTGTCCATAAAACCAACAGATGATAAAAACCGGGATGGTGTTTCCGTGGATGCGCTTTGTAGTAGCGTGGACTGCTGCCCGGGCCGCAATGATATATTGCTACTACAAAGCGCATCCACGGAAACACCATCCCGGTTTTTATCATCTGTTGGTTTTATGAACAGCAACCCTGCCCACTTCGACATCACATCTCCACGGGTCGGCAATTACCTCCAGAAATTGCCTAAACCAAGCCCACCTGATTGGAGACAAGTACTTCTTCCAGATTTCAACACGAAGCAGAAGAACATCCTCTATCTGCGTTCGCCAAAATAGTACCTAAGAAAGAATACCAGGAAGAAGCAGCGCTATCCCTTTACAGATCAATCATTGTGTTCTCATTTTAAAGACAAGAAGAGTTTCATATAATTTATTTCTTATCTGCTCCTAGAGACTCAGGAATCTGTGGCTCGATTCCCCAGAAGAAGGCGCTGGTATAGCGCCGAAACGCGCGTCGGAATTAATCACAATTTCGCCACACCCTTGATAACAATATATTATGCACTGTTTGAAGAATGTACCTTTTTTAATGATGATTTTTTGTATATTCACTTAATGTTTACTGAATATTACAACTGAAGATTTCATGCATTGCATCTTGGAGATACACATATTTTTAATCTTATGTGTTTTTAATATAAATGTATATTCTTTTTTAAATATACAATAAACCAAGTACTGTTGCATTTGTTTTGTTCGTTTGACAATTTACTTGCTAGGCCTCTGCATGACACATCTTTGTACTGCTCAGATTGTCTAGGGAGATACCCACACACTGTTTGACCCTGCCCTAGAAGTTGTTTTAGAAACAGGGGATCCTTGTTATTACATGCAGTACTGGACTTGTAGTCAGCCACTTTGCTTTTTGCACACAAGCTGAGGAGGGGAAGGTTGTTGGCTCCAGCAACAAAATGAAATCACAGAGGACAGCCCTGACCGGGAACCACTTTTCAATAGGGTACCTGGAGCGAACCGCCATCAGGCAACAGCAGAAGGCACCGGACAGCAGCGACTCCAAATAAGAAGGAAACATCCCTATTCTCGAAAGAGCCTGTTGCAACTGCTCTCTCTCTCCAGAGCCGGGACGGGGGTGGTATTTGAGCTGCCCGGTCTAGCAAGGAGCAGATTGTGCGAAATCCATTGAGCCCTGAAGGAGGAGACACTCAAGCCGACAAATCACTCTTACCAGGGCATAATTTCGAGCCGAAAAAGTGCAGTTTTTGATCATCGCTTCAGCTCCAATATGGCAGACGCTCCTGTTCACAGCGATGTGAGCTTCTTCTGTTCTCTTCACTGTACGGCTGAATAAAGCAATTTGTAACCCTCTGATCAAGGTACCCTTTTTGGCTTTACCTTCTCTGCGCTGTTTTTCGCCCCTCGCGGCGACTCCTCCGGAAATACTGCCAGTAACTGCCTGACTTTAAAATGGTGGCCAAAATTTCCCTCGATCCGCATCTACCGTCTTCTCACCGCAATATTTGTTTCCTGTGTTTTTGCGGACCCCCAAAGTTTGACAGCGCTCTCTTCACTCTGTGGCCCCTTGACCCGCTTTAAGCTGCTCTCTCACCCATTTTAGTCCGCGAGTGTAACTGCTTTTGAATAAGCTATGATCAAAATGGTTCCCAACACATGTTAATGTACTGGTCTCTACCTGCTACCTTCAATATTTGCTGCATTGGGCCAGCAGTCTCCCTGGCTTCTGTACCAGCGACCCAACTCTCAATTCCCCCCACTGCAGTGAGTGTCTTTCTCTACCAGCTCGACTGTCCCTAAGATGGCTGCCATGAATGGGCCCTTCACCAAGGCTCCCCTTCTCCCCCTGTTGAGGAGCGCTCCAGCATCTGTGCTCTGGAGTTTTAGAGACCCCTCCGAGAGAGACCACAGCGACAAGGGAGTCACACACAGCAGAGTATTGGAAATTATCCTACTACCGCTCGGAGCCCAGCTCCGCACACCGTGTCCGGCGCTCACGATGGACGTTTTTGATGATCCCCCCCTAGGTGGAATCTAGACCCTTCTGTATGTACTGCGGTGCCCGAGCAACCTTTGCCTATGACCCGTGGAACTGTCCTATGCAGCTATAGAGGAGTTTGGCTCTGGTTCACCCCTCGGCCGTCACCTACCAAGCCGGATGTCGGACACTGTTTTTCCTTGTCTCCCTGGTGTATTTCCTACCCCCTCCCTCCTGTATTTATGCTATGCTTTTGTAACTCATGTAACTATGCTCCAGCAACTGATGTAACTTTGTAACTATGTTCTGAAACTATGTTCTTCCTCATGTAAAGCGCTCTGATACCTTCGGGTCTAGCCAGCGCTATATACAACTTTTCAAATAAATAAATAAAATCCTGAGGATCTGCGCCTAGCAGTGAAAATATTTTTTGAAAACAACAGTGGTCCCATGCAACACAAGATGAACCAAGTAAATAAATACAGACACAATGGATTCCGTATTTCAGTGACTTGTCCAGCCGGACAATGGTCAGCATGTATATTTCATAACATAATTTTGGAAAGAATATCCTTCAACAGTATCACGGTGTGGGGCACAAGCCTGTACCTCAATTACACATAGACACTTTAGTATACTCAAAGTGAACAGAAAGGGCTTCTAGGCAAAAAGCTAGATTGTTCTTTTAAATCACAATGTGAACAGATATTATCAGATGCGCCTTTACATAAACATTGCTCATAGTATACAAACTATATATGGCACATGAGTATGGTCGACGGCGTTTCGATCCCGCATTTAAATCACAGGGATCATCATCAGGACATTTCATAAATGCCTAATAGTTACAAGCCTCTCAAACCATCTAATTAACATGGCTTGGTTCCGGGTGAGCGGGTTGGATTACGGGGGTCACCCAAGTGGGAACCGGTAGGCAGGAATCGAGAATCCGATTAATTGTTGCCACCTGAAGGTGCCGGGTCAGTCGGTACCGTCTCCTCCTCGTCAATGCGATCTTGGGTAGGCTGGTGACCCCCGTAATCCATCTTGCCTTGGGCTGGGTAGCTTTTTGCACGGGCGCCATCTTGGAGAGTCTCTTCGCTCGTGGTGCCATTCGTCTCGCCTATTTAAAGTCGTCCTTTCCCGCGCAGCGGGAACGCGCAGTGGGACACCGTCGCTTAGCCGGAGTCGTGCCTGAGTCCTGCCCGTCTGCGCCCGTCCGCGCCAAGGACGTGCCGAGCGTGCAGGGCTCAGTGTGCACCCGCGGTATTCCAGTGTGGATGCTGCACTCCCTGTCATGTTTGTGTATACTAGCGAGACTTTGCGGGACATAGGACGCTTGACTGTAAGCTGCAATCTTCCTCCTGTACATCCTTTAGTTGGCCCTTACCACTGTGATTGCGGTGGGTGGACGTTGGATTGTCCAACTTCGATCATACAGGATAATCCTGCGGCTGCTCGTCACAGCAATCGCCCTGAGCATGCTCTTCGCATCTTCAGTCTCAATGCCAGGTCTCTGGTGCGGCATCATCAGGCCGTGTTTGACCTGATACAGGAGGAGGCCCCGGACATCGTGGCCATCACGGAGACGTGGATGAAGGACGACGATGCGGCTATCATCAATTTGGCATTCCCCTCTGACTTTTCTGTCTTTACCCTTAATAGATCTACTAGGGGTGGGGGTATCGCTCTTGCCATGCCTTCCAGCTTCACTTGTAGCTGGTCAGGGCTGACTATTGCAGGGTGTGAAAGTGCGGTGTTTAAAATTCTGGTCTCCCCACATTTCTCGCTCTCGGGGATGGTTGTTTATCGCCCCCCTGGAGCTGCCTTCCCTGATGTGGTTAGCTCTCTGGCGGTGGGCTGCCCTAATTTCTCCATCCTGGGAGACCTTAATTTACATTTTGACCACCCTAACATCTCTACGGTTGGTGGTCTTCTTGCTGACTTAGAGGCCCTTCAGCTGTGCAACTGGTTCGGCAGCCTACTCATATAGGCGGCCATATTTTAGATCCGTTTTTCACAAACCTGGCAGACGCTTCTGTCACTGCCGTCACACCCCTTGGCTGGTCGGATCACTCTTTGGTTGCCATCTGTACCCCCTTGCCGGGAATGATTACTATTCCCCCTGCGAAGCTGGTCGCGAGACGGCAATGGAGCAAATTACGGCTAGAGGACTTACATCGTGTCCTCGCCGCGGAGCCTTTAGAACCTCTGGTAGCCGCCGACTCAGGCTACGACAGGTTTTGCTCCTGGATCTCCAAGGCGCTGGACACCCTTATTCCAATCACCGCTCGTAAGATCAGCTCTAGGGACTCTAGTCCGTGGTACAATGGCGCCTTACGAACACTCAAGGGTAGTTGTAGGCGAGCGGAGAGGGCTTGGCGGAAGGCGTACGATAACGGGAAAAAAGCTTTGTATCTCGCCTCCGTCAAAACTTACCATCGGGCTGTTTGTCGAGCGCGGGCAGCGTACTACGCTGCTGAATTCGCTGTCAGCTCCAACCCCTCCAAAACCATCTTTAAAGTGATGAAGGATCTTCTAGCAAAGCGAGCCTGTATTCCGACGATTGGCTCGACTGATCACTGTGAGGCCTTGGCTGTGTTTTTTTTGGAAAAGGTCCAAAACATCTATAAGACATTTCCTAATACAGAGCCACCAGCTGAGTCTCCGATTAACATCCATGGAGACACCTCTTTGCACACGCTGCCCCCACTGACACCTGAGGGGTTTGACCTTCTGGCTCAGCAGGTTAAATCAGGGTCCCCCGCTGATCCGCTCAGACCGACTCTTTTTAGAGATCGATCGTTTGTGGGCCGGGCCTTGGTACACTCCTTGATTAACATCTCGTTGGAGTCGGGCACGGTACCCGCTAGCTGGAAGCGGGCGGTAGTCTCTCCCATCTTGAAGAAACCCTCCCTGGATCCGGAGAAACTTGAAAATTACCGGCCTATCTCCTTGCTCCCGTGGCCGACCAAAGTATTGGAGGCTCATGTTAACAAGGTTCTTTCAGCTCACCTCATCCATGCTAACATCTTGGATCCCACTCAGAACGGGTTCCGTGCGGGGCATAGCACGGAGACCGCCCTTCTCTCCATGGCTGAACATCTTCGCATGGTGATGGATGCGGGGCAGACAGCGGCGCTCGTGTTATTAGATCTGAGCGCCACGTTTGACACCGTCTCGCATCCCATCTTATTGCATCGCCTGGAGGAGATTGGGCTGAGTGGTCTGGCCCTCCAGTAGTTCCGGTCCTTCTTAGACGATCGTTTCTTTAGCGTTGCCACCCCACCGTTCCAGTCCCAATTCCATCCTCTGAAACAGGGGGTGCCGCAAGGCTCCTCGCTGAGTCCCACGTTGTTCAATCTCTACGTGAGACCGCTGGCTGAGGTCGTCAAGCAATGGGGCATGACCATGGTCTCATATGCCGACGACACTCAGCTAGCGGTTACGATCAGCGGGGATGCGGACCGGGACGCCCCTAGGTTTCAGAGCGGACTCAGGGCGGTGGCGTGCTGGATGAAGAACCACTGTCTCCAGCTCAACGCAAAGAAAACTGAGATCATGATCGTCGGTAGGAGGTCGGAACTATGGGGAGACAGATGGTGGCCAGCAGAATTGGGGCCGGCCCCCATCCCGGTCACAGAGCTGAAGAACCTTGGAGTATGGATGGATCCCTCCCTCAGTTTCGTGAGCCATACGAAGAGAACTGCGGCCTGCTGCTTTGGTATACTACGGTCACTGCGTCCCGTTTTGAAGTTCTTTGACCATCGCACCAGGCAGCTGATAGTCCAGTCCACAGTGTTATCTCGTCTGGACTATGCCAGCTAGCTCCTCTTAGGGGCTAATGTGGCGGAGGTTACCCGCCTCCAACGTGTCCAGAATGCCGCGGCGAGAGCTATTGTTGGCCTACCCCGATCATGTTCCGTTTCCGGCACCTTGAGATCACTACACTGGCTGCCTATCAGGTCAAGAATCCAGTTTAAAGTGCTGTGTCTGGCATTCAAGATTTTGAGGGGTGGGAGCCCTCAAATTCTTGTGAACCTTCTATCCTGGTATGTGCCTGCCCGGTCTTTAAGATCTTTAAGGCAAGCTCTTACAGTGATCCCCCGATACAGGTTGTGCCGGGTAGGTGGCCGCTCCTTTCGGGTCAGAGCGGCTGAACTTTGGAACTCTCTCCCTGTTGACATGCGACTGTTTTCTGATCTTTTGGCTTTTTGTAAAGCTCTAAAAACTTTTTTTTGTTTGATTAAATTTCCTTTGTCTTTCTCTGTTATGTTCCCTGTAGGTGTTGCTTATTACTTGCCATGCGCCAGGACGCCCCTTAGCTGGGGCAGCTGTGCGCAGTACAAAAGTTGGTAACATAACATAACATAAGAAATGACCAGCCGAGCTACACCTCCCTATCTGCAGAGAATTCACGGCTGAACCCTGTGAGGCTCAGCCCACCTGAGCGATTCAAGGCCTGTTTCTAAAGTTTACTCTGGGGAGTGTGTATTCGCCAGTATTGTTTGGTTATGGCGATGTTATGTGTGTTAATCCATACACAGTGCAAAAGCAATATATGGATTAATGCAAACAGCATCACGAAGAATTGTGCAACCATAATCAAGGTGATCGCTTTGAAAATAACGAGGAAAGAAAAACTGATAGACACAATCCATAATCAAGAATTTAAATCTTTATTATTTTCATCCTATAGAGCGATTCTTTATTGTTGTTATGAGGATGAATGCGTTAAGGTTAATATAAAAAGAATACGTACGTTCAAACAGTCTCCCATAAGTAAACTAATAATACAGGAATTTAATTTTGAATTTATTTGCATAAGTTAATTAAAACCATTGCATTACAATAAGAGCATTCAAAGGAAAAAGACATCACAGTTCATAAAGGATAAAAACTCTGGCGATAGTTGGTGCGATAATTAAGTCCTAACATTTGACTCAGGAAGTGTAGTTTGCCCAACCCTTGCTTGTATGTATCCCACTCTGAATCACGCTATAATTATTGGGGAATTGCTGAGTGGAAAGGAGTACCACGGGTACTTTCATATTATCTGGTTTCACTGTCGCAATGAACAGTACTCTGGCACCACCTGCTTGCCAGCCTCCATGCCTGTAACAAAAACAAAAAAAAGCATTGAAAATGCAATAGGTCTCGCCTTTAAGTTAAAGCCATTTGCTTTGCTATACAATACCATTAGCAAAGCAAATCGCTTTAACTTAATCAAAAGCGAGACCTATTGCATTTTCAATGCTTGTTTTTTTATCTCCACCCCTCTGTCACTTGTCAGCGCTGCCCGCTTGCAATCAATCAGTTATTTGTCAGCCCCTGTCAATCCGCCCTTGATTCATGTCAGCTTTTGTTGCTGATTACAAGCCTGGTGTGACTCGAAGGAAGAGAGCGCGGCGGAGGGGGGAGAGCCGAGAAGTCTCCTTTCAAAAGAGCCTTTCAATTTAAGGAAATAAATCGCTCTCAGAGTAAACTCAATTTGTATGCACACAAAAGGCGGACCTACTTCATTTAGCTCCGGCGACCCCGACAACCCCGCGCTGCACTCCCTCCCGGTGCCCACTTTAATTAAGAGGGGGCACTCCTTTTTTTTTTTTTTTTTTTTTTTTAGGGGGATTAAAAGTCAATATTAGTTAGGTGTTTACAATATTTCTGGCGGTCTTGATGAAACACTCTCTCTGGACTCCTGCGCGCGTGTGTGTGCGTTGTTTCTCCTATGGCGCCTGCTTCAGAGCTTAATTAAACATAAAGTGCAGCTGCCAGAAAGCGCTCAGTCGTACTAAAAAGCGGTTTTGACATCAGAAGAAGCGGGTGAGTGCCTTACTTTTATAACCATGGCACCCGCTTCAAAGCTGAATTAAACATAAAGCGCACTCGCTGGAAAGTGCCAGCCGTACTAAAAAAGTGGTTTTGAGGAAGAAGGAAGCGGGTGAGTGCCTTGCTTTTATTAACATGGTGCCCGCTTATCAGTTTAATTAAACATGAAGCGCAGCTCTCGGAAAGCACCCGGCCGTATTAAAGCAGTTTTGAGGTCGGAGGAAGGCTTATGAATTACTTTTATTCACACCGAACCCACTTTACGGATTGAATAAACATTAAGCACAGCAGTGGGAAAGCGTCCAGACATACTGATAAAGCAAATCTACCCCGCTGCGGCAAGCAGTAATGGCCAGAGTGAAAGCAGGGGGAAAGGGAGACAAGGTGAAGACAAGCATTGAAAAAAAAAGCATTGCTGTGGGGAGGGGGGAGGAGAAATGCGACAGGGCCTGGTGGCCGTGAAAAGTGCGAAGAAGAAAGCCTTTGCTGCAGCAGGGGGCGGAGCGGATCCCTTTCAAGTGAAGCTGCTGGCGGCAGATGGCAGGCTTTCATGTGCATGCGCTTTTTAGGTCAATGCGCTTGCGCATTGAGCTTGCTTTTCACGGGCACAGCATCAAATCGCCCGATCGTTAAGCTCTTGTTAAGCCCCTATATTCTCGCAAGCTCAATGCGCAAGCGCATTGACAGGCGAGACCTAAAAAGGAGCTCTATTCTATGTAGGTTGTTTGAAAAATTAACTAAATCCCAAGGTTTGGTCTTACCTGTTTTTCAAGAAGCAAGCGTGTAAGGATAGAGACTGTGATGACGACCCACCAAGCTGAGATCACACTGTTACTAGCAAATGGATGCATCAGAGGTCCCATCTGAGTGCTGGTCTGAGCGTCTCTTCGGGTTTAGGACAAGTACTCAGTGATTTTGTGGCCACCCATCTTGATCACATCAGGATTGTGCTAACTCTGGTTCACCCAGACTGCACCACCACCCAGGAGGGTCCCATACGAGACTGTTGCAGTCTCATCCCCTGATTATGAATCAGTTCTCTTACATGCAACATGCACTTGCTTCGGTTGGTCTCCTTGGTTTCTCCCCAGTAGTGCTCTTCCTAAAAACTTGTTGCTTTCAGTTGCTATTTTGACAACATGTGAACTTGTCCTCCCTCTGGTCTTCGAGCAGCTAATGACCGTTTCTGTGGTCCCTCCGCAAAGCAATGGTAATGTTGCTTCTAAATGTAGCCATTACCGTGGGTGCCAGCACATTGTTTTTTCTCCAGAAATATACTCCAGCACATCCTAATGGCCACCAAAGTGTTCAAGAAAGAAAACTGATTGAATGGGACTCAGTCCGGCACTCACGCCTACGTACCTCATGCAGTTCTAAGATCCAAACCATCAAGATTGGAATATGCACTTCAAAAATCATAATTAAGGCTCCCAGTTTTCCGTTTTTACTCATTTTTACAGATAAATATTGTATTTATTTATAAAAAAGCATTTATAAATTTATAAATATGTTTTTATTTATAAATATGGATACATTTTGTTGCTTTTTGAGTGATTGCAAATGCTGTCGGTCATGACTGCCAGGCCAATAGCTGTGCGGATTACAGGTAAGGAAGTTAAAACAAAAAAAAAAGTTTTGTAATGCGGCTTAAAAAGCTGTAGATATACACATATTTCACACCAGTGGATTGGTTTATCATTTATGGGTTGTCGTATTATTGAAACTGGTCAGGTGTTTGTGTCTGAGTGTACATTTACTGGTTAAATAAATGTAGAAAAATACTCGTTTTCGCTTAATTTTTTTCACATAGCCCAAAATCAATGTGGTTAAATACAGACAAAATTATTAAACAATAAATAGACAGAAATGTAAAAAAAAAAATTGCTGTAAAGCAAGGAGCCTTAATCGTAATTCAAGTGAGAAGATGAGGAGCCATATTAATCATTGTAGCCCAGGGGTTCAACAGGCCTGTGCACCCTCTTTATGCGCTCCTAGGGCACCATGGTATTACATAACGGGTTCCAGTGCTTAATTTGAGCCGGTGGTTTCTGGTTCTCGGTACCGGCACTTAATTAGCAGGACCGGCACTTATGACAGTCTGCCACATGGTGGGCTGTTGGTCTGCTTTAGAGAGACCACAACAACAATTATTTACTAATTCAATACATGCTAAAAATGACTTACCTGCCGCCCAGTCTAATCTTATAGCTCTGGGGGCCTGGAATAGTCTGAATTGTCACACTTGGCGTAAAGTGAGATGGTCAGTAGATGGTTTAATACGGTCATTGGCAGTGCTGCAGGGTCAATGGGTGGTGTAGGCTGCAGTGGCCTCCTGATGAAGGCCCTGGCACTCAATTTATTTACAAATTAAGCACTGAGGAGGCCGCAGATGCTTCTGCAGCCCTGTCTGTACCCCTGAAAGCACTGAAATGCATGTAGCTTCAGCACTATCTTGAGAGAGGAGTCTCATTTGCATGGGTGCGTGGCCACATGCACATGAAGGAATCACTTTGCCTGTGTGCCCATGTCCCAATATGAACACAGGCATAGAGACAAACAGGCCGTTAGGAGGCGCATGAACAGTACGCCACAAAAAGGTGGCACACTGTTAGCATGCCCCTGAGGCAGCCCTCCGGAGGGCTGAAAGGGGTCCAATGGGCCCCCCAGACATCAACTGCAGGTGGTTGCCATCACTCACCGAACCTAAAGACATGCTTTCTAAAGTTCAGGATGGGGGTGCACGTCGCCAAGGATTTATCCCCCTCATGGGCGACAGATTTTAACTCAGAACGTTGTCGCTTATGCGGATTCCAAAAGGAAACTTTGGCCCATTTGCTGTCCGCCTGTCCAGCCATGTTAACCCAAAGGAGACAATATCTAAAGGCGATTTTTATCAACCAGAACATTCGCTTAAGCAGACAAGCAGTAATAAGATGGCTGGAGGGCTCGTCAAGCATCTTGTCTTGCAGAGGAGTCAAATTCATGAGACTAGTGAACAGCTGCTTATTGCAAGCGGATGATCTCTAATTGATATTGCATGTAACGTATCCCCATATTTTTATTTGATGGTACACAATTTTTAATCTTTTCTGCTGTAACTTGATTGATAATTAGTTTTAGAATGATTTTTATAATAATACAATTTTACATACTTGAAATGTACGGGAATCAGAGTACAGATGCAATGATAATTGCTTGCATAACATCACTCTCAGCTGTTTGTCTAGATGAAGTTCATTTATTTTATGTAGGGGGGTATTGTAATGATTTTAATTAATCAAACAATAAACTTGAACTTGAACACTCACCGAACCTGTCTGCAGGGGTATCCCCTCTATAAAGTGCAGACGGGTTGCCGCCAGCACTGTGAAGCACAGAGCGATTTAGAATTAGACACTCCATATTTCACTGAGTGCGCCGCTACCAGGGGCGTGCAAGTATGTGAGTTCACTGAGACAGTACATCCCAGTGTAATATGGTCTCAGAGGCTAAATACGTACAGTGCTCCAGGAGTGAATGGTTATGTGTGCCTGTTTTTTGCTCACTCATGGCACTGTCGTGTTACAGGAGTTGCAGACACGTGCGGTCCCTGCTGTAATACTGATAAAGCTGGTGCACATGTAGAGCTAGCGCTACCTTGAGAGGTCCTTCTCTCATTTGCAAGAACCGTGGCCATATGCAAATGAGGGAATCACTTTTCCTCTGCGTCCATGCTCTATTACGGATGTGGACATAGAAGCAAACAGGCCCTTAAGAGGTTCACTGACAATGCACCGCAAAGAGGTGGTGCACTGTCAGTGCACCCATTGAGGGTAGTGATCCAGAGGGGGGGCCTAGATGTCCCATGGTCCACCTCAGGCACCGCCTTGCAAGCGGGTGCAGTCACTCACTGCATTCGCCTGCAGGGGGATACTTGTCCACTCTTTAAATTGCAGGCAGCTGCCACCCACACTGAAACGCAAGCAGCTTGTAAGTAGCTGCTCCGACTTTCCCTGAGTGCGCTGGCCCCAGGGCAGCCGCAAGTTTGCAGTTGGCCTGGTGGTAATGCATTCATGATTATAGGGCACACTATCCAGGTCTGCACCAGGTGCACCTTTTGAAAGGTGCACCATGGCTCAATCAAGCATTTGTAAGGCACACACTGTCCCCCCTCTGGGTATCTGGGCGCTCAAACTGGCTCAGTGCGCCTATGTGTGTTTGTGGGTATATGCCAAAACCAGTATAGATGATAACACTTGGATCATCAAAATTCTACAAAGTTATTGTCACAACGAAGCTGCAGCTAAATCCAAGTGAAGGAGCACTGATGAATGCGGATGCTCTTGCCTTGTGTGTGAATGGCGTATGTGGGTTGTAATGTAGGCATCGGTCACCTCCATGTTCAGTAATGATTTTATTTGTTCCCCCACAGGTCCAACGAGACGCTGTCCTGTGTCATCATCTTTGTTATCGTCTATTACTCCCTGATGTCCGGGGTCATCTGGTTTGTTATGCTGACCTATGCTTGGCATGCCTCGTTCAAGGCGCTTGGCACCACCTACCAGCCGCTGTCAGGAAGGACTTCCTACTTCCATCTTGTCACCTGGTCCATTCCTTTCGTCCTCACGGTTGCAATCCTCGCTGTTGCTCAGGTACAGAGTTTCATCATATAAACCATCTTCATAAGCATGCACTCTGCTAGATCTATCCTTAGTGATCAAAACATGCCAAGCTATTGAGCCCTCCTTGAGATTTGAAGCCAAGTCAGCTCTTAGGCTTAGGTTGTTCTACGTTTATTTAAAGATATCTTTATGAGTTAGAAACGATAAGATAAAAACATGAACAGTCCCTATTTTAAGACCAATAGTAAGATGGATAGAAACAAGAATTAGTAGTACTACAGTGACAAATGGGGCCATCGGGTGAATAATGTCACAATGTGTCTCATTTCTCAAGCTGACATAATCAAATAAAGCAACATTCTAAACTTTCTATTGGTTGGTGAATGTTAGTGATGCAAGACTGGGCAAATGTGTTTTTACTGTGCATTGGATGGCCTCGACTCCGGTCTGTCATAGAATGCTCAAGTCCAAGGCCTGAAGGTAAATACATGAATTCTCTGAGCATACCTTGGACAGAATGTGTGCTCTTAAAAATTCTGTAACATAATTTGCACGGGTGTTTGCTGATAATGTTCCCATTTGATAATGTCCTAGTGGTTTGCGTGCATTATAGTATTGAAAATTAGCACCATGCCTGAGCCATTCTCCACCGTTAAACCCGAATTCAAAGCTCAATGAAGGCAAGAGTTGGAAGGGAGGGTAGGTGACGGGCGAGAAAGAAATGCAGTGGTGTTCCAACAGGAAAGTGACCCCGGATGCAGTGTATTAGAAAATAACCCTTTGCTTCTGCTGTGTACAGGTGGATGGGGATTCTGTCAGTGGCATCTGCTTCGTGGGATACAAGAACTACCGCTACCGGGCAGGCTTCGTTCTGGCTCCTATCGGCGTAGTGCTGATCGTGGGAGGCTATTTCCTAATTAAAGGTACAGTTACTTTCCTATCACTGACCTTTTACAAATTACGGCGACTGTTATCACCACCAAAATGGCCTCAATGAAGAAGTCAATTTTTCCTCTTGTTTGAACCACTGTCTTTATTCAGTAATCACTAAGTACATTTAATGTTTAAAGTATTACGTGGTCAGGGGTTATATTTTGTGGATGGGTTGTCCCATATGTGCATCATCTCAATTGCTTATTGGTATGAGAGAGGGGAAAGCACAGAAGCAGGCATAGGCCTTTTTAGGTCTCGACCTTTGCCAATGCGCTTGCGCATTGCAGATGTCGAGACATATAGAGGTGGAAACAGGAAAGCTGAACCAGGCGGATTACGCCGAGTGCATGTGCCCGTGCACGCGCTTGCCGTTTGCTTCCCGAGCCGCCTCGCATCAGACCCGCCACAGCAATGCCGAGAGCTTCACACTTCAAAGGAATGCTCTCCCCCGCCCCGTCGCCAGCGCTTCCCCCATATGCCTACCCCATATGCTCAAGCCTTGGCATCAGACTTCAAAGGGATCCCCTCCCCAGCCCCCTGTCGCCAGCGCTTCCCTCCCACTCGCTCACTCCCCTGCTCCTTTCGAGGCCGATTTTCGATACTTCAGTACATTTAATTGGAGCGTACCAACACTTCTCAAGACCCACTTGATGCATGGAATGCCCTGCTCTTAAAACCGCAAACCAGGCCAGCCGCCATCAGCAAGCACCATGAGAGACGTACACACACCGCAGGGGCAGGCACAGCGTTCTATACTTTACAGATACAAGGCGGCGATCAGGCTCTGTGTGCACTCGCAACTTGAGGCAGCACACGTTTTACACAAGTTCCTGCTCCTTTCACGGCCGATTTTCGATACTTCAGTACATTTAATTGGAGCCTACCAACACTTCTCAAGACCCACTTGATGCATGGAATGCCCTGCTCTTAAAACCGCAAACCAGGCCAGCCGCCATCAGCAAGCACCATGAGAGACGTGCACACACCGCAGGAGGAGGCACAGCGTTCTATACTTTACAGATACAAGGCGGCGATCAGGCTCTGTGTGCACTTGCAACTTGGGGCAGCACACGTTTTACACAAGTTATACACAGAAAAGCTCATACACCCCGCTGGACCCAGCTGCTTCCTTGGCTCCATAGTCGGCTCCGGAGCGGAGTCATTTAAATGTGCATTAGGTGCTCTGATAACCTGCACTTCTCAATACTTCAGTACATTTAATTGGAGCGTACCAACACTTTTCAAGAAAAAACAAGTACTCTGGACAGTGTTTCCTAGCAATCTTATTTATGGTTCCAATGAAAGCGCTGAGAATAGGTGTCCTGCAAGGGGTTTTCCTTAACGCGCACTCACTTGTTGTGCGCCTAAGGTGATAAAACCCCATTTTCAATCTGCTTGTAAGTAGTTTTAATTTTGGTAGAGATGGGAAATGAGTCTAATGAAAAATGAGTTGCATACTCTGAATGGCACGTTTTACAGCAAAAATTCTGGATGTCGGGCACAGTACTGAATCAGTGTTTCTCACTAACATGCTAATCATGCTGAAAGGTCGAAATTGCCCGGAACAGACAGAAAATGCCCCAAACCAGCAATTTTGGATTTTTTTTGTCAAATTGAACAATTTATGACTAAAGTAATATATTGTAGGAAAGTTTCAAAATGACTTGCACGTGCCAAATGAATATTCCATACACCAAAAAATACACCCTGAGCGAAATCCTGCCCTCTCTTGAAATGTAATGCATCTGAAACAGTTCCAGCAACAGATTTCTCACAGTGAGCAAGAGGGACACGTGCTCCAGATGCCATCCCAAATAAGCAAACCACACAAATGTATGGCCTAACGTGAGTCGAAGGGAAAGAAAAGTTCATTTTGAGAAGTGTCCTGGGGCACAGCAGCTTTGCTTTCGCTCCCCCGTTATCCCATTATAACTGTTTCCTCCATATTCTTCATCTCCGACTCCCTTCCCCACTGTCTTCCCCTTCCTTCATCGCTGTTGTCCCCTCTCCTTGTCTCTCTTTCCCTATTACCTACCCACTGGTCGTTTCTCTATCTGCCTGCCGTCTCCCCGCCCCTGACTTTCCAATTCTCTCATTTCCCTCTCTTTCTCTCTCTATCCTATTCTCCACAGCATGTCGTCTATGTGTCTCTCTTCACATTTCTTTTCCATCCTCTGGTTTCACTTCTCTCTCTTGCTCTGTTTATTTTCTTCTCACTATCTCTTCTCTCCTTTCTGTTCTCACTATCTCTTCTCTCCTTTCTACACTTACTCTCCTCTTCCACCTCTCTTTCGTACTTGCTGTTTGCCTCACACATTCTCCTCTTTCCCCTCCCACGGCTCGCTCCTAGTTCCACTTCTCTTTCCTTTCTTGCATTTCTCGTTCTCTCACTTCTTTCTCAGTAGTTAAACTTCTTTTGCACCTTATCTCTCAGTCGTCTCTCTTGTCTCTGTTAATCCCTCACCCTCACTCCCTCACCTCCTCACTCACCCTCACACACCTCTCACCCTCACACACCCCTCACCCTCACACACCCTCACCCTCACACCCCTCACCCTCACACACCTTCACCCTCACACCCCTCACCCTCACCCCCCCACACCCCCACCCTCACACCCCCCACACCCCCACCCTCACACCCCTCACCCTCACACCCTCACACCCCTCACCCTCACACACCCTCAATCACCCTCCCTCACCCTCACACACCCTCACACACCCTCACTCACCCTCACTCTCACACCCACTCACCCTCACACCCCCTCACTGACCCTCACACCCCCTCACAAACCCTCACACCCTCACCCACACACACCCTCACCCCTTCACGCACCCTCACACACCCTCACCCCCTCTCACCCTCACACACCCTCACCCCCTCTCACCCTCACACACCTTCCTCACCCTCACACACCCTCACTCTCGCACCCTCTCACCCTCACACACCCTCACACACCCTCACCCTCACTCCCCTCACTCTCACACCCCCTCACCCTCACACCCCCTCAGCCACCCTCACACACCCTCACCAGCATAGCATAACAAAGCATAGCATAGCATAGCAAAACAAAGCATAGCATAGCATAGCATAACAAAACATAGCATAGCAAAACACAACAAAACATAGCATAACAAAACATAGCATAACAAAACAAGGCATAGCATAACATAACAAAGCATAGCAAAACAAACCATAGTAGAACAAAACATAGCATAGCATAACAAAACATAGCAGAACAAAACATAACATAACAAAACATAGCATAACATAACATAAAACAAAGCATAGCATAGCATAACAAAACACAACAAAACATAGCATACATAACAAAACACAACAAAGCATAGCATAGCATAACAAAACATAGCATGGCATAACAAAACACAACCAAACTTAGCATAGCATAACAAAACACAACAATATAGCATAGCATAACAAAACAAAGCTTAGCATAACAAAACATAGCATAACAATGCATAGCATAGCATAACAAAGCATTTCATAACAAAACATAGCATAGCATAACATAGCATAGCATAACAAAGCATAGCATAGCAAAGCATAGCATAGCAAAACATAGCATAACAAAACAGAAGATAGGATAACAAAACAAAACATAGCATAGCATACAGCATCACTCCGCACCACCACAGCATCACTCAGGGGCACCACAACATCACTATTATTTATTTATTTATTTATTTATTTTTCTCTTATTCCCTCATTTGCCACCTCGCCACCCATAACTTCTATCTGGAGCTACCACTGGGCTTTTTATCTCATAAGCTGGATTTAGAGTGGTGAGGCATAGACATCACCTATTTTTGAATCCGGCCTTTCTCTAAACGATCCTTCTTGGCCTCCTGACTCAACAAGTGTGTCTTCCTCCTGCTCTATTTTCCGTCCTGGAATACCATAATCCAGCGAGATAGGCACGGGCTTAATCATCGGAAATCATAGCAAAAATTATTCAACCAAAACATAGAAGGAAGGGTACCCAAAATCCTCGGTTTCTCTTAGAATGATCTGCAATATCAAGCTTAGCCATATACCTCATGGCTAAAATCCAATCCATTAAATTAGGGCTGAGTGGTGAGACCCATAACTTACATATCTCTCTACGCGCTAGCAACATAGCATAAAAAGTGAGTCTAACATTATTATTCATGTTTTGTTTTGTGTTTTAATCTCTGTTTTAAAATTGCACTAATTCTTTTGTGTTTTAACCTTTAAAAGCACCGTGCACACTTGCTGGAAAGCGCCGACCTTAACGCGCTCTTACCTCTCTCTCTCCGACCCCCTGTCACAGCGTCCCCGCGCTGTAGCAGGAAACGCCCAAGGCGATAGCCACGCCCACTCCGAGGCCACGCCCACCCCAGAGACCACAAAAACGCTGACTGAAAGCGGTTCTCTTTCATCGTTGATCCTCTGAGGCGGAAAGCCAGGGGACTGTGTTTTAATCTCTGTTTTAAAATTGCACTAATTCTTTTATGTTTTAACCTTTAAAAGCACCGTGCACACTTGCTGGAAAGCGCCGACCTTAACGCGCTCTTACCTCTCTCTCCGACCCCCTGTCACAGCGTCCCCGCGCTGTAGCAGGAAACGCCCAAGGCGATAGCCACGCCCACTCCGAGGCCACGCCCACCCCAGAGACCACAAAAACGCTGACTGAAAGCGGTTCTCTTTCATCGTTGATCCTCTGAGGCGGAAAGCCGGAGGACTGTGTTTTAATCTCTGTTTTAAAATTGCACTAATTCTTTTGTGTTTTAACCTTTAAAAGCACCGTGCACACTTGCTGGAAAGCGCCGACCTTAACGCGCTCTTACCTCTCTCTCCGACCCCCTGTCACAGCGTCCCCGCGCTGTAGCAGGAAACGCCCAAGGCGATAGCCACGCCCACTCCGAGGCCACGCCCACCCCAGAGACCACAAAAACGCTGACTGAAAGCGGTTCTCTTTCATCGTTGATCCTCTGAGGCGGAAAGCCGGAGGACTGTGTTTTAATCTCTGTTTTAAAATTGCACTAATTCTTTTGTGTTTTAACCTTTAAAAGCACCGTGCACACTTGCTGGAAAGCGCCGACCTTAACGCGCTCTTACCTCTCTCTCCGACCCCCTGTCACAGCGTCCCCGCGCTGTAGCAGGAAACGCCCAAGGCGATAGCCACGCCCACTCCGAGGCCACGCCCACCCCAGAGACCACAAAAACGCTGACTGAAAGCGGTTCTCTTTCATCGTTGATCCTCTGAGGCGGAAAGCCGGAGGACTGTGTTTTAATCTCTGTTTTAAAATTGCACTAATTCTTTTGTGTTTTAACCTTTAAAAGCCCCGTGCACACTTGCTGGAAAGCGCCGACCTTAACGCGCTCTTACCTCTCTCTCCGACCCCCTGTCACAGCGTCCCCGCGCTGTAGCAGGAAACGCCCAAGGCGATAGCCACGCCCACTCCGAGGCCACGCCCACCCCAGAGACCACAAAAACGCTGACTGAAAGCGGTTCTCTTTCATCGTTGATCCTCTGAGGCGGAAAGCCGGAGGACTGTGTTTTAATCTCTGTTTTAAAATTGCACTAATTCTTTTGTGTTTTAACCTTTAAAAGCACCGTGCACACTTGCTGGAAAGCGCCGACCTTAACGCGCTCTTACCTCTCTCTCCGACCCCCTGTCACAGCGTCCCCGCGCTGTAGCAGGAAACTCCCAAGGCGATAGCCACGCCCACTCCGAGGCCACGCCCACCCCAGAGACAACAAATGTGCCGGTCATACCAGCGCAGCGGACGAGCGCAGCGGGAGCGCCGTTTGCGCGCCGAAGGCGCGCCTAAGGCAAGCCCGTCTGCGCCCGTCCGCGCACGACCGGGCCCTGGGCCAGATGCTATGCCCGTCCCTGTCAGTACAAAGGTAAGCTACTCTCGTAGAGAGCTCCTTAGCCTAAGGACCAGTAAAAATAACACATGTCATGGCATGCAGGACCCTAATGTTGCCTACTCTAGCTGTAACATCTGCAAACCGGGCAAGTTATGTCTATCAAAATCCCCGGTTCCACCTCCGGCCCTCAAAATTGCGACTCTCAACTGCAGATCGCTCCCCAAGCACGCCCTGCTTATTAATCATCTCATAATCGATCTCAACCTGGACATATTTTTTCTGACAGAAACATGGATCACTGAGCACTCAAATTCGGACATAGTACTGGCCCTGCCCCCGGGCTTCCTCATCATGTCTCAACCACGCCCCTCAGGTAGAGGAGGTGGATTAGCCATCCTCCACAGGGACCACCTTGTCTGTCGAATTAATGAGATTGCGAATCGGGAATCAGAGAGCTGCCTCTTTACTATCCAGTTAACTTCGACCAGCTCCCTATCTGGCCTTTTGGTCTACCGGCCTCCCGGTTACTCTGCTCCCTTTGTAACTTCTCTTCTGGACACTATCTCGTCCTCGGCCCATCTAACATCGAACTTCCTAATAACAGGAGACCTAAATATCCATTTCAACGACCCCCTGGATACAGGAGCAGCTGACCTTATCCGCGATCTGGCGGCTCATGGCCTCCTCCTTGCTAACACCGGCCCAACACACATAAAAGGGCACCTACTCGACCCGGTGTTTTCCAACATCCCCTCCCTTCAACACATTGACTCCCTTCCTCTCCCTTGGACGGACCACTTCTTGGTCACACTCCACCTTCCGGGGACTTACAAGAAACTACACAAACCCCCTATCTTTACCAGAGATAGACCGTGGGCCAGACTCTCATCGGAGGATTGGGCTAAAGCACTGGACTCCTCCACCCCTAGCCTCGTGGAGGACCCGTCCGAGGCTGACACCCAACTAAGAGATTGGATATCCTCCTCCCTTGACAGTATTATCCCTCAAAAAAAATCGTGAGGTCAAAAACAGGATAAAGGGCCATGCCCTATGGTACACCTCGGAACTTCGTGACCTTCGCAGAGAGTGTAAAAAGGCTGAGAGGCAGTGGAGCAAAGACTGGCTCCATAGTGACAAGGAGACTTACAATAGCTCGGTAAAAAGATACAAATCAGCCATCAAACTAGCTAAGGCCACATTCTATGACAATAGAATAAAAAATGCGACTAATTCTGCTAAAGAATCTTACCTTATAGTCAAGGAACTACTTAACATTCCTACAACATCGGCTGTTCTTCCCCATCCCCCGGATAGAAGCAAGGACCTAGCGGCTTACTTCAATTCCAAAATTTCGCGGATCTTGGATTCCCTCCCCCCAATCAGCCCGCTCTTACAGGATGATACTGACACCTGCACTAACAGCCCGCGGTTGATCTCTTTTAGAACAGTCTCCCTCACAGAGGTCACCGCCACGATGGCCAAATTGAAAAGTGGTTCCCCCCTTGACCCGGCCCCTGTCAGACTCCTAAAAACTGTGTCACCAAGCATATCCCCCACCATCAGGGATCTTATTAACACCTCCTTTCAGCAAGGCTCGGTCCCTTCCAACTGGAAGAGCGCTGTCGTCAAGGCCCTGTTGAAAAAACCTCAAGCAGACCCGGGCGACATGGCTAATTACAGACCCATTTCGCTCCTTCCCTGTATCAGTAAGATGGCTGAGAAATTGGCTAACGTACAACTTTCCCAATTCCTTGAGACCAACAAAATTCTGCGGCAGTCTCAAACAGGATTTCGGCCGGGCCAGGGCACGGACACTGCCCTCCTCTCCGTCATCGAGGAGGCCAGATGTATCCTGGATTCAGGAGGATCAGTGGCAGTGATCCTCCTGGATCTCAGTGCCGCCTTCGACACGGTGGACCACCGTGTCCTACTCCATCGCCTGGCCAGGGCAGGAATTGGGGGAACAGCATATACATGGATTGAATCCTTTCTAGCCGGACGGTCATTTCAGGTGTGGGACGGCAATTTTCGCTCTGACCCCTTCCCCCTCACGTGTGGAGTTCCCCAGGGGTCCTCGCTTAGTCCCACCCTGTTTAATGTTTACATGGCCCCCTTGGAAGATGTCGTGACCCCTTACGGGATTAAAATAGTAAACTATGCTGACGACACACAACTCGTCGTCTCTCTTTCGCACCTTGACAAGCACCCAGATAATCTTTTGAACTGTCTGCAGGATATCCACACCTGGATGTGCGAATCCTCCCTTATGCTCAACGGTGCGAAAACCGAAATCATGCTCCTAGGCAACAAATGGTCTTCCATCCCCCTATCAGTGTGGCCGGAGGCCTTTGGGAACATCCCTACGCCAAAGAAAGAAATTAAAACACTAGGTTTCTGGCTGGAGCAGGACCTCTCCACGAAGACCCAGGCAGCAAAGACCGCTGGAACGTGCTTTGGCCTCATGAGGTCAATCCGTAAGATTCTCCCACTCCTTCCCCCCCCATCAAGGAAACTATTGGTCCAGGGGCTGATACTTGCCCGGCTTGACTATGGGAACGCCGCCTACCTTGGAGCTCCTGATTTCACCTTGGCCAAGCTCCAACGTGCTCAGAACGCCGCGGCAAGGCTCATTCTGAACCTCCCGCCCAGAGCCTCGACCAAGCCGGCCCTCAAAGCTCTGCACTGGCTCCCTGTGCGCCAGCGTGTAGAGTTCAAGGCCCTGTGCACCACGCATAAACTTATAAACGGGGCTGGTCCAGCTGCCCTTAAAAACCTGATCATCCCCTACAAAGCCCCCAGAAATCTCCGCTCTGACAGCGAACACCTGGCCATAGTTCCTAAATTCAAGAAGTCGCGTACTGGTGGCCGCCGCTTCTCGGTCAATGCCTCCGCAAAATGGAACGCTCTCCCTCGCAACTTGCGTCTGGAACCTTGTCTCCCACACTTCCGGAAAAAACTTAAAACCTTCCTCTTCCCTAAATAGTCCCCTCGGTCTTCCTCTCTAGGATCTCACAACTCGATAGCGCGGGGATGCCTTCGGGTCACCAGGCGCTCTACAAAACACAAAAATAAATAAAAATAAATAAATCATATCTTCCTGTAATAATTAATTCAGGGCTTACCTCAATATGTTGGTTCAAAGATTTGGATAGGGAATTACTTACATCCAGCCAGAATTGGATAATATTTGGACAAGAAACGAACATGTGCAAGTCATCCACATTTGGGGCTTTACATTTCGGACACCCAACAATTCCGCCAGCTTTAAATTTGGAAAGTCTTTAAGGAGACCAATATGCCCTGTGGATAGTAAACAAAAGATTTCGCCTTAGGTTTGCAGGTTTGACAATACTATAAAGCATAGACATTGTTACTTGCCATTGATTTTCTGTCGCGATCCTTGGCAAGCTGTCCATCCACAGGGTCTCTGGTAGAACAAATGGTCCATCTTCCATTTCCAATATCGCCCAGTACCGAAAGGCCACTTCCTTCTTAAAAATCCCTATCTCCAGCTTCAACTCAAAATCATTTTTTAGTTCCAATCACAGTTTCCGAATCTTTAGCCCAGCTTTGAATCTGTAAGTACTTGTATCTTGAGAAAACCAATCCCCACCTTTGTTGGCAGAGGCCCCATGATATGAGTTGACCATCCTGGAACAAATCTTTCCATCTTTGCAAAGCAGGTTCCTTTTTCAGGTGTAATGCTAGCGCATCTTTTGCCCAAAATGGAGCGCCAGGAGACTCCCATATTGGAGCCATATAACTGAAGTAAGGTAGTTTTAATAACTTTCTTATTTTGTACCATGTCTCAGCCAAATCCCGCAAAATCTTAAGTCTCACCTTTTTAAAGAATTTAGGGTCTGCAAACTTATATAGAAAACCAAAATCATGATATCCAGAACTTTTCACCAAGATTCCAAATATTTCTCAAATTGTAGATTTGAGTAGGGTACCCAGCAACATCCTACAATTTTTTAAGCAAAAAGCCCATGCATAAATTTGAATGTCTGGGGCCACCAATCCTCCTTTATTAATTCTCCTCCTTAATTTTTTCCATGATATCCGAGAGCCCTTTGACGCCCAAATAAATGATGTTAACTCGCTCTGTAATTTAACCAGCCATTCTTTTTTAAAACCAAGTGGAATAGTCTCAAACAAAAATGTGATTTTTGGTACTATCACCATTTTTACAAGGTTAGTCCGGCCATATATCGAAAGAGGTAAATTCATCCATCCTTTTAATGTGGCCACAATTTCTTTTTTAATCCTATCAAAGTTATTTTTAGCTAATTCTTCAATATTCTGTGTAATCCTAACTCCCAGATATCTCATTTCTGATTTAGTATTTACCCCCACCGTATTGAGATTCCAGGCCATTATTTCGGTCTTATCCTGATTAATCTGATAACCAGAGATCTTACCAAATTCTTTTGTTATTTTAACTAGATTCTCCAAAGAAGACCTCAAATTAGAAGAATAAATGATAATATCATCTGCGTATAAGCCAAGTTTGTTTGACCAATCCTTAACCACAAAAGGGGGTATATCTTCTGAGGCTCTAATTCTGCCAGCAAGAGGCTCTATATACAAATTGAAAAGCAAGGGTGATAAGGGACATCCTTGTCTGGTGCCCCGCATTACTTTAATGGGATGTGTGAGAATTCCATTAACTAAAACACGCGATATTGGTGAGCAGTACAGTGAAAAAAGATATTGTGTAAAATTCTCTCCTAGGTTGAGATATTGCAATAATATTTTCAGATATGTAAAATTAACTCGGTCAAAAGCCTTGGCAGCGTCTAAAGCGATCACTGCCAGGGGGTACTCAAAGCTGGAGGCCATATCTATCATGCCAATCAGCGTATAGGTCAAATCTTTTAGATATCTCCCCTTGATAAAACCTCTTTGGTCTTCGTGGATCAATTTATGGATAATTTTACTAAGTCTATCAGCTAAAATTTTTGAGAAAAGTTTGTAGTCACAATTCAAGAGCGAAATAGGTCTGTAAGCATCTAAACTACTGGGAGATTTTCCTGGTTTGAGAATTAGGGTAATTATTGCCTCATTCTATGTACTTGGAATTATTACCTCCCCTCTAAAAACTTTATTAAATAGTTGGCATAGAGTGGGAGCGATTATGTCCCCCAACACTTTATATACCTCACCTGGGAGGCCATCCGGACCGGGAGCTTTCCCTCTTTTGCTCTCCTTAATCACTTTAAGCACTTCATCTTGCGTGATTTCCTTATTTAA
Organism: Lissotriton helveticus; assembly: GCF_964261635.1. Taxonomy (NCBI): domain Eukaryota; kingdom Metazoa; phylum Chordata; class Amphibia; order Caudata; family Salamandridae; genus Lissotriton; species Lissotriton helveticus. Next base: position 1,006,217,812 of record NC_136057.1, on the reverse strand, counting down.
CTCCCCCACCCAATTATCTGAGAGTGGTTTTATCAGGGGTAGCCAACTTTCTATCTCTGTTTTACTTGGGCAGAGATCTTCTGTATAAACATTTACAAAATAATCATAAAATGCTTCTGCGATTTTTTTACTTTCTGTTATGACTTCTCCTGAATCCACCTTTTTGATCTCTTTTATTTGGTTACGTATAAGATCTTTCTTGGCTTTCCACGCTAGTAGTTTACTACAACCTTCCCCATATGAGAAGTGGGCCAGCTGACTGGCTTCCCATCTTTCTTTAACTCTTTGTGCGAGTACTGCTGTAAGTTCTATTTTTAGATCTAGAAGTTTATTTTTGGCTACCTCTTCGGAAATATTTCCCCCTTGTGCAGTTTGACCAGTTTCCCAAACTCGAATTTCTTTCTCCAGATTAGTAATTATATTATGATATAGCCTCCGCTTCTTTGCCCCCTGAGCTCCCAATCTCCCTCTCAGGAATGCCTTGCATGTCTCCCAAACTATGTCCTCCTTAGCTGATCCTACATTCACATCCAGGAAGACTCGTAACTCATCCTTTAAGGATTCTAAGTACTCTTCATCCGCTAAGATAGTGCGATCCAGCCTCCAGATAGAGCTCGTATCATCTGTTACTAGTTCTAGATTTAGACCCACAGCTGAATGATCCGATAAATGCACCCCCATATGTACCACTTTCGTGACCTCAACATCACTATGTGCTACCACAGCATCACCGAACGCCACAGCATCACTCGTTCGCCATCACAAAATCACTCAGCGCCACCACAGCATCAATCTGTGCAACCATTCAACAACACCTGGTTCAAATATGTTCTCTCAGTGTTTCAAGCTTTATTAAAAATGTAACAAAAAGATGTTAATATTTCACTTCTGTTCTTGGATTTTCGTCACAATAAAATACACTGAACATAATCTTCACAAAAGTTATTCACAAAAGTTTAAGCTATTGCCAATATAAATTACAATAGCTATTATTTAAGTATTAATTCTTTAAAAAAAAAATTAAGCCATTGTTATTTGTAATATCAATACATCTAAGTCACGTAAATACAACACATATTGCATTACAAATGCTATAGGTGTCACATTTGCTAAAGTTAAAACTATTGGCATTGTAAATGACAAAGCTATTACTTTCGCTATTTTCAAAACCAACACAAATACAAAATTTGTCATTTACAATACCAATAGCTCAAACTTTCCTAATGCGAGACCTATTGCATTGCAAATGCTTGTTGAATGAGGGGTGCTTCTATTATCTGTCTTTGTGCAAGTTTTTTTGAAAGTCCACTCTGCATGTGTGCTATATAAGAGGTTTGCGCACAGTGAAGTTAACATAATTACATCTGTACTCTGTAAATTCATGTCTGCAAATTTTTTGACAAATTAGCCTGAGAGTTGCCATTGGTGTTTGTCCATTGCTGATATTTTCAGTGCTGTAAACTGCACTATCATTTTAACTCGGCACATCAAGAAAGTGAAAGTAAATAGACCCCTGTTGTTCAGATTGGAAGCTAGCACATACATGGTATTTGAGTACTTATTTGTTTTCTTATTTATTTATGTATTCATTTATTTATCTATTTTAGGTGTAATGACTTTGTTCTCCATAAAAAGTAATCACCCTGGGCTGCTGAGCGAAAAAGCTGCTAGTAAAATTAATGAAACAATGGTACGGTTAGGTAAGTATGTAGCTTGAACACTCCAACTAAAAACAACCTATAGGACTCATTTGTGATATGTGAAAACGTAGTCTAGGTACATCTGACCTTATAATCTACTGTTGAGTGATGCTGGCTCTGTTCTTTTAAATATGTTGCATATGTGTAGAGAGTTGCTGGTGGTACCACACTATGTGTAATGGTGTCCTTTTGAAAAGTGGCAGTATTTTTTCTGGCAAAGTAACCCCCCATTTTGCGTTGGTTTCTGCTCACCGACTGTCCTCCTCTCCTGCAGGTATTTTTGGATTCCTCGCCTTTGGCTTTGTGCTGATCACATTCGGCTGCCACTTCTACGACTTCTTCAACCAGGCTGAGTGGGAGCGCAGCTTCCGGGAATATGTTCTGTAAGTTGGGGTGGTTGGAGTATGCACACTACTGCGGATTATTAACCAAACCAATTAATAGGTGGAACAAGAGTTGTTAGAAGGCTTCAGTGAGATTTTGTAGTTTCCACTTGACTAATGGCGATGGCTGTATGTGGATTTGGCGGTATGTTTTTCTCATCGAGCCTGTTACAGAACTGGCCCTGTCTACTTCCTGTGTATGTTCCTTCCTTGAATGCCTGCTCAACATCTCCAATCTGCACATCTACACCTCCTTCTCCTATCTATGGTGAAGAAGGTTCAACTTGGGGTTCATACTTTTTTCTGCTTGGTCACTAACACAGGAATCTGCTCCCTTTTATGAATCGGATGCTCTCCAATCATCTACAGTGACAAAATAGTTGGAAACTTTTTTATTCTCTCTAGGCAATCTATACTTTTATTTTTATTGTGTTAAGTGCTAGAACTCCATAATAAGTAACAGCCACGCCTTCGATGACATTGACAAAATTCCATGTGTACATGGTGATTGTGGGATATAGCTCTGGAAAGTCACCGCTTATTGTCACAAGCTTTATATACTCGACTTCTGGCACTCCTTTGGCGAAGTACTAAAGGACTCTCTCTATGTCTTTTCTGATCTCTGATACACTTGACTCTGCTTGTGTCTTTTTTGATCTCTGATGCACTTGACTCTCCCTGTGTCTTTTCTTATGTCTGATTTTTGATCTCAGGTACACTTGACTCTGCTTGTGTCTTTTTTGATCTCTGGTACACTTTACTCTCCCTATGTCTTTTCTGATCTCTGATACACTTCACTCTCCCTATGTCTTTTCTGATCTCTGATACACTTGACTCTGCCTTGTGTCTTTTTTGATCTCTGGTACTCTTGACTCTCCCTGTGTCTTTTCGAATCTCTTATATCATTTGAATTTGTGGACTAAAAAGAGAAAGAAGATCCCCTCTAGAAAGAAATCTCTTATCTCAAAGTATAGGCTAGCATTCCTTTTTGAAATCTTGGTATTTTTTTTAGAAAGGATTTATTTTTCTAATCAAATAAAGATATATCTTTCCGGATTGTACAGCAGAAATTCACGTATCGTCTTGTTGATAACAAATTAGTCTCTTCCTAAACTGTAATGCTTAAACGAATTGGTGAAAGGGAAACTTATCTGACAGGTTCTCCTTGAGAGCCTAGCATTGACTCTTTTTGTAGATTTTTAGAGTGTGCTGTTAATTACATCTTGTTCTTAAATTGCCATGGATTCTGATTTCCTATGGGAACATTACCACAATGTCCTCGTTTAAGAACTTCCAATGATTTATTCTGTCTCTTTGGGGCACTTCTGCGTTTTTCTGTCTCCCAGTGTGTACTTTTTAGGGAGCCTTGAATCCATAAATCTGTACCTCGTATTGTCTCATAAGGCGGTTGGAGTTTATATGACTGAATAAAGTATGCCAGGTGGTACAAGGTTTATGCTTCAGACTCGTCCTGCAGATGTCTGATATAATGAGCTGAAGTTTTAGAAAAAGCCAAGAACATATTTCATGTGTTCCGATTAGTTGCAGTAGACCCCAGAAAAAATGAAATAGGAAGTCATGGCTTTAAATAGTCTATTATCTGAGAGCCACTTTTTTTGTCTACCCCTTCATAACATTTGAGAGGAAGACCTAGCAGGTTAAATCATGGGTGGATTAACTGAGTAGTATTTAAATACAAAAATGCTTAAATAAAAAAAAGCTACACATATATTTTTTTAAAACCTATTTTATTGGTATTTTCACAGCATACAATCCACAATTCAAACAGAATCCCCTCTTCCACATCTTTACAGATAAATCATTGTTCACAAGCATAGAACCTTTACACAATGTAGCACACCAGTTCAGGTCCAGATCTAAAATAATTATACTTTTAACCTTCAGATACCTTATATCAGAAAATTAATATCACATATAACTTAATTTCATCTTATTTAGTTTGGTACTTATAGCTTGACTTTGACAGCGAAATCATCCACTTTCCCAAGGAATGACACCTGCCCCGTCGCCATGGCCTCCAGTCTGTCTCTTTTGGCCACCCCCACAGCTATTATTTTGAGAGTCATCAATTTCTGCTCTGGTACACTTCACCACATCTGCTTTCCACGACTTCAATAGAGGAGCCTCAGTAGACTTCCAACACACACCCAATTTACCCTTGGCGAGTGAGTGTAAGCACCAAATCTAACACCACACTTCAGATAAACACTTAACAAGCAGGCGCTCGGCTCTTCTCGTTGGAAGAATGTAAGAAGTCTTGAACAGAGTTAGGACAAGCTTCCATGAAAGGACTTGACTTCACTAAATCTGCAGTTCTTGCTTGGTTTTGCCAATTTCAGAACGAGGCTACCACTAGTCAGACAGACAAAATGTGCAGTGTACTGTATGGGATGACAAAATAGTAGTACATTTAAAATTCATACTAATGTGCAAAAGGGTAAGGGCTCTGGTTGTGCTGTATAAAAATACATTTTCAAATGTAATTCCAGACAGATCGGTTTACAGATGTAATCAAAATTACGCTAGCAACAGCATTGAGAATATCTGGCCAGTAATGTCATCTAGCATGGTGCTACATTCAAAAGGTACAATAAAAAGAATTGTAAAGCGGGTAGCTAAGCAATATCATTATATTACATTGTCACTTGCTTCTCAGTGTCTAACATATATCAGAGAGAATCATAAGAAAAAGTTAAGAAAAATCCTCATTAAAGACACAATGCGTATATCACCATGCCTATCTTGTCTAAACCCCATTGGTGAAGCTGACCTTGTGATATCAATGTTTTTTTATAAGCAATTTTATTTATATATTCAATACCATTCAATAAAGTGCAGTGTTACATTGAGTGAAGCACTTATGGTATGGTCTGCATGAGTCACAATTGTTTTGGCTAATAAAATGGCACATGTGCGTATATGAGCCTTGACGAACAAAACACAACATTCCTTCTATGGACTTAATATTCTTTGGTGTTTGTCTGGGCATCCCTTCATTTGGTAAACTATTTTTTAAGTTCGATCACAATAGTCAGTACTCTTCAGCCATTTTGCAGAGGGAGGGGCCTTGCAAGAATGCCAATATAATTTATTTTATATTATAGGTTTTTTAAAACCGATGTGTTAACCCACTTTGGCTAATTTGGTGCTGAAAACAAGACAAAGATAATCCAACTGAAAGAAAAACTGCTGCAAGAAAAGATATGTACCATGATTAGATATTAGAGAAACAGACACCTTTTGAGCAGTCCACAGAACGTCATTAAATTGTCTTCCTTGGGTAGATAGAACAGCAACTGATTCTACAATGTGGCTGCAGCAACTGAGACAGCGCATCCATCCATGGACCTCAAACAGAACTTGGGAATCATGGATTTGTACTTAGAGTGGAGATCTCTAGTAGGCTTGTGCCACTGAAAGTGCTTGTGGAGAGGAAACTGAGGAAAACTGAATGAATATTTTTTTTACAGGCAACCACTTACAAAGAGGCCATGGCCTTGGGCAGAGACCAAGAGCCAATCTGGCTACATAATTCTGGATTAGTTGCAATTATGGTAAAAAAAATCTGGGCAGTCCAGGTAGATTGAGGTGCAGTCATCCAGGAAAGAAGATGCAGATACATCGAGCAGTTGTATCCTATGAGGCAACGAACAGAATTACATAATGCATTTTAGCAAATAGAAGTTTAAAAAAATGTGATTTAACAACTGCATTTATTTGAGGGAATAGAGTTAAAGCTGAGTCTATTGACATTGGCACTCGTATTGGTTTCGGGCCTAGATGTGAAGGCCAGAAATTTAGTTTCCAAAAAAGAGATAATTTTAATGGCGAAAGGATTTTTGTATTATCTTTGCTCAGTTTTATAGAGTTATGTTCTATCCAACAGTTAACTTTACATAGATAATCAAAAAGTTGGTTTTCTGCAGTCTGAGCTAATCAGATGATTTTGATGGTGCATTTGGCTAAAATGTAGAACCAACTGCAAGGCTGCACCGGTGGTAAGCATATATTTCCCATGGCTTTCTTCAGAAAAGGGTGAGGGGGACAGTTGTGAATTTACCAAATAGCGGGAGGCAAAATAGTTTTTTCTTAAAAACGCTGTCTCGATTCTCAAGGGGGATTGGAATTTTTAACTATCAATGTCAAATTCCTCACTATCCCTTTAATAAGTTTCGTACCAATAGTAAACAAGCATTTACAATGCAATGGTTTTGCCTTTGTTAAAGTTAGAGCTATTGGCATTGCTCTTGACACTCTGAAGCTCCACTCTGAAGCTCCACTCTGCACTCTGAAGCTCCACTCTGCACTCTGAAGCTCCACTCTGCACTCTGAAGCTCCACTCTGCACTCTGAAGCTCCACTCTGCACTCTGAAGCTCCACTCTGCACTCTGAAGCTGCACTCTGAAGCTCCACTCTGCACTCTGAAGCTGCACTCTGAAGCTCCACTCTGCACTCTGAAGCTCCACTTTGAAGCTCCACTCTGAAGCTCCACTCTGAAGCTCCACTCTGAAGCTCCACTCTGAAGCTCCACTCTGAAGCTCCACTCTGAAGCTCCACTCTGAAGCTCCACTCTGAAGCTCCACTCTGAAGCTCCACTCTGAAGCTCCACTCTGCACTCTGAAGCTCCACTCTGAATCTGCACTCTGAAGCTCCACTCTGCACTCTGAAGCTCCACTCTGAATCTGAAGCTCCACTCTGAAGCTCCACTCTGCACTCTGAAGCTCCACTCTGAATCTGAAGCTCCACTCTGAAGCTCCACTCTGCACTCTGAAGCTCCACTCTGCACTCTAAAGCTCCACTCTGAAGCTCCACTCTGCACTCTGAAGCTCCACTCTGAATCTGCACTCTAAAGCTCCACTCTGCACTCTGAAGCTCCACTCTGAAGCTCCACTTTGAAGCTCCACTCTGCACTCTCAAGCTCCACTCTGAAGCTCCACTCTGCACTCTGAAGCTCCACTCTGAAGCTCCACTCTGAAGCTCCACTCTGCACTCTGAAGCTCCACTCTGAAGCTCCACTCTGAAGCTCCACTCTGAAGCTCCACTCTGAAGCTCCACTCTGAAGCTCCACTCTGCACTCTGAAGCTCCACTCTGAAGCTCCACTCTGAAGCTCCACTCTGAAGCTCCACTCTGAAGCTCCACTCTGAAGCTCCACTCTGATGCTCCACTCTGATGCTCCACTCTGATGCTCCACTCTGATGCTCCACTCTGAAGCTCCACTCTGAAGCTCCACTCTGAAGCTCCACTCTGCACTCTGAAGCTCCACTCTGCACTCTGAAGCTCCACTCTGAATCTGCACTCTGAAGCTCCACTCTGCACTCTGAAGCTCCACTCTGAAGCTCCACTCTGAAGCTCCACTCTGAAGCTCCACTCTGAAGCTCCACTCTGCACTCTGAAGCTCCACTCTGAAGCTCCACTCTGCACTCTGAAGCTCCACTCTGAAGCTCCACTCTGAAGCTCCACTCTGAAGCTCGACTCTGAAGCTCCACTCTGCACTCTGAAGCTCCACTCTGAAGCTCCACTCTGAAGCTCCACTCTGAAGCTCCACTCTGAAGCTCCACTCTGAAGCTCCACTCTGAAGCTCCACTCTGAAGCTCCACTCTGAAGCTCCACTCTGCACTCTGAAGCTCCACTCTGCACTCTGAAGCTCCACTCTGCACTCTGAAGCTCCACTCTGAAGCTCCACTCTGAAGCTCCACTCTGAAGCTCCACTCTGAAGCTCCACTCTGAAGCTCCACTCTGAAGCTCCACTCTGAAGCTCCACTCTGAAGCTCCACTCTGCACTCTGAAGCTCCACTCTGCACTCTGAAGCTCCACTCTGCACTCTGAAGCTCCACTCTGAAGCTCCACTCTGAAGCTCCACTCTGAAGCTCCACTCTGAAGCTCCACTCTGAAGCTCCACTCTGAAGCTCCACTCTGAAGCTCCACTCTGAAGCTCCACTCTGAAGCTCCACTCTGAAGCTCCACTCTGAAGCTCCACTCTGAAGCTCCACTCTGCACTCTGAAGCTCCACTCTGAAGCTCCACTCTGAAGCTCCACTCTGAAGCTCCACTCTGAAGCTCCACTCTGAAGCTCCACTCTGAAGCTCCACTCTGCACTCTGAAGCTCCACTCTGAAGCTCCACTCTGCACTCTGAAGCTCCACTCTGAAGCTCCACTCTGCACTCTGAAGCTCCACTCTGAAGCTCCACTCTGCACTCTGAAGCTCCACTCTGAAGCTCCACTCTGAAGCTCCACTCTGATGCTCCACTCTGCACTCTGAAGCTCCACTCTGAAGCTCCACTCTGAAGCTCCACTCTGAAGCTCCACTCTGAAGCTCCACTCTGAAGCTCCACTCTGCACTCTGAAGCTCCACTCTGCACTCTGAAGCTCCACTCTGAAGCTCCACTCTGAAGCTCCACTCTGAAGCTCCACTCTGAAGCTCCACTCTGCACTCTGAAGCTCCACTCTGCACTCTGAAGCTCCACTCTGCACTCTGAAGCTCCACTCTGCACTCTGAAGCTCCACTCTGAAGCTCCACTCTGAAGCTCCACTCTGAAGCTCCACTCTGAAGCTCCACTCTGAAGCTCCACTCTGCACTCTGAAGCTCCACTCTGCACTCTGAAGCTCCACTCTGCACTCTGAAGCTCCACTCTGCACTCTGAAGCTCCACTCTGAAGCTCCACTCTGAAGCTCCACTCTGAAGCTCCACTCTGAAGCTCCACTCTGAAGCTCCACTCTGAAGCTCCACTCTGAAGCTCCACTCTGCACTCTGAAGCTCCACTCTGCACTCTGAAGCTCCACTCTGAATCTGCACTCTGAAGCTCCACTCTGCACTCTGAAGCTCCACTCTGAAGCTCCACTCTGAAGCTCCACTCTGAAGCTCCACTCTGAAGCTCCACTCTGCACTCTGAAGCTCCACTCTGAAGCTCCACTCTGAAGCTCCACTCTGCACTCTGAAGCTCCACTCTGAAGCTCCACTCTGAAGCTCCACTCTGAAGCTCCACTCTGCACTCTGAAGCTCCACTCTGAAGCTCCACTCTGAAGCTCCACTCTGAAGCTCCACTCTGAAGCTCCACTCTGAAGCTCCACTCTGAAGCTCCACTCTGCACTCTGAAGCTCCACTCTGCACTCTGAAGCTCCACTCTGCACTCTGAAGCTCCACTCTGCACTCTGAAGCTCCACTCTGAAGCTCCACTCTGAAGCTCCACTCTGAAGCTCCACTCTGAAGCTCCACTCTGAAGCTCCACTCTGCACTCTGAAGCTCCACTCTGCACTCTGAAGCTCCACTCTGCACTCTGAAGCTCCACTCTGCACTCTGAAGCTCCACTCTGAAGCTCCACTCTGAAGCTCCACTCTGAAGCTCCACTCTGAAGCTCCACTCTGCACTCTGAAGCTCCACTCTGCACTCTGAAGCTCCACTCTGCACTCTGAAGCTCCACTCTGCACTCTGAAGCTCCACTCTGAAGCTCCACTCTGAAGCTCCACTCTGAAGCTCCACTCTGCACTCTGAAGCTCCACTCTGCACTCTGAAGCTCCACTCTGCACTCTGAAGCTCCACTCTGCACTCTGAAGCTCCACTCTGCACTCTGAAGCTCCACTCTGCACTCTGAAGCTCCACTCTGAAGCTCCACTCTGAAGCTCCACTCTGAAGCTCCACTCTGAAGCTCCACTCTGAAGCTCCACTCTGAAGCTCCACTCTGAAGCTCCACTCTGCACTCTGAAGCTCCACTCTGCACTCTGAAGCTCCACTCTGCACTCTGAAGCTCCACTCTGAAGCTCCACTCTGAAGCTCCACTCTGAAGCTCCACTCTGAAGCTCCACTCTGAAGCTCCACTCTGAAGCTCCACTCTGCACTCTGAAGCTCCACTCTGCACTCTGAAGCTCCACTCTGAAGCTCCACTCTGAAGCTCCACTCTGAAGCTCCACTCTGAAGCTCCACTCTGAAGCTCCACTCTGAAGCTCCACTCTGAAGCTCCACTCTGAAGCTCCACTCTGAAGCTCCACTCTGCACTCTGAAGCTCCACTCTGAAGCTCCACTCTGAAGCTCCACTCTGAAGCTCCACTCTGAAGCTCCACTCTGAAGCTCCACTCTGCACTCTGAAGCTCCACTCTGAAGCTCCACTCTGCACTCTGAAGCTCCACTCTGAAGCTCCACTCTGCACTCTGAAGCTCCACTCTGAAGCTCCACTCTGAAGCTCCACTCTGAAGCTCCACTCTGAAGCTCCACTCTGAAGCTCCACTCTGAACTCTGAAGCTCCACTCTGCACTCTGAAGCTCCACTCTGAACTCTGAAGCTCCACTCTGCACTCTGAAGCTCCACTCTGAAGCTCCACTCTGAAGCTCCACTCTGAAGCTCCACTCTGAAGCTCCACTCTGAAGCTCCACTCTGAAGCTCCACTCTGAAGCTCCACTCTGAAGCTCCACTCTGAAGCTCCACTCTGAAGCTCCACTCTGCACTCTGAAGCTCCACTCTGAATCTGCACTCTGAAGCTCCACTCTGCACTCTGAAGCTCCACTCTGAAGCTCCACTCTGAAGCTCCACTCTGAAGCTCCACTCTGAAGCTCCACTCTGAAGCTCCACTCTGCACTCTGAAGCTCCACTGAAGCTACACACCGCGCAGGGCAGCTCTGGATGCTGATGCGAGAGGCCAGCTGGGAGGCGCGCTGCTCGTCTTCCTGCTCGTGCTGACTCGGAGAGAAAACTTGTTTTCATTGGGAGAGCGGCCTTCAAAGACCCGGTCACTGCGCCTCTCCGAGTGTTTAGCTTGGGATAAAATGGGCGCAGTGTTGTGGTGATGACAGTAGAGCAAGGGAGGTGCCGGCAATGCCGGACCAGACTCGGGGGCGTTCCCGGCGTCGCGTGACGTCGGCAAAAGGCAAAGAATGTCAGGAACGCCCCCGTGTCTGGTCCGGCATTGACGGACAGGCCCCTCGTCCAATGGCAAGGCTCCGTTTACGGAGCCAGCCAATCAATGACGAGGGCCGACCCAAAGCACCCTACAGTTCTCAACAGGATTTCGCCTGCGCGAAAAGCTGCGCAGAGCGCAGCTTTCGCTAGGCAAAACCTAAAAAAGTATAGGCTGCAATTTCTAGATTTAATGACATTTAAATTATTGATTCTAGAATTTATGTATTCATGGAGCAGTCACTCAGCCACCTTCTTTTTGTTAGCACAGAATTGTGATTTCTGTCTTTTTTTTACTTGATCTGTCTTTTGGCTGCACTCTGGGACAAGTGGGCACTAGAAAGTTTTAATTTCCAAGTATAGCTTTTTTTGTTCATCTAGCTTAAAATAAATGACATTTCCATTAAAAACCATATAAAACTATTTGTGAAGTTTGGCATCCAATTTATAGTTTCAATTAGTATTAGGGTTGTCCTTTTTGTTTTTGTGCTTTCTAACCTGAAAAAAGTAACTGGATCCAATGTTTACTTTATTCAACCAAAAATAACCATTTTATTTGTAAAGTATTTTTTATCAAAAAGTTTAAAAAAAATTAATTATGTTTTTGTTTAACTGCTAATATGCAAACTTGGAGATTAATCCAATACACCAAAGGATCATGAGGATTATTTACATAACACAAACACGACGCAGAGAATTTTTTTCTTTTATTTATGTTTTTTACTTCCAGCAACTTTGTAAATGTTTGCCACTTGCCTGTATGTGAAAATGTGTTGTCTTTTCCCAGATGTGAAGCCAACGTAACCATTGCCGCCCAGACCAACAAGCCAATTCCTGATTGTGAGATCAAGAACCGTCCAAGCCTACTGGTGGAAAAGATCAACCTTTTTGCGATGTTTGGCACCGGCATTGTCATGAGTACCTGGGTGTGGACGAAGGCCACTCTTCTTATCTGGAAGCGAACCTGGTGCAGGTAAGCACCCGTTTAGCATCTTTCACCCATGCAGGTCAGTTTGGGACCATCAGTTCTACTTTAAATGATCCGTAATTGGAGCATCCTGTCATGTCGAATTCAGGTATGCTGCTGGAGTGAGTAGCGCATCCAGTGGAAGAAATCAGCTGGGATTTCCACTCCTCTTTAATTGTAGTATACCACCTTGTGACTTTCAACTGGAGATGACTTTCCAGCCCCCTCTAAAGAAAAGCAAATCTCACCAGACGTCTGTCCAGTTTAACGTCCTATAATAATTGCCTATTTTACAACCATAGAGCAAAGCTGGTTTTGTATACCTTCTTAATACCTTTATTTATAACGTGTACCTCAGTAGATGTTTGATACATTCCCAATCAATCCTCTACTGACACATTGGCCAGGTAAAGTTGGGCGAAGAGGAAGTAACTCATTATGAATGGGTTGGGAGGATCTAGTGGTTGTAACAAAAAAGGTTCTGACAGAGATACAATGGTGGGCATCCAAGAACATAACACTAGGCAGACCTTTCAAATCACCAACTCTCCTCAGTGACCATCACAACAGATGCATCCCATAAGTGTTGGGGAGCACATTCAGGAAACCTGAGGGTATGGGGTCAATGGAACAATGCAGGCTCCATAAAGTGTAGTGTAGTTCCTATATTCCCAATAGGCTCTGCGCATTGGAATAATATATTCAGCAGTGTAGACGTAGGACTGAGGTCGACTGGGTCTCTACTGACTATATTAGACTTAAGTTTTTGCCAGCTAGCTCAGAGGTCACTAGAAACTTTCTCGAATAAACGAGGAGTTTGACCTCCCTGGATAGACAAGAAGGGATTAGCTTCTGACAACCATATAACATGACAACTTTGCTCCCTCAGAATAAGAGTGTATCTCTAGAGTCGTGTGAAAACAATAGACAGCTATTTCACTCAGTCAAATGTGCGTACTTAGTTTCACCAGAATGCAGAGAAAAGAGAGACGGGCGTTTTCAATAAAAGGTGTAATTTATTGAGCAGTCTTCTTCCTCATACAAGAGAAATGAATTGCCACAATTGCAATACTCATAGTAAAGTAAAGTGCGTACAGTAAAAGGAGGATTATAAAATAGTACTGTAAAAGCATTGGTATGGTTTCTTAGCCATATGATACTTTAAAATAGATAAAATATATATATACATATATACATTGACTAACGTACTCAACTGGTGCTTCTAAATACGCCTACCCCTGTGTACCTGACCTAAGCCTAATACGTGGGAAGGAGTAAGTAATTAGCAGTTTAAGTTAAGTTTGTTTTGCCAAGAAGTGGAGAAGTGTGGCTCACTGGTTAGAAGCGGCAGACCCTGAAGCAGAGATCGGCATGGGACCAGGGTTCAATTCCCGACGCGGCAGGGTCTTGGGTCAATGTCCGCGGACTCGATAATTCTCGCCGAGGTGCCTACGCTAACCATGGGTCCCACTCTGCAACTCTGGGCAATAGCTTGCTTAATCTCCACAACGGCCCCATCAGCGCCGGGGATGCCTGGCTTCACCTTGGAGGTGCCCATGAGGGACCATCTCACAGGGAAAGCCAGGACGGGTTCCCCAGCGGTATACAGCGCCAGGACACTCCGAGATGGAGTAACAGTGCGCTTTACAAGTATACTTACAAGAATCTAACTCAAGAATTCTCTTTAAGGGTTTAGTCAGCTCCGTACCTGGGTAATAGAAAGCAGGAGGTCTTGTATCTCTCTCTCAGGACTCGATATCCCAGTAACCCGCGAAGGTATCTGGAAACACCGGAGCTGGATTTCTCGGCAGGAGAAAAGACAGCGTCTCTCTCAGTGCGTCAAAAGGGAGGGGCAGCGTCCGTGGGCTCTCGCATCAGCTGGGCTCTCGGGCAAGTAGATAGCTGCTCCCAATACCACCACCGTGTGTTTGCTAAGGCAACGTTGGTATATTTATACCTGTAAGGATGCCGGGTTTGACGTAAGGCTGGACATAAGACGTCAATAAAGATGTCACTAAGAACTGGCCGTTCTTACAGTGCTTTACAGGAGTTCTAGGATGAAATCAAAACAAAGCAAGGGGAATTTCCCAGGTTGCTGGAGGTTTGGATTGTTTAGAGAACTCGTTGTGCTTTCTAGGGGGCCGGGGAAGTAGCCTTGCTTAATGTGACAGCATGTGCTACGACTGAATATGGATATGATTATTATGCCGTTGTATGGATATTATTGATTATAACCGGACAAGGGCATAAAATAGGAATATCGATTTAGGCTCCTAGATATAAACACAATACCCACTCCACGATCTAATGTCCATCATTACTAAAACTAAGCAATAGTAAACATATAAAAGTGCATGTGTATTTCAACCCACCCCAAAATACATTTGTTAGCATTTGAAATGGTGTATAGATAGACACGAAAATTGATTATAGGTACTGTACCCTATTCAAGCAGTGTAATCATTCAGTAAGAAAGATGCATATATATATCAGCATGAATGATTTGCGAAATTTACACATGAAATGGCTCTTAATACAGAAAAAACGGTTGAGACCATTCCATCACATATAAATACAGTTGCTGTAAATGTGCTAGAGGCTGAGGTAATATATTGTCTCTAGAGTTCCTAAAAATAAAAGCTCTGTTCTCTAAGAATAGTTCTACTTTAAGCAGAGTACAAGTGCCAGAAAAAAAGGTAAATATTTTTGGAATTTGAAGAAAAAATAATTTTGCTTTCATGGGAGAGAAAAAATATAGTTCCAAATATGTTCAGTAGCTTTTGTTTATCAAAGCCGAAGGCCGAATTCAGAGTTCAGGGAACGCTGTGTACTAGTTTGCTTAAAAAGTTATTCTTTTTGTTCGGGGGAAAACATCATTTCAGACAGACTCGCAAAAAAGTTGTCTACGGCTTCAGGTGAAAGTTCGATTAAGTTCGAAAATGCCGCAACTGAGCAGTCTCGAGCATGATTGCTATTGTCGGTGTCAGGATCAGCAATGCTCACAGAAGGTCGTACCTGGGTGATGTTGCTCTCATCTCGTACTTCAGTACCCTCTAATCGCAGTGGTGAAGTCTCAACGAATGCCGTCATCAGAATGGGTAGCCGCTGGGGACAACACGATGCATGAGCCGTTACAGGACTTAGCAAAGTATCTGTATCCAATGGTACTGCTGACGGTAGTGTAAGACAGACGTCCAACACGCATTCTTCTCCGCATAGCATACATCGAAGCACAGGTAAGATGCAATTCTGCCAGATGGGTCTGAATGAAAGAAACCAGGTCATATTCAGATCTCTTAGCCGGGCTAATCCAAGGACTTTAGTTATGCGATCCCGATAGCGTATAGCTAGGATCGTTTCTTCCATCGTTGCTGGAGTCTTGTCTGCGATTTGGCTTGCCATATCGGAGCAGAAGTATCAAAAATAAAATGCCTGCTACGAGTCCCAACAGAAGTGGTAGGCCGCCAAAGACAGAATGGACAAAATTAGGAAAAATGCCCAGAACTGTTTGGAAGGGTGTTAACAGTCCCGAAAAAATTGTCTTAAATATATGTGGGATACCACTGGTATCAGACATATTTAGGATTTGGCTTAGCATTTCTGCGAAATGCAGGTGGCAATTTGTTGATAAAAGTGTATGTATCTCTGCCGTTGTCCTTGCAACTTGCAGATCATACGTTTCTTTTGATGACGTCAAGGGCACAGTTGGCTGTAAAAGAACAGACTTTATTCTGCTTAAAGTATCAATTCGAATAGAAGAGATATTCAAAAAAGGCCAAATCTTCGCCTCCGTGTCTGGAGTGCTGTTTGGATACAATACTTGCATACAGCAAGTGACCATGGAACTAACGCTCACGAGATAAGCTTTCCCTAGCACCATGCCACAACATCTGTGGTCCACTATTAGAATATAGCTCCCGTTAGAAAGCTGTCTAAAGAATGGCTCTATTCGAGTTGCAGGTGTGCCATGCTGGTGACATGAAAGGTTATTTGAAGTCCCCTCACAGGCCCCATGCAAGTTAATACCTTGACAACGAAGTATACCACTTAGTGATCGTTTACAATTGTTACCACTAAGAAATACATTCTGTTCCTTTGTACTATAACATGTGTGTGTGTGTAAGGTAATTTCCATGATGACTTAATGTACCCTTTACCCAACCTTTCATACTGGCCTGCTGGTATATACTCTTGACAGAATTTAAATTGGAAAGTTGTTATCAGAATTGTTATTATTCCGTGTATTATCCATTCAATGACAGGTCTTTCTGACATTGTCAATGGTAATCTCTCAAGTTTTTCAATGCTCAGAATTGTATACTCTGCTCCTTTTTGTGCCAAACTGATTTGTGTATCAGTAAGGTTAAAGATAGAGAATAATGACGTTGTGTTGATTAAACGCCAGGGCACGTAGCCTGAACGCAGATTTTGCAACGTCCAGCCAAGCTGTACAATAGAACGCAATTGGGACTGACCGAGTTGTAACATTAGTAAGTCCTGCTCTATTATATCAATAGCAGATGATACAATACTGTCCAGTGAATATATTCTGGAAGACAGAGTAATTAACCTATTGTCCACAAGAGAAAGGGATTTTTCCAAATGGATACGGTCAATTTCCCGTATTTTTTCTGCTGTTTCAATTTGCATTATTTTCCAAGCTTCGTTGTACGCAGCGTATACACCGGCCGCTATGAAACGTTTTTGACGCGGTTTGCGTGGTCCCATTATGAAATCGCGCAAGTCAGCACCGTCTATAAGTAAAGTCAAGTGTTGCTTAATTTCTGCCAGTGTGGATGTGTGTAGCCATTCGAGGCAGAGTTTTCCTACACTGTATGTTGTAACTATCCCTGGATGTTGTCTCTGGGAATATCTAGGGTCTGGCCTGGTCAATTTGAACCCCTGTAGTTTGTTCAGGAATCTATCTTGACAGCTATTTGTGTCTGTGGGCCAGATCAACCATTTCTTCCAAACAGGATGTGTTCTGTTTTGGTTAAAAATATGGGATACGTCTATCTCAACATCTGTAGTGGTATTACTGTCAGGTGTTGGCTTTGGAATAGACGGTTTGTTTAAGTCTTTAATTTTGGCTAGGCCAAGACAGGTTGTCTGTTGAATGGTGTCATTCAAGAATATAATTTGTTCTGGGATCATGCAGGCTCTAAATAATGATTCTAAACCTTGGACCTGCCAATCTTTGGTACCCCAGATGGTTTTTGTTTCAATGTTGTTTTTCCAGAAATCAAAACCAAATGTCATTTTTTCATAAAATGCTTCTGAATAGATTAATTTAGTGTTTGTCAGCATTGTTTTCATTCCTGTCTTATTTAACATTTTAAAATAAAACGTTTCCGCATCACTTGTGTTAAACCCTGAGAAGTATGGGAATTTCTCGTAAAATGTTTTCGAACTGCCTTTTGGTGGAGTTGCACAATGTTCCCATTGATTATAATTAAAAACATTTCTAGGTTGAGCAGATTTATGCAAATAATGATGTGCAAAGTGGTTGTAGCAGTACATTTCATCATAATTCGATGAACCCTGCAAGTAATCATGTTCTGTAAATTTTGCTGACATAACTAAATCTGACATCATATCATTAATACTTTCAAAGTCCCAATCATCAGAGAATGTGCTCGGTTTTAAAAAGTCACTTAATGAAACCTTAAACTGGTGTGGATACTTCAAGAGCTCGACCGGGCCATAGATTTCGTAATCTGTTTTGTCCCAAGCTACCCCACCGGGTATTGGATTGGCTGTGACATTCACGGATGATAGTTCTCTTTTCTCGATGTGAGATGACTTGTGTGGCTTTAGGACCAAGTTGATGTTCTGACTTGCTGTGTCCATTGTACTGTATTTTCCTTCAATAAAATTTCCCAAACAAAGAACCATGATGAGCCAAAGCAGGAGGAAAAGTACACCTAACACAATCCAAAATTCAATCCATGGAGAAATCAGATAGGTTTCTTTGAGTTGATGAAAGAGTTCTGTTACTTTGTCTTTAAAAGTTTTTGTTGTTGGCTGTTCTTCAGGCTCGCTTGGATCCTCAGAAAAGTCATCGAAATTGATGAAGTAGCCAGATGCAGTTCTGTCAATTGTTGGAATCGCTTCCGGATTTTTATTTGCTTTTGCATCTTTTGTTTCATTAGCATAGTTTGAGGCTACATCGTTGTAGACAGGTGTTTCTTGACGAACTGTTGCAATTTGGGTTTCAAGAGACACAAGTTCCATGGCATTGTTGCATAGTCCTTTTTTATTCACTGTAGGTTTATCAAATGTGATTAGTCTCTCAGTTTGAACCTCTTGTATTGTAGCAAGTTTTGGTGTTCTGCTACATCTTGGGAGTCCACTGGGCCTACTAATTATTATTGGCCACATGATTGTGGTTTTACCAGGTCGATGGATACAACTCAGTTCTCCTTTTTACCAGCAAGGGGCGGTAGTATTACTGATCTTGTTCCGCTGACAGCTAAGACAGGTACTGCTTTTCTGTAAGAAGGCCCAAATTCCTTCTTCACCGCTATTTTCTCTCTGACTAGATCCCCAATCTTTGGAATCCAGACAGGCCTTGCTGGGACAGGTGGTTTCTCTTCAGTGGCTGTTGGCTGCTGTTTTAGCTTTATGTTGCTCAGGTCTTTTCTTTTTTCATTTAAGTCCTGTAAAATAGCCAAACGATCTTTGATATCAAAGCATTTTTCTTCTACCACTGAAGTCTGACTATCTAAGTCCTTATTATGCATTCTAGTACCGAACAATAGTTCGTACGGGCTGAAACCTTTTAGAGAATTTCTTGGCAGATTATTAAGACTACGTTGGACACTTGTTAAATGTTGGACCCACCCATCACCCAAACCTAATACCCTCGCCGTTATAGATTGCTTTATGTCTCGGTTTTTTCTTTCCACAATCCCATTTCCCTCAGGATGAAAGGGACAAGAGTACCGCAATGCAATGCCCATGCTGGTCATAGCCTCCTTATAAGCTCGAGAGCTAAAAGCAGGACCCTGATCAGAATGTAGCATGCCAATTGCGTATGTGTCGATATAGACTCGCAAATCTTTTATAACAGTTCTGGCGTCAGCCGAGCGCTGGGGCCACATCCAAATGAATCTCGTGCAGGAATCCACTGCGACCATGATATATTTATAGTTGCCATCCCTTTGTAAGGGACCACAGTGGTCCAGGTAAACACACGCTAATGGTTTATCTTTTTTTTTTTTTTGCAGAGTTTTATATAGCGCGAACTAGAACCGAACCGAATCAGTTATCAGAGCGCTTTACATAGCACCAGTTACGTTCATTTTAGGCACGGGGAGATTAAGTGATTTGCCCAGAATCACAGGGGGTTTATGGCGTCGTTACCGAGACTCGAACCCAGTTCCCCAGGTCCGAGGTTGAGCGCCTTAGCCGTTAGGCCAACCCCTCTCCCCTCCTATCTGAGATTAGAAGGGGCATCTGTGCTGGTCGTTTCACTGTTGATACTTTCATTCTTTGGCATATCTCGCATTCTAGAACATCGTTCCTAGTCTGTTTTCTCATACGTGGCCACCAATATCTAGTTTTAGTAATGATATTGTGGCGGAAACACCAGCGTGTGCAGAAGCGAGCCCTTCGTGTGCCGCTGTAATTAGTCCTGTGTTCCATGTTTGGAATTGCCCTATCCCCCACTCCAGGGATTCGAGCAAATGGAACATTATTCGCATCAGTTATGTATGAGTACTTTACTGGAAAGCCTTTTGGGAGTGATTTTCTATCGTCTTTTACTGAAGCACTGACAGCTTGCATTACATCGCTGTCTATTTTTGTTTTTGACCGGGTGATGGCAGCTACGGAAGCCGTTTGCACAGCTGCCTTCGCGGCTTCATCAGCCAATGAATTCCCCGCAGCGTGAACGCCATCACGCTGATGACTCAGTGTATGTATCACGTGAGCCTTTTGTAGTTCTTTCTGCAAAAGAACTACCTGTTCCCAAAGCTTCTTATGCTTTATTGTGGCACTTGTGTCATCTTTGTAATCGTTTTGAATCCAGTTCTGCAAGTCATTATTGTAAGATTTGACGCAGTAATGCGAATCGCACACTATTAGTGTGGGGAATTCGCGATCGACAATATCGAACGCCATTTTTAAAGCTAATAAATCAGTTCGTTGACCTGAATTGTCTTTTACGGATTGAGACATGGCTACCAGTGGTCTCAATTTACCTCCGTGCCACTGGTTTTTAACAACCGAGCACGTAGCATTGTAAGCTTGCTTTCCCCAAACTGAGGGTTGAGCAGATCCGTCTGTATATATTACACAGGCGTAAAGTTGTAGAGGCAGAATCTCGATTGGCAGAGGGTATTCTTTTTCATATGTTAGATCTTTCAGTTTTTTCATTTCCGGGTCAAAATAGTATTTCACTTTTTCTGTAGCAAGAGAATTTTCCCATTCTATCCATTTTGGATCTAATGCCACGGTAGTTAAATTACGTGGGCTTGTTAATGACTCAAAGGCTGATTCTGCTGTTAAAACAGTTATCCTTTTGCCTTCGGCTTGGGCTTTTTCTTTTGCTACAGCTGTTTGAACCGCATTTACAATATTTTCCGCAAGACTGAATGATTTTTCAGCTTGTGTGTACAAGTGTGATTTGTAAGCTATTGGTACCGTTTCTCCCTCATTAGAGGTCCGGTACGTGAATCCGCATCTTCCTGGGATGACTCGGATTACAAGGTTGCGTGTGTTTTCGCGAGTTTGCAATTTTGTTTTAGCCAACATGTCTGTTTGCAATGATCTCAAAATTTCTGTGTGTTTCTGAGTCCAATTGATTACTTTAAAATCAGGTTTTATTAATTCATAGAGAGGTTTAACCCTCTCCGCATAATTTAAAATGTAAGTTCTTCCGAAATTCAGGAAACCTAGTATTGATTGTAAGTTCTTCAGCGTTTTAGGTGCTTGGAGTACAGCACACTTCTCTAAGAAATTGTCTGCTAGGCTTTTGCCTTCACTTGATAATTCATATCCTAAAAACAGGACTGTTAGATGGGCAATTCGTGACTTTTTAAAGTTGAATTTGTAACCCTCTGGTGCGAACCCAAGTATTATGGTGTTCACTCTTTTCAAGTGAGTATCCAAGTCATCATCTGTGAGATAGATGTCATCGACATATGATAATGCCTCATCATCATACATTTGTAGTAACTCTGTTACCCTTGCTGAGAATAAACCTGGGCTATTCTTGAATCCCTGTGGGAGTCGACAGAAATTTTCTGCGACCCCATTATTGAGAAAGCGGTTAAATACCTGCCTTCAGGTGCTATGTTTTGACAAAAGAAACCATTAGAGATGTCTAATGTTGTTTTGTATTTTTTGCGCACGATGTTATTCATTAGTGCTGCACTGTGTGAGCTTTGTACTGCAAATGTCTTGCAACATGAGTTAAGGTGTCTGTAGTCCAAAACTAGACGATATGAACCATCTGGCTTGGAGACAGGAAACAAAGGATTGTTCATTTGAGAGGTGCATGTTTCAATCACCCCCTGGTATTCAAGTTGATCTAAGATCTCCCTGACCTGTTTTTTAGCTTCTTGCTTAATTGGGTACTGTCTTTGTGCAGTTGGTTGACATTTTAACTGGATTTTGTGAGGAGGAGAGTCCTCATCCCATCCTACATGATTTTTATATAATGCAGGAGCTTAGGCTACTGCCCATTTTCTTGCATATGTATATTTTTTATGAATTGGAATATGATTTGAGAAGGCAGGCATAATCATTTCTTCGCCATGAGGGCACTCCCTGACAAACTCTGGTGGCCAGTCTTTCTCAGCTAAAAGGATGTCATAGCCCTTTGAAAGGTTATCCCAAAATAGACCCCTTACTTTCCTAGTCTTATCTCCCTCTATACGTAATGTTATCTCGTATATTTTATGAGGTTTGCTAACTCTGGTGTCTGCAGTTTCCACCTGAATGTATTCATTCGTGTCCACTGTCTCCAGATGATTTATCAGGATCCTGCGAACTATTGTCACTTCTGCTGCGCTGTCTAGCATTGTCTGGGCCCACTCTCCGTTTTTCAGTTGTGTCCTCAGTATCCTCTGCATGTTTAACTATTTTAATGCTGGCTACCTTCTTTCTTGGAAATTGTAATTTTTTTCTTTGATGAGCAGGTTCCTTGTCTTTGGACTTGACGTGCTCTTCCCTGTGTTCTGACCGTCCTCTTCTTTCCGATTTCTGCGAGGAAGTCTGAAAAGATCGAGAGGGACGTGTATCAATGTCTAGATATCTATCAGGTTTCTTTAGATTATCCCTATTTCTAAGGTTGTATCTTTTCTCAGAGGGCTCCCTCTGGGGAGACTTGTGTCCTTGGTCCGGAGATCTTTCTCTCCGCCGAGGAGACCTACCTCTGGACTGGAATCTTTTTTCTTTGGGAGTGGATTGTTTATTTCCTTCCCAGCTCTTTTTTGGAGTGTTTAGATTATTTAAAAAAAATATTTTTTCAGGATTTTCAGTTAGTTGGGGTTTTACTGGTTTCCCACCCAAACTATCTCTACCTAGTTCTTCATAGGATTTTTCTATGATTCTGGCAAGTTCAAATGGTTGTTCTGCTATATCTGTTTCTTTCAATTTCTGGCGGATCGCCACAGATGCTGCTTCTCCTTTTATGTTGGCTAATAATATAGCCGAGACCTGCCTGAAGTCTTTCAGTAATTTCATACCCAGAGTTAAAGCAGGTTCTGCACCGTATTCATTTTGAATCTGTCTTAGCACATCTGGTATTATCGCCATAGACGGAACACCATGTGTTTTTGTGTAAATGGAAGCAAAGACTGTGCCCCAAGTGTCACAGTCTTCCACATGTGGTGCGATCCCCATTGGAAGGCAGATAGTCAGAATTCTGTGTTTCTCAGTAGGGGTAGTATCCGGAAATACTGCCTCTATTTGAGTGATTTTTTTTGTGCTAACCAGAATGGAATTTGTTCCCGTTTTGCGGGTACTTTACCCAGACATGATTGTATGTTCTGTGGTGTAATTTTGTTTGTGTTCCCCTGATGAGGGGTCAGCTCTGGAATGTTAATAGCTGGTTGGACTGTTGAAGTCCGCATTACATATTGGACTAATTGTCTATGTATTTTAATCAGTTGTTTTAGCTGTGCTAAAAGTTCTGGTACTGACATTTTTTCGATGCCGGGATGTGGTGTGTAGCTGGCTAGAACCGGCCACGTTGCTCCTGGTCTACCTAGTGGACCGAGTCTGGTGATGTGATTATTATGTTTTAGGGCGCCTTTAAACCAGAGCAGGTGCTCTTGGTATTTTAATGGGATTTCGACCTCTTCGAAAGGGGTGTACTCATTCGGAGGTTCCTCTATTTTGTAATAGTGGAAGTCGTGTGTGACAGCGTTTGCTGCTGGAAAGTTTATCCATGTGTAGAATACCTCTGTCTGCCGATATTCATGGGCCTCAATTACGAATACGACTATTCCACCTCTTGGTGTTAGTCCATTTTCTATAAGTTTAAGAGTTATAGTTTTTCTTATGTTGACCGGAATGAGTATAGCATTCGGGTCATTGTCTTGGAGACTTGTGTCATCCGCTAGGAGTTGAGCTGCTATTCTAGCTGCCTCCCTTTCTTCTTCACTTTCCGTCATTTTACTGGCAGAAAGTTTTTTGTTTGCAGATCAAGTTTCAAGGAAACAAAGATTAGGTGCACAATATTTTTGGAACACTGTATCCTTCAACGTTGACTAAACCAAAAACTATACATAGAAATCTCTTTCTACTAAGTTCCGGCGGATTTTAACCTTTTACCCACTCCAGACGTCTTTTGGAGTATTTACGGGGAAAAGGGGTCTGTGTGAAAAAGCACGACTGAGTTACTCTAACGTCTTGCGTTAGATTTATCGCCTTACCAAACGTTGGGCGCCATGTAGTGTAGTTCCTATATTCCCAATAGGCTCTGCGCATTGGAATAATATATTCAGCAGTGTAGACGTAGGACTGAGGTCGACTAGGTCTCTACTGACTATATTAGACTTAAGTTTTTGCCAGCTAGCTCAGAGGTCACTAGAAACTTTCTCGAATAAACGAGGAGGAGTTTAACCTCCCTGGATAGACAAGAAGGGATTAGCTTCTGACAACCATATAACATGACAACTTTGCTCCCTCAGAATAAGAGTGTATCTCTAGAGTCGTGTGAAAACAATAGACCGCTATTTCACTCAGTCAAATGTGCGTACTTAGTTTCACCAGAATGCAGAGAAAAGAGAGACGGGCGTTTTCAATAAAAGGTGTAATTTATTGAGCAGTCTTCTTCCTCATACAAGATAAATGAATTGCCACAATTGCAATACTCATAGTAAAGTAAAGTGCGTACAGTAAAAGGAGGATTATAAAATAGTACTGTAAAAGCATTGATATGGTTTCTTAGCCATATGAGACTTTAAAATAGATAAAATATATATACATTGACTAACGTACTCAACTGGTGCTTCTAAATACGCCTACCCCTGTGTACCTGACCTAAGCCTAATACGTGGGAAGGAGTAAGTAATTAGCAGTTTAAGTTAAGTTTGTTTTGCCAAGAATCTAACTCAAGAATTCTCTTTAAGGGTTTAGTCAGCTCCGTACCTGGGTAATAGAAAGCAGGAGGTCTTGTATCTCTCTCTCAGGACTCGATATCCCAGTAACCCGCGAAGGTATCTGGAAACACCGGAGCTGGATTTCTCGGCAGGAGAAAAGACAGCGTCTCTCTCAGTGCGTCAAAAGGGAGGGGCAGCGTCCGTGGGCTCTCGCATCAGCTGGGCTCTCGGGCAAGTAGATAGCTGCTCCCAATACCACCACCGTGTGTTTGCTTAAGGCAACGTTGGTATATTTATACCTGTAAGGTGCCGGGTTTGACGTAAGGCTGGACATAAGACGTCAATAAAGATGTCACTAAAAACTGGCCGTTCTTACAGTGCTTTACAGGAGTTCTAGGATGAAATCAAAACAAAGCAAGGGGGATTTCCCAGGTTGCTGGAGGTTTGGATTGTTTAGAGGACTCGTTGTGCTTTCTAGGGGGCCGGGGAAGTAGCCTTGCTTAATGTGACAGCATTTACTACGACTGAATATGGATATGATTATTATGCCGTTGTATGGATATTATTGATTATAACCGGACAAGGGCATAAAATAGGAATATCGATTTAGGCTCCTAGATAAAAACACAATAAAAGCACATCAACTTCCTAGAAATGAAGATGGTGTTCCTGGCACTAAAGGCATTCCCAGCCCACATAGGATGGAAGACAGTATTGATGCAGACGGACTACACCACAACAATGTTTTACCGCAACAAACAGGGAGGAACAAAATAATTTACCAAAAGCAAGCTAGCTCAGGAAAAATAGAAATGGGTAAACTCAAGGCGAATCAGCCTATAGACAATTCACCTGCCAGGAAAGGACAACACTGAAGCGGATCAACTCAGCAGACAGAACAGCACCTCTCACGAATGGGAGATAAAGCAAAGGAGCCTGCAACAAGTCTTCAACCTCTGGGGGACACCAGAAATAGACCTATTCGCAACAGTTGAGAATAGAAAATGCCAATTCTTCGCCTCCAGGTTCCAACACCACCTCTCAAATGGGAATGCTCTGTCGCTAAACTGGTCAGGGGCATACGCTTTTCCTCTGATTCCTCTGCTACAAAAGGTACTGGAAAAAGCCAGACCACCAGGAAAAAATCTAATTCTCATAGCCCCTCAATGAGCAAGGCAAACCTGGTACTCCAGCCTACTCAAACTGTCCAGGCGACAGAGGATCAAATTCAAGGCAGAGAAGGTCCTCCTCACAATGCAAAGGGGTAAAAAATTTCACCCGGAACCAGTGACCTTCAGCCTAGCAGCCTGGCGCCTGAATACGTAGAGTTCAAACATTTAAACTTCCTGCAAAGAACAGTAGAGATACTAAAGGAGGCAAGAAAAAACACAAGACAATGCTACGCAGCTAAATGGAAACGGTACACCATACAGTGTACAGAAAACAATACTCTAAATTCAATTTCCACACAGGAAAAAGTGCTCATATAGCTTACACACTTGCTTGACAGCAACATTAACTACTCGAGCCTCAAGTTGCACATGGCAGCAATTGTAGCCTACACCAGGGAAGATTCATGTAAAAGTTTATTCACAGCACCAGTCATCAAAAGATTCCTAGAAGAGTCCAAAAGGATTGCACCCCCAAGGACGGCTCCAGCGCCAATGTGGAGCTTAAACACAGTTCTATCACAACTAATGACAGAACCATTCAAGCCCATGCACCAAGCAGAACTCCAATACATCACTATAAAGACTGCCTTCTTAATAGCTATTACATCTCTACGGAGAGTAAGTGAACTACAGGCATTAACCACATCGATGCTCAGCATATTCCCCTTCTGTGCTGAGATTTGTTGATTCCCATTGTTTCATGACGAGCTGGGCTCGTCATGAGCGTGCGAGGAGGCTACCTCATGACGAGCCCAGCTCGTCATGAGTGTGGAAGGGGTTAACTATTGAGGAATCATACCTGCAAATCCACATGGACAAGGTAATCCTAAGGACAAACCCTCAATTCCTACCTAAGGTAGTAAGCAAATTCCACATGAACCAAATCAAACATCTAGCATTCTTCTTCGAAAAACCCACAAACACAACTAGAAAGAAGCCATCATACCCTGGATGTAAAAAGGGCTTTACTATACTATCTACATGAGGCAAGACAATTCCATAATGGGAATCAATTGTTCGTCTCTCATGCCAAGTCATGACACCCATGTTGAACGGGACAATTATACGTTGGATTGTATAGGCAATTCAAATATGCTATGCCTCAGCAGGAAAAACTCTAAACTCATGGTCCAAAGCCCACTCAACAAGGAAAAAAGGTGCAACCCCAGCATTCATGGCCAATGTGCCTATATGTGCAGCAACATGGGCATCTCCACACACCTTCACCAAACATTACTGCGTGGATTTACAATTGACTCAGGAAGCTCAAGTGGGGCAAGAGGCACTTCAACACCTGTTCGCAAAATCTTCCTCATCTTACCACAACAATGAGCGGGAAACCGCTACATAATCTAATGCACAGCATGTGAGTCCAGAAAAGGATTAATGCTGCAAAACGAAATGGTTACTTACCAATAGGAGTAATTTTGCAGCTTGAAGAGTTTTCTTGATTAACCTGCATCCCACCCACCTCCCCTCTGAGGAGGAATGCAAACAGGTAGGGAAAGAAGATTGTGTAAATAAAGAACTAACAACTAAAGACAACAAGATTTAAGACATACCCAATTTTACCAAGTTAGGAAAAGGAGTCAAATGAATTTCGGAGATGGGTACCACACACAGGAACTTCCGGGGCGCCGTCTGACGTCATACAAGGGATGGACCTAGCACCAAATGGTTGTCAACGACGCCCCAAAGAGAAAAAAAAAACAGACTATCCTGGATCCAACCACTAGATGGCGGAATAATGCACAGCATGTGAATTCAGAAAACTCTTCAAGCTGCAAAACTACTCCTACTGGAAAGTAACCATTTCGTTCAGACAGTATAAGATGTGAAAAAACTACGAAACAATGAAGTAATGTTCTCATACAATGTGCCAAATTTTGTCTCATAATTTGTATATTCTTGCCACACGATTTAGTCGACCCCGCTGCATAATTTGGTTATCCATTGTTGCATAATTTCAGGGCCCCTGATATCGATTTTAGAGCCTTGGTTTAAAAATGTGAATACAAACCCTAACATATCTCATGCGCCTACTAAATGGCTCTGAGGGTCATTGATGTACAGCTTGGTATTTTGCAGGCAGAAACCTCCTGCCATATTTCCTGGAAACAAGCTTGCATTTCTGTCCTGCTTTTCCCTGGGTCTGCATCTTCTTTCGTTTGAGAACAGTAATTTACCCTAATACCCCCAGGTCCACTGTTGCTGCACGCAACTCATTCCAGTGTGCATCACAGCCTTTACAAGGCAAGGATCACACCACGATCAATCTCATCTGTCATTTAGGGATGAGTATAATGAAGCCAGCACCCGACTGCTAGTGACGCTTGTTCTTTATTTTTAATTCCAGACCACGGGTAAAGGCTGGAGGGAAGAGCCTTAGGGAAGCCGGGCAGATAAGGGGGCATTTCTGACTGCACATTTGTGGAATTGAAAACTCAAGACTTGCTCAGCCTGCACGTTCATGTTTTATATATCGTAATCTAAATACACATTAGCACTGTGTATTGATCAGTACTATGTATTGATATCCCATTCATGAGACTCGGACAAAGCTCCCCCCATGCTGACACTGCTAAAGAACTCTTAGCACTGCCCCTATTCCCTACCTCATCAAGCATGCACTAATATCTCATTATTGAGACATTTGCAGACCTTGAGTGAGGCACATCTTTGCTGGTTTGCAACATTCACTGCTATCCAACCACCAGAAACTGAGACACCCACAAAGAGCTAAAGTAAGAATTTATTTTTATCCACCACCTTTCCAGTACAGGCTGTTACATCAATACTGGCACATGGCTGAGCTTTTTCTTGCCACCCCTGGTCTCAATTGCAGTGTCCCTTTAGAAATTCCCTTAAGCAAAACATATACCTTTTCTGACAAATGGCGTTGATAGTGCACAATCTGAAATATGAGTCCAGTATTGTAATCCTTTCTCTCTCTCTCTCTCTCTGTGTCTCTCCCTCACAAGATCTGTTGGTCCACAAAACTCTGCAAAGGGCTCCTCACCCCCATTTAAAGCTCTGTCTAAACCTCTGCTTTAGATCAATTTTGAGCGCACATACTATAGATTTATCCTAGATGTTCTACTATAAACCTATCCAGGGTGTATGCACAAAAGACTTATACAGGAAGTACACATGAAAGATTTATTCAGGATTGACATAGTATAGACCTAACCTGTGTGCACATGCTAAACCATATCCAGGGTGTACCACTGTAGACGTACGCAGTGTGTATGCACGAATTATTCAGTGTGTAAATTAGGTCAGCCTCACCTGTGTGCACATGTATGTATGTATGTATGTATGTATATATGTATGTATGTAGGTGAGGGTATTTGTATATAGTAAACCTAGCTGGATAGTATGAGTTGCTGAGCAGCAGGTGAGAACCGTAGTGTGTGATTCAAGATTGTTTACAGTTAGGCTGCTACATGAAGGTTTTGTCATGTAGGGTGTTTGTTTGTTTTTGAAGAAATGCGTCTTCAGTTTCTTAATTGTTAAAAGGTGAGAGCAGGTCTGACCTTGTTCCACATACTCAGTACATAAATAGAGAAAGTCTGTTGTCTTATTGTTTCCTTCTTGTAGGTGATGAAGCTTGTCTTGGAGATTATGTGGGCCTGCAGGGGCCTTTTAGGATGATGGGATTGAACTTCAGTCCCTTGATGAGTCATGCCACAGTGTGTGGGATGCCTTTCAGGGATGCCAATCTAGTGTAAGGAAAACCATTAAGCAAAGCATTGCTGCAGGCAGGTGAGGGAAGTTCAGTGTTTTTACTTACATTTTAAAGTCTGTTTTGGGTAGGAAGAGTTTCATTTTCTTACAGGAGGGAAATCTGGTACCATGCTGTCTCGATTTTCTTTGAAATGTGTTATTTGAGGGAAAGGCTTGCATCCGGGGTGAATTTGAATGATTTTTATTTGTCTGTGATCCGTGTTTATATTGAACAGCTACATTTTATTCTGTTTTTCTTGTTGTTAGCGAACAGGAATAATCCAGGTTTTCGTGTGTTGAGCATTTGGTTGGTACATGGCGATCCATTTTTGGATTAAATCAAGGGAGGTTTTCAGTCTCTGAATACCTTGAGTGGAGGAGATTTTGAGGTAGAGATGTGTGTTGTGCCATATTGATGGATATTGATGTTGCCAGTGGAAATGTATCCAAAGGTCTCTATGTAGAAGTTGAAGGTGGTGGGTGAGAGGATGGATCAAGCAAGAGGCGTAAAGTATTGCAGGCCTGTGTGACAGAAAACCATGGCTGTTTCCAAAGTGTGAATCAGTATATGGTGGTCAACTGCGTTGAAGGCTGCAAAAGGCGAGCAGTAGTAAGTGACAGGTGTCATTTTTGGTGTTTATGAGCAGGGCATTGTCCATTAATTAAAAAGTTGCTGTCTATTGTGGCACAATGAAGCAAGTTGTGTAGTACCTGTATCAGGTTGTTATTGGTATCTGCTGCTGCAGTTGGATGGAAAGGAAGGTGGAGGTTGGGACAGTAGTTGGCGAGATGGCGTGGGTCCAAGGTAGATAACCTTAAGAGGGTAGGATTTGTCATATCTTGTCTTGGAAGCACCTAATAAGGATCTTTGGCTGAGAGTTGAGGTTTATGGCAGCATTTCCTTGGCGGAGTACTTTTTTTGTTTGTTTGTTTTTTGCAGAGTTTTATATAGCGCGAACTAGACAAACCGAATCGGGTATCAGAGCCTTTACTTCTATCCTTCGCTTCCTGGGTGGGTCATCTAGAAGGAGGCTAACTTTTCAGTAACAAGGGGATCTGCCTGTCGAGTGGAGTGTTTTGAACAGGGACAGGTTATCAAGGACAGTGGTCCATCTTGATTTCATTTATTTTCTGTGAATGTCATGCTTGAGCTCTTGACAGTTTTTGGGTGTACCATTGAAATGAGAGTCTAGATGATCAAGTTGGCATTAATTCATTGAGTTCTGTGGTTTTCACGGCTGTGTTGTATTGATCAAGGAGAGTGTTGATTTGTAGTTTGTGCTCTTAAGGGTTAAGTAGGCTGATATCTTCTTAAAGGACATGCACAAGGAGGTTTTTGGGAGCAGATTGTGTGCTTTTTCTCCTTTTGGTTGTCCTTGTTGCTTAGGTGTTGTGTGAAAAATGGTGACATGGTCTGTCCAGAACCTGGGTAACGAGCCTTGCAGTGGACTGGGGCTGAGGCTGTCAGGATGTGGTTGAGGGTGTTACCTCTGTAGTGGGTTAGTTTGGTGATATGCTATTACTAAGAATCACGTAGAGGCCTTCTTTCATTGCCTTTGTGCTTAAATCAACAGGGAGGTTGAAGTCTACCGGCATCATTATATGCGTAGTATATGCCTACTCAGCCTGTACAGGTTATAGACCATACCAGGTTGCACTCATTTTAGACCTTTCTTAGCTGTAAACGGTTGTTGTATTATGCACATTCGGACTAATCATGTACATGTTGTAGAATATAAAACATTGAGAGGTCTAAAGGCTTATCAAGGTTTTACATAGTAGAGATGTATCCAGGCTGCACGTAAGTGAGATCAGGAGTTGTAACTTCATATTAGGTTAATCCTTCACACTCAACACTTCTTGAGTACTTCAGCACCACTCAAGTCACTTTCGGACTGGATTGTTTCCATATTAGCCATGAGAGCGGCCCATGAGTTTGGAAGACCCTCGGGTTCTTCCGCTTCCCACACTTTCTCGAAGCCCCTCTCTAAATAACTGATCAAAGCTAGAAAATAACCTACTTAGTAGTTCACTGGACTGCCTCAGAATTTTTGCTAATGGCCAAAAACATTGGCTGTCGTGTCCCGCTTTGGTTAGAAAATGCAAATTGTTCTGAACAGAAAACAGAGGTTTTCCTTTAATAACAGCATGAGGTATAAATTGTGCTTTGTATTTGAGGAAAAAAACACATCAGAAGTTCCTTTTCTGGTATGTGCAATGCTTGCTCGAGTACCCACATATGGCAGTTGTTCGCAGTGCTCCCTTTGAAAGATGTTGATGTAGGAAAGAAAAAACCTTACTGCAGGCACTAAGCTCTACAAGACGCCTAGCAGTTACTTTGCCTGAGAATGACTAGTTTCTTGCACAACCCTGTGATAGGCACGAATATGCACCAAATGGGCCTTATCCCCACTCCCTGAAGTGTAGAGACTTGGGAAATACCTCTTGTGAACTTCAAACGATGGGAACCTACCACATTCCCTTTACTGAGAGCTCATAATTTAGCAGACATGAAGGACACTGGTTGATCTCATCTTTACTCCTAGGTGTTTTATGTTGGTTTATCTTTTCCAGTTAATGTATAAATTGCAGTTTGTGAGGGTGACCTTTTGTCTGAGGAAATTAAGTTAGAAGTGTCTGTCCTATCAATGGATTAAACCAATTGTAACGTCTCCTCAGGATCATTGGGCGCAGCGACGACGAACCTAAACGCATTAAGAAGAGCAAGATGATTGCCAAGGCATTCTCGAAGAGGAAGGAGCTGCTGAAGGACCCTCAGCGCGAATTGTCTTTTAGCATGCACACTGTGTCTCACGAGGGACCTGTGGGTGAGTTATTGGGGTGCCTCAAATTCCTTCTTACCTTTCTCTTATCATAGCAGTCCTCAATCAGTGTTGCCGGGACCATCTAAATAAATCTCTCTGGTCACCCATTATCCTATTCCAAGTTAGTAGAAGAAAGAAAATTCATACTCTAGTGGTCATCCTGATGTCAGAATGTGTTCCAAAGCACCCTCCCTATGCAAAAATAAAAGCTGTCCCCTGTAATGTATACAACATACAACAAAAGCACGGGGGAGAAACCAAAAGAGGTTCTATCTTCTGTGATGGGCTCACTGTAAAGGTTTTGTGTAGTTCATTGTTATCAATGTATATGTGTTCCTGATGATTACTGACTATTGTAATAATGCATTCATTTACATTACATAAAGCATGGGTAGCCCTTGATGCCCAGTTTATCAGAATGATAGGGGCCATTCTCCAGTTGCTCAGGATTGGTCCAACCTTGACTGCCCTAGGCTCTATCCCAGCCCTGGTGTTGCAGGGTTTCTGTACTCACACAGAACTGTGCACAGAGGAGTGGAACCTCGGCAAATTAGGATGTCCCAAAACTTACCTTAGCAACCAACTCACCCCTTACCGAGCTAGCTACAGTGTCTCATTGGACATATCAAACACCCAATGTTTAGACAAACCAGAACATGAACTTACAGTACCTCAGGGTACGTGGGACTCATGAACACTCTTTCGTTATATTATCATTACAAACCAGAACATGGAGTAAAGAAGACACATATGCATTTGAAATGTTTATTTACTAATGCCGTCTTCTCAGGCGCAGTATCTTTGATAATACAAGTATACTTATTATCAGTAACAAAATTATCAGCATAGTTACTAAGACATAAAAAGCGAATGGTGACAGCATGTTAACATGCTGTAATGAATAAGAGTTAACAACACTTATATCTCACCCTCCCTAACACATATATTATATTATTATCTAAGAAGGTCTCTTTGGGTTGTTTTAGGGCGGGCCCATACCTTAGTGTCCTAGCATGAAGGAATCACATCAGCATACACCAGCTCTCTCTGCATGTGCACCGCATCAAGTGTGTTAACAATTCTCGTGCAAAGCAATATCAATCCCGCCTCAAGCCCAAGTTGGCAAAGGCTGCACTTGTGTTATGACTATGAAGGCGTGGAGATCAGACCTCATAACAATTCCATATCGTGTTGCTCCTGAAACTTCAGCACTCTCCGTGCAGACATGTTTTATTAAACAAAGCAGATATCAGAGCAATAACATATTATTCTCACATTCACCACGGCAAACTACTAGGTTGAAAGCTAAGTCAACAAATGAGGGTCGTGTGCAGAAGTTGCAAGAAAGGAAAAATGGCGTTTAAATCTCAAACGTACCTATGCTAACTTAACACGATATAGGGATATATAGGAGTTATACAACACCCCCCCATGATCCGAGAACGGACTAAATAAGGTAACAGAAGTGCCATCACATGAGAGCAGAATCCATTTATAAACGAGTATGAATATAAAAATTAATGCTAAAAAAAATAGCCCACAAATATACTGTGGCTCAAGCCAATAGGCAAGCAAAAAATAAAATGTCTTGACCAAAAGTCAATAAAATCAAGGAAATGCTATCAATCAGCATGTCAATTTGAGGCAGTGTCTATGATAAGACCGTATATGAAAAGTAAGCTGCAACAGCCTCCAGGAGGAAGTCACTGTCCTCATCCGAAAACAGTTCAGCCATCCAATTTAAAAGATGAAAGGAACATACGTGATCTTCCAGCACCGGATCCTCTATAACCATCAGAGGACAGCTCGGTGGGTTTTCAAGAAAACTTTGTTCCAAGAAATTTTGCGCTGCCGACAACACATCCCAGGGACCCATTAGTCCATGTGCCACCGCCAAGGCCATAATCCTTTCGTCAGAACAAACCAACTCGTGAGCAATGATAGGACTCATCAGTTGATCAAAATCGACGTCAGAAGATGCTGGTCCGCAGAGACACAAATCAATGGCCCAAAGGAAATCACAGGTCAGACAGCGAAATACAGGCTGGACACAGGTGAAATAGGAGAACCGAAAAGATAATCCAAACGCCGTGCTTAGAGTCGCTAACGGCAGTGTGCCATAGTAATCAAGCATGCGGTTGCGAAACCGCGTCAGTAGTAGCTGTGCGTGGTCTTGCACAGGAAGGGCATCCATATTTAAAAAGGCAGAAAACCACCAATGCGCCAGCCGCTAATGCAAGCAAAAACGGGAACCCTCCAAACAAGGATGAAAAAATAGAATGGAAGAAAGCAGGGAGGACTCCAAAAATCTTCTCAAAGGAAGTCACGAGACCACCGCTAACAACTTTAAAAAAATGTGCTAGGCCCGTTGTGGAGGATGCGTTAAAGATTGAACGGACCATGGCTCCGAAATGCAAGGGCAAATCAGTGTTTAAAAGAGCCTGAACCTCCGTGCGGGTGTTAGCAATGTGAAGCACGAAAGTTTCACGGGCCGAGCTCAAGGCCACCTCTTTCTGGGACAATAGAGCTCTTATTCTAGCCATGCCGCTGAATTCTGCTCCCAAGGTCGGTATCTGTGGCCAAATGGAAGACTCCCTATGTTCACGTGTGGGAGGATAAAGAACATTTCTGCAGCAAATAACTCGCTCACTAACCGTCACTATGAAAGCTATACCTTTAATTAAACCACAGCAGTTTTCATTATTGAGCATTAAATAACTACCATTCTCTAACAATTTAAACGTGGGGATGATAGCAGGAACTGGCGTGCCCTGTAAAACGCAAGCCATATTCGGTCGGTCCTTGTTACATGAACCGTGTAACTGTATGTGTCTGCACATTAAAGAATGATCTGGCGTCTCAGTACACTCATCCCCTGTTAGATAAACCTCTTGTTCATCCTTGAAACATCTGTATGTGTATGGGAGTGACCAGACCTCATGAAGAAAACCGCTACCTAAGGGTTCAAAACGACCTATTGGCACATATTTCATACAATTTGAAAACTTATATAAAGCAAAAGGCAGCGTTATTAAACCGTGGATAAGCCACGTAGCAGCAGTGGTCTCTGCCACTGAAAAAGGTAAAGATTCCAATCTTTCAATATGGAGCATAGAAAAGGAAGCATCACGCATTGAAAGCAAGCGTTGTTTGTCTGTCAAATTAAACGGTGCAAATAAAGAGGAAACGTTCATGTATCCCCAGGGAACTTTACCCATTTTTAGAGTCTGTAGTGTCCATGCAAACTGCATGATTGAACGTAATTGATTTTGACCATGGTATAATACAGACACTTCATCATGCACAATATCAACAACAGACGACACAATATTATCTAATGTGTAAATTCTAGAGGAAAGCACGTTAATGCTATTGTCAACCACTGCAAGCACTTTCTCAAGATTTGCCTGATCAATAGCCCTAAGGCGTGAAGCAGCCTCAATCTGTGAGAGCTTCCAGATTTCATTGTAAACACCATATAACCACCTTTTCGACCTGCCACTAGCTGGGCCCTTAATGAAATCATTCAAATCCACGTCTGCATTCAGTTTGGAAAGGTGATACTTAACCGCAGGTAAAGTTGAATGTTTCAGCCAAGCTTGACACAACTTGCCCACAGAGTAAGAGGTGACAGTATGACTCAAATCAAAACGGGGATCAGATCTAACAGTCTTAAAACCGTCAGTTATGTTTAAAAATCTCTTTTGGCAAGAATCAGCACTACGGTGCCAAAGCAGCCAACCCTTGGGATTCATACTGGAAATGTTAAAGGAGGAATTCAGAAGTAGAATCTGTATA
The DNA here is from genome assembly GCF_964261635.1 of Lissotriton helveticus. Lineage (NCBI taxonomy): Eukaryota > Metazoa > Chordata > Amphibia > Caudata > Salamandridae > Lissotriton > Lissotriton helveticus. The sequence goes on along the minus strand of NC_136057.1, from coordinate 1,006,181,782 downwards.
TCTCTAATGGACAATTGAGTAAAATTACTCCAATTCTCATATTCCTCCAACTCCGGGAAAGACGGGGTGTTTAACCTTTTAGATGTAGCCAATCCAAAGCACGTGGTCTGGGAAATGGTTTCATTTAAAAACCACATATGATTTGGGATGAGACATGCACGGTGCAAAGCCTCAGTGCCTTGTACCTGCCAGGCCCTTGAGCCCCAAACTGATTTAACGTCTATGGTATCCTTCCATAACTCATACCCTCCAGTAACTAATTGATCCAGGAAGGCCTTTGAATATAACAATTTTGTATTTGTAAGTCGAACCTTGGACAGTGGCTGTTTGTGAAATTTAAAATAAAAGGACTCGGGATTGGACTGATTAAAGTCAGTGAAATAAGTATACTTTTTAAGAAACGTTTCTGAACTCCCTTGTGTTGGTGCTGGGCAATGTTCCCACTGAGTAAAATTAACCGCATCCCTTCGGGAAGATGTCTTGTGTAAGAAGTGATTGCCATAATGTTGGTAACAGAACAATTCACCATAATTAGCAGATTCTAAATATAAATCCTCAGCATCAAAAGCAGCATAATATTTCAAATCAGAAAACAAACTTTCCACAGCATTAACATCCCAATCATCAGAACGAATGTTTTGTTTCACCACATCCCCCATATTAACTCTTAGTACATTAGGGACATTAACGACTTCCGTTGGACCATGAATCTGAAAACGAACTGCATCCCACGCGATTCCATCCAGAACAGGCCACGCTGTGATGTTAACCAAAGTCAAGTCTCTTTTTAATCTGTGTGTAGAATGTGAAGAGGAAAGTGGGGCCAAAGTTCCATTCAAATGAGTAATGCAAGTTCTCTCCTCGACATAGTGTCCATTCATAATCCGAAAAAAATAAAACACAAAACCAATTGACATAAAAAGGTAAACTGAAAAAAGGACCAGCCAAATGTATATCCAAGGAGGTATCAAAAAATGTTTTTTAAACAGGCTAGCATATAATGCAATTTTAGAGGGTTTTTTCGAGGCAAGGGAAGCAGAGTCAAATGAAAATCTGGATTCCGTGGCTAAACGAGCTTGCAGGTCAGGCATGGACAAATCAGTGGGGTATGTATAGTCTGTCTCATCAAGGTTAGTTCCTGGTAAATTATTCAATAATGGACTGGAAACCGCAGGTAATTCGATGGCCACCTCAGGTTCATTATTAGAAGCAGTGGGCATAATTGAATTTCTCACAATGGAAGGACAGGAAACAGCCGGTGTCATGCTAAGAAGAATCGGCCACTCTGTGTATCTTGACATTGTCAATAGAAATAAACCTGTTTTCCTTACGACCTGGAAGTGGTGGTAAAATGACTGTTCTTGTGCCCTTCACTCCAAGCACTGGGACCGGAGCTCGATATTAGGGACCAAACTCTTTCTTGTTGTCGATCTTCTCTCGAACCAGTTCTCCAACTTGGGGTAGCCAGCCAACTACCGGGATCTGCAACGCATCATCCGACGTGGAGGGCAAATGTTCCTTTGCAAGAGTGTCTCTCGTCATTTGTAGATTCTGTAAAACATTGCAATGTTCATCTGCGTCAAAGGAAGTGGCGCGAACCACCAGGTCTAGACCGTCAAGGTCAGGGACGAACATCTTGATGCCAAAGAGCATTTCGTATGGGGTCCGCCCACCCAGAGACCTTCTAGGGAGATTATTAAGAGCACGCTGCACGCCATAGAGGTGAGCCAGCCAGTTTCTGCCAGTGCCTATAACTCGGGCTGTCAAAGATTGCTTTAAATCACGGTTCATTCGTTCAACTACACTATTACCCTCGGGTCTGTAGGGTGACGAAAACTTGACTTGGACCCCCATCGAAGTCATGGCATCCTTATACGCCTTAGAGGCGAAAGCCGGACCCTGATCCGAATGGAAGGTACCACAGGCAAAAATCCCTATAAAGATACGCAAATCTCTGATGACAGTCCGGGAATCAGCGCTGCGATGTGGCCATACCCAAACAAAGCGTGTGCATGAATCAACTGCTACTAAGATGTATTTATACGCAGTATCAGATGAAAATGGACCGCAGTGATCTAAATAAACACAGCCTAGTGGTTTATTAGAAATGTACAACTGAGTCTGAGGCGGACGCGTAGCAGTTGAAGGTTTAATCTGCTGGCATATGTCACAAAGAAGGACATAATCACGCGTCTGTTTGTACAGTCCCCGCCACCAGAAACGTTGTTGTAGTTGCGTTACAGTGGCTGAGACGCCCGCATGCGCAGACGCCACACCTTCATGAGCCGCTGTAATCAAGTCTGTTCTGCGATCCGAGTTGGGAATCAGCCGTTCCCCAACATCAGGAATTGTCACAAAAGGAACCTTTTCGGGACTTAAGTGGTATTTATACTTCGAAGGGAATCCCGAAGGATGTTTACTTCCCTTCTCAGAGGCAGCAATCGCTGCCAAGATGTCGCTATCAATCTTGGTTTTAGACCTAGTAACTGCTGCAACTAAGTATGTAGATACTGCTGATTTCGCTGCTTCATCAGCAAGCGAGTTGCCAAAAGCGTGAACTCCCACGCGCTGATGACCGAGAGTATGAATCACATAAACGAGTGGCAACATAGCTTTAAGCTCGGCCACTCGAACCCAGATCGTTTTATGTTTTATCGTGCTACCCTTGGAATCATGAAAATCATTTTGAATCCAAAAGAACAAGTTCTCATTGTAAGACTGGACACAGTAGTAAGAATCACTTACAATTAGAGTAGTAACACTTGGATCTGCGTACTCCAAAGCCAGTAAGAGAGCACGAAGCTCTGCCAATTGTGCGGTGCAATCGCCCAGGGGCAACGTGTGTACCTCCCTGGAAATGAACTCATCATTCAACATAGCACCGACCACAATGGCGCATGCGGAAACGTAGGCATGTTTAGAGCCATGCGCAACCTGCGCCGACCCATCAGTGTAAATGATGCAATGGAAGTCCTCCAAAGGTCGCATCGACAGAGGAGCAGGGTGAACGAATTCATACTGCAAGAACTCCTGCGACCGTAAGGAAGCGTCAAAAATAAACATGACATCCGAGGATGACAATGACGCAGCCCACTGAATCCACCGAGGGTGCAAAGCTTTCGAATTTGGTACACTGGCTTTCGTGACTGCCTCCAAATGAGGACAGGGTGTTACCACTAGCATGCGTTTCCCCTGTGACAGAGCTCGTTCCTTTAGAATAGCCATCTGTACAGCAGTTAAAACCTTTTCTATGGTGGGAAACCGCATCTCAGCCGAGGTGTACAAGTGTGACTTGTAAGCAATAGGTACTGTGTCACCTTCATTAAAAGTGAGGTAAGTGAAACCCACCGTCCCAGGAATTATTCTTATGACCAGGTTGGTGTGGTTATCACGAGTCAGTAAATATTTAGAAGCGAGCAGATCAGCCTGCAAGGATTGCAAAATGGCAGAATGCTCAGGCAGCCAGCATGATTTTGAGAAAGTTGGTTGTATCAAAGCATACAAAGGCTTGATACGCTGGGCATATTCCGGTATGTAAGTTCTGCCGAAATTCAAAAAGCCCAGTAAGGATTGTAATTTTTTCAGAGTTGTTGGTGCGCGCAATTGTGCGCACTTCTCCAAGAAGTGAGGAGCCAAACCTCTACCTTCATTGTTGAGCTCATAGCCCAAAAACAACACTGTATGTTCAGCAATGTGCGATTTTGCAAAGTTGAATTTGTAACCCATGTCTGCGAAGTTGCAAACAAGAGAATTTACACGACACAGATGCTCCCAAATATCGTCGTCTGTGAGATATATGTCATCCACATACGAAAAAGCATCAGGGTCGAGTGCCTCCAGAATAGAGACAATTCGAGCGGTAAATACACCAGGACTATTCTTGTAGCCCATTGGAAGACGCCGGAATTGCTTTTGGACTCCAGCGCTTGTAAAACTGGTCCATTGGGAGCTAAAGCTGTCCAATCTGTGAGCATAAAAACCATTGGATATGTCAAGCGTTGTCTTGAAACGCTTACGCACGAGACTATCCACTAGGGCAGAGCCGTGGGTATTCTGTACTGCACAGTTACGGCAATGCGAGTTCAAATGCCGGTAATCCAAAACCAAACGATATGATCCGTCAGGTTTATTCACAGTAAAAAGGGGATTATTCATCGGTGACACACACGTTTCAATAACTCCCTGATATTCCAATTGTTCAAGGATTTCCGCGACGGAAGATTTTGCTTCACGCCGAATGGGATATTGAGGTTGAGGCTGCGGCTGAGACCGCAACGGAATTTCGTGGCAAGGCGACAATTTATCCCAACCACATTGGTTACGGTACAGAGCCGGCGCGAGAGCCCGAGCCCACTCTTCTGCAAAATGCTGCGCATGCTCTTTCGAGACAGTGTTCGCGAAACTGGGTAGGATTACCTCCTCCCCTCGCGGCGCCGCGAGCACAAAAGGTGGGGGCCAGTCAGCCTCCGAAAGTAAAATATCATATGTAGAAGACAGATTCTCCCAAAATACACCTTTAACGGTACGCTGTATGTCACCTTCAATTAACAGGACAATTTCATATAGTCTTTCAGGAGGAGCAAGTCTCGTATCCGCTGTTTCTATCACAACGTAGACATCAGTCGCTGTCACCCTCAGTAGTGGACGCAGCGCCTCTCTGACTATGGTTATCTCCGCCGCGCTGTCCAGCAAGGTCAGAGCCCACGTCAGATTCCGAAGCCGCGTTCTCACTATCTGTGGCATATCGATGCGCTGTTAAGGCTGCGACTTTCTTTTTCGCAAACTGCGGACGCCTAGGCGTAGAATCCTCCTGCTTCACTGCGCCGTCCGTCTGGCGGGACTGACCACGTCCTTGTTGGCCACCACGTCCACGTCCACCCCCTCCTCCTCCACCGGTCTTCGGGGCCGATGTGTCCTGAAAGGAACGAGGAGAGCGTTGATCAGAACCCTGAAAACGATCAGGTGATTTAATCATCGCGCGGTCGCGCAAATCATAAACTTTGTCGGATGGCGCAGGAGCTTGTATTGCAGGAAAAGGACCCTGAGTCTGCACTGTCTGCTTCCCCTGTGTCTGTTTTTTAGGCCAATTCTATTTTTTGGACTTGGGCTGGGCATCTGTCACAGCAGATTGTCCCTGAGGTTGTTTTTTATCCTTCACTGGAAAATATTTCAGACCTCTACTTGTGCGGCCTATAGTTTTATAAGCAGCCACTACAATCTTTGCTAACTGGCGGGGTTTGTCGGCATCGGGCAGAGCAGCCAAAGCATTCGACACCTGAAAGTTAACTGCATCTCCTTTAACATTGGAGAGAATGAGATCACTTACAATCTCAAAAGAACCACACAGGCGCATACCCAATTCCACCGCTGCCTCTGGACCGTGATCATTCTGAACACGTCTAATGATTTCAGGCAGGGCATTCATAGACGGGGTGCCGAAGCACCTCGTATAAACTGCCGCAAAAGTTTTTCCCCAGCTTTCACAGTCAGCAAGTTCAGGAGTAATATCCTTCGGTAGAGTAATCGTTAACATTCTATGTTTATCAGCAGGAGTTGAATTCGGAAAAACCGCCTCCAGTTGATCAAACTTCTCCGCTAGCCAGAATGGGAAGTCATCGTTGTCAACAGGACGCGCACCAAAAACCGAATTTACCATCACTGGATTGAGACGCATTCCGCCTCGTTCCATGGGTGCGGCCGCACCCCCCTGGGGCCCACCAGGAAGATGTCGACCGATGTATTGCACTAAAGCACGAATCACGGAAATGGAAACTACATGCAGCCTGCGAATTTCTGCCAGGGTGCAAGCCCCGTGATTCGGGTGCGGGGTAAAGCCACCCAACGCAGGCCAATTAGTACCTGGAATTGAGAGTGGACCTAACCTCGCACGGGACAAAGAGTGGGGGAGGGCGCCATCAAACCAAACTCGATGCTGCCAATGATCAATAGGTATTTCCAATGCCCTGTATGGCGTATATTCAGCCGGGACATCCGAGGCGGTGTAGGAGTGGAACAAACCAGAATTAGCGTCCACAGCCGGAAACGTAACCCAAGAGTAAAACAACTCGTAAGGAAACGCCGGATCTGCACTTACCACGAAAATCACAGCCATCCCATCTACTGGGACCTGGTACGTCTGAAGATGGTTGCGTACCGCTACGCGACTATGCTGCGCAATAGCCACCGCTGCCGCCATCACAGAATTGGAAACAAGAAAACACAAAGAATACTTTGTAGCACAACTGGGTAGTAATTCAAAGAAACCGTTTTAGTAAGAATCAAGCTTGAATAAAGACCTATTTCAAAAAATAGGTAGGTTTCACCAACACCCCGTTTTCCGGAAACGGACGTGAAGGGGTTAAGGCATGAACGATAAACTACTCGAGTGTCATGATATAAGACCACCGAAACCGTTGGGCGCCATGTTGCAGGGTTTCTGTACTCACACAGAACTGTGCACAGAGGAGTGGAACCTCGGCAAATTAGGATGTCCCAAAACTTACCTTAGCAACCAACTCACCCCTTACCGAGCTAGCTACAGTGTCTCATTGGACATATCAAACACCCAATGTTTAGACAAACCAGAACATGAACTTACAGTACCTCAGGGTACGTGGGACTCATGAACACTCTTTCGTTATATTATCATTACAAACCAGAACATGGAGTAAAGAAGACACATGTGCATTTGAAATGTTTATTTACTAATGCCGTCTTCTCAGGCGCAGTATCTTTGATAATACAAGTATACTTATTATCAGTAACAAAATTATCAGCATAGTTACTAAGACATAAAAAGCGAATGGTGACAGCATGTTAACATGCTGTAATGAATAAGAGTTAACAACACTTATATCTCACCCTCCCTAACACATATATTATATTATTATCTAAGAAGGTCTCTTTGGGTTGTTTTAGGGCGGGCCCATACCTTAGTGTCCTAGCATGAAGGAATCACATCAGCATACACCAGCTCTCTCTGCATGTGCACCGCATCAAGTGTGTTAACAATTCTCGTGCAAAGCAATATCAATCCCGCCTCAAGCCCAAGTTGGCAAAGGCTGCACTTGTGTTATGACTATGAAGGCGTGGAGATCAGACCTCATAACAATTCCATATCGTGTTGCTCCTGAAACTTCAGCACTCTCCGTGCAGACATGTTTTATTAAACAAAGCAGATATCAGAGCAATAACATATTATTCTCACATTCACCACGGCAAACTACTAGGTTGAAAGCTAAGTCAACAAATGAGGGTCGTGTGCAGAAGTTGCAAGAAAGGAAAAATGGCGTTTAAATCTCAAACGTACCTATGCTAACTTAACACGATATAGGGATATATAGGAGTTATACAACACTGGTGGGATGCTTCCAATAACAGACCAGGGGAAAACACTCTTGAGGGTGCTAATCATCACCTGCCTCACAGGGAGGCTCTCCTCCCAAAGGCTCTCAGCCAACTTCTGACACATCCACCAAAACATCGAGGTGCACCCCTTCACTCCCATACCCAACTGTACTCTCACATCATTCCCACTAACGATCAGACGGTGAGGCCGGATGATTTATTGTCTGTATAATGCGTATGTGACAGGAGTGCCCTGACACCCTTCACTTGTTGGAGTAGTACTATAAAATAAATTAAATGCATGTGAGAGACGGGCTATGGAGAGATGAGGGGCACTGTTGGAGGGTGGTAGTGAAAAAGTGTGTGGAGAAGGTAATTGGTGGAACACCCAAAAAAATTGTCGCACTGGGCACCACCAGCGCTAAAGACAGCCCTTCAGATGGTACCGAGTCAAGCTAGGAAGTCTACCTCCTTTTGCTAATCTGAAAGTAACCCTTATCCCGTCTCCTCCTAGGCTGTGTCACAGAGCCTGTCATGGGGCCAGCAAGCGTTTGTACGAGGTACCCATCATTGTTCTGATTAGAATGCAGGACAGCCACTTGATCAGTGCATGCTTTGCAAAGAACGAATCTTAGACATGTAAAAGCATGATATAAAAAAAACTAATTTGCATTTTGAGCATATTTCCTTGTATTTCACTGTGCTGCAGTAGGTCCATGTGCTGCTGTTGTTGGATCATCAACAAAGGACCCGTTTTGTTGCCTGAGAACCAAACTGAGGTTTCTGGGTTGCTTTAACAAGACAAAAACTAATCGTTCGAGCTATATCAGAGTTTCGATTCAGGCTCTGTTCCTTGGCCTATGCTATCCTTCTCTAGGTACAAAATCACCATTTAGCCTAGTTTTCATACACTGATTTAAGTATTGTTGGATATGGAGACCAGATTAATTCTACAAAACGTGTAGTAATACCCACAGTATGCAAGGATTTGAGAAAAGAAGGTGGTTATGGGTTTGGGTTAAAAGATTCACTCTCTTGGGAAAGTGTTAATTATTCGATAATACCTAATCAACAATAATGCATTTCAAATAGCTGAGAAACACATGCAGATATATAGATGTCAGAGCATGAAATCAGAGTTCGAGTTTTTTTTTGTATCTTCTTTATCGATGAATCAACTCGTACAAACTTTGAGTGTTGTGTAAACTAATTGTATTCATAACATGACACCTCCTTTGTATGAAGTGAGTTCTTTTCACATGCATGCTGGCTGGTTATGCAATAAGTTTCAAAAGGGTGAAAAACCTCCTCATAGTAGTTACAATAACCTCATCAGCTGTTGCATGGTTTATAAGGAAATAGTGTACACACATTTGTTACTAGAGACACAGTAACTGGTGACACTACACACTGTATACAGTAAATACATTATGCGTATGTGAGAGATTACGATTTGGATGTGTGCTGTACTAGTGCAAAAGCTGAAACAGTAAAACCTGGCTTCAGGCGGTGGGAAGGAGTCTGGGAGACTGGGACACAATCTTTGGAGAGGAGCAATGAAAGTAAAGTCAACTTAGAACGTGTTGGTGGAAAGTAAGCCTCATTGTATACCTTAACCCCTTCACTGCGGCGGCTATTCCGCCGCAGTGCTAAGGGTGCGGGGCGGAAGAGCGGCGGGCGCATGCTGGTGACGGAACTGCTCCGTCACCAGCGTCGGTTGCGCTGTGCTTATGACGGAGAGGTTCCGTCATGGCCCGCCCCGCTCAATAGAACGCTCAGCGCAGGCGCGGAATCCGCGCAGGCGTGCCAAGCGGGCCATTACGGAACCGCTCCGTCATCAGCACAGCGCGACCGCAGCTGATGACGGAGCCGTTCCGTCATCAGCAGGGGAGGGGTTAAATAAAGTGTGTTGTGTGTTCTTTAAAGATTAAGAAGACTTGGGAAGAGGCAAATGATTGTTAGTGAAGCATATAAAGAGAGTAGGTCAGCGATGCTGATACCTGCTGGGGCTCGAAAGCTGTCCCACAGTGGCTGTTGAATGCAAGTTTGAAGCGATGGGCCTCTGTGACTGAATCCTGCAGGCTGGTCCCTGAAGAAGGTTCGTACAGGTCTGTAAAATAGTGGACTCCAGGGCGGGCCTATGGGTAAGGCATCACCAGGGTGATCATACGTCCATCCAAACAGTGACTGTTTGGCCTTGATGGCAGCAGCCATGTTGGAGTAGTGCAGGTTTGAGGTGAATGGCGAGCAGGGGCGTCACTAAGCCTCCCACTTCAGCAATTTGAGGGGGGTCATTTGATAGTTCTGTGTTTTATGAAACATTTAAGCTGTTGTTTATTACTCCTTTCACGTTGATGAGGGACTCGGGTCTGCAAGAAGTTCTTAAATACAACCTCATGCAGTGGAAGAAAGGGAGGTAAGATTGTAAAAATTTGGGTAGGATGGATGGATAAATGTGGCGATGGATGTAGAGGAGGATGGATGTAGAGAAAGATGGAAAGAGTATGGGTGGCTGGGTAGGAGTATTAAGGGAGGAAAGTAGAGGAGTAAGAATTAAGGATGCATGAAGAGATGGATGGAGAGAAAAGAGTGATGATGGAAGAAAAGAAAGAAGGTAGGATGGATGGAGAAAGAGGGATGGATGAATGGCAAGAAGGACGATATGTGGATGAAATGGTTAGGCAGGGGGGAAAAGACAAAGAAGAATGGAGAGAAGTAAGGGCTGATGGAAATGACAGATGGGTGGACAACATACAGAGAGGGTGGAGAGAAGGACAAAAAGCCTGAAAGAAGGATAGAGAAAAGGAAAGAATGACATTTCCGAATTCCCTCAGAGGAAGCGATCACCCAAACAGCTGTCGGGTTCTCGTGCCTCGCCTGCTAGCTCAGAGCTATTTTAGACATGGTTCAAAGTGGGGGGTATTCAATTTCTCTGGATAGTCCCTTAATGGTTAGACTGAATTGTGTGGACTTCAGTGGCCATCCTGTGGGACAGAAATAACAGCAGTTTTGGGCTTTCAAGTCTGTGAGGAGTGTTTGTGTGCAAACAAGGTCTGGTTAAATCATCTTAACAACTATCTGGTTGAAGTCAGTCTACATTCAAATCAATGTAGTAAAGAGAGTATTATATGTGTCAGTTTTTAAAGAAAGTCATTATTAGGGTCTACATGCAAACCTAGAGCAGTCTATTTTACGACCATATTGTGGAGAAATGCTGGTGTCCCTAGAATTGATGTGGAAGAAAGGGAAAGGAATCCCCGCAGGGCACAATTACGTAATTATAATATTTACCAAACAGAACATATTGTTGAAAAACAATTTGCATGACAAGGTGGGTTGGCAATTAAAAGAATAAAACAATTTATAATAATTGGAGAGACTTAATTGTACACTTGAGGTAATTTGTAAACAATTCTTAGTTGGATGAGGAGTCCACCACAGAACAAAATTACAATTAAAATGCAAATCAAACAGAATAGATCAAATTCCAGAAAAACATTCTACATGAGAAAGTGGGTGTACAATAAATTTAAAAAATCAATATATATATATATATATATATGAGGAGACTTATTAATACAATGTACCTATGAAGAAGTATGTAAATATTTCTCGATCCAGTCTGATTGTTGTAAAGTAGTTAAATGGCAATGACATAAGCAAGCATTCCAATTCTTACTACGTGTTTCTGACCAAAGACCTTTATATGGTTCACTTATTATAGTACATATTATGATATGGATGTATTCAGATGCAAAGGCATCCAAATGATGGAGCCAGGGCAGGTCTGTTAATAGTGCGCTTTATTTAAGTGAGATCACATTATTACAAGACATGAGGGCCAGGAGAAAGATGTCCAAGAAAGCGGGTGACAAATTGTGATTCTAAAGTTAGTAGTGTCATTTTGAATGTTTCTTGAGGCCGTACTCTTTGGAAAGTATAGTGTTGGCACTGCATTCCAATGGCAGTCTTGAAAAGCTCGAAACATTTGAGATGATGACTCTGTGTTAAGGCTGTGAGCTCTTACATGCTCTGTGTCTTTGGTTGAGTGTGTTGATCCATTGGCCTACTTCTCAAATAAATCCAAGAGCAGAGTCAGTGCTGAACTTCGACCTCTTCTTGTTTAGTTAAAGACGTGTTCGAGGCATATGAGCTGCAGATTGTACACTTTAGCATTAGATCGCCACCTGGTGTTGGGCTCGGATGATTGCATGTTGTTGTCGTCTGGGAAGAAGTCTTTTGTAGTCACGAGATAGGTGACTCCTCCCTTGGACGATAGTGCGCATGGGCATCAGCTCCATCCTTAGATTGTTTTTTTCCGCCACTGGGTTCGGACGAAACTTTTCCGCTCCGGTTCGAAATCTACTTTTCAAGTACTTCGACGTGTAAAACCGTATTCAAAACTTCACCAAACTACTTTCCATATCAACAAACTTCATCTCAACTCAATCAGCTCGATTCCGGTCGTCGACGCGGGCCGTTGGGCCTATCCACGCCGTGAGGCCTACACCTCATGGAAAGGACGCCATTCAAAAGATGCCTCAAGTGTGGAGCAAAGTTTCCACACAGTGACCGTCACGAGGTCTGGAACCTGTGCTTATCGCCAGAACACGACGAATCCAGCTGTACAGCCTGTGCGTCCTTTCGATCCAAGAAGACCATTCGAGATCAGAGGGCCCATCGACACGACATGCAGAGATCAGTTCCAGAACCGGTGGATATCTTAGACGAAGAAGTTCCGCTCGTTCCCGAAGAAGATTCAGACGATCTCCAAATCGTATCCGAGGCAGACGACTCCGATGACTTCATACCATCGGGTCAGCGCGTGAGTACTACTGCCCCATACTCACCACCTAAATCGAAGGCAAAGGTCAGCACTCCGCCTCCGGGGCCCAATCGCGACCGAAAAAACACTTCTAAAGCCCCGCCATCGAGCCTGGCTTCGAAGAAAATACTCAAGCCTTCCGGTAGATCCTTACCGAGCAAGCTGCACGTGCCGATCCCACCAGCTCCCTCGGCACCGAAACCAAAACAAGTCCCGGCTCCGAAACCGTCGACTTCTAAAGACAAAACTATGAAGCCAGCGTCTGACGCCTCGAGGCTGACGAGACCAGCTTCCTCTCCAAAGCCAATATCTTCGGTACCAAAACCTACAAGGCCTGATTCCGATGCGCTCAAGCCCTCGAAACAGACTACGACTCCGAAAACAATACCTTCGGTGCCGAAATCTACGCCAAAGGACACAGTAACAACTCCTAAGGCTAAAGACAAGCAGCAAACACACACAGGAAGAGGAAACCAGACACAGCACCTACACCTGCAGTGCCTGTCAAAAAGGACTCTGCCACATCTCCTATGCACCCTTCTTCTCCTATACTTCCTTCTCCTTCATCTCCTGTTCCTCAAAATTCTCCTGAAAACGCTCCTCCTCATTCTTCACCACTTACACCTCCAAATTATGATGAGTATAGCATAGGGGGTGGGTAGACCCAGATGAGCCTTTTCCCTACCCTGTTGATGATCCAGATTGGGAGTACCCAAACCCACAAGATGTGCCAGATATTCCTGACCCACATTCATATCCATCAAAACCTTCTCCCCCCAGAAGACAACATTTGTTTTGGGCACTTACTAAATAGGGCTGCCATCTATCATAGGGTCACCATGCATTCAGATGAGGCAGAGGAAGACTTTTTATTAGATATTTTATTTATTTATTTTATTTTGAAAGTTTTATATAGCGCGAACAAGATCTTTGCAGATATCAGAGCGCTTTACAAAGCGGGGAATACAAACATGAGGGTGCAAACAGGCCATTCGGTATAGCGCAATTGTAGATAATAAGTAGGTATATGAGGGAGCATGGTAAAGCAGGTACATTAATAATGCAAATAATACATAAGTGTGAGCATAGACAGTCAGGTGAGTAAATAAAAAAGTAATACAAATCATCGAAGGGATCGAGCAAATAATACAGATCGGTGCAGAGACTTTAAGAATCACGTTAATAGATCAAGTGTATTTGGCTATGAGGATAGCTTTTACTTCTTTCTTAAAGAGTGTGATGGAGGAGATGAGTCTGGTTTCAGGAGGGAGTGAGTTCCATATCCTGGGTGCCATTCCTGAGAAGGAGCGTTTATACGTTTTTTCCTTCCGGAATCTTCGAGGTTTTAGCAGAAGATTATTTGTGCCTCTAGTGTTTCTAGAACCGCCAGAGATTGTCAGCTTCTGGGTGAGGTATCCGGGTGAGCTCAGGTGTACAGCCTTGTGTGTCATGCAGGCGATTTTCAAATGTATTCTGGCTTCAAAAGGCAGCCAGTTCAGAGATTTAAAGTCAGGGGAGATATGCGAGTGCTTTTTTGACCCAGTGATGAGTCTCGCTGCAGCGTTTAGAGAAGCTCTTAGGGGTGCGGTAGAAGTTAGAGGGAGCCCGCAGAGGGCTATGCTGCCGTATTCTATTCGAGGGAGGACTAGTGCTTGTACTGCAGTTTGGAAGTCTTTGGCTGGGAGGAAGGGTTTAAGTTTCCTCAGGGTATTGATTTGGTAGTTCGCTCCTTTAGTTGCCTTGCTGATATGTTGCTGCATGTTGAGGTTGGTGTCGAGTGTTATGCCTAATGATTTTGCTGAATCCACGATGCTGGGTTGGACATTGAGTGCAGTTAGGTGATTTAGCCAGGTTTGAGTGGTGGAGATCTTCTCGGGAGGTGAGATCAGAAGGAACTCTGTTTTCAGAGCATTGAGTTTGAGATGATTATCTGCGAGCCAGGATTGGGTGTTCCTGATCGTTGAGTTCAGGAGTACAATGTCTTTGGGAGATTGTAATTTGAGATATAGTTGGGTGTCATCGGCATACATGTGAAAGAGTACATTGGATGCTTGTAGCAAGGTGGTGAGAGGTTCCATGACTAGGTTGAACAAAGTTGGGGATAGGGAGGATCCTTGGGGGATGCCTAACGATACAGGTATTGGCGAGGACATCAGGTTGTTGTTCTTGAATGTCTGCGTCCTGTTGTGTAGAAAGGAAGTGAACCATTTGAGAACAGTCCCAGATAGACCCATTCTTGTGTTTAAAAGTTCAAGTAGCTTCTCATGTTTAACGGTGTCGAATGCTGAGGAGAGATCAAGAAGGATGAGGAGGCAGGTGTCGTTTTGATCTAGGATTTGAAGGGCGTCGTCAATAATGTGAGTCATAGCAGTTTCTGTGCTGTGCCCTGCTCGGAAGCCTGATTGATGAGGGTTGAGGAGATCAAACTGATCAAGGTGTTTAGTCAATTGTAGTTGTGCGCATTTTTCCAGGAGTTTGGCTAGAGTGGGAATATTGGTAATGGGACGGTAGTTGTTTGGATCAGATGGGTCGGCTGTAGGTTTCTTTAGTAAGGGAGTGACTTGTCCAACTTTGAGGGAGTCCGGGATGGATCCTTGTTGAAGTGAGCTGTTGATAATTTTAGTCCAGAGTGGAAGGAGCAACGGGGTGAAGTCTTTGACAGCGTTAGCAGGGAGGGGATACATTTGAACAATACAGGGAACAATACAGGGATACAGGGAGGGGAGGGGGATACATTTGAACAATCACAAAGGTCTGTTCAAATTCTTCCTATGATTAAAGGGGTCATCAAACATGCTCCAGAAGTATTTAAAGATCATGTACGTGCTAGGATTCTAAACCCTAGAATTGAGAAAAAGTACAGGCCTGCTCCTGGGGATCCTGCCTACATTAAAGGACAGCTACCCTTAGATTCCCTAGTCGTGTCAAATGCTAGAAAAAGAGCAAACTCACAGACATCAGGTGAAGCACCACCCCCTGATAAAGAATCTAAGGTAATAGATGCTTCAGGCAAACGGATAGCTGCACAAGCTACCATCACATGGTGTATTGCTAACACACAAGCCCTCCTTGCAAGATATGACAGGGCACACTATGATCAGTTAGAGACATTTCTTCAACAACTACCTAATCAATATAAGGCGCAGGCAAACTACCTTATACAAGAAGGCAAGCTAATTTCAAATGCCTCAATCAAGTGCGCACTTGATGTAGCTGACACTGCATCTAGAGCTGTAAATACTAGTGTCCTACTTAGACATCATGCGTGGCTACGCATTTCAGGATTTACGCAGGAAGTGCAAACTACCATCTTAAATCAGCCATTCAACCAACATCAATTGTTTGGACCAGAGGTAGACACAGCACTTGAGAAAATGAAGAAAGATACCGATACAGCCAAATCTATGGGAGCTTTGCAATCCACACAAGCTAGAGGCTCCTTTCGTCGCTCCTTCTATAGAGGAGGCTCCAAACAGACTGGAGCAGACAATACATCTTCGTTAAAATCCAATACACAGACATCCTCCAGTAAAGGATATTTAGAGGAGGCTACAGAGGCAACAGCAATAAAGGAAGAGGTCGAGGTAACAACAATAATCGAACCTCTTCCGTAACAAAACAGTGACTTCCCTCTGCTCCCTCAACAGCACTCCACTCCTGTGGAGGGCAGACTAACACAGTTCCTACCTGTCTGGAATTCCATCACAACAGACAAGTGGGTAAGACAAATTATCCAGTATGGCTACTGCCTCAAACTTACAGCTACCCCGCCACACGTACCACCCAGGCAGCATCCAATGTCTACAGAACATCTTATACTGCTCAAACAAGAAGTCCTATCACTTCTTCAAAAGGACGCAATAGAAATAGTTCCTTTACAACATCAAGGAACAGGGGTTTATTCGCTAGACTTTTCTAATACCCGAAAAGGACGGGACACTGAGACCAATTCTCGACCTCAGGCCCCTCAATCAATATATACTCTCAGATCATTTCATATGATCACTTTACAACAAGTGCTCCCATTGCTGCAACAAGGCAACTTCCTTACAACACTAGATCTAAAAGACGCCTACTTCCACATTCCCATACATCTTTCTCACAGGAAGTATCTAATGTTTGTACTGGAAGGACAGCATTATCAATTCAAAGTCCTTCCAGTACAATCCTTAGTGTTCACAAAGTGCCTAGCAATAGTAGCAGCACATCTCAGAAGACAACAGATACATGTCTTCCCATATCTAGACGGTTGGCTCATAAAAGCCAAGTCGTTCAATCAGTGTGTCCAACACACACATCAGACAATTCAAACATTGCACAACTTAGGGTTCACAATCAACTACACCAAGTCGCACCTACAGCCCTCTCATGTACATCAATATTTAGGGGTTACAATAAACACGTTTACAGCTCTATCATATCCCAGTCCAGCAAGCATACAGAGCATTCAAGCCTTAGTCACAAAGTTTCAACATCAACACTCTCTCCCAGCCAGAGTGTTCATAAGACTAATAGGCATGATGGCATCTTGCATCTTTATTGTACCATATGCAAGACTGCAAATGCGTCCGTTATAGGTATGTCTAGCACAACAGTGGAATCAGGCTCAAGGACAACTAACAGACCTGGTATTGGTAGACAGCCGCACACATCGCTCTCTGCAGTGGTGGGACACCAAAAACTTGACAAAAGGGCGGCCGTTCCTCGAACCTGTTCCACAAATAATACTTACAGCAGACGCATCTCACAGGATGGGGAGACCATCTCCTACATCATACAACACAAGGGCAATGGGCCATTCAACAAAGATCATTCCATATCAACCACCTAGAGCTGCTAGCAATATTCTTAGCACTCAAAAAATTCCAAGTACAAAACAAAGCTGTCTTAATCCGGACGGACAACATGACTGCCATGTACTATATACAAAAACAGGGGGGGGGACACTCTCTACAGCTGTCCCAGCTTGCACAGAACATTTGGAGATGGGCCATTCCACAAAACATATATCTGTTAGCAGAACACCTTCCAGGAGTACACAATCAGATAGCAGATCTGTTAAGTCGACAGACACAACGAATGGGAACTACATCCGCAAGTTCTTCTACCATTCTTTCCCAAGTGGGGTCATCCAGACATAGATCTGTTCGCCACACACGAAAACGCAAAATGCCCAACCTTCGCCGCCAGGTTTCCACACCCGCTGCCCAAGGGCAATGTGATATGGATGAACTGGTCAGGCAGATTTGCGTACGCTCTTCCGCCACTAATACCACTAATAGTGCGCAAGCTACGACAACAGTCGCTCAAACTGATTTTAGTAGCTCCCACATGAGCACGCCAACCGTGGTATACAACACTGCTAGAACTATCCCTAGTTCCACACCAAAAACTAAGTCTGACACCATCCCTGCTAACGCAGAACCATGGAGACATCAGACATCCAGACCCAAGCCAACTGAATCTGGCGATCTGGCTCCTGAGGTCTTAGAGTTTGGTTATCTTAACCTACCACCAGACTGTATGAGTATCATTAAAGAAGCCAGAAGATCTACTACTATAGCTTGCTATGCTGCTAAATGGAAAAGATTTGCCATTTACTGCAACAGTAACTAAATTGATCTCCTAGATGCTTCCATCCAAAATATAATTTGCTACCTTCTACATTTACAAAGATGTAACTTGGCATACTTGGCATATTCATCTATACGCCTACATCTGGCAGCAATTGCAGCATATTTACAAATAGACAACATCTGTCTTTATTTAGAGTGCCTGCTATTAAAGCATTTATGGAAGGATTAAAAAGAATCATTCCTCCCAAGTTACCACCCTCTCCAGTGTGGAACCTAAACATTGTTCTTACAAGGCTCATGGAACCACCTTTTGAACCTCTACACAAATGTGAACTGCAATTCCTCACATGGAAAACAGCTTTTCTAGTAGCTATTACCTCTCTTAGGAGAGTTAGTGAGATTCAAGCTTTCACTATACAAGAACGATTTTTACAATTACACCGTAATAAAGTGGTTCTCGGAACAAATCCTAAATTCCTTCCAAAAGTCATTACTCCGTTTCATTTAAACCAATCTGTAGAGTTACCGGTGTTTTTCCAAAACCCAGAATCTGTAGCAGAAAGAGCTCTACACACACTAGACATTAAAAGAGCTCTTCTCTATTATATAGATAGGACCAAATCCTTTCGCAAAACAAAGCAATTGTTTGTAGCTTTCTCTCCACCACATAAGGGCAACCCCATCTCTAAAGCTGGAATTGCAAGGTGGATTGTAAAATGTATACAAATATGCTATCAAAAAGCAAAACGTACATTAACAGTTCCTCCTAGAGCGCACTTCACACGCAAACTAGGAGCCTCTATGGCTTTCTTAGGGAACATTCCCCTAGAAGACATCTGCAAGGCAGCAACATGGTCTACAACACACACCTTCACTAAACACTTCTGTGTTGATGTGCAACCCAAGCAGCAAGCTGCAGTAGGCCAAGCTGTTCTAAAAACTCTCTTTCAAACTACTGCAACAGATACAGGAGACCACCGCTAGGGGAGACACTGCTGCACAATCTATGCTAAAGTGTACAATCTGCAGCTCATATGCCTCGAACGGAATATACTACTTACCAGTATGCATCTGTTCTTGGCATGTAGAGCTGCAGAGTTGTACACGCCCTCCCGCCTCCCCAGGGCCTGTATCTGTTCCAGTTTCATCTTAATTAGATATACACATGGACATCCTTTCTTTATTTCTACTAACTCCATCATTTCCCATCATGGCAAAAAACAATCTAAGGATGGAGCCGATAACCAGGCGCACTATCGTCCAAGGGAGGAGTCGCCTATCTCGTGACTACAAAAGACTTCTTCCAAGACAACAACATGCAATCATCTGAGCCCAACACCAGGTGACGATCTAATGCTAAAGTGTACAACTCTGCAGCGCTACATGCCAAGAACAGATGCATATTGGTAAGTAGCATTTTCCTTTTCAAGCGGTAGCTTTATTCGTTCATGGTAGTTGCAGGAGTAACTTTGTAAACATATTAGACCTCCAGTTTTTAGTTCACTTTTAAAAATATTATTTGAACATTTGTAAGAGATCAGTATATCCTGTGAGCCTTAAGGTTTCTAGCAGGATGGCAAGTAGGGACAAGAAGGGGGCAGTTGAACTGAAATTCTAGCAAATAGTCATGTTTTCAGTTATTTCCTAAAAGGTTTGAGTTGTCTTTTAGCTGTTGATGCAGTGAGTGACACCTCGCTTTGCGAATCATCTTCCGGCCCATGTTATAGGATCCAGAGATTGAGGGTGGAGGTATGGGGTGCACCATCAAATTCATTTTAGAGGACAGAGCAGTCTGATTAGGTCGAGCCTAGTGCAGTGCGCATGTGCTGCTCTTTGGGGAGGCCTCTTGGAATCACTCCAGACTTTGTCTATGTGGGTTTTCAACTTCCACATATTCTATTGGCCTTTGTGTGTGGCTTTCAAAAATGAAAGCACGCAATTGGCCAAAGGCGGGTGCATGTCCCACCTTTTCTCTAAATGTTCACTCTCATAGCGTTTTGGTGTCTAGAGCGAGCAGCGGCTCACATTGTGCCAGCTACATTCCTTGTTTCAATTAGCAGTTTCTTATTGCTCCAATCTGTCTCCCTTCACTGGCTCCTTACCCGCCCCCTTCACTCTTCCCCTCTCTTCTTCCCACTCTCTCCTCCCCTCCCTCGAGAGCCCCAGGTCGTCATTGCCGTCTTCCCGCTCCATTTAGCGGGGATGCCTTGTTTATTTTTTTAAGCTGTTTGGGGATGCGCAGCGTCCGCATTATGCAGTTCGTTTCAGAACACGCATTGTGCGCCTCCATCCCGCCATAGTTCCCAATTTAGACCTGGGAAATGCAGAGCAAATTGATTTGCACGCCCCTTACAATTTGCCAAATAAGGAATAGTGGAGTAAAATCGTTCCATGCAATTTCTCTTGCTTGCATGAATGCTCATGGCACCCAAACAACGCCACTGTCCGCCTCAGATCAACCCGGCTCCCCTGCATCAATCACGTGGCATGTAGGGGTGTGCACAATTTCCAGAATTTGTTTTACATAATTATGCGAACGTTTGGAATAATCACATGAAATTGCCTGGAATTATGTTAAATGCAAAACTGGCAAATGGTGCTTTATTTTAGCGTGAAATGTGTCCTTGCCGCCACTTTTAGTATCGCGTTATTTTAGACAGTCCCTGATACAGTCATTCATCAAAATACATAACAAGTTTTCAGATCCTTGCGAGCATAGCTCATCCGGTCTAGGTCTTTGCTTTGCATGCTGGGAGTTGTAGTTCTGCTTTTATAATGGAATAAAAAGGAGTAGAGACCAAAATGCACACTACAAACTGAAGTATAGGAGTTACTCCCGATTGGAACTGGGAAAATTGAGAGGTCTGAACAAAAGTAGATCTTGAAAGTTGTTTCAAATGGTTGTTTTGAAAAGATGTACAATCGCATTAGCCCTTCAGGAAACTTGCACAAAGAAAATGTTTTGTGAAGCCCCTGCGCCATATTGTAGGCAGCCTGTTGCGACCTGTGGTTCTTTTTAAGCTCTTAAACTATTGTATACATTGTATTTAAAATGTCTGTAAATATTATAAGGCTCCCGGCGAACTCCTGTTTGTGCCACAAAACGGAATCTAAAAAATAAATAAAATTTCCTGAGCAGGCTGTCAGCTACAGGGTACAGTGTGCATTTCACTAGAGTGGGTTTGAGGCGCTAGAAAGTGAGCCCTGGGACAGCACAGGGCTGGACAGACAGTGCACAGAATGTACCCCGCCGGCAGCAGCAGAGTACAGTGTGTGCATGGCGCTAGAGTGCACTCAAGACTCTGAGAAGTGTGCTCTGAGTGAGGACAGGCCTGGACAGGCAGTGCACAGAATGTATACACTGTCAAGAGCTCTATTGCCCTCATGTCGAGCTAGCGCTTTACAACACTACACAATAAACACATAAATAAAGGTGCCCTGGGCCAGGACAGGCCGAGACAGACAGTGCACAGGCTGTACTCCACAGGCAGCAGCAGAGTATGGTGTGTGCTTGGCGCTAGAGTGGATTCTAGGCGCTGAGAAGAGTGCCCTGAGTAGGGACAGGCAGAGCACAGAATGTACCTACCCTATGTCTTTTCTACTGATCCTTGCACTCGCCTGTCTGAGACAAAAAAGTACTTTGTATTGAGAGCCGGGTTGGGAGGGGGGGGTTCTTTTCCTCCTGGAGGAGCGAGCTGACATGGCAGAAAAGACACCAGGGTCATGCGTCCTAAGACACCTTCACGCTCAGAGCCTGCTGCCTGCGGGACCCTCACTCCAAGAAACTGCTTGCTGCCTGCGGAGCCCTCTCAATCTCACGCCATGTATGTTGCACTTGCCCAAGCTCACACGTGCTTATGTTGCTCACCTGCCCCAAAGGAGAGACCTATTGGCTGTGCCAATGCGTTTTTTTATTCTCAGAACTACAGTTTCAGCAGTCCAAGGTGCCATTGATGACTCTAGTGCCTTAAGCTGATGATAATTTTTCTGGGGCTTGTCATGCTCAAGAAATGCAGTGCAGGGAGTCCCAGATAGCCCTAAAGTCCATCAGTGAGGTGGCGTAAACGAGTACGCAGTATTTGCACTTTGGTTATCAGGAATCTTAGGCGCACTTCAGCACAATTTGCAAGAGTCTCCATCATTTTGCATTGAAGCTCTGCAGCTCTACGTGTGGCGTTTGGGGGGAAATTGTCAATTGGTTGAATGAAGTCTCATGTACAGTCACTGAATTGAAACCATAAACATTGGGAGGAGTGCTTGAGTCAGTCAATAAAACGGTGTATAATGCTCAGTATTTGTTGAGGTTGTTCTCCAAAAGTAACAACCATTAGACTAATGAGCTTGGATGTGCTCCCCTTTGGGCTAGATTATTGTAATACTCTTGTTAGTGGGAAGTGCCAAACAACTATTACAGCATCTGCAGGTTATGCAAAATACAGCAGCACAGGTGATGGCGGGAAGACGGAGAGGTGCTTTATGGTGGTGCAGTTTTGGAGGCCGTGGTGTTGTGGTGAGCTAGCAGTGTAGTGATGGTGGGAACTAGTGCAGTGTTGTCAGAAGATGACCTGGTACTTAGAGGTTTTGGTTGTGTAGTGGTGGTTGTTGTATGGGGTTTAAAGGTGCAATTGTAGTGGTGATTCAGCTGTGTCGTAAGGTTGTAATGCAGTGTTGTAGGTGATAGTGGTGGTCTGGTATTGTGGTACTGTAATGTAGTAGTGTTGTGCTGTGTAGAAAGAACGTTGACAATATTGTTGGGGACATAGAACAGTAATACAAGTGGCCTGTGGTGTGAAATTTTAGTTCAGTGCTGTGACTGAATATTTGGACAGCCTTGGTGTGGTGCGGGGGTGGAGGGTGATAGTACAGTTATACGGATTTGGTACGATTGCTTTTGGGATAGTATTGCCGTGTTCGAAGTAGATGTTGTGGTTCTTGAGTGTGGTAACTTTGTCTAAAAGGATGACAATACTGTCCTGGTTGGTGTTATTATGATACTGGGGTGTCAGAAGTGCATTGTGGGGTGTTGTAGTTTTGTAGGTGAGAGCTGATAGACCCTGCATAATGTGGAGGGGGGAGTAATTTGATGGTGTTGGGAATGTGGTGCTATGAAGAATAGAAAAGTACTGTGATTGTAGTGTACCACATAAAGGTAGTAATGTAATGTGGTTGGTGGTATGGTACTATGTGGTGGAGCGGTGCTGGTGATGATCCAGGGATAGCAACCACTGCAGGAGTACTAATTCAGTCCAGGGACACAATACTGCGCCTAGGGGTTGTAATTTGGTGGCAGATGTTGTAGTGCAGAAGTGGTAGAGAGACAAAGAAATGTAGCTGTAGTTGTTGGTATGGTAACATCATCAGTAGGGTAAAACAAACCTGTCTCATGACGGTCTAAACCCAGCTCACGTTTCCTATTAGTGGGTGAACAATCCAACGCTTGGTGAATTCTGCTTAGGGTAGCAATAGAGGTACAAAAAGGGGTGGTGATGGACGGAGCATCTGAACCAATCAAACACTCACACACAGTCAAAAGATCTGGGTTTAATCCATCACCGTTCTTTAGCCCACTCTGCCACCCCAGTTCAGACATGGCTATATGCAAATCAGTCTGACCCTGTGCCTCATGGGAACAGTCCAGCCCGAACTACCAAGCCATGCCTTCCCTGGACCGAAACAAGCTTCCGAGGACCGGTTTCTGGCATTACAGCCGTCTTCAGCCCGGCTTGCTTGAATCCAGTGGCAAAGTGAGCAAGGGACTCACGTCTGAGCATACCCTGCCACACTTATGGCGGCCAAAGCGGTACAAAAGGGGGTGGTGATGGACGGAGCATCTGAACCAATCAAACCCTCCCACCCAGTCAAAAGATCTGGGTTTAATCCATCACCGTTCTTTAGCCCACTCTGCCACCCCAGTTCAGACATGGCTATATGCAAATCAGTCTGACCCTGTGCCTCATGGGAACAGTCCAGCCCGAACTGCCAAGCCATGCCTTCCCTGGACCGAAACAAGCTTCCGAGGACCGGTTTCTGGCATTACAGCCGTCTTCAGCCTGGCTTGCTTGAATCCAGTGGCAAAGTGAGCAAGGGACTCACGTCTGAGCATACCCTGCCACACTTATGGCTGCCGAAGCGGTACAAAAGGGGGTGGTGATGGACGGAGCATCTGAACCAATCAAACACTCACACCCAGTCAAAAGATCTGGGTTTAATCCATCACCGTTCTTTAGCCCACTCTGCCACCCCAGTTCAGACATGGCTATATGCAAATCAGTCTGACCCTGTGCCTCATGGGAACAGTCCAGCCCGAACTGCCAAGCCATGCCTTCCCTGGACCGGAAACAAACTTCCGAGGACCGGTTTCTGGCATTAAGTGTGGCAGGGTATGCTCAGACGTGAGTCCCTTGCTCACTTTGCCACTGGATTAAAGCAAGCGGGCTGAAGACGGCTGTAATGCCAGAAACCGGTCCTCGGAAGCTTGTTTCCGTCCAGGGAAGGCATGGCTTGGCAGTTCGGGCTGGACTGTTCCCATGAGGCACAGGGTCAGACTGATTTGCATATAGCCATGTCTGAACTGGGGTGGCAGAGTGGGCTAAAGAACGGTGATGGATCAAACCCAGATCTTTTGACTGGGTGTGAGTGTTTGATTGGTTCAGATGCTCCATCCATCACCACCCCCTTTTGTACCGCTTTTGGCCGCCATAAGTGTGGCAGGGTATGCTCAGACATGAGTCCCTTGCTCACTTTGCCACTGGATTAAAGCAAGCGGGCTGAAGACGGCTGTAATGCCAGAAACCGGTCCTCGGAAGCTTGTTTCGGTCCAGGGAAGGCATGGCTTGGCAGTTCGGGCTGGACTGTTCCCATGAGGCACAGGGTCAGACTGATTTGCATATAGCCATGTCTGAACTGGGGTGGCAGAGTGGGCTAAAGAAAGGTGATGGATCAAACCCAGATCTTTTGACTGGGTGTGAGTGTTTGATTGGTTCAGATGCTCCATCCATCACCACCCCCTTTTGTACCGCTTTAGGGTAGCAATAGAGGCTGACAGTATGGTGCATGAGAGTAGCGTGGTACTAAGGTCACTAACGGTGTGCTGTGGAAATTGTAGTTAAGTGGTGTAAGTTGGTATTGGGATAAAAGTGGTAGAGATGATAGTACAGTGCTTGTGGTCCTGCGAAGTTGAAGGGCAATCATTATGTGGTGGTTGTGGTGATTGGGCATAATGGTGGGTAGTAGTGTAGTGGGGGCCAATAATAACAGCAGTAAATGATAAGTTAAACACTGAGTTTATTAGGATAAAAGGCCCACGGGGAGCTGAAGGGAAAACAACTGCAATAAGAAGTGACCGCTGTCAGAATGCCGGGTGACAGCGATTACGTCACTTATATAGCCCTATGAACATTGGCTGGCAACAGTGACGTACATGCATGGAAATAAACAACACGATACAGTAAGAACAAGAGTATGTTCAACAAGTAGTGAGTGGCTGTGTGATGGTAATGCAGTGGAGGGGGGTGGTAATGCAGTGGTTGGGAATGCTGATGTATTACTGGATATGGTAATTCTGCGCTGGAGGGTAGTGCACACTGGGTGTACTATGGGTGGTAGTGAGTGTAATATGGTTAATGGCAGTACTGGGTATGGTAATTGTGTGGTGCAGTGGAGCGGTAGTTCAGTATTTGAATTGTGGTAGTGCGGGATGTCATGGCATAATAGTGTACCTGCATTGTCGGTAAGAATTCTCTCTCAGACCCCTGACTATAACAGAATCCCTGATGTAAGCCTTCCTCCCAGCTATTCATCTGCATAAAATAACGCAAGTGCGGCTATGCACTTAGTTATGTGCTCTTTGAGTGGCGCATGTAGATTCTAAAGTGAAGGGGAAATGCAATGCATGCTGTACAAACTTGCCTCATTAAGACACTAATAATGTACCTCCATCAAACATTGCATAATCGAATTCTGTGTCGATGTAAAGCACACGGGGCCGAGAGCTTCTACCCCCTTCTATCACCCCCTCCCCTTTTCAAGAGACCACTGTGACGTCACAGAATGGCGCCAATTGTAGAGGACCCTGCTGATCTGATGTCAACAGCGATGATGTCATTTCGGAGCGCCAGATTATCTCTTGCTGCTGTGGAAACTGTTTATTTTCAGAGGCTACCCGAACCACCACCAGGGGTCGCGGGCCTCTCTCCGTGGCTGCTGCAGAGGCGATATGACGATTTGGTGAGCAGGAAGGTTGAACGAATTGCAAAATAGGGCTTTTTTCGGCGGCGTGTAGCGACAAGTCCCTACATGACCTCCCTGAACTCTGAAGGAGTTAAAGGACAGAGCCGGAATCATAAGCCAGAGCAGACCCATGACTGCCTTTTGGAAAAGGTTTTTGAGTTTCTGCGGTTTGTATCATTTTACGGCAATGGGTGGTCCCTAAACTTGGTACAATCCACGTACATGCATCCCCTCCCGACTCTCACTTTTGGGTCCGGTACTTGATGTCCTCATCGTTAGATTTTGACCCAGAACAAGAGAAAGAAAGGTGTGGCCGAGGTAGTAATGTAGTGCTGGGGGAGCTGCATGATTTTGGTTCTTTGGAGTGGTAGTTCAGTACTGGACTTGTCGTACTGCGACGGTGTGGGATGTCTTCGCATGCCTGTACTGTTAACGCGGAAAGGAGGAGGAAAACAAAAACAGGAAACGATGACAAATGGAGAAAGTAAAGTAGTGATGTTAAAAACACGCAAGGATGAGAGAAGGACAGAAAGTGTATAGTGAGAATGAGGCAAGAGGTGGAATCAAAAATAGGCCTCCGTATTTAGTAAACCCTGCGTTTGGCAGTGCCGACGGTGGGCTCACAAGAAGAACTTTATGCTCCCGGATTTAGATTTTTTTCCAAGTTGAGCACATCATGCACATACATTGTAGGGTGACGAGTAGGTAAATGGATGTTGTCATAGTAACGCTGGTCCCGCCTCCTGGGTCCTCACAGCTCCCTCGGCATGATCGCCGTCTCACGAGTCCCAGAGATAAAACCAGGGCATTTATCGCACACAAGGCCTTGAACCAGGGGTACTGCCGCGCCCACCCCTTCGCGTTGACAGAGGGCAGTGATTGTTGCTTTGTAGAGGGCCGTTTAACGTCAGTAGTTTTGCACCTCCGCTAGAGCGGCAGGCTCGTCTGTGGTAGCCAAAAAAAGCACTTTTTGTTTTCACAAATTAACCACTGCTTAATACATGTTTGGTTAAAAAATAAATGAATCCTGCTCAGCAGGGTAACGCCTTCTACAGGCATCTGCGTACGAATTTCAGGTCACGAGTTTAAACCCTGACTTTAACGCACGACTCTTGATTTCATCATGCTGTGGTCGATTAAAAGGGGACCACTTTTAAGGGTAGCAGTGATTCTGTCACGTTCCTCATTAAGTACATAAACATTGCAAGCCGGAAGGGGTAGGCTGATGCTGTAATTCGAGAAAGGAGATGCAAATCCTGCGTGGATAAGCATAAACTGTACGGGAGAAGAAAAGCACCAGAGTCTGTGCACTCCCAGCCAACTCTGTACCCCTATTTATTTATTTATTTATTCAAAGTTTTATATAGCGCGAACAGGATCCTTACAGATATCAGAGCGCTTCACAAAGACAGGGAAGGGGCAGTAGGAGTAAACAGAGATAATGGGAACAGTATAATAGTCAATAACATGGTAATAACATGGATAATAAAAACATACATAAAACCAATCCATATACACTCAGGTAAGGAAGTAATATAGAACAGCACAAGTCATTGATCCCACTACAACGGTGTACAGGTGGATCAGTAAACCAACGTGTATCATATCTTGGTCGGTAGTAAGAGAGTAGCGTAGTAGTGCCCCCAACAAGTAGAGTATAGTGCCAGGGGATAGGGTGAGCAGTGGTACAAAGCAATGCAGAGTCTCTGAACCAACATCTGTAACGATCAGGAGATCTTGGCCAGAAGGATGGTTTTCACCTCTTTCTTGAAGAGTGCAGTGGAGGAGATCAGCCTGGTTTCAGGAGGGAGCGCATTCCAGATCCTGGGTGCCATTCCTGAGAAGGAGCGTTTGTAAGTTTTCACTTTCCGGAATCTACGAGGTTTCAGGAGTAGATTTTTTGTACTCCTATTGGATCTCGAACCTCCTGATATAGACAGCTTTTGAGCGAGGTAGTTGGGTGCCTTGTGGTGCACGGCCGCGTGTGTCATAGTTGCAATTTTTAGCTGTATTCTGGCTTCAAAAGGCAGCCATTTTAGAGACTTTAAGTCTGGGGATATGTGCGAATGCTTTCTAGAGCCAGTGATGAGTCTCGCGGCAGCGTTCAGGGAGGCTCTTAAGGGTGCTGTTGTGGATAGTGGGAGACCGCTGAGGGTCGCAATTCCGTAGTCTATTCGAGGGATGACTAAAGCTTGTACAGCAGTTTGGAAGTCTTTGGCCGGGAGGAAGGGTTTAATTTTCCTCAGCGTGTTAATTTGGAAATTAGCTGCTTTTGTGGCTTTGCTGACGTGCTGCTGCATGTCGAGCTTGGCGTCGAGTGTGATGCCTAGGGATTTCGCCGAGTCCACGATGGTAGGTTGGACATTGAGTGCTGTTAGGTTGTTGAGCCAGGTTTGGGTGGTGGAGATTTTCGCCGGGGTGAGATGAGTAGGAACTCAGTTTTCAGAGCATTTAGTTTGAGGTGATTATCGGCCAGCCAAGCTTGGGTGTTAATAAGCGTGGAATTCAGATGTTTAATATCTTCCGGGGATTGTAACTTTAGGTAGAGTTGTGTGTCATCAGCGTACATATGGAATTGAACATTGGATGCTTGAAGCAAGGTGGCGAGCGGTTCCATAACGAGGTTGAACAGTGTAGGGGAGAGGGTGGATCCTTGTGGAACCCCTAGATCTGCAGGCACAGGTGTAGATAGTACATTGTCGATCTTGAACCTCTGAGACCGGTTGTGAAGGAAGGACGAAAACCATTTGAGAACAGTTCCCGATAGCCCCATTCTAGTACTTAGCAGCTCCAGCAAGTTCTCATGTTTGACCGTGTCAAATGCTGACGAGAGGTCAAGAAGGATGAGGAGGCAGGACTCATTGCGATCCAGAATTTGGAGGGCGTCATCAATTATGTGTGTCATAGCTGTTTCCGTGCTATGTTTCGCTCTGAAGCCTGATTGATGAGGGTTGAGGAGGTCAAATTGATCAATGTGTTTGTCTCCATCTTTATCCTCGCTTACTCATTGCGTCTTTGTCCAAGTGCTAACTGACGATAGTTGACTCCAGGAATTCAAAGAAGGGGGGATGACCGATGTAGGGAATAGGAACTCATGTGGGCTTTAAATAAAGGAGATGTGATTGGGGAAGGCAGGTTTCGTTCCGTTATAACGCTTGAATAGGGACAGCAGGGAACTTTCGGTCCCTATTGGACTGGTCATTCAAGCACTCTGAATTTTCTCAGTGGACTGCTTGTATGGCTGTATGGGGTGTCAAAAAAAACC
Organism: Lissotriton helveticus; assembly: GCF_964261635.1. NCBI lineage: Eukaryota > Metazoa > Chordata > Amphibia > Caudata > Salamandridae > Lissotriton > Lissotriton helveticus. Next base: position 1,006,152,540 of record NC_136057.1, on the reverse strand, counting down.
TAGAAGTGCCCACAATTCCATTCAAACAGCCCATTGCAGGTTCCTGCACTCAGCTGAGCGACCCACTTGTTTTCCGGACTCGAAGCAGCCCCAGTAATATGTAGATTGGTTTTCTGAGCAGGAATCTAGTTTGTGCTGCCATTGTATCTACAGTAGAACCATTGCTGTTGTACATATTGTTTTTTCACCGTGTCACTCTGCGTCCTTTGATGTGTTCACCCACTTGTCACTTGCATCGTCACTCTTTGCTTCACTATCACCTAGTGCACAAAGCCCCCTTGGGTTGCCACCGCATTTTATGCCTACAGTGCTGCTAACGGTCCCGTATAAAATGTGCTCCTTAAATAATAATATAATAATATCCACATTTGTAAAGCGCACAATCACTCGTTAGGGTCTCTAGGCGCTGGGGGCCGTCGGGAAGATTAAGCAAGCTATTGCCCAGAGTCACATGGTGCTGGGCTAATCTGCCGCCGGTGCCGGGGATCGAACCGTGATCCCCAGATTCCGGAGTCAGTCGCCCTGGCCGCGGCGCCACACCTCTTCCATTATATGATGCTATATGCACTTTCTAAAAAACTGAAATTCTGAGTCTCCCTTCATTTTCCTGCGTTTTTGTAATGTCGTGTATGTACATATATACCTGCCGTTTTACAGAATCTGATTGAGATATTGTTGTCAAATACAATTGTATCTACAGTGGCACAAAAGTCTGTGTACTTTGCTTATAAATCTTTATATCTGTCAAAACTTGATTCTTATGGATAGTTATATCTGTGGATTCCTCACGTTTAGAATATTCTCCAGGCACAGACGTGATCCAGAAATTCACAGCAGTGTTTCTGTGGGCCGCTAAGTGGCACCATACGGCTCTGCATTGGCCTCATTCCACCCTGAAAGTGACAGAGCAGAGCCACATATAAGCACCACCCCTTCTCATGGACGTCAGCTCATTACTTTCCGAGCCTTTGAACGCAGATTCAAAACTCTGCTTCTTTTTTCGTCACCTGACAAATTCTTTCACATTTGTTTTCCCACTGTGCAAGGGAACAGTTTTCCCATTGAAGACAGCAGGGTTCAGATTGTGCTGCGACTGTCGGAACCAGATGTCAGTGACAGACCCACATGCCATCAGAGACCATGAAGCAAACCTGTATGTTGCAGAATGCAGAAAGAAGTCCGAGACCTAGCGTAAGTCCCAGACCCACTCTAAGTCAAGGCTGTGGGCCAGTTTCTGCTCTTCAGGCCGTTCCCATGACAGGTCTTTGCGGTTGAAGTTGTCCAGTAAGTCGAAGTCCAAGCTGAAGAAGAACCATCAGAAGTCGAAGTGGAACTTGACACCATCTCGCCACTCTCTGTCCAAAGAGAAGTCAGAAGGGCATCAAAGTGATAATTGATCTCAGTCCTTAACCTGTTTTGTCTCTTCCAAAGGCAACTCCTGAGGATTGGTTTATAGACAATGCCAGGCCCTGCAACCACCAAAGCAGCCACCCCGTCCTTTTGTGGCTAGGAACTGGAATCAAGCAGACATCGCACAGGTCACCGGGGACACCATTCTTCTCATTCTCCTGCGGCATCAACCACAAAACTGCTTTAGTTTGCTTTTTGTCGCGCACAACCACTCTATGCAAGGCAGGATCAGACTTTTTATACCAGCATGGCATTCCATCACTTCTGACAGATGGTTTCCTCCAGATCGTCCAGCAGGGTTCTGCCCTCCCATTTATTTCCAACCTACTGCAGCTGCTTCATCAGAGTAGCTTTCAGAAGATCAGCTTCATCTTGCTGCAAGACGTGCAGGCTCTACTGGCAAAAAGGGACCATCAAAAGTTGTGATCACCTCGGAATCAAGGACGGGTTGTTACTCCTACTATTTTCCTGTACAGAAGAAGGATGGATGCTTTCCTCCTATTTTAGATCTTCACCCTCCGAATGCCTTTCTACAGAAGGACAGTTTCAAAATTTGCACTCTGGAACAGTTCTGTCTGCCCTGGATATGAGTGACTGAATGGTTGCTTTGGACTTTCAGGGCATGTATTTCTATATGCCCATCCTGCAGCCCCATAGATTTTACCTGCGGTTCTAGGTTAGCCAGGAACATTTTCAGTTGCCATTTTCCCATTTGGCTTTCCCAGCACACCTCGGGTGTTCGCCAAATTGATGACAATGGTCACTGCCTATCTTCAGAAGTTGAGGATACCAGTTTTCCCCTACAGCGATGATTAGCTGTTGAAGACCGGCTTGCCCCAGTCATTCATAGACCACCTATGGACAGCAGTGAATCTCCTGACATCATAGGCTTTTTCGTTCAACAAGCCAAAGTCACCCGTGACACTTTCTCAGAGGCTTCCTTTTACAGAAGCTGCTTTAGACAGTGCAGTTCGGGACTTTCCTCTGTCACAGCAAGTCAAAGACATTCAGAGCGTCATTTAGTGTTTCAGCCTCAGTCCTGGATCTTGGCGAGAGCAACTGTAAGACTTCCTGCCCTGCTGGTCTCATGCATCCTGATTGCCCTTTTAGCCAACTGGCATTTGCAGGCTCTGCAGTGGGACCTGAATTCTCAGTGGATCCAGCACTACACAAACCTGTTGGATGTCATCCAGATTTTGGAGGAGACTTGGGGCGTGGCTTGGCCGGCTGCAAGGTGGCGGCACTCTGAGTGGGCTCTGCCGGCCAAGCGAGACAATCCGTTCATAATCCTGCAGACATCGCACTTACTGGGGAGCCTCTCACTGTTACCTGCTTTCCTGATCAGGTCCTGGTCCTGCGTGGCCAGTTCTGGAGCTGCTGCGGGCATTCCTGGTGACGCTGCCCGCCTCGTGAGCGCATCCCCGTGCTGAGGCCCTGCTGTGCCCTGATCGGTCCTGCGGCTGTTCGGCGGTGGCCGCGCGGTTGGTGCTGGACCCGGGTGGCGAGGATCGACCCCCTCCGACACCGGTGAGCAGTGCTGTTTCCCTGGGGTGCGCCTGCGGGGGTGGAGGCCGACTGGTACATGGCCTGGTGGGGCGGCGCTGCGGCGCGGCGCTGCGGCCCGGCACGGACCTGAGACCTCCGCTGCGGCTTCCACGCGGGCTGTGGCACGGCCGCTACTAGGCAGCTCGGTGCGATTGGCCCCCCCTTGCCTCCTCCGCTCGCTTTTCCCTCTGCGGTGGGCGCTGGCCTCTGGCTCCGGGGTTCCTGTGGCCTGCTTGCTCTCCTTGTTGGCGGAGCTGCCGGTTTTGCCGGGCCCTCTCCCGGCTGCTAGGCCTGTTGCTGAGGGCGGCGGGCCCCCTTCGGCGCGGCCTCTGGGACGCTGCGAGTCCCGGCTGCATCGGGGGACGTTGCTGCTTCCTGGGTGAGGCCTGCGGCCTGGCTGCCTCCTATACCCATCTTCTGCGGAGTGGCGGCACTGTGCTGGCGGCCCCGGTGTCATCTTCTCCGGGGCCGCTCTGGATCCGCTTGCCTCGCCTTTGGTGCATCTCACTTGGGGAGGCGCTGCCCTGCGTCTTGTGGTCCCCGACCCACGCTGCAATACCGAGAGTGTGATCCTGCGTTCCTGGGCCTGGTGGTGGCCGCCTTGCTATGTCCTCAGGCTGTTTGCTGCCCTTCCTGTATTGTGAGTTGCTGTTGTGGTGGCCCCGGAGTTCGCCGTATCTGCTTGATGCCCAGAGTCTCGATCTCTCTTACTGCGCCCTATCACCTGGTGGGGCGGCGCTGCACGCGGAGAGGGTGCCTCTTGCCAGTCTGGTGCGTTGAGTGGAGGTCCTGCCATCTAGAGCGTCTTGAGGTTAGCCACTTGGCAGTGGAGAGGCAGTGGCGGAGTCATAAACTGGCGACCTCCTGTTGTGGTCACTCCTCACGAGCACTGTACCCTTCGCTGGCCTGGATCGCTTGCCACGGGCGGATTGTGGTGGCGGCCCAATTTGCGCCGTCTATTGCCCTGTAGCGTCTGGACGGCTGTGTCATATTATTCATCATTTTTTGGTCGCCCCAGGGCAGCTACTGTGTGTTCCTGGCCTCTGACTCCCCGCCCACCTGCCCCACTGCCGGCTTGCGTTCTACCTCTTGAGTGACCGTGGTGGACTTTAAACTTCCACAATGGGGAAAAGTGACCCTAAACAGCCAAAAATCGCCTTCGAGCTGCGCAAGTCTTCTCGGTAGGACGTCGCGAGTGCTGAGGGAGCTGATTCTTCCGTGGGAGGTGTGGAGGTCCCGCCGTCGCGGGAGGATGACCTTAAGACCATAATGCTGGATGTCAAGTCTACCGTCACCGGCATCGCCGCCCAACTGGATCAACTCTCAGCCCGCCTCGACAAGGTGAAATCTCGGGTGGACTCCCATGACAATCGTCTGCTACACGTGGAGTCGAGGGTCTCCGACGCGGAGGACGCTGCTACTCAGGACCGGCAGAAACTACTACAAATGGACAAGATGTTGGCGATAATTCGGGACAAAAACGAGGACTTGGAGGCCCGCTCCCGTAGATGCAATCTACGTATAACAGGCCTTCCGGAATCCACGAGCATTACTAAAATGAAGGACTTCGTGGAGCAATTGATCCGGGAGCTTTTCGGCGACTTCTTGTCCACTGTCTTTATCGTCGAGCGGGCACTCCGGTCCTTGGGGCCCCGCCCGCGGCCTGGACTTCCCCCGCGTCCCAAGATCTTGAACTATCGTGACCGGGACGTGATCCTCCGGGCGGCTCGTGACAGGGCAACCATTACTCACCAGGGCAATGCCTTCTCCTTTTACCCCGACTACACCCTTGCAGTGCAGGCCGCCCGGAGGGAATTTCTACCCGCCAAACGCATCCTCCTTAAGCACGAGGTCTCCTACTCTCTGGCCTACCCAGCGAAGGTGCGTGTCCGCCAGGGTGCGAAGACGCTGGTCTTTCCGGATCCCAAGGAGGCTCTGGCGTTCGCTAAAAAACTGGACAGGGAAGCCCGCTCCTCTCTTTCCACGCCCCAGTCTGACGGAGCTGGCCATCTCAGTGATAACGACTGAGTTGTGTTCTCTCCATTAAATGTCTCCACGTCTTCTCTTTCTTTTTGATTGATGTCTGGTTCCTACCTGCTTGGCCACCCTGCCTCCTAGCAGGGGTGTACGCTGGGCCTTGCCTTGCCCCCACAGGATGATTCCCTTTTCTTCTGTCAATTCCCTATTTCCAGGTTGCGGGTTCCCGGGGTGGTTGGGGTGGGTTTCTCAGCCTGATTGGGGGGTTGGAGTGGGTGTGGGGTGTTTTGGGTCGGCTGTTCTGGGGAAGGTTGGGGGGTTGGGGGTGGTGAGGGTGTGTGGGAGGGTGCGAATACTGGGGGGCTAGGGGGGTGGTTTTGTTCCTCTAGTGAGGTTGTGCTTTGGTTTCCTTGCTGTTTTGCTGTATCATTTTGACACTGCATGTTCCACTGTAGACACTGTGCTGTATTTCTGGTCTGATTTTCCTGTATTTGCTGCAAGATGTTTTATTCTGTGCTATGTCCTAGGTGCAATACCAGGGCTCTCTACATTTCCCAAGGTTTCATTTATGACACGTTGGTCGGCTTTCGGCTCCTTGCATCCCCTCCCCCCTTGGTGTGCTGGAATTCCCCTTCTTCAGGCCCTTGCCGCGCTAGCGCTCCTCCACTGGTCATTGACCCCCATTATTGTTGCTACGGGTTGGATACAACTGGGCATCTTGCTCTCCGCCCTCTATAACGACCCCCCCGTCTCCTTTGCCATGGCTAATCTGACCTGCTGGACGTGGAATGTTCGCGGCCTGAACGATTACCGCAAGGCCCGTCTGACACACGCCCACCTGCAGCGTCATAAAGTTGAGGTATGTCTTCTTCAAGAGACGCACCTGCTCCCTGGCTCGGTGTCCCGACTCAGCGCACTTTTGAGGGGAATCCTACTCCTCCACTTATTCGTCCTATGCTTGGGGTGTCTCGATCCTCCTGCGCCGTGGCCTTCCCTGGCAGACCTCTCGCGCCCTGGTCGATCCGGAGGGCAGATACGTCATTTTGCATGGAGTACTGCTCGCCCAGCCTGTTACCATCGCCGCGGTTTATGGCCCGAATTCTGACGACCCAGACTTTTTCTACAATGTCCGCCATCTGATCTCCTCTTGTGGCCCTGCGGCCGTAATCTGGGGTGGCGATTTTAATGTTACTCTCTCAGGGGACCTGGACCGTTCGGGCTCTTACCGGTCTTACCCGCGCGCTGCCTCCGCCCTTTCTTCTATATTGACTGATAATTCTCTTTTCGGCGTTTGGCGTCATCTTCGCCCCGATGCCCGGGAGGGCACTTGCGTTACGGGTGCTAGGGGTTGCTGGTCGTGGAGTGACCTTTGGCTCGCATCCTCGGATGTCCTTTCCTGGACTATTGACGCTGACCATATGACCCGCACTCTATCCGACCACGCACCGGTCCGACTTCTTATCCGACCTCCCGATTCTCCACGACGTGCTTTCACCTGGCGTCTTTCTCCTAATGCCCTTCGAGATTCCGTTTTCTGTGATGAGATTCAGACCGCCATCACTACTTATTTCAAGCTCAATGTTGGCTCCGTCGACTCTGCCTCTACACTTTGGGAGGGTTTTAAGGTATTCATTCGGGGGGGAGTGTATATCCAAGCAGGCCGGTGTTCTCCGTGCTATTCGATCTGCACTTGCTAGGCTGGAGGGGGAGATCCAGGGCCTTGACGCTGCCCTTGTGAGTGGCACCATTTTGCGTGACTGGGTTTCCGCCATTTCAGGAGTCATCTAGGCCTAATGAAAACTATAGGGTCAAGGAGTACCTAACCCCCAGGGCAACACTTAAAAATTCCAGTGGACATAAAAATAAAAGGAATTGAGGGGCAGAAAGGGGACAAAAATAAATAAATAATAGGAGGGACCACCCAAAGGGCTGACAGGTCTAACGCGTCCCCCCCCCCGCTGAAAGTGGGGAGAGCTACCCAACCCCTTGGGAGTTCTCATCACTAAGGCGGAAATACCTGGAGAGACCGTCTGCGTTGGCGTGGTCCACTCCAGGTCGATGTTCCACCCGGAAGTCCATTCTCTGTAGGGAGATGGACCATCTCAACCGCTTGGGATTCTCCCCCTTCATTTGCATCAGCCAACGAAGGGGTCGATGGTCGGTCTGAACCAGGAAGTGCGAGCCAAACAGGTATGGCCGCAACTTCTTCAGAGCCCATACCACTGCAAAGGCTTCCCGCTCAATTGCACTCCACTTCTGTTCCCGGGGAAGCAGTCTCCTAGATAGGAAGACAACTGGTTGATCCAGACCCTCTTCATTGAGTTGCGATACCACTGCCCCAATGCCATGCTCTGATGCGTCTGTCTGGACAATGAATTCTTTGGAAAAATCTGGGGCCCTTAGGACCGGTGCTGCACACATTGCCTGTTTCAGCTTGCTGACAAGCCTCCGTCCAGACTACCCGTCGAGGTTGCTTCTTGGATGTGAGCTCAGTTAGGGGTGCCACAATAGTGCCATACCCCTTCACAAAGCGACGGTAGTAACCTGTGAGGCCCAGAAAGGCTCGGACCTCAGTTTGAGTCTTGGGGGCTCCCAGGCCATGATAGCCTCAATCTTTGCCTGGAGGGGCTGCACCGCTCCCCTTCCCACCAAGTGGCCTAGGTACACAACCGACCCCTGCCCGATCTGACATTTACTGGCCTTGATTGTCAAGCCAGCTTGTTTCAGGGCCTGGAGAACAGCTTGTAAGTGACACAAATGGTCCTCCCAACTGCTGCTGAAGACAGCAATGTCATCCAGATAAGCAGCGGAGAAAGCCTCCATCCCAGAGAGGACCTGGTTCACCAGCCGCTGAAAGGTGGCAGGGGCGTTCTTGAGCCCAAAGGGCATTACGCAGAACTGGTAGTGGCCCTCAGGTGTGGAGAAGGCTGACCTTTCCTTTGCTCCATCTGTAAGGGAGATCTGCCAGTACCCTGAAGTAAGGTCAAAGGTACTCAAGTATTGGGCAGCTCCCAGCCGGTCAATAAGTTCATCCGCCCTAGGGATCGGATGTGCATCAGTTTTAGTCACTGAATTCAGTCCCCGGTAATCCACACAGAACCTTAGTTCTGGAGTGGTGCCCGGTGGGGCAGTTTTTGGTACCAGAACCACCGGACTGGACCAGGGGCTACTAGAAGGTTCAATTACTCCTAGCTCCAGCATCTTCGTGACCTCACTGTGGATGCTGGCCTTCACCTTGTCTGACAGCCGGTAGGTCTTGGACTTCACTGGTGGGCTGTCTCCTGTGTCCACATCATGGGTACACAGGTGGGTCCTTCCCGGAACAAGGGAGAACAGCGAGGAGTACTGCTCCAGGATCTGGCGGCAGTCCTCTCGCTGCTCAGGAGTTAGGGATGGGGAGAGAATTACTCCCTCCACCGACTCATCCTTTTCCTGAGACGAAAAGAGATCAGGGAGAGGCTCGCTTTCCGCTTCCTCTGCTCCATCAGTCACCATCATCAAGATGACCTCGGGCCTCTCATGGTGGGGTTTGAGATGATTGGCATGAAGCACCCGTAGGGGCTGTCGAGGGGTCTTAAGGTCCACCAAATAGGTGGCCTTACCCTTCTTCTGCATCACCTCAAAGGGGCCTGTCCAGCGATCCTGTAGGGCACTAAGCTCACCCACACTTTCTGGCCAGGCTCCAACTCCACAGGGTGAACGTTGTGGTCATACCACTCTTTCATCACTGCTTGGCTGGCTTCCAAGTTGTCTGAAGCCTGCTTCCACAACTTAGCCATTTGGCTCCGGAAGACCAGCATGTAGCTCACCACATCCTGGGGAAGCTTCCTGGGAGACTTTTCCCATCCGTCTTTCACCAAGCTGAGAGGTCCACGCACAGGGTGCCCATACAGAAGCTCGAAGGGGCTGAAGCCCACTCCCTTCTGTGGAACTTCCTGTAAGAAAACAACAGACAGGGTAGGAGGACGTCCCATTTCCTCCGCAGGCTCTCAGGCAGACTTCTTATCATACCTTTCAAGGTCTTGTTGAACCTTTCCACCAGACTATTGGTCTGTGGGTGATAAGGAGTGGTAAACCGGTAGGTAACTCCACACTCCTTCCACATAGCCCGCATGTATGCTGACATGAAGTTGGTCCCCCTGTCGGACACAACCTCCTTGGGGAAACCCACTCGGGTAAAGATCCCCATCAGGGCCCTAGCCACTGCAGGTGCAGTAATGGTCCTCAGAGGAATCGCCTCTGGGTACCGTGTGGCGTGATCCACCATAACCAGGATAAACCTGTGACCAGCTGTAGTTGGTGGATCGATATGTCCACACAGTGTCGATGCCCACCCTTTCAAAGGGGTGCTAACGACAGGAAGTGGTTCCAGGGGAGCTTTCAGCTTCACCCCTGTTTTCCCACTGGCTTGGCAAGTTACACATGTCCGACAGTATGTGTCGGATGCCACCCTCATCTGAGGCCAATAAAAGTGGGGGACAAGCCGGGCAAAGGTCTTGTCCTGTCCTAAGTGTCCTGCCAAGGGTATTTCATGAGCCAGTTCTAAAAGAAAGGCTTGATAACGTTGAGGGACAACCAAGGCCCGTGATGAACCGTGCACGGGTGCCTTAGGTTCACTGTAGAGGAGTCCGTCCTCCCAGTAAATATGGTAATTCCCAGTAACGTTCCCTGCTGCCTGGGCTTCGGCCTGTCGCCTCAGTCCCTCAAGGGTAGGGCACTCCTTCTGGCCCTTACAAAACTCCTCCCTGGTAGGCCCTCCTTCCACATGCCACTGAGCAGGGATAGGTAAGTTCTCCAGGGAGACAACTTCCCCCTCCACGGACTCCTGGTCCACCACAGCAGGGGGCCTATCTGTCTCATGGGGCATGGAAGCCGAGGCAGGCTTCTCCTGTCCTCGGTTCTTTCCCTTTTTGGCAGCTGGCTGGGCCCTTGTTCCAGGCTCCAGCCCAAGCGAACTCCCCCTCCGGGTAGTCGCAGACCTTGTGCTAGCTCAGGCCCAGTCAGGTGTACCCAGCATCTCAGAATGAGTCCAGTATTCCACCTCCTTCCAAGCATTGTGCTCCATATCATTCCCCAGCAGACAATCAACTGGCACGGCAGGGCTTACGGCAACTCGAAGTGAACCTGCAACCCCTTCCCACTCAAAGGGAACCTCGGCCACGGGTAGTGGCCCAATCTGCCCTCAGCCATCGCGGCGGGGTGGAGTACATGTGGAATCACCTGCTCTGGAGACACCAGTTGACTCCTTACCATAGTCATACTGGCTCCTGTGTCTCTCAGAGCTTCCCCTCTTTGGCCATTGATGGTGACCCATTGCCCATACTTAGTAGTATTTGGGGGCACCTGGATCTTAGGAACCATCTCCCGATCTCCCAGGGACACTAAGGTGACACCCGCCCACTCCCCCTCCTTATCTAAGGGCAACTCCTCCCCGAGCACTACACTAGCTACTCCCGGGGCTTTTCCTCCAGTGGGAGGGGATGGTCTCTTTGGGCACTTGACATCTCCCTTATAGTGTCCCAACGCCGCCACACTCAAAGCAGTGGACAACCCTTGGCTGCTGACTTTGGCCAGGATGAGGTTTTCTGGGCGGGTTAGTCTTAGGGGTGAATCCTGTTCCCTTTCCCTGGAAACTGTTTCGGGGGCCTTTTGAGAACTCCCTCTTTTTATCTCCCCCCTCTTTCTTCTGGGGGGCGCCCTGTCCGGTCCTTTGGGAATCCCCTCCAGTCCCCTTTGAGGACACCCGGGTACTAGCCCAGATGTCCGCCTCCTCAGCAAGCTTCCGGGGGCTGGTCAGCTTGCTGTCCACCAGGTGTTGTCGCAGCTCGGGAAAACATTTCTCGAGTAGGTGCTCCTTGAGTATAAGGTCATACAACCCCTCATAGTCCCTCACCTCGCTGCCTTGTACCCAACCCTCTAATGCCTTCTTTGCGTAGTCCAAGAAATCCAACCAATTCTGTGTGCCTAGTTTGTGACTACCCCTAAACTTCTGCCGATATTTTTCTGGAGTCAGTCCAAACTTTCTTATTAGCGCCACTTTCATGGTGGGGTAGTGGGTCTGCTCTCCCTGCTCTAGGGCCAAAAGTGTATCCCTTCCTGCAGGAGGCATGTATTTATACAAGCCAACCCCCCAGTGTTTCTCCAGTATCCCATGGGCTCTTAAGGAGACCTCATAGGCAGCCAGCCACTTGGCGATGTCATCCCCTGCACTGTAGCTGGCGACTACGTCCTTTGGTAAATAGGGTCTGGGTTCCCTGGTCAAGTCTTTAGATTCGCCGCCACCATTAGGAGTACTGGGAGTCCCTGCCTGTAGGGCCTTGAGATCTAACTCTCTGAGTTTCAACTCATGAGCCATCCTCTGCTCCTCCCTCTCCTTTTCCAACCGGGCTAACTCCCACTTCAGCTGTCTTTTCTCCCTTGGTCAGCTAATTCAGCTTCGGTTAAGCTTCTTCCAGAGACACTGCTGCCCTCCCTTGAAAGTGTCCTAGGACCCGGTAGTAGGTTCCCCACTTCAGGTTGGAACAATCCATCTACCCCGATGACAGTGTCCCGGTCTGTCTCCTCCTCCTCCTTCCCATCTGGGTGAGCAGCCACCCACGCCCTCAAGCCGGTTTGGAGTTCCCCCTTTTTAGCACCACGCTTGAAGAACACTCCCATATTTTGACAAAATTCTCGGAGTTGAGCCACAGTATAGGTCTCTAACTCTTCCAGAGCAAATTCCATTTTTCGCCAATGAGAGTCAGGGACAGCCACTCGGAAGAAATTAGTTAAGAGGGCAATTGGAAGCTACCTCCACCCACCACCAGGAGTAAATTTGGAAAAACAAAAATATAATTAGGGAGTCCGCCAGGAGAAAACTCCAGGTGTAGGTCTGTGGAGTACACTACGTTACTATTGAGTGGACGCAAGCACAGTTCTTATCCCACCGCTGCCCACCAATTATGTTGGACATGGGGTCTCCAGATCACATAGGGTAGCCTGGCACAGAGTGGAACGGTCTAACCTAAAGGTCAAAGTGTTAAGCTTGCATCACACCCGAAAAGTAACTCAGCGTCCGTCCACAAGAAAAGAAAGAGTCTACACCAGTTTAGAAAAATACGATTTGTTTTTATAAAAGTTCTTTAAGTTTTCTTGCTTTGTAAATTAACACATGAGGTTGTACATCAAGCATTTCCCCCATCCATTTTTCTGCAGCAAGGGAGTCTCAGTAATATAACTCATCCTTCAGCAAATGTAATAAACATTTACACTTAATACTTGAATTTACAAGCAGATTTTTGGTTACTTAGGTAGTTATTCACATGAAAAAGAACACATGTCACATTTCATTCAGTTAGAGAAAACTTGTAATAATGCAGTCTAGTTATCCCATTCAATAAAGTTAAGTTAAGTGCTTGCACAGCACTGCCTGTTTTATTCCTCTCTGATCAGATAAAGCAGTTAAATGTTTCAATTAGGTTCATGTAATGTATTTGGGGTTTCATTAAACACTAGCCCCTGTTTCTCCTCTCTGTCAAACCAGCGTTAGTTTTAAATCTAGATTCCTCTTCTGATGATGCTATTACTGTCTTTGTTAAGTCGGGATCCCTTAGCCAGTACAAAAGTTCCTCTGGGCTTTCAAAGGAAGACCAGCCACCAGTACCCGTGGCGTCAACTCCCAATCCCAAGCACCCCCACCAGTTACCAGAGCCCGGCTTACTTATAGGAATTCCGATGTTTGTTCAGCCCCGGCTGACACAAGCACCCGGAGACGCCACAGCGCCTCCAGCCACTCCTCTACCGCTGTTCGCTTCCTCCTCTGGCCGGGCTGACTCACCCCCAGGACCTGCGCGGGAGCCAGACGCTGCCGCACCACTATCAGGTGATTCCTCACAGGCCGCTTGCTCCCCGGGACGCTTCCCTGAAGAACCGCGCTTTTGGGCCTGCGCTGGAAACAGCCGCCGCCTCACGCAACAGGCAATTCTTCTCGGGCCGCTCGCTCTCCGAGACACTTCCCTGAAGAACCGCGCCTCTGGGCCTGCACAGAAGTCAGACGCTGCCTTCAATTACACGCTCAGCAGCAGCTCCGACCGCGCCACCACGCCAGGACTTCCCTCCCGTCCCCCATCTGGAGAAGGGATGTGGACGTGTCTCCCACCCGAGCACCTCGAACCCCGACACCACAGATTAGGGGGAGGTCCTCACTGCTCACCAGGTCCCAGGAAACTACGTCTCTGGATGGAGGGCAAAGCAACTGCTGGACAATGCTCTGCAGCCCAGGTGAGGAGACCGTCTTTAGCAGATGTAGTTCTTGTGGTGGCGACGGGGGGGGGAAGAGAGGGGGACAGTGGCTCGCCGTTCCTTCCTTTACTGGGGTCTCACAGAGATGTTAAACTGCACTTCCTACTGGGGGATGGAAAAGGGCAGTGCTATTGGCTCAACACCGGCCCGGCAGTCACCAGTTATGGGTCAGTGGAAGGGTCAGTTCCCCTACTCTGGAGATAATTGGGCAGTATTCAGATATAGAGTACCTAAGCAGGGTCAGATCTAAGGCCAGGGGCGATAATAGAAGAGAGAGCGCATCCCCTAGAGTGAAGTCAATCCTCTGTGTTCCACCTCCCTGATGTCCTAGCCTGCACTCCAGCTAGCCCTCCAAGATCACTCTAAAATGGCCGCCCTAACCTGGCCTTTTTATAGGCTGGCCTCAGTCTACCAGAACCAGCTAGAAGGTTCTAGAGTGTCCCTATGTTATCCTATGGGTCCATTTTCTGAGGTGACCATTTGTGGCAGTTACAAGCCACCATTTTGCGTGACTGGGTTTCCGCCATTTCAGGAGTCATCTAGGCCTAATGAAAACTATAGGGTCAAGGAGTACCTAACCCCCAGGGCAACACTTAAAAATTCCAGTGAACATAAAAATAAAAGGAATTGAGGGACAGAAAGGGTACAAAAATAAATAAATAATAGGAGGGACCACCCAAAGGGCTGACAGGTCTAACACAGGCTGTATGCTTTTGCCTTGTTATCCTCTCCTATCCCCTCGGCGAGGGCATGTGAGGCGTGGAGCGCGTACCTAGGTGTGGAGATTTCGGATGCCGACTGTCTCTACTGTTGTAACCAAACCACAAAACTTTCCCCGAACTATCTGCTCCGCTTGATTCATTTCAAGTTTTTGCACAGGTTCTACCACACCCCACGGCAGCTTCATCGCCTAGAACTCATTCCTGATGATTCTTGTATGCGATGCTCCGCTCCTGCTGCGGATTTCGCTCATTTGGCCGGGCTCTGTCCTCGGGTGCAGGTATTCTGGTTGGAGGTCTGTTCCGCGATCTCTGAAATCTCTGGTACGGCCATTCCCCCTGACCTCCTTCTTTGCCTTCTCGGGTTTGTTAAGCCTTGTTCTGATGCTTTGCGCCGTCTGATTTCGATGCTATTAGTGCTGGCCAGACGCAGGGTGGCTATGTGTTGGGGCCGTCGGCCTGCCCCTGTGATGGCGGCCTGGCTGGAGGATGCTTCCCGGTGTCAAACGCTGCTGTCAGAGTTTTGGGACCTGATGCCGGCTAGATCTCGCCCAGTTGATATTTGGGGGTCCCCTGGTTGCCTACCTCCTTTCCCGCTCCTCCTCTAGCGAGCCTGCCTCCCCCGCACTCCCTGCCGGCCCTGCGTCCGTGGCGGCCGCGGATTTGGTCAGTGCATAACCCCTCTCTCCGCGCCCCAATGTCCCTGCTATCAGTGAGTTTTTTCGACTGGCGCCTTCACTGCCTGCCCAGGGGGGGGTCACCTCTAGGACCACGGCTCTGCGATTTGGTCCGCTCTCACCCGGTTCTTGATTGTCCGTGTGGGATCCAGCCCTCACTCTATTTCCCTCCCACTCCTGCCACCGCCTCTCCCGCGCCCCCCGCCGGCCCTTGGTCCGCGGCGGCCGCCGGAGCTGGTCGGTGCCGGGCCCCTCCCTGTTTGGTTTAATTCCTGGTCTCCCCCGAGCAGGCTAGCCCCTTGGGGGCTTTAATTATCTCTGTGCGATCAACGGGGGCAGAGGGTTGTGGAGATGCCGCCGACCTGGCCGCCTATTTTTCTGTAATGCTCATGCTGCTTCTGGAAATTGGTGTGCCTTTGATGGATTACAACTTGCCATTTTGTACTGTGTCTTTGCATGAAACTTCTATTTTTTATTGTACTGCTGTATTGCACCTTCTTCAATAAAATTTTTTATAAAAAAATAAAATTAAAAAAAGATTTCGGAGGAGACTGCACAAGATCTGCAGTGATGGCCACTGCAACCTGACCGGCGCAAGACACCTCTCCCTTTCCCATCCAGGTGCATCAATGCTAGGCTGGCGAAGTTATCTGGGAGAGGTGGTCAAAGCACTCTGGTCTTTGGAAGAGAACTATCTCCACATAAATCTATTGAAGCTGCAAGTCATCTGCCTGGCATTAAAGACCTTCCTGCTGACCATGTTGTCATGAACAACACTACCTCCACGTGGTACTACCAACAGGTGAGGCAGATTGGGGTCCTGTGCCAAAAGGCGCTGTGGCTCTGGAGTTGGCTGGAGCGTCATGCCATCTCTCTGATCGTAAACCACCTAGCAGGATCATTGAACGCAATGGCTCAGCTGGTGACATCTGGTAGATCAGCAGTGCAGTTGCATCGAAAGGGGGCGCTAGGTTTCTTCCAACAATGGAGAAAGGCTTGGTTGGGGTTTTTTTCGCCACATTTGAAAATACGCAGTGCCGAAACTTCTGCACATTTGAATTTCCCGGAATGGTTTTCCAATTAGATGCATTCAGGCTGGAGCGGAGCACTGGAGTCCTGTAGGCCTTTCTGCCCCTGCCTTTCCTGCACGGAGTTCTAAAGTAGATCAGGAACAACCAGGTCCAAGTTATCCTATTGGTTCAGTATTGGGCCAAGAGAGTGTGGTGTCCAAACTTCTGGACATGTGTCCTCCAATCAGTGCTTAATTTGAGCCGGTGGTTTCCGGTGCTCTGCACCGTCAATTAATTGGTCTCCGCTGCTTTGCACCAGCACTTAATTGTCATCATCACATTTTTGACACTCTGCCACATGGTGGTGCTGCTCATCTAATTTAGAGATGAGCAGAACAACAGTTGTTTATGAATACAATATACATTAAAAAATACTAATACCTGTCTCCCCAGCCATTCCTTTAGCTTCGAGGGCCTGTAATAATCTGTACTGTCGCACTTGCAGGTGAGAGAAATGGTTAGTAGATGTTTTGGTACTGTCATTGGCAGTGATGATGGGGCAATGGGCGGTGCAAGCTGATCAGGGTTCAGGTTCGAAGTACAGGTTCACTGATGAGTTTAGCTGCTGCATTCGGTCAGCAGAGAAAAAAGATGATTCGAACCAGCCTTCTGATCAGGGTCCTAGCACTTATTATTTTAAAAATTAAGTACTGCCTCCAATCAGGCTACCGCTTGGGGATCTTCTGTCACAGCAGGAGGCAGCAATCTGCACCCAAACCTGCACATTCTACAACTCTTTGCGTGAAGAATGAGCAACAGCAGCTGACTTTGTTCGTTCTACCACCTGTGATTGGGGATGCCATCCTCGCTGCCTGGTGTTCCTCCACACAGTCCATTTATGCTGGGTGCTGAGGCTGAGACAGATTTGAGACATGGCATGGAGTCCACAACACAGCCCTCTTACAAACCAAACTATTGGATGTCTTACTGCTTGTTTTGTATTTGGTCTAGCAAGGTCTTACAGTGGGCACTGTTAAAGGTTATTTGTCCTCCTTCTCTGCCTTTTTGCGTTTGCTGAACCAGCCTTCCTTGTTTAAATCACCTGTTGTGATGTGTTTTATTAGAAGCTTCACACCAATGTTCCCTCCTAAACTGTTTGTAATGCCATCGTGGAATCTTACTGTGGCCCTGACATTCCTCATGTGCACTCCCTTCAAGCCCATGCACAGCCTATTATCATTGCACATTCTGGCTCTCAAAAATGTCTTTCTCACAGCGATCACTTCAGCTCGTCTCATGAGTGGGCTCCAGGCTCTGTCCTCCTTGCAATCCGTTTTTCCCAGACAAGCTGTTGATGAAGACCGGGGTGTTTTTTTACTGAAATTCAGGACTCCTTTCCCATTGGGCAAGTCATCACCCCCTCAACATTCTTTGCTCCACCTCATCCCTCAAAAGAGGTGGAGTGGTTCCAAGGGTTGGACCCTAAAAGATCCTAAAGACCATCAAGTGGATTCTCAGAGGCAAAGAAATTTAAGGTGGAGCAGAAAAGTACTTTGTCAAGGTGGATAGTCCTCTGCCTTAAGACCTGCTGCGCACCGGCCAAAAAACAGCCTCCGGAAGGGTTGAGCGCTCATTCCACTAGGGCCATGGCTACTACCTCTATGCTGATGCACAGAGTGCCTATTCTTGAATTTGTCAGGCCGCAACGTTGGCATCTGTGCATAAGTCCACAAAGCACTACTACTGCCTTCACAGTCAAGTCAGACGGTAAGGATATTTTGCACATTCCCTCTTGCAGGACTGTTTGGTCTGATTCAGCTCTACAGACCGTCCACCTTGGTAATACTGTTTTGCTGTCTATTCTAAAGATGAGGAATCTGTAGTTAGAAGTAGCCATCAGAAGAACAAGTTCCTTATCTTCAGTAATGCTTGTTCTGGTGGACAATCTTTCTAACAGCAGATTCCTCACTGCCCTCCCACTTCCCTGCTGCTTTGCGTGACCTCTTTTTAGCATTTTAAAGGGCCCCAAATTAGAGATTTGCAACTTGTACCTCCAATTGTTTTGTGCTCTTAATCCAAGGGCATGGAAACAGGCAAGCAACAAATTTACATCGATGCGTTGGGATGACACTTATATAAGGCTCTGCCCTATCACTTCTGAGGCAGAACAAGGCCACCTCTGAGTCCCATGGCGCCACCTAGCATTGCATGGGATTAAAGCTGTGAAAATGGGGGTGGGGAGGGCGTGGCCGGGCAGGAAGGCCGGGTAGACGTGTCTCACCTCGGCTCCCGGTCCGCGCCGCAAATTCCGCATTATGCACCCCCATCCACCGCCTTTGACCTGGTTTGCGGGACTGCTTCATGATGGGCGACCACAGCGGAACTTACTGAAGGTGAAACGGTGTTCTCCTGAGGCGCGGTGTTGCTGCATGCTAGCTGGAGGCGGCAGACGGTTAGACCTGCGAAATGGCGGCCGCATCGCTGACACAGTGGACCTGAGCCGGCGGGGGTGCGTAATCCCTGAGATTGCCTATCAATGCCGCTAAAGAAGACACCTGCTAAGGTTTCCAATTTCTTTCCACCAGCAGAGAAACGACAATGAACAACGCAGGGCGACCCACCTGATATCATGGCGCTCACGAGGGAGGCTCTCCTGGCTTTGCTGAGTGACTTTAAGACTGAACTGGGGGCAGAGCTAAACCACGATATCCAGGCCTCTATGGAACAGCTGAAATCGGACCTGGTGTCTTGAGTGGCGACACTCCAACAGGATGTGGACTCAGTCGGCACGAGGGTGCTGGACCTGGAGGCCCATACTCGAGACCTGGATAAACGTTCAACTGATGCTCAGGAGCAATTTCTTGACCTCCGGAAACAACTACTTTTAGAAAATCTGAAGTCAGTGGACCTGGAGTACAGGGCCCGAAGGGAGAATATAAGGGTCCGGGACCTGAAAGAAGGAGCTGAAGGACATGATCTTGAGACCTTTCTGGAGGGACTTTTTGCAGAAATCCTCAGCCCAAGACAGCTCAAGAATAAACTGGAGAGGGCACTCCGGGTAGGAGCCCCATCCTCGGTGGACCATCGAAGGCCACCAGATATCCTGGCGAAGTTTCACTCCTTTAAAGTGAAAGAAGCCGTATTGCAAGAAGCCCGAAAGAAAAACAATGTCAGCTTCCAAGGGTTCCGCTGTGCCGTTTATCAGGACCTAGCTCCGGCTACGTTGGCGAGGAGACAACAATTTCATCCCATTACTGCAAAGCTGCGCGAGGAACGCATCTGATACCGATGTACCTACCCCTTTTGGCTGACCTTCGAGTTCAAGAACAAGGTGCAACACATTACGGAGCTGAAGGAGGGTATGGCGATACTGGGTCTCGAACAGGAAGCGGCTGGGACGGCCATGTCCAAATCGGGGAACCTGATCGGGCCAGTCAGAGACACCGCCAATGGAACACGAGTCTGAATGATGGGCACATATAACTGGTGCATTGAGGACAGCTGACCTCCAGAATGCTGCTGATCAAAGATATTATACAGCAGGGACGGCTAGAGACCGCCTCTGTGACTATGCCTTGTGGATCCTTGGGATAATAATCCGCTGTACCTGGGGGGTGGGGGGATTTGCATCCTACAACTCTGACAGAGCCCCACCCAGGGGTTCGAGGCTAAAGCATATGGCGAATGAGCTCCACAGGCCTGCAAACTAGTATTGGCTAAGAGACATTAGAGGAAGCCGCACAGGACGTCGAGATGCTAACGCTACATGCACGCTCCTTAAAAGATGGCATTCCCTACAGGTTTCACTAGAAACCGGGAGGGGCGCAGACGGGAACTCCGGCTGTGTCCATTACCAACCTGTCCGGAAACTGAGAATCACACACTGGGGACAGACTACCTTCTGTCTATCATACATGGTTGTTGGTAATGTTGGGGGTTGTTAGTTTTTGGTTTTTATGGGGGTGGGGGTGGAGGGGAACTGGTGGTGACTTGAGGAACACACTAGAGACCGGGGGCAGCTGCATGTCTGGGGAGACAGAGCTGGGGGTGGGAGACTTCTTCACACGTATGGGGGACATGGAGGGAGGACCGCAAGAGGAGAGGGGTAAATCCCTTTTGATAAGATGGTAATTACGATTGACTCATGGAATGTCAGGGACCTCAACTCGCTGCAAAAAAGACAGAAAACATGGAAGTATCTACTAGACCACCATTTGGACATAGTGGCCCTCCAAGAGACCGATCTTCAGCGGGCCGACAAGCTGAGGCTCAAACACAAACAATACCCCCTTATCTATAGATCGTCCGCTCCTACCAAACACAGGGGGGTGGCCATCCTCTTCCACAGTTCAATGAAATTTCAACCTTTAGATATTCACTCTTGACAAAGAGGGCAGGATGATTCTGGTAAAGGGCTCCCTCCGAGGCACACTGGGTACTTTCATTGCTACCTATGTCCGAACACAGCCCAAGTTCACTTTATTACACACCTCCTTGACACAATAGATCGCATTGCAGAAGGCCAGCTCAGTCTAATGGGTGATTGTAACCTTACATGGCGACTAGACACCGACAGCACCCACCCGCATAGGGCACAAACGGGTTCCTTCACTGCGAATTTACGACTGAAGGACTGGGCCTCCAGGATGCATGGCAAACGCATCATCCACACTCCAGAGACTACACATTTATTCGCATGTGCACCACACCTATTCCCGTTTGGACTATATTTTTCTTAGCCATAGATTATTGGGTACCCTACAGGATGCTCACATTTTTCCCATTGCCCTTTCAGATCACTGCCTATTGGTGATTTGCTTACACTGGGGTTGGATAGCCAACACATCCCATAAGTGGTATTTTCGATTTCCCTGGGTCGGGATAGAGTACTTCGCACAGAACTTAGGGAGGCGATCACAGCATTTTTTAATACTAACAAACCGGAGGACACCTCCCCAAGCACTAACTGGGATGCCTTCAAGGCTGTCCTACGGGGGGAAATGTATTGAACTTAATTTCACTCTTAACAAACAGCGGACATGGGAGAAGGAGGCCCTAGAACAGGAGCTGGAAAAGGCAGAATTGGCACATACAAAAAACCCCTCCAGACTTACATTGCAACCACTGGTGGCCCTTCGTGGTAAACTTAAAACGATCTATACGAATAGGGTAGAGTATACACTCTTAAAACTGCACCACACCTCTATTGCGCTGGGGAATAAAGTAGGTAGGCACTTAGCACGGCAGCTTCGAGAGAAGCAAGAGCGGGAGTACATAGGAAGTCTACGGGGAAAAGGGGCGAACAGATTCATGGGGACAAAGAAAAGGCTGACCTCTTTGGCTCTTTCTACGAGTCCCTATACAGTGCGGAACCCAAAGATTCCACCCTACTGGATAATTATTTACGGCCCCTTAGATTTCCCCCGTATATCCCAAGCCGTCAATGACCAACTTACGGCACCAATAACACAAGAGGAGGTGGGTGACGCTATCAAGGCTCTCAAAAATGCAATAAGCCCCGGGGCCAGAAGGCTATACGGCTCACATCTACAAGACTTTTGCCCCATATCTCATAAATGTAAATGTAGTGCTTATATAGTGCACGAATCACCCCCGAAGGGGTCTCAAGGCGCTGTACACATACCGCTGTGGAACCCTTCCTGGCCTTTCCCCTTCGAAGTTCCCACTCCTGGGCCCCCCCAAGGTGAAGTCAGGCATCCTAGCGCTGTTGGGGTCGTTGTGGAGATTAAGCAAGCTATTGCCCAGAGTTGCAGAGTGGGACCCAAGATTAGAATAGGCACAGAGGCGAGAATTATCAGGACCGGGGAAATTGAGCCCAAGACCAGCCGAGGCGGGAATTGAACCCTGGTCCGGGCCTGACCTCTGCATCAGGGTCTGCCGCTCTAACCATTGAGCCACACTTCTCCACTCCACCTCACGGTCCTCTTTAATCAGGTGGCGGAGTCCGGAGAGGTGACCCCTTCCATGGCTGATGCAGTCCTTACAGTGATCCATAAACCTGGTAAGAATGCGCAGTTATACTCCTCATACCGCCCCATAGCGCTTCTTAACTTAGACGCTAAACTGTACTCAGCCATTTTGTCATATCGCATTCAAGACCTCGTACCCGAATTAATCCATCCCAACCAATCTGGTTTTATCCACGGCCGGCAAACCCATGACAACATTAGACGCATGATACACCTCATAGAAAAACCCACTAAAAGGGATATACCAGCGGTCCTAGTCTGCCTCAACGCCGATAAGGTCTTTGATCGCGTAGAATGGTTGTTTCCCTTTCAGGTGCTTCAATGTTTTGGCTTTGCAGACAAATTCATCCACATGATTCGGGCCAACTATGCTCACCCACGCTCCCGGGCACAGGTAAATGGTGTTCTATCGACGCCATTTTCCCTTTCAAGAGGCACACGTGCCCCTTGTCACCAATGCTATTCGCGTTAAGTATTGAGCCCCTTGTGATGTCCATTGGAAATAACCTGGAGATACAAGGACTCCCCTTTGGGGGAGAAGAACACAAAATGTCATTATTTGCGGATGATGTTCTCCTCTCGCTCACTGAACCGGCTCGATCTCTCCTAGCTCTGGAATTGGAACTAGCCAAATTTGAGGTGGTGGCTGGATTTAAAATCAACCAGGATGAGTCCTACATCCTTAATCTTACTTTGCCACCCACGGAGGCGCAGGTCTTGCAGACTCAAACCCCCATACAGTGGACTGATAGCTCCCTCCAATATTTAGGAATTCATCTAACTCCCCGGGTAGAAGGGCTGTATAGAGGCAACTTCCCAACAACGCTTCGCCCAATTGAAAAAAGACCTCCAAAGGTGGAAGCCCCTGTTTATATCCTGGCTCGATCGCATACACGCCGTCAAGATGACGTTACTGCCCAAATTATTACATTTATTTCAAGCTTTGCCTATTGAGCTAGATCCAACCTTTCTCCATAAGATTAAATAACTACTCCCACAGTTCATATGGCAACGTGGACGGGCACGCTCATCCTTTAACATTCTGCGACACCCTAAAGCCAAAGGTGGGTTGGGATTGCCAGACATTGGGCTATATTATAAGGCAACCCAATTACGGATAGTGACCGAATGGTTCAAAAAGGAATCCAGTAAACATTGGCTCCATATGGATAGGGGAGTGGCGGGAAGGACCATATGGGACCTAATCTGGAAAGCCAAGCGAGACTGCCCTCTGAACGCATACATTAGCACTCCCATGCGCACGGTGTTGAGAGTATGGGACTCTGTATCAGGAAATAAGGGGTGGACCACGTTTCCCTCTCCATACACTCCGATCCATTTCAATCCAGCTTTCCCTCCGGGTCTCCACGAGGGCCCATTAGATGCTTGGAAAGAAGGTGGCTGCCTCATGCTCAATCACTTATTTCACAATTACGACATCCTTAACTTTGATAGCTGCAAACGGGATTTCCACCTACAACCTGAAGAACACTTCCACTACCTTCAACTTCCCCATTGGGCACTCACCCCCCAAGTACAGGTTCAAGCTACCCGAGAGAAAACTGGATTCGAGAAATACGTTCGAACAGTGGGCTCCATGAAGGGGGTGATATCCTTTCTTTATAACTACTTGCTTTCCACCACACACTTAGTCCAACCCCGTTACATGTCCATGTGGAAAGGGCTATTACAACGTGATATTCCAGAGAGAGAATGGACAGCGCTATGGTCGGATGTATCCAAGTTCAATCACTCTCTGGAACTTCGGGAGGCTCACTACAAAACGATGATGGATTGGTACCTAGTCCCCGCCAAACTCCGGAAAATCTTTCCGAATACAACTGATAGATGTTAGAGAGCATGTGGGCTTCTTGGGGATTTCCAACACATCTGGTGGGATTGTCCCACCATCCGTCCGTTCTGGGAGGAAATTCTAGCCCAAATCAAAACCATGTTAGGTTACCCCATCTCGACCAATATGGCGAGGGTCCTTCTGGGTCTTCGGGATACTTCCCTTGAACACCAGACTAGGGCCGATAAAGCCATTTTGTGGTCCTGCATCAGTGCGGCCTGGAAGAAGAAATCCGCTCCATCCCTTTCCATATGGCACTTGAGGTTGTGGAAAATGTTGTGCTTAGAGCAGGTGGCGGATATCTTCCAAGACCACTATAAGGGGTTTGAGTATAAGTGGGGTCCCCTAGTCGCCTTCCTCACAAAGGGCCTCCCTTCGGCGGTATGCCCTCCCTCGATCAGGGACATGCATCTATTTCAATTCTAGCGACACACACTTCATCTGCCCAGGCAAAGGCTGTAACCTTAGTCACCACCAGTCACTCAGTTCAGGAAGGGGAGGGGAGGATTTATTGGGTGTTCAGTTGGGGAAGTAGATATGTTTTTTTTTAACCAGCGCCTTCCCG
Source organism: Lissotriton helveticus (assembly GCF_964261635.1). Lineage (NCBI taxonomy): Eukaryota > Metazoa > Chordata > Amphibia > Caudata > Salamandridae > Lissotriton > Lissotriton helveticus. The sequence goes on along the minus strand of NC_136057.1, from coordinate 1,006,128,515 downwards.
ATTGGAAGGTCTGAAGGAATAAGGATCACAACGCAGCTGATCTCTCACACGCCACGTCAGACGACCGATACGAGCTATCTGTGACACTTTGCGGAACTGTACGCTTCACTAGAACCTTACTATTGGCAACCAGATATGTCCCCAGCCGGCTCCGCTGTCTAAAGGACGATTCGAGATGTTATGTCCTATGTTGTGTAATGCTGAGGAGTCCGATAATGTAATTGTGCTGTTAATTGCATACCTTTTTCCTTCTGTTTTTCATTTGTTTCATTTTGCAAAATGCCAATAAAGAAAGCTCTAAAAAAAAAAAAAAGCTGTAAAAATACACAGATTCAATCTGGCGCCTGGTGAATATTCTAAAGGTGAGTAATCTGCAGTTTAGAGTATCCACCAGAAAGAGTATTACTGAAGGTAAGTAACCCATTACTCCTGCGAAAATATAGCTGAACATGAAGTATAATAATTCATTGTTTCACTTCAAAGCTGCTTCTAAGCCCAATGTTTTTTAGCCACTGTATATCAAAAATTATGCTGTGATGTGCAACGTTCGAGATTATTATTTATAAACCTTTGGGGCTTGGATCCCTCCCACCCTCCAAACCCAATGGGGAGTGTATCTGGCTCACTTGCTATTCGTGTACGATGGTTTGCGGGGGTGGTTATATTTTCCAACTGGGTCCTTCTTGCTCTAACCCCAAAGGCTTATTTAGAGAAAACCAACAGGTGAGGCAGCTAGACAATGAATATTTGTTGATTTGGAGGATGTCGATTGTGATTTGCTCTGTCCACCCACCCAGCTGTCTGGAACTCTTCCAGTTTGCCTGATACCTCAGTGGACAACAGATTGGATATTGTTTCCTGATGTGTAAATGTATGTTTTTAATTATTAATCTGTTTTTTTGTTCCAGCCGGTCTGAACATCGATCTGAATGAGCCATCGGCTGATGTATCCTCTGCATGGGCCCAGCATGTGACGAAGATGGTGGCTCGGCGAGGTGCTATCCTACCTCAGGACCTGTCACTCACACCTGTGGCCACTCCAGGTAAACCTGTGACCAGAGACAGTAACGCAGAGCCCACAGCAAAGTAGGCATAAAATCACTGAAAAAATATTGACATTTGCTAAAGTTGAATACTAACATTATGACATGGGAAAAGGACCTTATACATTCCCTTCAAAATTAAATAGAGCAAATGATATGTTTATGACCCAAGACCTGGAAATCAGTGAAGTAGGCCAATTATGATTGGCTATAGAGCCCTAAGTCTCTCCCTCATGCACCGGTTATGACCTTACACATGACATCGTTGATTAGATCATATATGATGCACCAACGACTTGAGTGCTTTACAAAGCAAAGACTCATGCCAAGATCATGTGTATAAAACCAACAAGTTATGGGTATCCGCAATACTCAGTGTCCAGGACAGGTTAAATCAGGATTGGGGAATTCACGCTTGCCTTGAGCCTGCTGCCTACTGTGACTTGGGGCATAGAGAGGGTAAACTGAAGCATTGCCCTGTTTTTGCGCACACACACACACACACATGCACGTACACAAACACACACGGTATTGCCATGCTATGTACCTGCTACATACCAGTGCATATGGCATATAGGCTATGAACTAAAGTAATGTCTGGTATTTGGCTACTACACAAATACTGAACAGTAAAAGTTAAGTACAGAAAGGAAGCGAAAAACGTAGATGTTCGAGGCATGTGAGCTGTAGATCACATGCTGTGCATAGCTCGCCATCTACTGTTGGTTCTGCATGTTTGCACTTGTTTTTCTTTGAAGAAGTCTTTCCAGTCTCAAGGCAGGTGACTCCTCCTTTCGGTGATAGTACACATGGGCCTTAACTCCATTGTTCGATTGTTTTTTTCCGCCATCGGGTTCGGACGTCTATCATTGCGCTTTGGTTCGACACCGTTTCTTCGGTTTCCTTCGGTGCGCAAGATACTCACCCAGGACGGTATTGTTTCAGTCGCATCTCCCTTTCTAGCTTAATTACTTAAAATAATCTTTTGAACGGAAAGTTTTTGGTCAGGCCTACCAGCGTTGGGTCGACCTGCATTTGATGGAACAAACTCCCTTCAAATTCTGCCCTCTATGTCACACCAAATGACTGCGCACCGACTCACACGAAGTGTGTAATCTGTGTTTGTCCCCCGAACACAGAGAACAAGACTGTGACGGGTTTCAGGCCTTCTGATCCAAGAAAACACTTCGCAACCATTGGGTTCGTCGTCACGACATGCAGAGCCAGCATACAATGCTCCATTCTGGACATCTTCGGTCAACAATCCGACGATGAGACCTGCGAGGCCATGGGAACCGAGGAGGCGCAGGAGCCAGTCGCCATCTCTGAATTCGACTCCAACCAAGAGGAGGACATCCCACATGGTCAACGTACCGTGAGTACAGGTCCCCACTCATCCCAAGAGACAATTCCAAAAAAAAAGAAGGATCCAGTCCAACCCGTGCCCTCGGGCCCCGGTCGGCACCGAGATCACGCTTCTGACACCCCGCCCCCTGGCTCGGCATCAAAGCCTACCAAAAAGCCTTCCGACTCTGAAAAGACTCCCTCCAAACCGAACTCGGAGCCCAGACCTTCGGGGTCAGAACACAAGTCCGGCACCGACCCCCACCATTCGGCCCCCGAAACAATCTTCTGATCCCAAGACATCAACGGTACCGACTCCGGCACCAAATATTTTGACGCCGACACAGACAGAGGTGCAGAAAACAACTAAAACGCCCAGTTTCGATGCCCCAATTGAAAAACCGGATCCAAAACAAAAGCTTTTGTAAATTCATCCACAGACTGTCCATATCACCACTAAAGTGACTGTAAAAAGAAGGGCTGATGCAGAAGAAGAATATAACATCCCTTTGAAGAAGAGATCCGTTGGAACTAACCCTTCCCCTCCTCCTCTTCCTCCACCTGTTCTTTCGTCATCACCACCTTCCCCTCAGCTTCAACCAATTTCACCTGAACATTCACCATCACATATACCTAACAACCAGGATGATGGGGATAACGATCAGGATAGGGATGATGATCAGCCATTACAAGACCCATGGTTTGATTATAACACAAATTCGCCCATGGGCAATGGTCCTGACCTGTAACCTACCAAACCCTCTCCACCAGATGACCGTGTAGGCTACATTGACTTACTGGGTAGAGCTGCGAACTACCATGGGGTGCAGCTACATAAGGAGTCATTTGAAGAAGATTTCCTCTTTGAAACCCTCAGTACCACACAGAAGTCATCACATACACTACCCATGCTTAAAGGAATGGTCAGGCATGTAGATATCATTTTTAATGACCCAGTCAGAGCTTGTATTCTTACCCCTACAGTTGACAAGAAGTACAAGCCAGCACCATTGGACCCAGTATATATAAGGTTGACAATTGCCCCTAGACTCTCTGGTTGTGTCCAATGCAAGAAAAAGAGCCAACTTCCAGACTACAGGAGAGGCTCCACTTCCTTATATGGCATCAAAACTTATTGACGGTTCTGGAAAAAAGGTAGCATCTCAGGCAGCCAATTTCTGGCGCGTCTCCAACACTACAACTGTGCGCACTTGGATGAAATGGAACAGCTGATCCAATATCTACCCCAGGAACACAAATCAAAAGCACAAGATCTGGTTCATGAAGGGCAACTTATTTCTAACAATCAAATAAGATGTTCTCTAGATGCTGCAAAAATTGCTGGTAGAGCTATAAACACTAGTGTCCTTCGAAGGAGGCATGCCTGGCTCCCCATATCTGGTTTTAAACAGTTCAAAACACCATATTAAATACCAGATTCAACAAGGAATATTTATTTGGCCCAGTAGTAGATTCTTCCCTTGAAAAAATGAAGAAAGATATTTAGGTAGCCAAATCTATGGGAGCTCTTCAGTCCACCCAGGGTCGTGCTTCCTTTCAACTGGCCTTTTACCGAGGAGTTTCCAAGAATACCTCATCAGAAGTAACCTCCACCTATAAGGGCAATAACTAACCCTCTTCATCCAGGGGTTATTTCAGGGGAGGCTACCCCTGTACTGACTGTAAAGGCAGGGGCCGGGGTTCAAACACACACACCTCCCCCGCTAACACAAAGCAGTGACTTATCTTCACTTCCCCTCGACCACTTAACACCTGTCAGGGGAAGTATGTCAGATTTTCTACCAATATGGCAATCAATAACCGACAATTGGTTACTCCAAATTATCCGTTCTGGTTACTGCCTGGAATTTCTCAAGACACTTCTAAATATTCCACCAAAACCACACAAACTATCACCCGATCATCTACACCTCCTCAAACAAGAGGTTCAGTCTCTACTTTTAAAAGGGGCTATAGAGCCTGTGCCACCTCAACATCACGGGTCGTATACTGCTTTTATTTCCTAATTCCCAAAAAAGATGTTTCTCTCAGACCAATTTTAGCTCTCAGAGAACTCAACTGGTACATTCAGTTAGACCATTTCCACATGGTGACACTTCAAGAGGTACTTCCTCTACTACAGAAAGGTGACTTTCTATCTACTCTAGATCTAAAAGACGCCTATTTTCATATACCAGTTCACCCTGCTCATCGCAAATTCCTCAGATTTGTGGTAGCGGGTCAACACTATCAGTTCAGGGTACTCCCATTCGGTGTCACCACCACCCCAAGAGTCTTCACAAAGTGTCTATCAGTAGTAGCGGCTCACCTAAGGAGACAAAGCATCCACGTCTTCCCGTACTTGAACGACTGGCTCATCAAAGCCAACATGTACCAGCAATGTCTGCAGCACACTTTCAGGACAATTCAGTTACTGCATCAACTAGGGTTCACAATCAATGTGCCAAAGTCACAGCTCCAACCAGCCAATACAAAGGTCTACCTAGGAGCCACAATAGACACTCAAAGAACTCTTGCTTTTCCCAGCTCAGCCAGAATTCGAAATATTCAGGCTTTAGTTCTCCGCTTTCAATCTAATCATTGGATTCCAGCTCGAACTTGCATGCAGCTACTGGGAATAATGGCATCTTGCAACGGGAGGGGGGGGGGGCACTCTCTCCAACAGTCCCACTTAGCCCAAGACATCTGGAGGTGGGCCATTCACCACAAACGTTATCTCTTAGCAGAACACCTCCGAGGAGTAACAACCAGATTGCAGATCTCCTCAGCATGCAGAGACCGCAAATACACAAAAAAGAACTCCACCCTCCGGTTCTCCTTCCATACTTTCAACATTGGGGAGTCCCTCAAATAGACCTGTTTGCTACATATCAAAACGCAAAATGCCAAAGCTTCGCATCCAGGTACCCACACCCCCAATCCAAGGGCAATGCACTATGGATGAACTGGTCAGGGATATTTGTCTACGCTGTTCCGCCTCTCCCACTCATTCCATTAGTGGTTCTGAAGCTCAGTCAAACATCTCTCACACTAATCCTAGTATCTCCCACATGGGCACGTCAACTTTGGTTCACAGCCCTGTTGGAGCTATCCCTGGTTGCGCACCAAAAGCTGCATTTAACATCCCATCTCCTCACACAGAGCCATGGAGACGTCAGACATCCAGATCCCAAACAACTGAACCTTGCGATCTGGCTCCTGAAATCTTAGAGTTTGGTTACTTAAACCTTCCACCTGAATGTATGAATATCATTAAGGAAGCTAGGAGACCTACTACAAGGGCCTGCTATGCAGCTAAGTGGAAGAGATTTGTTATCTACTGTGGTAACAATCACATCAACCTTCTTGATCCCATACAAAACATCATATGCTATTTGTATACATCGCGGCATATCTCTAAAATAGAAAGCAGTTGTCGTTATTTAGAGTATCTGTGATTAAAGCTTTCATGGAAGGACTAAAATGAGTCATACCACCAAAACTTCCACCAGCTCCACCGTGGAATCTTAATGTAGACCTTGCAAGGTGAATGGGCCCACCTTTTGAGCCCATGCACAAATGGGATGTACAGTTCCTCTCTTGGAAAACAGCTTTCCTCATTGCAATCACATCATTAAGGAGAATGAGTAAATTACAGGCATTAACCATACAAGAACCATTTTTCCAACTACACAAAGACAAAGTGGTTCTTCGTACTAATCCTAAATTTCTACCTAAGATCAAATCTGTATTTCACATAAATCAGTTGGTAGAATTACCCGTAGTCTTTCCTCAACCTAATTCAGTTACGGAAAGAGCTCTACACACCTCAGATTTTAGAAGAGCACTCTTGTATTACACTGAAAGGACAAAAACTTTTCGTAAAACAAAACAACTCTTTGTTTCTTTTGCGCCACCACACAAAGGCAATCCTCCCCCAAAATCAGGTATTGCAAGGTGGATTGTTAAATGCATTAAAACCTGCAATGCAAAAGCAAAAATAACGCTAACTGTACCCCCTGGGGCACATTCCACTCATAAGTTAGGGGCCATTATGCCTTTTTTAGGAAACATTCCTATTGTTGACATTTGCAAAGCTGCAACATGGTCTACACCGCACACATTCACTAAACATTATTGTGTAGAATGTCCGCAAGACAACAAGCCAATATGGGTCAAGCAGTACTTAAAACACTATTTCAGACCGCTCCAACAGCTACAGGTTAGCCACCGCTTTGGGAGGATACTGCTATGTAATCTATGCACAGCATGTGATCTACAACTCACATGCCTCGAACAGATAATGTTACTTACCCAGTAAGCATCTGTTCTTGTCATGTAGAGCCACATGCGCCCACCCGCCTCCCCGGATACCTGTAGCTGCTGCAGCTCTCTATTTCATTTATATACATACACTTGGACGTCCTTATTCTTTACTACTACTCCATTCTCACCCTCTGGGGCAAACAATCTAGCAATGGAGTCAATGCCCATGCGCACTATCACTGAAAGGAGGAGTCTCCTTCCTCGTGACTGGAAAGACTTCTTCGAAGAAAAACAAATGTGAATATCCAGACCCAACACTAGATGGCGAGCTATACACAGCATGTGGCTGTACAGCTCTACATGCCAAGAACAGATGCTTACTGGGTCAGTAACATTATACCTGTGATCGGTGTTGATCATCTTATAATTTATAACTCTTTCTTTTCCAGAAAAAGACCACTTGTTTTCTTCTTTATGTCTTATTTGCACTATACAATATTTGTGTGCAAAATAGAGTAACTCTGCGAGTTTAGGACCTCTAACTGGCCATGCAGAGATATGTAATTAAAGCAAACATAATCCGACTAGCATGCACTCAAACTAGAGCACATAAAAGTCAACCAGAAGTCTGATGCTAGCCTTTTTTCAGTTATGAGGTGAAATGGATACCAAACAGAGGGGTTGAAGCTGGAAACCATGAACCATCTAATCACGGGGGTCGTAACTCAAAAACAGTTGTAGGTAGACTGTGTGTTGTTTTTTGCCCTCTGTCTGAATTAGCCAGTAATACTAACTAGGTTTCAAACAGAGTTTTGGATTCGAGCCAGCATTACAATTCAAACTCAAATTTGCACTCACCTGGAAATGTTTCCCACAGAAATTTCAGCTGCTAATACCTGGAAAAATCAGCAATGGGTAGAAATTAAAATTCCACGTTTTGCAGCCCAAAACAGGGAAAATGCATGGTATTCCCACGTTATCTACAACTCTGACCTGCAGAACTTGAAGTATTAAATCACAAGGGAAATAAAGCAGCGCTCGTATCAGTGTTTCCCCGGATATTATTGCAATCAAACACCAGGCCACTTGGAATGAGAACCTGCGTGTATTTTTCTGTACATTATTTCTTTGTTGATTTACAAAATATATTTACTTAAGAAAGTAAATATCGCTAACTAGCAGAGATCTTTACTTTATTATAGATATTTTAATTTACACCACAATTAACATACACTAAAAAGTAAGACCCAAAGAACCATAGTAAATTCCCAGAAAACTTTATGTATAAGCCGGTTCCAGCCAGCAGGGCCCAAATACACAGTATGTAATACTCCTTAGCACACGTCTATCATAGTAATTATAAGTGTTTCCACATTTTTGAAACAATCACAATGCGTAGATGATATTAGTACATCAATATGTGTTTATTCTTGTTCACTTTGAAGTTTTCCACACAGCCGACACGTGTTTCGTCGCAACCGGGATAATACCCCACGACTTTTTCAAGGCTATTTCCAGAATTGTTCTTTTTTAGTCAGTATGCGGTGATAATTCCAACCCGCATAGGGGTTCTACGGGGGTCTTCTGTTTTTCAGTATTCAGCATATGTTGTCCACAAAAGGTCCAAATCTTGGTTTATATAGGAGGGCTTTCGCCCGTGTCTCCTCGTTCGTAAAGGCTCCCCGTTTACAATCAGCGTGTCCGTTGAATCGAGCGGACACGCTGAAAAGTGTAGCTGAAGAGTGCTCCATTGACTGCTTGTGCAATTCTTGTGTGCCTGGTGCATGTGTCTGCTGTTGTGTGAATGTGCCCGAGGATGACAAGAAGCACCAGAGGGCCTGTTTTATAGAAGAACAAGAAGGCATGTTTGTATAGTTGCACGTTTTTGGAGGGAGAAAATTACTCACTCCCCATTATTCCAGATTAGGTGCAGCCTTTCTCTGCTAGCGTATGGTAAGCAGTTGTGCAGTGTTCTGAGCACATTGGTATATGGTGTCAAGTTGTGTTAGATGAGGTGATGCATTTTCTAAAGTCATCTGACTAGACCGTTGACGTGATAGTTATGTGATATTGTGAACAGACATGAGATTTATCTGTATTAATGCCCGCCTGATACGATTATGAATTACCTTCCTGGCAGATAATTAACAGCTATTATTGCCCAGCAGGTAATTGCAATAAGATTAACACCCCTTGGAACAAAAATAAATAGGGAAATTATGGGAGCAGGAGCTACCGCTTACCTTGAAATATAAGATGGGAAAAAAAAACCATTCTCGCAAAGTGCTACTTCAGACAGTTCTGAAGCAATCAGTTGAGACTCGCTGTCCAGTCTCCTCCCTTGCTGTTGCTGGGATGGAAGTAAAACATGCATTGGAAATGCAATAGATCTCGCATTTGTTGGAGTTGGAGCAATTGGCATTATAAATGCCTGTTTTTTTTTAACCTATGCAGTAGATATGACCGCCCCACCTTAATAAAATGAAGAATTCAGTTGTGTTTTTTTTTATGTAGTACACCTGCAATGGTGCCGTAGCGCTTGGAGTGAAAATGGCAGTTCTGCTCCACCATTAAAACACGGTGTTGTGAGGGTGCAGTACCACATGCTGTCACTAGGTGTGGCTTGGGACCACTTTTGGCCACATATGGTACTGCACCCTTCAACATGACTAGGCAAAGGCTATGGCGCAGCTTGAGAGCTGCCAACTGACGAGCTGGGGATCCCGGTTCAAGTCTGCTGTTAGGCTCAACATCCTGTGATATTGGTTAATTTCCCACGCTATTTAAATAAAAGCATTTGTAAAGTACAAAACAGTAGTGGCCTCGGAGGGGTGGTGGAGGCCCGGTGCAGTGTTGTGGGAGGGGGAGGCACAGGGAGATTAAGGGATATGAAGCAGCCAAAGCAGTGTTGTGGGAGGTGTTAGGTGTCACTAGCGCCCAACCGAAATGCCACTAACCTTCAGGACGGCCAGCAGGAACGACGCCGTGAAGATTTAGACCCAATGTCCCCCAAGCACTAAACCCACCACAACGTATGTCGCACTGTGGTTAGTGTAGTCTTCGAGGGAAAAAGGGGAAGGGGACAAAGGAATGCAAAAGAAGCCTGTTCCGTCACAGGAATGGGTGACTGCTTTCTATACTCCCTCTGGGACCCCTGTATCAGGAAGACAGCAAGAAAGGAAAATGAGTAGAACCACAAGCACACCCCCACATGCACAGAAAGGTAACACACTTCCGATAATAGGTACGGGTACAACCACTTCGAACTCACATGAATATGTTCAGGATCGCTCTTCAGAGGGCGGTGATGAAGTGAAGGGTGTCTCGTGAAGGGCTCACAGTGGAAAGTGGGACTGTTTGAGAGATGATAGAATCGCTCCTGTATTCTGGAGTCTCTTCGCACACAGGAAGGGGGCGCTCTCGGTCCCAGGTTTCAAGAACCAATCCAATTGTCCCTGGTTCTAATTCACCCAGGCAATCCAAAGTCTCGTACGTGAGATAATAAGCAAAGCAAAAATGAAACAAAAGGCAATCCAAAAGTTCTACGGTTCTTGCCTGAACCGTGACTTGTAGCACCACAGTCTCTAGGTGCTTTTCAGGAAAGTAAGGTCCGCTATCGGGAGTTTCAGAGTCACTCTCCCTGACAGTGCGCCGATAGCGTCTCCTGTTCAGCTCCGTGAACAGAGACGCGGCTCACCCTGGATTCCGCGCGAAGACCGCGCATCAAGGAACGTTGCAGGCAGGGTCGAGCAACACGAAGGAGGAACGTGAAATCCGTTCCGAAGTACTCAGTGCTGATGAAAAAGCTCCGGGAACAAAGGCAAAAACGCAGCACTCTCTGGCAAGCTTCACAGGCAGTTTGTCAAGCACCGACCCCTGTGGGGGCGGGGCTTATGTAGGAGTGTGCTCCTTCCTGGCCCGCCGGAATATGCCCTCTAGGGATTGTGGGATATGTAGTCCCCACCACTTTCATTCGAGACATACAAAACCAGGAAAGGTGAGGGCGGCAGGCTGGATGCGAGTGCGTGATCATGACATTAGGGCGTGGCACAGGATATAAAGCAAGGGCAAGCAAATGATGCCACAGAAGTTTCACTGCACAAGTAAACAGAGCAGTTGACGAGCAAAGAGGCAGTCCCACAAAAAATGTTTTCTCCCTAAGTATAAATAAAATGAACAGTAAGAACACACGTATGAGGGGCAGCCCTAATGGGAGGGACTCCTAAGTGTATTCACCAAAGAAAAGCCAGCATTTCTAAAGGACAGCAACAGTAACCAATGAAACTGATGGGCGTTTTCCAGCCCATATACCAGGTACAGCATATACAATCATCCTAGCTTTCAGGTAAGAGGCAGCTCCTGTAGCATTTCCAAGGTCCACAGCATAGCGGCGGTAGGTTAAGAGCTGGTGGCACAGAATGCTCCCTTTGTGGGCTGGCCTGTAAGAATAGCTATAGTACCTATAGATTTAAGCAGGCTTTAAATATGTGGCTGGGGCCAAGGGTGAGTAGCATAATAGGAACTATATGCATAAGGGAATGATAATGTGGCTAAAGACCACAAAGAGGAAGTGAGTTGTTACCACGTTGTAAATGTTTTCTGGTCCTTTGGGTAATAGTATGCGCAGCTGGTGACTACAGTTAAAACAAGAAGCTTTTGTGGCAGTGAAGTGTGTACTTGGTGATTGCCTGTAAGATTAAAGTGTTGACTCTGAGCATTTCATTTTTTTACTGATTGAATGGTATTCGTTTCTTTGTTAAGAGCTCAATGTTGAGTGCGAGATCTGGGTTTTGACATTCTCTAATATTGCTCTTTTCTGTTTGTTCAGTGCCTCCAGAGGAAAGGGCTAAAATGTGGCTTGTAGACTCCAGCATCCCCTCAGAGCTACAATATCAAGGATTCAAGAAGAAAAAGAAAAGGAGACGCAAGAAGGAAGTCCGTCCCCTTGGAGCGATGGATGAGGTGGCAGACAAGAGCTACAATCCAGCATTGCCTTCTACAGCTGTTCCTCGGCTCCCAAAATTACCGAAGCAGAAGTGCTTGGTGTCGAAGAACAGTGATCCCCAGGGGATGGAGGAGGTCCTGCCAGGCTCCTACTCTGAGCACAGAGGCCTGTATATGCCATCCGCTCTAGATGGTGATCCAGGCTACAAGAGATACACAACATTAAATCTGATTGGAAACTCCTGTGCCCCAGATAGGGTGCCACAGGAGGAGGAGCACCGGAGCAATGTTAGATTCCTCCCCCGCCAGAGTCATTACAATGGTTCGTACCGACACTCCGGCATGGATCTGGTGCCAAGCTCCCTGCCATCAGGGAGCTTCCACTACGGAGAAAGAACTCCGGTTCGACGGGCGGGCATGGCCCCTATTCACTCCAGAGCAAACCTCGTGGACACTGAGCTGATGGACGCGGACTCGGACTTTTAGTGATCAAGAGGTGGGTACGGTAATTGATGTGTTACAGTGAGACAATCAACTGGCCAGAGAATTGCCACAGACCTTTGCAACATGCTGTTGTGCGGGTCACACGGTTCTCTGGGCTTAGGCACACGGCTTGGAAGTGCTGGAAGACTTCATCATAAATTCCTTAGCAGAGCGACTCCTCTCTTGGAAGCTGGAAAATGTTGTTGAACTTGGCACCATTTTGGGGAGTATTCACACTCCTGATGGGTTTTTGTCTTTTGTTTTTGTTTCTTTTAACTCAACTCTTACAGAGTACAGGAAGTTACATCAGTTTCATCTCTGGCATAAAGTCCAGCAGCCTAACCTGTACCGCGCTGACATCAGACATCTCGCAACTACAACAAAGCTTTTGCTTGATAAAGTGTTTTTTAGGCATGCCATTTTTTTTTGTAAATTCATGGACAGATATTTATTTATTGCCCAATAAGCTTAAACTGATTTAGAAATTATTGTTTGGTACGTAGAGAAAAGGTACTCCCAACAAATATAACAGCAGCAACACGCTCAATGTGGAATTTGTACTGCGGTTGGTACGTAACAGTCAGAGGTTTCTGCAAATTACAGAGCGGTTTCTTTTTAGATTAATTAAATTTCTCAAAGGCCTACAAAGTATGAAAAGTCCTTGAAACGTTAGCAAGCCCTGCCTATTGCTTATTGATCACCTGTACTCGGAGAAGCTTCGAGTCTGCGAGGACCTGGAAGAGCAAAGTCTGGCCCAGGAAGCAGGTAGTGAGTAGACTACTCTACCATTGCCAAGCTGTTTCCTAATTCACTAAGGTTTGTCCATTTAGGGATTTTGCACTCGTTTGTAGATCTAAACCTTGTGATACCGCCACCTTTTACAGATACACAAAACAAAGCATGCCTGTCCTGTGCAGAACCGTTCAAGAAATGTGTGATTTCCCTACAGGATCACAGCAAGTGATGGTGCCAAATCAAGATGCCCAGATTTTTGTGAAAGTCTCTAGTCCGGTCCTATGGAGTGGTCAAAAGCACCAGATACTTCCTGACTGAGTAGTTCTTGTCTAGTTTGCGACCTTTGTTTTACAGCAGTTCCACTTTTAAATCTGTTTTCACATGACCTGAAACATGGCTAGGATTGAGTTTTTCAGCCATCGCATTAGCAGATGAACACTTGTGTGACCTATATATATATAAGATATCTAAGGAGTGAAAATGTCTGTACTGCTAGACACGCTTTTGAGTGCTGGTGACATCCCTGGATTGAACCCCCAAGCCACCACGGTAATAGGTGCTAGGTGTGCATTTGTCATGGAGCCACCGCCTGCACTGCCCCTCCTGTATTTGTGGGGAGAAGAGATCGGAAAGAGTGATCTATGATGAGAACAGAGTTGTGCTGCTCATTTCCCAGCGAGGTGCTGTAGTGTGTAGTCTGGGATGATTTCTGCTCCCTTGTTTATAGAGGGCTGTCTTTAGTCCCTTCTTCTGCTCCAAGAGTATACCAGAAAATACTCTGCCCTATAAAAGGCTTGGGGTTAGCTGCGCATGGTTGACTTGTCTTGGTAGCCCACTTCATGAACGAGCTTCCAGAATTACAAGAGGGTCATGTGTCACGCCTCACTTCAAAAAGTGTTGTTCTAACTCTTGACACCTGATTGTATTTCAACACTTTTTGAGACTTGACTGAGGGGATTTGTCCATGTAATATTTAATAGTTGGATATCTTGGAAGTGGCTCGCTTGTGTAGAGGATCCTAGCATGACGTTTGGATGAACCTACGCACGTTTTTGGTGACAGATTAATGCTGCCCTTGGTCCCATTTACCTCCTTAAGTTGTTGACCTTGATTGGATAAACTCTAAAGTTCGAGGCATATGAGCCGTAGATCATATGCTTTAGCATAGATCGCGAGCTGCTGTTCACTTATTTATCTTTCTATAGATGCCCTCTAAGCTATGATAGACGCCACTTGATTTTAGTTAGAAGAAATATTGTCTAGCATCCATCTCTTAAGAGGACAGCAGCATCCAAGATCAGAAGAAGCCCGGCCTGTGGAGCCCCTAGCTTCATTCATCCATGTCGTGGCTAATGTCATCTTTGCACTTGGAAAAGGCTGGGCCTGAGGCTTGACACTTTAACTTAAAGTGGAATATTTCAAAATCTACATTTTTAATCCTGAAGCATGCACTACTGTGATCTTTAAATAGCAGTGGGATTAGAGAAATATCCAGTGAACGCTGGAGTTTTATTTTGATATGTTGTGTTATAAACTGGTCCATACTTGCCAGGAGATCACAGCTTCTCTATCCTTGGAAGTTATACGTGTACACAATGCTCAAGCATGTAAAAATATTTAAGCTACTTACAATGTACTTTTTCAGAGTCGCAGGGAGGGTTATGTTGTTGCCACGTGACTCAAAGAGATGAGTAGAAAAACAAATATTTTGAGTCAAACGAGTACTGGTGGTAGAGCAGCATGACATGGGCTGAGGAACAAACGACAAGTTCAGGCTTGCTAGTAGCAGCGAGAATGCTTAATCTAACATGGCAGCTGGGTAGGTTGGTGTTCCCTCAGAAACAATTGTAGAAATGCATTTTGTACCTCTTGAAGCTCCACACCCAACTTTCCTGATTGGCTTACAAAAAGGCTTGATGCAACTGAGGGTCTTGGAACTTTTTTGTTTTTCATTTCTGAATTCTTTTTTTCATTTCTACATGTCATTGTTCAGGTGTGCTATGTTGAAGTTGGTTCATCGCGCTCAAGAATAACAACAAGGTGATACTGTTTTTGGGGGGAAACAAAAAGCTGTTACCAAATTCTTGTATTTTTATACTTGGTAAAAAAAAATCAATAAAAAAGTCACTGATATCTTGCTATAGCTTTCCGGGTGTTATATAATTGATGGCTTCACAGACTTTACTAAAGTTTTTGTACAAAACCCTGAGCTACTTTCTGCTCTCGGGAATCTATGGAGTCACATTTCTTCTGAAGAGGAATAAAGGTGTGAGGCTCAGGGACCCTATATACAAACAGTAGCACAGGGCTAGGCTTTGTAAATGTGGTTGGTACCCACAGCATCATCTTTCTGCTGGGTGGACCTATTGAGCCTCTTACGTTTGGTTTGTCGATATCTCCTGGATTGCAGCATCGCCACACAATTGTGGTCCTTTGGCTTTCCATCGTCAAACACCTCTGCTTCTGGGCCCTAGAGTCCCTGGTACAATAGTGTAGTGCTGACTTCTCCTGTGTCTCTAGATCTCCTATGGCTGCTGCATTACTTCTCTTGAGTGCACCCAATGAGGAATGGTGTTTCTTGATCTGCCTCAGCCATAGCATTCTGTTCCTGGCTTACACCATAATGAGTGGAATCTGCAGATTTAATAGGGTTTGTATTTTGCACCTGGATCCTCGTAGGCCAATGTATACATTTTCTCTACCAGTTCCTTGGGGTTTGTACATCTGCTCTGGGGTGGACTTCATATACCCATGTGTGAACGGCTTCTCTTGGTTTTCATGAGTCATAGCCTATCGGCTCCTGGGTGAACTCTACAGACTCATCCATTAAGGGAGGCTTGTTCCCTTACATTACACCCTTCCTTCAACTACAGTACAAATACACACCACCCCAAGCATAATTAAAGGGATAGCTCCTCATATGGTGAGCATAACAAATGATGATGATGAGCATGGTGAGGTAAGTGGACAGTAAGTTTGAGCAAATGTTATTGTCTCTCTCACGGGTTTCTGTTTCAGACCATGCTAGCCACATGTCCGAACGTCATGCATCCTACATAGGCAACACTGGAAAGCACAAACTACGAACCATGCATAGCAAACCGAGCAGCTGCTTGTTGACTACCCTGAAAGAGCTTTGAGGGGCCTTGTTAGAGACAGACAACCGCTATTCAAATGCTATAATCCAATAAAAGCACAGGACCGTGGCCCTGGCTTAAAGTGTAATGTCTGGTGTCATTGTGGGTAGCAGAAGGATATAAGGCATAAGGAGACCCTAGGAGAGTGAATAATTGGAATAGGCGAAGGATACAATGGTCAATGGCCTGACACTGGTAAAGGGGATAAGGGTTGTTGGTTTGGTGATGGTAGGGGCATGAGTGGCTGGTACAGGGATAAGAAAGTGCTCACTGCGGGTATCCTTGCCTCTGAATAGTTTGTCACGTCTTTGTTGCTTCTCTGCGCGCTTCTGCTGTTAAGTGGGAAACTTCAATAAAATAGGCAAAAGACAAAGGTCTAGACTATTCAGATATATTATGACAAATACTTCACTTAGTTTGTTCAGCCTGCATTCGCTAGTGATGCCATGTACATAGAAACTTAGTGCCAGCGGTAAATTAAATGTATACAGGCAAGTTAGATCAAAAATAGCCTTGAATCGTTTGGAAGAAGGTAGTTGACTCTAAAGTCATTTTTTGATCTCATTTATGGAAATTAACTCTTTATAGGGAAAAGTGTGCTCCCAGCAGAGCGCCATTGAGTACATAGCCAAACAAACATTAGTAAAGCCAGTAGGTCTCACTTATGCGAGAGCTACTGTCTTTGGCAATGTGTTTTAGCCATCTTGTACACCAGTGTGGCTTCTATTCAGCATGGCTAGGGGTGGACTGAAGTGGGATGGGGCGTGGTACATTGAGGTTGATTGGGTGCATTGTGCAGTAAGGTAGATTGGAGTGGATTGCAGTGGGTTAAATTGGAGTGTGGTAGATTGGGATAGATTTAAATGGGGTAGATAGGAGTGGGGTAAATTGGGATACATTGGAGTGGGGTAGATTGGAGTGGTGTAATTAGGTAGACTGAGGTAGATGGGCTGAAATAGATTGGAGTGGGGTGGATTGGAGTGAGGTAGAGTGGGGTATCTTAGAGTGAGGTAGATTAGGGTAGGTTGTCGTGGAGTAGATTGGAGTGGGAAAGAGAGGAGTGGGCTAGATTGGGGCGGAGTGGCATAGGTTGGATTGAGTAACTTGGGCTAGATTGGTGTGAGATGGGGTAGATTGGATGGATTGGAAGAAACCAGGCATAAATTAAAAGCAGCCCACATGTGTTGGTAAAAGGAAGCTCTGAGGTGTAAAACAAAGTCACAAACTGCTTCAAGAGGGGTAGAATGGGGTAGATTGCTGTGGGGTAGTTGGAGTGGAAAAGAATAGAGTGGAATGGGTTACATTGAGGTGGTCAGTAGATTGGAGTGGGGTAGAATGGGGTAGGATAGAATGGAATGGAGTAGGACAGATTGGGGGTCTGTTGGAGTGGGGTAAATTGGAATAGATTGGAGTTGCATACATTGGAGTGGGATAGAGTGAAGCGCGGTAGATTATAGGGATTTGAAAGCAACAGGACATAAACTTAAAAGCCACTCAAAGGTGCTGATAAAAGGCAGCGACCAACTTTAAAACAAAGTTGCCAACTGTTTCAAAAGTCTGCGGCATTTGCTTGTTCCTGTAGAAGGACTTGCCAAATTCCAATTAAAAAAAAGCTGTACCAAAAAAAATTGTCGGTTAGAAAAAAACGGGGCAAAATGTACCCTGTATCCCAGTGCTAGAAGCAGAAGGACACTAATCAAATGAGATCAATTAGTACTCCATGCACCAGAAAAATAATAGAAAGTGACGTGAGGCATATGGGGGCCAATTAGGAGGTAGCTAAAATGAGTGACAATTAAGCCAGCAAATTGTATGTAATGGGTGGACTACAATCTTTTTCCTATATACAATACCCTCGCAACTACAGCACCTGCACGTTGTTAGGCGAGACCTAAAAATGAACATTCTCCCTTTCAGCATAGTCTCCACTGTACTCTTATCTTAACTCTCTTCTCTGCTGCCTAGAAGTCTACTCTCAGATTCCTTGTTTGGACACATGGTGTGCTCTGGGCTCAGTTATCTCGTCATTAAAGAAGATACAAGTATTGATGCCCTGCTATCGAATCCACATCAGAGGGTGGTACATTGGACTCAATGGAGTTTGTTAGTTCATTGTTGCAGCCTGTCGTCATGGTTGATTGGACTCCGTGGAGAACGTGTTATTCCAATGTAAGTCGCTTTGAAGGAGTGAGTTTTTAATCTGGAGCATTGAGTGTTAATGTGAGTGGGAGGTGTCCCCGTAAGAGATATTGGGGTGGTGTTACCTTGTGAGACGTTCATGTTCGAGGCATTGGGGAGGTGCTATCGTGCGAAACATGGAGAAGGTGATGCTGAAGTGGGGGCGAAGGTTCCATTGGTACAGTGGCACCGGGGACCAGAGATCTCCTGGTCCTACCCTGATTATTGCTGTGTCTTATACTTTACACAGTCGCCGGGTGGGGGCATTTCTTTCGTTTCTCTAGGGCGCGTGACGCACTGGCTCAATCTCTGCTTTGAGAAGGTACCGACATTGCTTGGGAAAGTGTTATTGGAAAGGAGGCCGCGGCACCACACGACATTTTTGCTTTGGAAAACAATTGTACGTGCACAATTTAGATCACCACCAGTCCCCCTCCCTTTCTCCCATGCACCAAAATGCGAAACATTTAGTAAGGAAGAGTTGTATTTCAAAAACATGATATTCCTATTTATGATGATGTTAAATGTATTTTCGTTGCTCGAATGGAGATCGTGTTTTTAAAGGCTGCAGTGTTCACATCTTACCCCCTGACGGCACCACTGTATTTCGTAGCCGTATAAATACACTCTGGAAACTGCTTATTAAATTGGTGTCATTAGAGCTTTCACGGGCGGGCCCCCCTTCCGTCTATCTTACTCTTTTATATTAAGCCCAGGCACTTGGTCAATTTGTATAATAAATTGCAGACAACAGACTCATTAACAAAACAATCCAACGAAATAAATTAATGCTAGGTCAGGTGTGTATTCGTTTTGCAGCGTGAATCTTTCTGGATTCACTATTCTGTGCATATTCCGCAATCTGGTGGTTGGGTCAGGAATCGTAGTCTTTTTTCTCTTTTTTTGGTTTTTTTTCGTAGCCCAGGTGGGCGTCGACGTCCCACCATTTGGTGTACCTTCGGTGATGTCGGCGTGCTTCGGGCGGAAGCTACCACCCTTGGGCGCCATCTTCAGATTCTTTTTTCCGCCGTTGGGTCTGGATCGTCGCGTGAAGCTCCAGAAGTTTTGGAGGAGAAAAGGAGGAAATACAGCAAATCTTCGACGGTAAAGACCTGAGAAGATCGGGAGAAGAGGACCATCAGAGAAGAGACGACGAAGAAAGGAAAAAGCCTCGAGATCTTCGACGTCCTTGGAGGAATGCGCACACAGAGGGCCCTCTGAGCGCAGGGATGTACAAGACACCCTTTAAATTCTGCAAAAACTGCCACCACAAGTTCGCGCAGAAGGACCAGCACCCGGTCTGCAACCTCTGCCTGCCAATCGACCACGTTGCAGAGACTGCAACGCCTGCTCCGTCTTCAAGCCGAAGACACTCCGAGAGAGACAGAGGACAGCTCACCTCACGATGCAGGGAAAGGGCCAGGCCCTGACGCTTTACGAACTGGGCCTCTCCACCGACGACGAGGACATCGCCAAAGGTCCAGATGACTGCACGGTCGCAGAGACCGATAAGAAAATGCCTGACAAGGTAGGAGAGTCTACGACCCCGAAAACCCCATCAGGGCCTCGAAAGCCAGAGGCAGACTCTCGAAAGTAAGAGCCTCGAAAGGAGCACCGGCGCCGAAAACTTCGACGACCGAAGCAGCATCCTCCGAAAAGGAGCCCAGCGGATCCTTCGAGAAGGACTCCCGGAGGCCGAAGACCAGCGAAAAGCAAAGGTCGCCGAAGCAAACCCCCGAAAAAGGGTCTTTGACTTCGACTTCGAAGGAAAAGGAGCCGAAGAAAGTTTCGACGACGCCGTCGAAAAGAGCAGCCGAAACGCTCGACGACGAGCAGGCCGCAGAGATACAGAGAAAGAAAAGAAGGCTCGAGGCCGAAATGGAGAACATCCTTCAGAGAAAGAAAGACTTCGATGAAAAGATGAGAAAATACAGGATCCCCTCGAAGCCGGCAATGGCCGTCGCTGAGGTACAGGAGCACGAGGAGTTCGACGTCGAAGAGACGCCGAAAACTCCGGACCCCTCGGAGCACGAAGAGGAAGAAGACCTCTACTACACAGAAGGGGATTACGGGGAGCAGCAGTCAAGCTACGGCTCAGGTTCCTCGACGGCCCAAGACCAGGAATGGCAGGACACCGAGGCCGAAAACCCGGAGGAGGCTGTGGAGACAAACCCCTCGAAGTCTTCGCCACCGGATGACATTGGGGCATACAATGAGGTGGTCAGAAAGGCTGCAGCAGCTTATGGAGTTAAGCTGGAAGAGGAGAAGCCAAAAGCAGATTTCCTGCTGGAAACATTGCTCCCCACGCAGACAAGAAGCCAGTTCTTGCCCATGCTAAAGAGTATCACAGACCAGGGGAAGGAAGCCTTCAAGGACCCGGCTACATGCAGATCAGTAACGCCGAGGACGGAGAAAAAATAGAAATTCTCCACCCAGTACCCAGCTTACATCAAGGGATCCGTCACAGCAGATTCAATAATCGCTGCAACGGCCAGAAAAAGAGCAAACGTCCCAACAACATCTGGACCTCCACCTGACAAGGAAAGCAGGAGGATGGATCTAACTGGCAGGAAAATAGAGAGGAACGCCGCAACGCACTGGCGGATGGCGAACTCCATCGCCCTCCTGAATAGACATCAATACCAGCATTGGGATGAGATGGGCCAATTGCTCAAGCACCTCCCGGAACAATACCGTGAGAGGGCATCACACCTTGTGGAAGAGGGGAAAAGCATCGCTAACTCGTGCCTGAAGACAGCCTTGGATGGGGCAGAAACATCCAGCAGACTGATGGCTATTGGCATCACAGAGAGAAGGCAAGCCTGGCTCAGGATCTCAGGCTTCAAGGCTGAGGTTCAGAACAACATCCTGAACACACCCTTCAACGGTGAAACCCTGTTCGGAGCCCCAGTTGATGAGAAGCTCACCCAACTGAAGGACAACGAGACGTCAAGGTCCATGGGGGCCCTGCAATTCAGGGGGATGAGAAGGGGCACTCCTACACGGAGGCCGAACGGCAGGGGTGGAAACCAGCAAGGGCAATCACACCAGGCATTCCACCAGGGACAACAGAGTGACAACCAAAGTCACCAGGGCCAGCAGAGGCAAAACTGGAACTACCAGAGCAGGGGCCAGTCCTTTCGATCAAGAGGAAATGGACGGGCCAGAGAAGGAGAGGCGGTGAACAACCCCCCTCTAAGTGACTTCACACGGAAAAAGGTGCTCTCCCACTTGAACCCTCCGGGGGAGGAGCACGGGAAAACAAAAAGGAGAGGGCTACACGGACAAGACACAAAGGAACATGCGACGCCAGTAGGAGGAAGATGGAGATTTTTTCTCCAGGAGTGGAGAAAAATAACCACAGACAAGTGGATACTCAACATTATGCAGTTCGGATACTGCATAGAGTTGGAAAGGAGACCACCAAACAGAAAGCCAAAGAAAAGAGAGCACTCGGGAAGAGAGCTGCGATTACTCCAAGAGGAAGCTCAAGAACTCCTCCTCAAAGCGGACATCGAACGGGTCCCATTGAAAGAACGGAACAAGGGAGTGTACTCAAACTACTTCCTGGTGCCAAAAGTGGACGAAAGCCTAAGACCCATCCTGGACCTACGGTTCCTAAACAAATACGTAAAGACTCAAAAATTCAAGATGACGTCCCTACAAGAGGTCATCCCGCAGATAAAGGCCGGGGACCTCTTGTCCACCATAGACCTCAAAGATGCGTACCTGCACATCCCCATGAACAGGCAGCACAAGCACATGCTAAGATTCACAGTGAACAAGGATCACTACCAATTCACGACCCTGGCATTCGGCCTAAAGTCCGCACCAAGGGTGTTCACCAACTGCCTCGCGGCAGTGGCCGCACATCTAAGAAGGAAGGGGATACACGTGTACCCCTACCTCGACGACTGGCTCGTAAAGGCAAGCTCTTACAGGACATGCAAAGATCATGCAGAACAGGTCACAAGAACGCTAGCAAGCCTGGGATTCTCCATACACTGGGCAAAATGCTCGATGGAACCAGAGCAAGTGAAAATCTTCCTAGGAGCTCAAATCGACACCGTCCAATACAGGGTGTTACCCAGCGATAAGAGAACACTCAGCCTACTGAGGGAGAAACGTCACTACCAGAAGGGGCGAGCTCTGACAGTGAGGACTGTGAGCAAGATCTTGGGGATGATGGCGTCATGCATACACCTGGTGCCCAATGTACGCCTACAAATGAGACCACTCCAAGAGTGGCTGCAACAGCAATGGTCACAAGCTACAGGAAGTTGGGAGGATCTAGTGGTTGTAACGCACAGGGTGCAGGAAGAAATAAGGTGGTGGACCAAGGAAAGAATAACAGTAGGGAAACCTCTAACACCACCGGACCCAACAGTGACCATCACCACAAACGCATCCCAGAAGGGACGGGGCGCACACATGAACAGGCTCAAAGTGAGGGGTCTGTGGAGCCCTACAGATGCAGTCAGACACATCAAGTACCTGGAATTGAAAACAGTGTTGCTATCCCTCAAGGCCTTTCAGAAACACCTGTACAGCCAGAAGGTGCTAATACAAACAGACAACACCACAACAATGTTTTACATAAACAAACAGGGGGGACCTCAATCATTCCCTCTGTCAAGCTTGGCACAGGAAATCTGGAGATGGGCTATACCACTAAAAATAGACCTGCTAGCCATACACCTGCCAGGGAAGGACAATGTAGAAGCGGATTGGCTCAGCAGGCAGACTTCAGCGTCCCACGAGTGGGAACTCAATATTCAGGAAACAGAGAGACTATTCAGGAGGTGGGGCACACCAACAATAGACCTGTTTGCAACACGCCGGAATGCAAAATGCCAATACTTTGCATCCAGGCAACCAGAGGCACTATCACAGGGGAATGCCCTATGGATAAGCTGGTCAAAAACATTTGCCTACGCTTTTCCCCCGATACCACTGATCCCCAGGGTTCTCAACAAATGCATGACGAGCAACATGATGCTCATCCTGGTGGTACCACAATGGGCCAGGCAGACCTGGTACTCACAGATAATGGAGATGGCGCAGGCCCCCCCCCCCCCCCCCACAAGTTCTCAAAAAGAAGAGACCTACTCTCCATGGAAAACGGAGAAGTTCTACACCCAGCGCCGGAGAGCCTCAACCTCTCAGCCTGGCTCCCGAGGACTTAGAGTTCGCACATCTAAAACTACCAGAGAGCACCCTGCGGGTGCTGTGGGAGGCAAGAAGGCCCAGCACATGCAAGTGCTATGGGGAAAAATGGAAAAGATTCACTCAATGGTGTTGCAAGAAAAAACTCCGTAGAAAACTGACCAGGGAATCTACGGTGCTGAGGTACCTCACGCACCTAATAAAAGCTAAGCTAAGCTCATCCTCGCTGAGGGTGCACCTGGCAGCGATTGTGGAGTACACGAGAGGAGAAACAGGGAGAAGCTTCTCCACATCTCAAGTCGTAAAAAGATTCCTGGAAGGGGCTAAAAGAATAGCGCCACCAAAGAGAATGCCGCCACCGGTCTGGAACCTAAATATGGTACTGACGGAGCTCATGAAAGCACCTTTCGAACCCATCCACAAAGCATCACTGCAAATGCTAACAATGAAAACGGCTTTTCTGGTAGCAATCACCTCGCTACGAAGGGTGAGCGAACTGCAGGCACTCACACTGCAGGAACCCTACATCCAGATACACAGTGACAGGGTCGTGATGAGAACAGACCCACACGTCATGCCAAAGGTGGTGTCAAGGTTCCACATGAATCAGAGTATTCAGATTCCTAGCTTCTTCCAAAACCCCACTACAAGCGCTGAGAAGGGCTGTGATGCACTACATTGAAAGGACGAAGGGACACAGGAAAACAAAACAGTTCTTCGTATCCTTCGCAAACAGTTACATGGGTAAACCAGTGACTAAAAACACCATAGCTCGATGGATCGCACAGACAATACAATTCTGCCACAAACAAGCGGGCCAGGAGCTAACAGGAGGGGCACAGGCCCACTCCACCAGGAAGAAAGGAGCAACAATTGCCTTTCTGGCCAACACACCAATTCAGGACATGTACCTGGCGGCAACATGGGCTTCAGTGCACACGTTCACTAAGCACTATTGCGTGGATGTACAAATGAAGAAAGAAGCACAAGTAGGACAAAAGGTGCTTCAACATATATTCAACAACCAACGCTCATCTTCCACCCAACCGCCACAAAAGTAACGAAAACCGCTACAAAATCTATGCACAGCATAGTGAATCCAGAAAGATTCACGCTGCAAAACGAATAGTTTCTTACCTGTCGGTGTAGTTTTGCAGCTTGAAGATCTTTCTGGATTCACTAGCGAACCCAGCCGCCTCCGCCAGAAAGATGAGGCTGGAGAAGAAGGTGGAAACACATAGAAAAGAAAGCAAGTTGAAGCTTACAAGATACGTGAATAGATACGTGAAAAGAATTACGTTGAAAAAACGATTAACAAACACAGAAAAGAAAAAGAGAGAAAAAAGAATCCGAAGATGGCGCCCAAGGGTGGTAGCTTCCGCCGGAAGCACGCCGACGTCACCGAAGGTACACCAAATGGTGGGACGTCGACGCCCACCTGGACTATGAAAAAAGAAAAAAGACTACGATTCCGGACCCAACCACCAGATTGCGGAATATGCACAGCATAGTGAATCCAGAAAGATCTTCAAGCTTCAAAACTACACCGATAGGTAAGAAACTATTTGTTCTGCCCTCTACTGGTGAAGGCCGGCGCCTTTGAGCCTGCCTTGTCTTTTGGTCCACAAAGGTGGATAACGCCCACTCGGCAATTCAAAGATAAGGGCAGCAGAATGTTTTCAATTTAATGGCCAATGCCTGCTCACGATGAATTAGAGACTATACGCTATCAATAATTGACAAAGCCAATCGGTCTACCCTTTTTTTATTGCACTTTTCTTACCATCGTAGGATTAAAAAAAGTTTTTTGTTTACTTTCAGCCATGGTGCACAGCAGCCGCGCTGCACCATGGCTAAAAAAATATTAACAAAACCAATAGATCTTGCCTAGGCAAGACATATTCACTTTGCCAATGCCTGTTTGAATCAGCCCCACATCAAGCTATTAACATATACTATGGGTAAATGCACATCACACATAGGTTTATGAGTAACTTGCAAGTAATAAGTTATCAATCCTGATACGTTTTGTACTTGGCACTTGCATCCTACCAGAGTCGGCAAAATGACACACTTCAGTGGCAGCAGCAGCTCTGTAAAAGATCGTCCAACGTTATCACTAAATTTTTATCCCACACAGATGAATGCTTGGACATGCAAAGCCAGCCTAGAGTAGCAGCATTAAGCTCAAACCCTTCAAAACCACTTCCTTCTAGGCACTTTGTCTCACCGAAATGTCTTGTCAGTTCAATTCCACGCGAGAGGGATCCAATGCCAAATGGTGCAGTTTTCTATTCTGCAGTGTGGGAAACTAGTTTAATAGTTTTGCAGGGTAACTGCCAAGTCTGCATAGCTTGGCTATGGATCAGAAAGGGGCCTCTAGACTTCAGCATGACACTTGTAAACAAGAGACACTGAGATCCACAGTTGCCCTCAAAAAAAGTTTGTCACTGTATTCCAACCTTTCCCCTAATCCCTCACTTCCTCCCACATACTCTCCTAACCCATTACGGCACTCACGCACATTACTCTCAAGTCACACTCAGCACCCCTAGTCCCCTAGAGCAGTGTTTCCCAAACTGTGGTCCGCGGACCCCCAGGGGTCCGTGACACATTCACAGGGGGTCCGTAGGCAACAGTTTTAAAAGCACAGAAACGTTTCTTGTATAATTAGCTGCTAAAAAGATATATTTGGGTGGAAATAAATTTTTAATGTTAAAGTCAATGCTAGCCACTGTGTTATGTTCTGAATCCTGAGTTTGTGCTTTTCCAGACCAAGCACTCTTGAAACATTTTATATACACACTGATTTACATGTATGATTCAATGTCTCTACATGTGTGTGATGCAAAGTGCTATGACATCCTACAATGGTATGAGAGATGCTATAAAACAAATGAAATACATGTGACAGAGGGGCTATTACTTCAATATAAAATACTAAGGGCCAGATGTACGATCCGTTTGCGCATGCAAAAACCTATTGGGCCATGTACATAGCTGATTTGCGACTCTCTAAATAGGTTTTGCAACTTGCTATTTGGAAGGAGCATTCCCTTCCAAATAGAGAGTCTAAAAACCATGTACAAATGTTTTGCGGTCGCAAAACAGTCAGATTTACCACCTACTTCAAGTAGATGGTAATGCATTCGCAAATGGGAAGGGGACCCCTTCCCCTTTGCAAATGCATGCAAAATTATTTTTTAAGGGCAGGCAGTGGTCCCAGGGACCTCTGCCTGCCCTTAGAAAATGAAACTAAAACGTTTCATTTTTTAAAAAATGCATGGTAAACAGGCTGCATTTTTTTTTTTAACTGCTTTATTTAAAAGCAGTCCGAGACATGGTGGCCTGCAGAGCCCAGCAGGCCACCATCGCTGGGAGGGCTGGCATTCCCAATGGGCTCGCAAATTGCGAGAGGCTCATTAATATTAATGAACCTCGCAATTTGCGACCCCATTGGGAATCCCAAACAGTGTTAAACACACTGTTGTACATTTCATTCAGCAACTCACAATTTGCCACTCGCAATGTGTCGCCAATTGTGAGGTGCTAAATGAAATGGTCGTACATCTGGCCCCAAAATCCTTAGTACTTTGAGTATTTGTTTTGTGTGCACACGTGTGTATTTTTTCGAATTACTGTTTTAATGTTTGAAATTTAACTCATACAAATTGCTTGGGGGTCCCCGGCTTCCAGTGGTGACTCAATGGGGGTCCTCAGGAGTCAAAAGTTTGGGAACCACTGCCCTAGAGGACCCTCACCACCACCCCCTATTTGCTCACACTACAGGTTTTCACTCTTCACATCTCCCATAGCGCCTTGCTGAACCACCTCCCTTCTGGGTTCTCTAAGCGATCACAGCTGGCCTCCTAGAACCCTCCCTGCACCCCACTTCAGCGCCTCCACATCCGGTCAGCTCCCCTCACCTGTCCACCACACACACTCTCTCACACCCCTCACATGCCCTTCTCCACTACACTCCTGCATCCCTTCTGGAAAATCTTTCTGCACCCCTACACCTCCCTGCACCCCCTCCTGGGGAACAGCAGCCCCGCTGCCAACCTGAAACTGACCTGAGGCCTGTGCTGTGAGTCTTCTGGGGAGATGTAGCACGGCAGGATAATGCACCCGAGGCATGTGCTGTGAGTCCTCTGGGGGAGATGCAACACTGCAGGATAATGTACTCAAGACCTGTGCTGTGTCTTCTGGGGGAGATGTAGCATGGCAGGATAGTGCACCTGAGGCCTGTGCTGTGAGTCTTCGGGGGGGAGATGTAGCACAGCAGGATAATGCACCTGAGGGGTGTGCTGTGAGTCTTCTGGGGCGATGTAGCACGGAAGGATAATGCACCCAAGGCCTTTGCTGTGAGTCTTCTGGGGGAGGGAGGGTGTAGCACAGAAGGATAGTACACCTGAGGCCTGTGCTGTGAGTCTTCTGGGGGAGGGAGGGTGTAGCACCGAAGGATATGGCACCTGAGGCCTGTTGGAGGGTGTAGCACGGAAGGATAAGGCACCTGAGGCCTGTGATGTGAGTCTTCTGGGGAGACGTAGCATGGCAGGATATTGCACCTGAGAGCAGTGCTGTGAGTCTTCTTGGGGAGGAAAGGTGTAGCACAGAAGGATAAGGCACCCCTTAAGTCAGTGCTAGGGTACCAGGAGAGTGAGAGATAGTAGTGTGGATTAAAGCACCAGTCCTGAGGATAGCCCGAAGGCACCCTTGAGGCGAGGGCTTGCACAGCAGAATAACACACATGAGGCCTGTGTTGTGAGTCTTCTGGGGGAGATGTAGCACGGCAGGATAATGCACATGAACAGAGAGGATTCTTACCGGAGCTTGAGGCGAGGGCTAGCACAGCAGGAGAATAACACACATGAGGCCTGTGCTGTGAGTCTTCTGGGGGAGATGTAGCACGGCAGGATAATGCACATGAACAGAGAGGATTCTTACCGGAGCGAGGAGTCCTCGGGCAGGCCCGGGGAGTCTCCAGACAGTGCTGAATAAGCCAGAAAGGGGGAAAAAATCAGCATGTCCGGGAAGGTTGTCACAAGCTTTTGAGGCAGGAAAGAGCCACCCCTCCGCCTCCCTCCCCTTCTCCATCTCGAGACCTGCCAAGTCCGGCGACTAAGGCAGGCGCCACCACCTCTGAAAAAGCGCCCAAAAGACGCAGGCCTCCGGAAAAGATGCAAGCGGGCTAAACAATGTAAGGCAAACGTTTATTCAGGGCACATGTGTAGGCGAGGAGCACAGGGAGCTCGTTGTTCCAGGTCAGGTGTGCGATTCCACTAAGGGGATTCCCAAATTTTGCCGCCCTCCCCTTTTTGCCGCCCTGGGCGGCCGCCTAGTCTTGCCTAATTGCAGAAACGGCCCAGCAGCACGTTAACCAGCGGCGGCTGGCATGGCTAGCAGGTGGCGGGGTGGGCGGTTCGCGGGGGTAGGGTGGGGTTGATCGTGCATAATTAATAAAAAAAATAAAATGAACTTACCTTCCTTCTGGGTCCCGCGTCTTCGCTCCTGCTTTTCTCCGGAAGCACAGCCAGGCCCCAATGACCAATCACAAGGCTGCAATGCAGTGTTGTGATTGGTTGTGAGCGTCCTGATTGGACGCTCAACAAGGGAATGGGAGCCTGGACTTGTTCTCCATGCAGGCTGCAATGCAGCCTGCATGAAGAAGGGGAAAGTGTGCATGACTGGTTTGGGCGGCACAAGGGAACCGACCAAACAGTCCTAGTTGAGGAGCCGCCACTGATGTTAACGTTCGTAAGATCTGAGGTCCATTAGAGACATGGGCACACAGCAGTGAAATCCATACGCTGCTGCACCTGTTAGAGAACCCACCTCTGAGATCATCGGTAAAGGACCCCTGATAAGAGAGCGCCTGTAAGAGAACTTTTCTCAGAGAGAGCCTATTAAAAACTTTGTTCAGGGCAAGCAAGAATGTGGGAGGGCTGAAGGAGGAAGACAACGTAAAAAAACAAGCAGCAAACATGGGAAAGCAAGAACGGAATAACAAGCAACAACAATGGCAGAACGCGCATCAATGACTGGAGAATCAATGACCGGGAAAGCAACAATAAAAACAAGCATTTACAATGCAATGGTCTCGGCATTATTAAAGGTAGAGCTATTGGCATTGCTCATGACTTTTTTTTTTTTTAAATCATAAATAAATGGCATTGTCATTTACATTGCCAATAGCTTAATCGTTAAATAAATGGCATTGTCATTTACAATGCCAAGAGTGACCCATGCTCTGTGGCTGCACGCAGAGTGTCCCATGCTCTGTGGTTGCACTGCAGTTGTGAGCAGAGTGACCCATGCTCTGAGACTGCACTGCAGTTGTGAGCGGAGTGACCAATGGTCTGTGGCTGCACTGCAGTTGTGAGCGGAGTGACCCATGCTCCATGGCCTGAATTTTGACCTCCTGTCCTGAATTTGTGTCCTGAATTTTGACCCTTTGTCCTGAATTTTTACACTCACCGTCCTGAATTTGCACCAATGCCAGTTGGTCACCCTAGTGACAATGGCCCCTTTCCCGGCTATTGGAAGAAAAGCTGACACCCCTGCTCCCCCCGGGCAAACCCTTGATTCTTAATGTTTCGCAGCCCTGTGCTGGAGGGCCACCCCACAGGGCCTGCTGCAGACATTCACTCCGCTGCTACAGCTCAACGGACATGCGCCCCCGTCTCTCCAGGGGCACAGATTTCAAAAGCGAAAACAGCCCTACTTGAAATTTACAAAATCTGTATGAAATGAGAGGACTTTTGAGATGCATACAAGACAACTTGAACCCTCTAAGTGGATTCTCCCCAAAACATCTGGCACCTTATGTCAAAAGTTTCAACACGCTCTGAATGTACAGCTGAGAAAGTGAGGGGGGGGATATATGCGGGAGATAAAGCGAGGATAGATATACAGCATTAATGTTCCAATGTGCGATGAACTGGTTTCTCGTGGGTCTCAATAGTTGACATATTCGGGTGCTGAGGTGCTCGGGTACTTCCCCAAGATCAAACCTTGCGTGACGTTTCCTTCGTCGAAGGTGGGCAATTAAGGCAGTATGTCATATCGTCCTATTAAATATAAACATCGCTGCGTTTTTCAAAATTGCTCCAGTCGTGCGAGCTCCAGGGCCCACTCTGTGAGGGCACACTTTATCCCCCTCCCCCCCCACACCAGGGAACTAACAGCCCATGAGGGACGGTGCACAGGAAGGTCTACCTGCTGCTTTACCCCTCAGAACATTCTTTCAAAATATGTGAACTGTACCGAAAAGGTTATTAATCCAGCATGCTATGTAGAAAACACAGTGTACGCAAAAACTGATACAGAAACGTTGCTTTCGCTTTGCAAAACATATTACAAGGTGGCAAGCACTGGAGCAGACCTTCCAGCCGCCTTCCCCAGGAGGTTTATACCTGCACCGTTTCCGGCAAGAGCTCTTGTGGGCGGTAAAACAAGTCTTGCCATGATAGGATAGAAGATCCGGGCTAGTCCAGTGAAAGTCCCTCGTCCTGGGAACGTCTTCTCCAAGTCCCTCCCACCCCCCGAGCCACTAACATGCCTGGCACGGAGCAAGCACACTGGCCCAGTCCCAGACTGTAATGTGTGTAGGCAATGGTAACACAGCCCTACACACACACACACACACACACACAGCCCCCCATACACACACAGCCCTACACACACACACACACAGAGCCCCCCACACACACACACAGAGCCCCCCCAAACACACACAGAGAGCCCACACACACACACACAGAGACCCCACCCACACACACACAGAGCCCCCCACACACACAGCCCTACACACACACACAGAGCCCCCCACACACATACACATAGAGAGCCCCCCCCACACACACACACAGAGCCCCCCCACACACACAGAGAGAGCCCCCCCCACACACACAGAGCCCCCCCCACACACACACAGAGCCCCACACACACACACACAGAGCCACCACACACACACACACGGGAATGGTGAAATGAAGACGTGCTCATGAGGGCAGTGAAGATGTATACTTTAAAATGCTTACTAGCCACCTTTAGTACCGAAGAATGACCCCCGTGTTATACGTTGTCCCACAACAACGTGAGCCAACCAAAGGAAATGTTGACATGTATGTAGAGATGTCTCCGCCCACACTGCTTGACAACTCGTTAGCCTCCTCCCTCGCCCCCAACAACAACAAATATGTCTAATTCCTGCAACACCTAAAAGTGATTTCTCTTGACACGGAAAATGTGTTCAGTTGTATTTTCCCTACTGACATGCAACTGGGAATAATACTACTTTTAAAAGAAGAAATTGAGAATCAAAGTGAAAAATTGCAGATTTGATCTTCGAAGCGAGTGTGGGTCTTACACAGTAACGCCCCTACCCCCTTTCATCTCTTGCTCTCATGACAAGGCACCCTCTACCTCCTTTTGATCCCTCCCACCCACAACAGGAAAATCCCCCTATTTAGACTTCCCGCTGTGGGCATATATTCCTTACTCACTCTTCAAACTCCTTGACTGCCCTTGTTCTCACTCACGGCCAGCTCACAGGGTTCAGCGCCACTCATGCCACGCACGGTCCCACAGTGCCAGCCACGCTGCCCGAGCTCCTGCGGGGGCCCTGGGGGGGTCCCCGGGTTCGAGTCCGAGAACAGTAGGAGTAGCCGCTTCCCTACTGGGCCGGCCGTGTCTGCCATGGCGCCCGAAGGAGAGGGGGGCACTGGACGACGGGTGCGAAACTCAAGCAAGAAACAGGGGTTGGGGGGGTCACAAACACAGAAACCCTTGAGCTGAGCAGGCCTCTCTCAAACCGCCCGACTCCAAATACCTCTGCCAATCATCGCTGCATCTAACCATAGAGAGCGTGGCCCGAACAGAGCGTCGCAGGAGAAGCACGTAAGGGCAGAGGGCCATACAGCGACCATAGAGGCATTGCTGGGATAGAACGTCTTATGTGTTCTTTGATTTGGATAATATTAGTCAGATCGTTTCCAGCGTCCAGGAAGATAATACTTTGTACTGACCTGCCAGCCAATCGAGTGTTACTGCAATCAATACCCTAAATTCAGAAGCTTTCTGCATTAGTTTTTTTGCGACGGACATGATCCTATCGTCGTTCTTCCAACCCATTCACTTCAATTCTGTTTAATTTTGCGTTTGAGTGGTCAGAGAGGTTTGGTACGATTCAAAAAGGTGGTGGGCTACGAAAATTACACTCTAAGGGCCTGATGTGTGAACGTTTGCGAGTCTGTAAACAGTCGCAAACTGGTTAGCGAGTTCTGTGTTGTACCACGGGTCGGACCGTAAGAGTGCTTGCACATGTTAAGCATCATATATAGAAACTAATTCCTGTAGTTAACATCGAGTTGGTTTTAATGTCTTGGAGGCATTAAGTAGCTTCCACAGCAATGTTAAATGCTTGCAAACCATAATATAAAAGTAAACAAGAGACATGAGCTGTGACTGCGGACACGTTTCTCCGAGGCGAGGCAGAAATGCCTCGGAGAAACGCAGCCTCATTTTCGCATTCGGGGGAGTGTTTTCTTTCTCTCCTCTTCCCATTGGCTGGAAGGTAAAATTCCAGCCAATGGGAAGAGGGGAGAAAGAAAACAAGAAAGAAGCTTTAAAAACACCCCCGAATCCGAAAAAGACGGGGCTTGAACCGAGTGACGCCCCTCTCCTCCAATGGCTGGCCTCCATTTAGGAAGCCAGCCAATGGAGAAGAGGCGGGTTCAAGCCCCCTTACTAAGAAACATAAAATCTCGGAGCTCCGCCCACTGCTTACGCAGTGCGACGCAGTCCTCGACCTAAAAAGTACTTAATCCGAGCACAAGTAGTGGAAGGACACACACTGGTCACAGAAGCACTACTTGGGCCATGCTCCTGGGGAGGGACAAACTAATAAAAAGGAAGTGTAGCCTGCACACGCTGACCAATGAGAAACGAAGAAATGAGAGTGATGATAAAGCCAATCAATGGTAAATAACAGACGTGTATTAAGCTCCCTGCAAGCTTACAGTGTCTCCCAAGTGACAGTGCATGTACTGTCTAAGGCAAGACCTAAAATGAGTTCAGGCGACCCATGTGGTCCTAAGGATTAATGGGGTACTGCCACTTTCATCTTGGGGTATTGGCTTCCATCTCTATTTGGTCTCTTTCTTGTAAATGCTTTTTGCACTGACACTGTTTGTACTGCCTGTAACTGTGTTTTGCATCTCTCAGAAAATCTTACACAAAAGCATTGCAAAATATATCATTTGCATTGTATTGCATAACATTGAAAAACAGATTTGATAAAGGATAGCTGTATGGTCGAGTTTGCAAAGACTCCACATAAGCGAAAAGCCTTGGTAGGTAGCGCAGCTTCTGAAATATTTTGGAGTTTTCCTCACTTCTGGACCCCATTGCTAATTAAAATGAGCTCTTGAGCAGGTGGAGCAATGCTAGGCCATCTCCCCATTGTTCAGGCTTCAGGCTTCCAGCTACCATAAGGAATAATGGAACTCCGTTGCTTTTAATTGGGGCCTGGCTGTAAGAGGTTCCGGAGTATTGTCTTCAAGTCCCCATTGGGCTATTGAGGTTGTTTTCTGAATCAAAATATTATGGATCACCCTATAACTCTCAACTAGTGTAGTGTAGCTCCTATTTTCCCAATAGGCTCTGCGTATTGGAATAGTACCTACAGCAGTAAAGGCCTAGACCAGACGTTAACTAGGTCTACTACTGTCGATACTAGACTTAATTTTTGGGTTTGCCAGCTAAGCTCAGAGTTCGCTAGAAACTTTCTCGAATGTTCAAGGAAGGAATGAACTCCCCTGATTAGACAAGAAGGGATTTAGTTTCTGACAACCATAGAACATGACAACTTTGCTCTCCCCTAATCAAGAGTCAATCTCAAGAGTCGTGTGAGCACAAGGCAATTATTTTACTCAGTCAGTACGTGCATTCTTAGTCTCATCA
Organism: Lissotriton helveticus; assembly: GCF_964261635.1. Classification (NCBI taxonomy): domain Eukaryota; kingdom Metazoa; phylum Chordata; class Amphibia; order Caudata; family Salamandridae; genus Lissotriton; species Lissotriton helveticus. The sequence goes on along the minus strand of NC_136057.1, from coordinate 1,006,094,254 downwards.
GAATGTAGAGAAAAGGAAGAGACGGGCGTGTTCAATAAAAGATGTTATTTATTGATCAGTCTCTTTTCTCGTACAAGAGAAATGGATCGATATTATTGCAATACTTATAGTTAAGTAAAGTGCATACATTAAAAGCAATAGTATAAAATAATACTGTAAAAACATTGATATGGTTTCTGAGCCATATGATGTTTTAAAATGATTAAAATATATTTACATACACATATACATTTGACTAAACGCACTCAACTGGTGTTTCTAAATACGCCTACCCCGTGTACCTGACCTAAGTCTAATGCGTGGGCGGGAATAGAAAGTTACAGTTTAAGTTAAGTTTGTTTTTGCCAAGTGAATAACTAAAGAATTCTCTAGGAGGGGTTATTCAGTTCTGTACCTGGAATTTAGGATGAATGAGGAATGGTATCTCTTTCTCTGCTCTCGATATTCCAGGCTGCCTGCGAGGGCTGCCCAGAAGCGCCGGTGCTGGGTCTTTCGGCTTGAGATAGCAGCGCGTCTCTCAGCGCGTCAGGAAGGCGGGGCTGCTGCCTGCGGGGTCTGCTTCTGCTCTCTGCTTCGGCAAGTATGGCTGCTCCGTCTTGTCACCACGCGTGTGTTTGCATAGGGCAAGGTCGGCAATATTTATACCTTAAAGGTGCCGGGATTGACGTAAGGATGGACATAGGTACGTCAATAAAGATGTCATACGACTTGCTCGTTAGCACATTCTTTACTAAAATTCTCTGTGAAATCAAAACAATGGCCGCACGGATTATCCAGGTTGTCATAGGTTTGATTTGTTATGAGAACGTCGTATGCCTTATCAGGGGCTGGAGGAATGTCGCTTGTCTAATTAGATCTCAAGCGTTATGACCTAATCAGATAACACGTTCCTGTGCCGTAGTGTGACTGCGTCAGAGAACGGTATCTGCATCATGGGGGATTTCTTGCCTCATGGGCTGACTGTTAGTTAACTAGCTAGGTAGTTTAACCAGAATAGGGGGATCGATTCAGAACCTATAGAAATACACGACACTAGCTGAATGCGGTAACAACCACTGGTACGGGGGCCCTAACAATTACCTTTGCAGTTTTACAGCTTCCTTTGATTTCCAACCTGCCAACTCCAGTGACCCTAGTAAATTCAACAGGAATATGTCTGGACCCATGTTTGATAGTAGAACCCCATCATCAGCAAAATGCCATTCTATATGCAAGTTTATCAGGCTGTGGCTTATGAAACCAAAACACTTGCTAGATGCTAATATGTGCATGGTAAGGTTCACTGACAAGCGCAATAGCCCACTAACCCACTGTGACCTGACCGCATGCCAAAGCTTACAGGGCATGATCTCTGACCATATTATCTCAACACCACTTCAACTTGTTAATTTTAACCAGTGTCTCCTTCATTGTCACAAATAACTGGCGACTTCCAACAGAGGTGAAGTCCTTGCCCCATGAGTGGATTACCAAAATATGAGGCTGCCTGGGGTCTTTATATAGGCTTTGCTGCATTATGTTAATGTTACCCCAAGATATTGCCAGTGGTTCCCATAAGGAGCGCAGTCAAGATTGATTTGTATATAGTTGAATCCAAACTGATGTGGCACGGTGAGCAAAAGAACTATGGGTTGGAGTGCTACCCAGAGCTATTGTCAGTGGTTAGACTTATTGCAAGTAGCCTCCTATCACCTTTTATGTGCTTCATGTACAGCCCTAAGTGGAATAGGTATGCCCAGACGTGGTTCTTTTTTTTTTTTTTTTTTTGAAAACCTTTATTGAACAATGGAAGCTCACAAATACTGGCCTACAACCCCACGGGCTGGCCAGAAACAGAATGGTCAAATAACCAGCATACAAAAAGAAGATCTGCACAGGATATAACATCAGGAGCACTGGTGAAGCAATAAAACAATCGAGCGTTCAGCAAGAGCAGGATAATGAAGGTTAAGGTTTCTAGCGCAGGGAGGGGACCAAAGGAATAACGGGCCGTATATGAGAATACAAGGGAGGGACCGCGGCAAGCCGCCATTTTATAAACACATCGTAAGAAAATGAAGCCATATAATCAAAGCTAGCAAAGGACAAAAACAGAATCAGACCACCAAATAGCGAAAGTGGCAACAATCAATCGCGCTCACCCACCTCCGCCCCTACCCGAACAAAAAAGACGTGTTCAAAAAGCCCCAGCACAAAGACTATGCAATACGCACCCCAACGGAAAAAGGACACCTCCATAAAGGAGGAAGGGAAAGAGGGAGAAAAGGACAAAAAAAGGAACACCCGCCAGACCATGCACCCCCCGGGGGAAAAACAGGACAATATAACCGGCATGCGATGTAACAGAAACACGATACCAGAATAGGCAGCGAACCACAATCAGCCACACACCGGAAGAAGGACAGAAAACCCCCGGGGGAGGTACGAGGTGACAGAGTCCCGAAAAAGTGAATACACAAGAGCCATAGAACAAAAAGGGAAAATAAGGGGGGAAAAAGACCCCCCGACACAAACAGACCCCCCCCCACCCACCCCTAAGCCCACCCTGCACCCCTGCAGAAGGCTACGGCCTACCCCCCCGCAGCGTGCCTGTCGCCCTAAGTAGAACCCGAAATTTAGTGGAGCAAGGAAAGTCGGAATTAAAAGACAAAAAGGGGGGGGGGGGAAGGAAGGGAAGGAAAGAAGGGAGTAAAGACATACAAACATACACACGGGGGAGGGCCAAAGACAGGAGTAAACGCACCCATCCACCCGCCCGGGTTAAAGGTCCAAGTCCTCGAGAAGCCAAAGAATATCAGGCCAAAGTCCAGGAGCACTAACCAGTTACACAGAACCATATCAGGACACAAAGATCATCCAAACCGTTTATGAGCTACCGCATATAAGAGCCAGGTTTCATCAGCCCTGACCCTTTTTATCCAAAGCAGTAAGGGTCCGATCCAACGAGGACCCTGCCAGAAAGAACAGAAGGCAGGCAGCAGGAGAGTCCAACGGCAGTCCAAAAAAGTCACAGGAAGAAAAGCACGGAAGATCCAGGAAAATCACAGAATGTAGCAAACGATGCAGGCACAGTTCCAAGGATATAGCCATAAAAACCGACCCATCCGGGCCGGCACAGGAGAAGTCATCGGGCAGTGGTGATTGAGAGGGACCAGGAGAATCATGAAAGTCCGGCAAAACAGAATCCAGCTCCCGGGCCAAGGGCAGAGGAGGCAGCACAGGAGGAGAAGGCGCCATCAGGTTGCGCACCTCCGGGGCGGCAGCCAGGGCAGAGGCCGCCAGGAGAGTACCGGCCACACCCCGCGATATCAATGCCTCATCCGGTCGCGGGGGCCCGGGAGGCCCGCAGTGAGGAACCGTCTCCAGAGCCAGGAGTGGCGCGGCCACCGAGAGCCGCCAGGATAGCAGGACGTTCAGGATCCCCTTAAGTGCAGGAAAACATTTACAGTATCCGACACCCGGGCCTTGCGGCGGGCCCCCAGTGCTCGTCCGGGCCCGGCCCAAACAAATGGGGTTGGTCGCCATCTTGAGAGCCCGCACAGGCCGCGCGGCCAACAACCTCCGCCGGGGCGGCAGTCAAGCAGAAGAAGTCCCACCGACAGGCAGAAGAACACCCCGGACAGGAAGGGGGGCCACCAGAAGAAGGGGATTCGCCGGCCCCCCAATGTCGCCAGTCCCGTTCTCCGAGTCCGGGCGGCAAAGAACAAAATGGCCGGACCGGAGAACAAAGGGGGAGAAAGCCGAACACACGAGGAATCCCAATAATGAAGGGCAGCGCCACCATCCAAGGCCGCCGCCACACAGGAGTCTCTCAGCCAGGAACCTCAGGCTCACACGAACAGCGGCCCTCCAATCACCTCCAGCACGCTCCGAAGGGCAAGCCCGCAGGCTGCACCCGGCCCAGGAGCCGGGACGAAGAACCAGGCCAGTCCGCTCTCGAGTCCCGGGAACGGTCGGGGGCACTGCACCGGACCCACAGCAGCCAGGACAACCGGACCAAGTGGTAAGTGCCTGCAGAGCGTCGGAACAGTACCACACAGCAAGGAGGGCTTCCCGGGGCAGGATAAATGCAGGATAAATGTGAAAAACACAGGCGGGCGAACGGAGCCGAGCTAAAGCGCGGCCATCTCGGTCGCGAGCTAGGCTCCTCCTCCCCAGACGTGGTTCTTGTGCTCACTGGGTTACTGGAACCAAGCTGTGTCAGGCTGATAAGCCCATAACTAGGGTGAAATTGGCCCTGGGTTGCTTGTGTTGTGGTTCAGCAGAGACCTGGACTGTTCCCATGAGGAGCAGTGTCAAGATTGATGTGCATATGGCTGAGTCCAAACTGAGGTGACATGGTGAGCAAAGGAACAATGGGTGCCTCTCATCACCTTTTGTGTGTTTCAATGCCCACCACATACCCGGAAAAACAACTGAAACAAAGAAGTATTCATGAAACCACAATTACTGTTTCGTGACTTTGTCCGCAGAGCTACTTTTGCAAAGAAGGAATAGTGATAACGCATGGTCTGTTCCCTAGTAAGAAATGCATGGGGACAAATTTAGGAACATTATTAATAATAGCTAACCTGTAATTTGAAAATACCCAAAGTCGCTCCACAAAAATGTAAAATTAGATGCTTTAAACCATGCAAACTAACCTTTTCTTTGGTTTAAATTAGTTTTTATTAAAGTTTGTAAGTTTTCCACAACATCTTACACATCTGCAATAATTTACACATTAAAACTGTTTAAACTACAGTTGTTGCATGATGCATCTCAGCCGTAAATGTCATATTCAAGTCCAGTGTGCTGACAGTTGGTGCAATGTCTTGGTGGTCAAATCTTAACTATTTCCAACATAAGATTGATAGAACATAACATTTACCTTTCCCCTTGGATCAAAAGCATTATGCTAGTGCGTTACCTCGTCCGTCATGCCTGTTGTTGCTGCGTATCGCTGAACTGCTTCTCCCACCCTCTTTACTTTGCTGTGTTCGAACTAAAATACAATGCAAACTAATCTTTATAGACAATTAACCTTCACCAAGTAATATACCAGCAAACTTTGTCAATATCAAACCTATTTACATAGCTAATCATTACGAACTACTCCAGGCCGGTGGCAATTACCATAACTCACTTTCTGACATGTTTATGTCTTTTGTCTATTGTAGTCCCTTCTACCTACCCTTTTGATTATTTCAGGAGATGAGATGAATCTTTTTAAGCTGTGGTCGCTGGTCCAATCTTAAATGAATGGAGGAAGTAATACCTGTCTGTGTGCCTCAAATGCCGCAAGCAGGACACCCTTATCTGTACAAACTGATGGTGGGTGAGTTTACTTTGAACACTTTCAGCCTAAGGCCTTCGTATCTGCGCAAAATGAACAATACATTTGCAAAATAGATTGAAAATATGAATACAAAAACACATGCCTATAATGGGGAAAATTTTGACTTTATGCCTGTCACTCAGAAATTCGCATTTGCGTTCCGGAACTGAAAAACATGTGGCATCTTGTTTCAACAAGGCTCAATACCTTTTCATAACAGTTCAATTGGTTTAAATGATATTTCACTGCTCAAAACTCACTATTGCCTACTTTGTGTTGGTGTTCGTTACGCAGTAAGCTCCGCACATTATTTATTTTTTTTTTAACGTGCCACTCTGACTTGCATTGCCTGTTTCCTCTCTGGGTTTTTTAGGTCGAGCCTAGTGCAGCTCGCATGCGCTGCTCTAGGTGATGACCTTTAGAAATTGGTCAGCTCTTTTCAAGCACTCGTGCTTGTGCTGGCATCTTCCTTGCGGGAGCGAGCAGCGGCGCGCAGGGGACATCTGTTTTCAATGATCGTGGCCGCGCGCGCTTGCTCATCCACTGCCTGTCTCACCCTTGCTCTCCCTTGTCAACTTGTTTGGAAATGTTTACTCCCAGAGCGTTTTGCTCTCGGGAGCCAGCAGCGGTGCGCAGGCTGCCAACCGCTTTGTGTCAGGTTACAAATGCTTTCACTTTCCTGGCCGCGCTTGTTCTCTTTGTGAAGCGTGCCCTCTCGTGCCTCAAAGGTGAATTAACAAACTGCAAGTTCCTTCAGCGTGCACCTCTTTGTGTGCGATACACCTAAATGCAATGTTCTACACTATTTTACCAGGCACACTCCCATGGCCTAATTTTGAAAGATACTTGTTCATACAGTGCTGCATGGTGGTCTTTAAATAGTAAAACGGGACTACCAGAGGTATAATCCGCGTAGCAAAGTACAAGCTCGCTGCACAACCATGCCGGTGGGCACAGTAAAATAGGTTCTGCCTATGTCTATTATTATGGTTTATATGCTGGTAAACTAAACTCCGGTGTCTGATCGTTCACGTTCTGATCTGAGGCACCAAAAAGTCTGGTTCGCGTTATAAGAACGACATCAATAAACTAGTAATTAAACTCGAAACATAAAGTAGCTCTGAAACTTTCATTTTCAATATTTCCATTTCTCCGTTTTAGATTCTAGGCGCATTGTCCTGTTAATAATGGCCTAACTTTGCACTGGTAGTAAGTATTTTGTTCTGAAAACAAAGAGACAAACCCATCAACCTTTCGTTGGATAGCAAGAATTCCGTGCAAGCGCCCCATGCATTGGTCCATAGCCCAGGAAGGAATGCCAGCTATGCAGAGGAATCCTGGAGGGTACATGGTCACACAGGACGGAAGAGGAGTGTTGGTTGGTATGGATAAAACAAGACACAGTTTGGCAATGGAGAAATAAAGCACAGAATACTCAGCAAAAGGACTGTGCCATCTTCAGGGCACGACATGTATTGTAATTTCAGTACAGACAAGAGGCCTGCCTGTTAAGGAACATCACATATTGTGCCACACAAGGGGCATCTTTCCAGCCAAATTAATCTTAATTCATTAGGTTTAGTGTGCTGTGATGGAGTAAATTTCAGGCCGCCAGATGGTTAAAAGTCTCTCTGCTGCGGCTATGCTAAACCATGCTTTCTCTATTGACAGTGCTGGGTTTCGTGTCGACAGCAGGCTTCATTACTGTCGTAAAACAAGCATTTGCAATGTAATAGGTCTCGCATTTATGCAACTTTGAGCTATTGACATTGCAAATAACAATTCTTTTTATTTTTGTTTTTGTTATTAAAACATAAATGAAAGACATTGTCATTTACAATGCCAATAGCTTGAACTCACATAATTGTGAGACCTATTGCATTGCAAATGCTTGTTTGACTAGGTTGGTGCTGACGTAATGCACAGCACAGTGTTTTGAGAAGGGGGCGGGCTGCGACCTGGCTGTTTTTGTTGCTTCTGCAGCCCATCTCCCTCATCTTTTGACTTTGTGTTTTATTTATAAACGTGGGTTCCCATGTACCCCTTTTTTTCTTTTCTTTATGGAGGGAGGGTTCCCCTCCTTACCACTGCTGGGTGCGGGTTCCAGCTTCATCCTGCAGACATTTCTCCATCTGCCACGGCTGGGCTGTACTTTCCCCTGGTGGTGTGTAGGTGGTGAAATGCCCTGCGCTGAATGGTACGCAGCAGGAAGGCCGCATACCTCTCCATTTTACACTCCGGGCCCTCTCCCGAGTAAGCCTCCCTGGATTTGATTGAGTACTATGATAATAGGTTAGTAAGTGATATATCAATGTCAGCAGTGGTAAGATTGTCTGAACTACTAAGTTTTCAAGTTTTTCGTGAAAAGTCTGAATTCTGGTGAGAGTTGTAAATGATGTGGGAGGTAGTTCTTCTGTATGGGTGCCTGCACAGAGAAACTGCGCCCTCCCATAGATTCTTTAGAATATCTTGGTATGGCAGAGTGTATTGCTTTATCCTCCTGGCCACAAAACGAGGAGCCACTTCAGACGGTGCTTAAAAGTTAGGCAGCAAGTTTTAAATTGAATTCTTTGTTTCACAGACATCCTGTGAAGATGTTTTTATGTTGAGTTCACATTGGTGTGCCTAAGAGGTTTATATATATAAGACATGCAGCATCATTTTGAAGCACTTTCAGCCTATGTACAGTGTTGTAGTGAGACCCAAGGAGACAGAATTTGCATTACCCAACCTGGAGGTAACTAAGGCCATAATTACCAATTTTAGGGTTGACAAAAAAAGAAAGGGGGCTAGCTTCCTAATCATTTTCAGCAGGTATATGCATTCAGAGACTACTGCCCTGATCTGAGATTTCATGATGAGGCTTCTATCCAAAAGTACTCCAAGAACTTTTGCAAATGCGCTTGGTGTTGTAGAAGCACCCGTCTCTGGGAGCAAATATAGGTGGCTCCATAGGTCCTCTCTGTTATGGGGAATAGCTATCTTACTTTGTCTGCATTTAGTTTCAGATGGTTATTGCCCATCCAGTCCCACATGAAACTCATGGTGATCTGGAAATATTCCTATGTGGAAGTTGTACCATCTAGGTGGAGCAGTAATTGAGTCATTTGCATAGTTGAACAACCTGCACCCTCTTGCAGCTAGCTCCTTTATCATGGTTCTAACACATACTTTAAAAAGATGGGGTGATAAAGAGAACTCCTAAGGTACTCCACAGTTTATAGGTATTGCTGTTGCTAAAATAGGTGGTAATAGAACCATTCATAGATCACCTTTCAAAAAGGATTTCACCCAGTTCAGCGGCGGTCTCTGAAGCCCTGCTGCTACCACACGGTCAACCAAAATATTATAGTTAACCATGTCAGAGGCAGCTCCAATAGCACTAGTACTGAGGACATTCCTTTGTCGCCATAAGCCTTAGGTCTTCTATTGTTGAAAGTAGTACAGATTCTGTGCTGTGTGCTGGATGGAAATTCACTTGTTAAGAGTCGAGATACTCTGAAGTCTGAAGATGGTTACAGACTTCATGGGCAACATGGGCTTCTAAACTTTTTATGGCGTAAGGAAGCAAGGATATTGCACAATAGTTTTTTAAAGCTATAGGATCATCATTTCACTTTCTTAATAGTGGAATCACAGTGGCATTACTGTTGGTTTAAGAGTATGCCCTGTGTCAGTGATTTATTCAATAAGGTCAACAGCGGGACCTTTATTGCTGATGTCATTGTTTCATTGTTTTCATGATTGCTGGAGGGGAGGGATATAATAGGGAACCTCAATAAACGTTTACAATGTTTTGTAAGCAACTCACTGTGTATCAGGTGAAAGGCAGACAGACGAGAAGGATTCATATCAGGTTTTGGATTAATAGGAATGATGTCTCTGATTAGTTTTATTTTATTAAAAAAGAAATCATACAGTTTTCCCTAAAATTGTTCCAAAGGAGTCAATCTTTGGACATCTGTTCCTTTGTGATTTTAAAAATCTCTTATAGCACTTTTAGCACAGTGAGGCAAGCAGGTGATTTCGAGTTGATGGTGTGGACTACTGCCATGTATATAACCAGAAGAGGGTCCTAATGTCAGATAATGTATGGGGACAGAGATGAAAGGCTAAGGACTATGGGGAGCAGCCTCAACTTGGATGTTCACAGTGAGGTTCTTTTAAGGCTGTGTTTGGCTGCTTGCAAGCACACCATTTATTCCTCAGTATTACTGCATAATCTACCCTGCCTGATGCTTCACTGATGTCCATGGTGATCTCCTCATGATGGGTCAATTGGAAAGTTACAGGAACATTGTCCACGTGTGTTAGTCCTCCTACCTGTTGATCAGCCTCACTAAATTATGTTTCATGGTGACCTTGGAGGTTAACATTACAAGTCTTTTGGCATAACTCTGATTGCAGGGATGATTCAAAATTTAGCTTACCCGGAGGGCTTTGGGCATTTGTCAATGTTGAGTTGTCCGCATGGAACCCTAGACAGACCCTTAATCTTAAACTAGCCCGAGGGAGTCAACATGTGACCTGTGCCCTCTGTTTTTTCAGGGGCCAGAGGATCTGAAGTCACTAGCCATGTTCTTAAAAGCCTGTAGAGCTGTGTCACAATCCTGATTGCCTGCACTGCCTATGAAGATGTTCAAGTAATGCTTCTTCCACCTCAACAGGTGTGCTCTCAATAATGCTTACTTCAGGAAGGGGCTTAAGGTCTCCAAGTTAGCACACGATAGGCCATGGGCATTTGTCGAAGTAGAACCTACTAACCCATTGGAAACTCAGGAAGTGAAAACTAGCAAGATTGACAAGTAGCGAGTGAAATGCTGACTTAATGTCTGACTAGACGAGCAGGGACCCCTTGTGTACCTGCCGCCCATGTCCACCACCTTATGAAAAGTGCTGTACCTAAACAGCCATCATGGAGCTGATCAAAACCTCAAAGCGGCATGTCAACTACCCCAAATACAGCTACAGGACTAATTGCCTGTCAGCAACTTCTGGTTGCTCCATAACCGGTGTTGAGTTCTTTGAGCTCCTGTCAACTAGCAGGCCAGATTATGGAATGGTAAGCAGTCTGAGAAGTCCTTAGCCAGAAGTGCTGCTTTTTGAGAATGGGGGCATTTCTGAGCAAGTAAAGGAACGCATATAAGTCAAACACTGGCGTAACTAATCTTGAGGGGGGGCCCCTGCAAGGTATGTAGAGGGGCCCCCTCCGGACTCATTAAGGAACTCTTCGGGCAGAGTACTGTACAGAGGGGGCTCATTGGAACTTCTCCCCCCCCGCACCGCAGGGTCTGCGGGGACCTGTATTACGCCACTGGTGGGTATGGACCCATGGAAAGGGTGATTGCTGAAGTGGAATTCACAGTGATTAGTGAAAGTGCTGCTATTTGGCAGTTGCATCATTGTGTGTTATTTTTGTGTATGGGAGACTAGTTCAAGGAATATCTTGAGGGACACGTTTTCTGTCCAAAACTGTCGCCTGCCAGTATGATACATACATTTTAAAAACAAGATATGTTTCATGAAAATTACACATTTCACACAAAAATTTCTAATTTTGCTATTCCTTATAAACAATTCTGAGTTGTGAAATGCGGCCACTGTGAAGCAGATGGCTACTCGATCTCTGAATGTATTTGGGCAGACCTAACATATTTCAGTAGCGTAGGAAATCTGAATCCAAACAGAGAGAGAATATGCATCCCTTCATCTTCTATATGTGCCTCTTCATCTTCTATTCTGAGGTGAAATCAGTCTGTCATCTGTTTGTTTTCCCACCCCCGAATGTGTGATTTGTGCAGCACATTGCAATGGGTGGGTTATTTCCTGTTTTTGCTGCACAATTCCTAAACCTTTCCTGTCGCAGTGCCAAATACAGTGGTGTTTACAGCAAAAGTTGTTTGGTTTAGAGATTAGGGTGTAGTCTGCTTTCTAGCTCACCTCAACAACAGTGGATGGATTTGTACCAATCCTGTAGTGTCCTTCTCAGCCAATGGTACTTCAGGTGGGGATAGAGGCTTTCTTCCTTGCGACGCCATTTAATCGCTTAGTGTATTCATTATTCATTCCTGGAAAAACTGCTCAGTTAATTGTTTCATGAATTCTTTATCCCCTAGAAACACCACCCTGTAATCAATGGCTGTTTATGTGGACAACAGGGCAGACAAGGAGGTGTTACTAAAGCTGTGAAGCTTAGTAGGCAGGTGACCTCAGTGCTCAAAGCTTATGGGCTTACTTGGGTAACAAAAGTCGTCATTTGTTTTTATGGCAACATTGGGATGGGTGCAGACTCTTCTGAGAATGTGTTTTTTTTTAATCCCGCGCCACTTACTTTTGTAAAATATTTCATCCAGACACCTAAACAAATTTCTCACAATTAGTCTGATAAATGTTAAGCGCTGCAAGCAAGTTAAAGGCTATTATTGGGCCCTGAGGATGCACCATCTAACAAATACACACAAAGCTCATTTGCAGTTGTGCTTTTCAACTTATCACACTAAATAACATGTCACGTAAAACATTACAGGCTAGCCAAACAATTCGTCTGTGATGGCGAGGTAAAGGGGTATATAAAAAGAATTGGCCAAAACAATTTTCTAACTTACTTTTTTCTTAACATAAATACATATGTGGTATTACAAATATATTTTAAGCAAAGGATCCAAAATATTAAAGAAACTTCAGAGGGTATCACGGAAATTTTGATAATTTAAGCTGTTGCATGTTATTTTGCCACACTATCATACCTAGTTGCCAGTTGGATCCATAGGTGTGTCGTGTGTTCAGTCTTTCCTGGCAGGTTAGATACAAGCACTTTGAGCAAAATGCACTGTGCTGTTTGCTCAAAAAACAAGCATTGGCATAGCCAATAGGTCTCGCCTTTGGGTCCTTCTAAGTGTTCAGCCAAAGCTAGCAGCTTAATAGTCCTCGATTTTCAACCCTAAATTGTAAAAGTCGATAATTCACCAAGTAACATTCATTATTAATCTTTATAAAATTACAATTTTGTGGCCGATAAAGGCAAGTTTATTCCTTTTTCATTCATTAAAAAAAAATGTTTGCGGTGTAATTCGGAGTACGTATTCTATATGTTGTATGTAGTGATACCTTAAATTTGAATAGCAAAGTGATTCTTTTGAGAGTCTTCAGTAGATAAATACAAAAATCGTGACTCTGCTATTTTACTGACACAATGGAATGAAAAATGACTACAACGGGGCATGGAATAAAGCTACACTGAGACACGCAACACACTGACAATGGGAACGACATCCATGCACACAGAAACACCACTATTCCCAAAGAGGCAAAACATGTTACAGAAAAACTTAGCAAGATGCCAAACACGTTCAGACCCAGTCAGAAAATACACTTAGCAGGGGTCAGGAGAAACTCCTGTGGGAACATTTACACCGGGGCAGTGAATACATGGAGTCCGAGACTGGTGCTCAGGAAGAGAGCACACTAATACAGACAAATACTCTAATGCTACGACAACGCTACAATTTCATTGCAAGCGGGAGCAAGACAGACATTTGAGCCCCTGGCAATGCCAACTGGGGAAGTGATGCCAATCTGGTGCTGCCCGGATATGCTTGGGAGCAGTGAATACACTCACAAAACTTTTGAAATAGGCCGGTAGTACTTATGGTAGTACACTTAACAACAAGTAAGGCACTAGGAAAGGGAGCACGTTGACATGAAAACCAGCAGAAAGAGGAAACACTGACCTGGGAGACTCGAGCCATAGGTCTTGAACCCTACGCTAGTCCCAAGAACACATTGGCACTGGGAACAGTCTGACATAGGGAGTATTGTGAATAGGTACACACACTGATGGGATGACACTCACAAAAAAAACTGGGATCAGAAACACGGAAACAACGGCGCATGAGGATGGGAAACACACTCACTATGCCAGGGACTATACTGACATTGGGAAAGGTAGACATCTGTACTGGGACAGCGGGTACCCTTACGCAGGGAATACATTGCCATTAGCAGAGGGTGAACTTCTAAAGAAATACTGATATGAGGCAGAGCTAAACTTACTATAGGGCAAAAAAACACATTTAAGCTGAACCATACAATACACTGATTTCTGTGTGTGTGTGTGGGGGGGGGGGGCTGGAAAACCCAGGAGGACACTAATTGAAGTGAATGTGGCACAACCAAATCTTTCAGTGAAGTGCGACACCACACAGCATCGCGCCTTTGTGACCAGCACGATGCTGACACAGTACTTCTGTCATAATAAACTCGGACACGGGAGCACGTGTTGTGGCAGGGAGCACATAACTGGCATGACGCACACAAACCCACTGAGAGAAACACACACATTGCCACTTAGTAGTGACCGCACTCTCTTGCCAGACCAGACCCACTGGACCCATTGCCCACGCCACGCTCCAATAAAGCGAGTCCTCTGGGAAAACTTAAAATACAAGAAGGTAACATCTGCATACAGAAGGCGTTTATTAAAACTCTGCAGCTGAACTAAACACAGGGTCGCCAAATATCTCGCATTTGCAAAAACAGTTCTAGTATTTTGGCGTCTGTTTTGACACTTTGCCCCAAATGAAATGCATCTCCCGGTTGTGAGAGTGGGATTAGGGAACATGCGCAGTAAAATGAATGTGCACGGTGACACAATGAAAGGTGCACAGGCAGGGGAGCGAGAGTAAAGCGCGCATGGCCACGTTAATTGGAAACAGATGGCTCCTGCGTGCCGCTGCTCCCTCCCGCAAGGTGGATGCCGCCACATGCACAAGTGTGTGGAAAAGAGCAGACCAATTTCTAAAGGTCATCTCCTAATGCAGCGCATGCGCGCTGCGCTATGCTAGACCTAAAAAGGCCTGGCTGAGGTGCTCCATAAGACTCTGTCCACTTGGCAGCTCTCTTCATACTTAACAAATAGCACATTGCTGTTATGTGCAATTATTGATGTCTTTTAAAAGCACACTCAAATATAGAAGTGTCACTATTGGCAGACTGTCCCCTCACATGTGTCCCTAGTGCGATCCTGCGGGGGGAGGTTATGTGTTGCACAGTGGTTCAAATCCACAGTTTTCCTTCATTAAAATCAAAGCATTGCTTTCAGCATGATGTTTGCCTGTGTGATCCCCTAGGGTCGTACTAAATGTACCTTTTAGCCAAATCCTGCCACCCAGCACATCTGATCACGGCCCAGCCCATGGCCGACCCCACATTTTGAAGTGCCCTGCCTGAAAGCATCACACATTTCTACTCTTCTCAGAAAATTCTCCACCCATCATTGGATTAATCTCTCTTGCAGCTGCAGCTGCTCAGCTTTCTCCTGGTAGTAGTGTAATCTCATAAAATCATAGCGGTTTGCAGAATCTCCTTTGGCCACTGATGCCAACACAGAAAGTGACACCCAATAACCTTTAACTTCACCAAGGACAGCTGTATCTTTTCCATAAATAATCACCATGGATAACATGCAGCTTCGGCACGCTGGTAAACAATAGTCATAGTCATTGGATTTTGTTGAGCGCACATATCACCCGGGGGGGTCAAAGCGCTAGCCTAAACCCAGAACGTGAAGAAAAGAGAAATGGAGGGAGCCGGCAGGGAAAAGGAGAGCTCAGAACAGCCAGGTTTTAAGATCATTCGAAATTTTCTGTGGTTGGTTTCCATACGTAGTTGCAAAGGGACTGAGTTCCACAGAATAGGGGCAAGGTATGAAAAAGATTTCCCGGCATTCCTGGCGGTACAGATCTTAAAAGGGATGAGAAGATATTTGTTCGAAGACCTGAGGGTTCTGGTAGGTTTATACCAGATAAGTTGTTTTGCAAGATAGCGTGGTCCGTTCCCAGAGATGGTTTTGTGGACCAGGCAGTTGATCTTACAATGTATTTTTTTCCTGATGGTGCTGACGGGGACCGAACAGGTAAATTTAATACAAGTCTGGTGGCTGTGTTTTGTAACACCTCCAGTTTGGTAAGAAGCTCTCCATTGATGGAGGCCATCAGGGCGTTTCCATAATCAAGCCAACTGATGATTAGTCATTGGACCAGCGGCATCCTAGATGCCATTGAGACCCATTGGAAGATCTTGCGAAGACTGCGCATTAGTCCATAGCAAATACCCCTCACATGATTAACATGGTCTGTCATAGAGAGTTTGTTATCAATCATCACCCCAAGGTTACGGACCACCAATTTGGTAGATGGACAGGGGCCGAGATTGGGAGGCCTCCAATTGCTCGACCACAGGGTTTGAGCTTTCCCAAAAAGGATGATTTCCGTCTTGCTAGCGTTAAGTTGCAAATGATTAGTTTGTATCCAGATATTGATGTCAGTCATGCACTTCATAAATCAAAGTTTAGTGACCGTTGGATCTGGGCCTAGAGAAATCAGTAATTGTGTGTCGTCAGCATACGACATGGTGTCGAAACAATGCGATCTGATCACTCTACCTAGGGGTGCCACATATAGATTGAAGAGCGTGGGGCTTAGAAAGGAACCCTGGGGTACACCCTTGTCTATCACTTGACTACAAGAGACAAAGGTACCGATGTGTGCTTTCGAAGATCAATTAGTTAGGTAGAAAGAACACAAGCAGCTAGGGCTCTTAAAAACATACAGGGAGCTGGGAGTGATTTTTCGAGGCCCGATGCATCCACCAACCTGCTGGGAAATAGAAACATGCCTTTTGACAATGATTACGGTCAGGCCGGCCTATCTGGCTTATGCATTTCCTGCCCGTTGGACTGAAATAAAAAACAACTTTACAAGGCCCCACTGTGATGTGCCTATACCCAATGGTGTGAAGCCTGAACATCGAAACCACAATATATATATATATGGCACAGAATTTCAACGCCGATATATCAACAGGCAAGTATAGACTTTCTATACCTAACTCAATATATATGTAGCTTGGCTCTACACACACACACACACACACATTTATATATATATATATATATATTGTGTGGGGTTAGGACTAGTAAATCTATACTTCCCTATATGCACTTACTTTGCGATACTTTCTCCCTTGATATTCTGTTCATGATATTCTTGTACATTGAGATTTCTGGAATTGATATTCAGCAGCACAACCCTCCAACCTTTGAATGAAAGACGTGAAAAAGACCACATCTTAGGCGCCAGAGTATGACTTATAAATGTTGAAAGTCGTTCCCTTTTGTTATATGTGGTGTTCTAAAAAGTATACAAGTATATAGGATAGAAATCATGGGAAACTGCCAGTACTTACAAAGGATGTCTGCAATGTATTTAAACGTAGGTCATGATTTGGAACTCAGCAGATGAATTACTCCATCACAATGGTGACAAATATCCCGTCCACCATACTCTAAAATCTCATAGGATATAATGGGATTTAGATTTTGGCGAAAGGGATATCCGTCACCGTTGTGACGGAGCAACCCATCTGCCGAGTTTTAAATCAGGCCCTTAGGACCTGAATACGATCATGGCGGATGCGATACTCCCACACAAACTTGACGGATATCCCGTCCGCCATATTGCAAGTTCCATTAGATCCTACGGAACGTGTAATACGGCAAACAAGATATCCGTCACGTTTGGGATGGAGTATCCCATCCTCCGAGACCGTAATCAGGCCCTTAGTATCATAAAGTCGTAATTTGTAAAATACATTTTCCAATTGATTGTGATTTAAATTAATATTAGAAATGGCACTCACCATGGGAAATTTATCAGCCCTGAAAGCAGAAGACATCTGCTGGTTTTAAATGCTGTGACTCGAACTCTGATCTAAGTGAGATGTGAATACAAAAGTGAGACATGCATCTGAAAGGAAACACTGAAAATGGATTGCTAGTATTGGGAAGTGAGACGAGAACAATACATGCATTTGAAATACCCCAAACATTCGAAAATGTCAATCAGTACATCATTACTGTGTTATGTTTGCACGTGCTTTATAAAAAAGCAGAAGTCGAATGAGTAACATCCTTTTGAAATAAAATATATGTTTAAATTCCAACGTTTCTTAAACAACTGGTAGACACGGGAAATGGAAAGACAGATACTCCACTTTTTAAAAGACTAAAATAAATTCTGAATATTTGCAAGGGGGTAGCGCATGCGCCCGCGCCCACCTCCCGCTGACCCAAGGTCCTAAAACAATGTGTTACTTCAATTCATGTAAAACGGGGATAAAAACTGTTCATCGACTTCCACTAATTAACAATGCTATTTTTTCGGTTTGCCTGTTAATTAAAGAATTTGAGGTCGTTGTGTGTCTGAATATTTTTTTTAATTAATGCATTTCTTGCTTTTGTGTTTTTTCACTTTTGTTTGCATTTTTTTGCTTTTCTCAAGGTTTTCACCCGATTCTAAGAACTCTATACAACCTTCCGTGGGGACATTTATTACATTCCTTGCACGCTGTAATAAGGTTACCTACACTCTCAGCGGGCCAGATACCACCAGCGTGGACAGGGCTGGCTTTAGCGCTGGTGGCGCCCAGTGCGAGAATCATTTTTGGCGCCCCCCCTACCCCATGACCGCCTCCTCGATTTTCTCACTACCACCAGGCATTGGAGCCCCTCATCTCTCTAATCATAAGTTATTGCTAAACAAGCGCCCCCTCCCATGAAGTCGGAGACCCCTCCACATGTCAGGGCCCAGTGCTGCCGCACCAGTCGCACTGCCCTAAAGCCGGCCCTGAGTTACGTGGACAGCGGAGGGGAAGCCGCTGGTTACCCCTCACCCGGCCATTGGATGAAGGGCTGGATGTATTTTCTGCTGACAAGATAGAGTACTGCAGCTCTGCTCTCAGTGGACTAACTTTCTGGCATGTTAGAAAACCGGAAACGAAAAACTCCCTATTACTGTGCCAAAATTGGCACTGAAGAACGTGCAGTAGATGGTGGACTCCAAGAGAAAGGATGAAGATTGGCAGCGCAACAGCTCCCTGAGGGGAAGTTCTGAAATGCACCAGCAGGTGAACAGCGGCCACATACCAGCAATGTGCTCTGTGGGGAACGATGTGTCCATTAACAGAAGGAGGGGCATATTATTAAGAACAGCGATAAAATTATAGCCGTTTTAGCTGCAGGAAACTGCCTCTAAAGCGGCGATAATGGGCTTGATAATATGCCCTTGTGAATTCTGAGGTTCTGTGAATTCTGAACCCGTGTTTTAAGTGTCATGGTTCCGTTACGATTTTTGTAACACTGAACCGTAACTAATGAGTTCGACAAGTACGAGTGTTTTCGCCATGTTACACACAAGGATTCACCGTGTATTTGAAGATTCCGTTCTGAACCTTGTTTTCCATTTTGTGCAAGGCAGCCATTTTGTGGTTGCCCTCACATAGGCCGATGACTGCGGCTGAATGAGTTTTTAAGACCAATGTCCTTTAGCTGGGGTTTGTGTTGACTTTTACATGACCCAAAATGAACTGACCTCGTTGTCTGAAGCTGACCTTGCTGAGCCAGTTCTTGCCCGCTAGCTGATCAAGACTAAGATCAGAGCGCAGGACATCGTAAAGTTTACTACACACAAATATGCCTTATCCTACTCTTACCTGTTTCTGTTTCTTTCTTTATGGTCTATTTATGATATTGGTTGTGGCCTCTTTTATTATGGGCTCGTTCGGCCTGTCTAAAGAAGAATGTTGGGTTTGTCCGATGATTGATCATGGGCCGGGCAATTGAAAAGTGGGTTTTACCGTCATGCGATACCTTTGGTGTGAATACATGTGATTGGACTACTCGTAAATGTTAGGTATTTGTCTGGAATGTGATTTTTGGCATAAAAAGGGATGACTTGCTTTGTAAAGTTGAGCAGTCTCCTGAGAACTCATACCGTGTTGATTTCTAGGACTTCTGTTACTGGCTGCAGTCAATAAAATCGATCTTTGACGTCACCACAAAGAATCCCGTGTCTCTGTATTCTAAGACAGGTGAACCCGAAGACTTAGGGCGTGCCCCTGGCGCGCCGGGTCCTAAATAACCCGGTTCTTCAGTTGGCGCCCAACGCGGGGCGACATCAAGCGGTACTGGTCCAAGCCTGAAGATCGTGAGGAGCTTCGTCAGGATATTCCGGAAGAAGGGCCCCTACTCCATCGACCCCGGTATGTCGAACGTGGGCTGAAGGTCTTTGCTGCGAGGTTTCCCGCTTTCTAGACGGCTATGAAGGACCGCTGCCCTGACTGCCGCCCTGTCTTGGACCTTCTTTGTGCAGCTTTGTAAAGCGAGACGACAGACGGGTCTTCTGGTGACGTGACTGATACCTTAGTTAAGTATACGTGGGTCGCTCCCAGTTCTTTGTTTTTGGTTCCTTGAACACTTAGTTTTTGGGTCTTTGATTTGGGTATTGCAATTTCCAAAGCCGAGGGACTCGTATATTTGCGAGACTATCGTTGTAGATAATCCCTTGAAGTTTGAAGCTAGATTAGTGAGCGAAGATGCCTAGTCTTAGCAAAATTAGAAGGATATTCTGTTGTGGTTGTAACAGGGATTCCCGATTGGAGGATTCATGTCCGATACCTCCAGTTGGAACTCCGACTTATGAACTCTATTCCAAACACGGCGTGGGCCCCATTACGTTCAATGAAGTATGGGTCCGCTATACTAGGAAAGATGGGGTTTTACGATGGCCCCAATATGGTAGTTTTGATGCTGAGATTTTAGATAATTTAGAAACGAAATTGTTCAGAAAGAAAGCCCGGCCGGCAATGTTTGACTCCTTTCGCATTTGGCGTAAAGAAGCCAGACAACGAGAAATCAAACAAGCTAAAAAAGATAAGAGAGAAAAGGGGTTGTCGATAATGCAGGCTACCAAGCAGTTTAAAGAAGACGAAGTAGATAAAGCAATTGAGGTATCAGATAGGCAATATAATACGGCTATTGATAAATGTTATCCAGCATTGCCACCTCTTCTTGAGAGGGCGACAAAGGACCCTGAAAAGGACCCTTATGCACAGAACGCTACGGCACCTCCCCCACCTCCAGTTGTTCCACCTCCTGGTCCTGCTCACCCACCGGCTCCTCTTCAGCTGGTCCTTCCTCCTGCGGCCCCGCCTCCTCTGGGGCCGCAAACTTTGGTATCAGTTTTGCCTGGACCTTCTTTGCCTTACTCTCCTTTACCTTCGACTTCTGCTACTTTGCCTCAAAATACTTTGTCTCCTGTCCTTATGACGGCTTCTCCTTCTGCTCCACAACGGATGACCGAAACTGTTACTGGTCTTTTGTCTCCTTTCTTTGGGTCGTCGAGTATGACCCCTGTTTCTGCGCGTAGACAACTGCGTAGTCAGTTACCTAGTCCCGAAGAGCGGACAGTGTTGGATCTCCTGGTTCGCAGGTGGATTTCGAATGTTTCGAGGTATAATTTAGAGTCAGTTATGGATGTTTTCCTGCAGTGGGAAGCGCCCAAGCAAAGATATGTGTTTGATGTAATGTGTACTTTCCTCCGTGAGGAATGGTCAGATAATGATTTGGGTTCAGTCCCCGTAGAGTTGCTAAATGTCCAGTCTGAGTTTGCGAAAGGGACGATTGTGGGTCCCGGAATTGAGGAAGCAGTTGCGATGGTACTTGCATTAAGGAGCGATTTCCCTTCTCAGCGACTGTTTGAGCCTGATTCCACAGTGAGGAGAAAGGTACGACAATATCCAATGAGAGAGGTTCCCCCAGTTTGGAGAGAAGGGGACGCAAACGCTAATCCGCCTGTTCTGCCTCATTTTCAGAGAGTATGGGTACATGTATCATGGAAGAGAGTAGACGTTTTGGCCCTTAAACAGTCTTTACCTGATCCCCGTAAGAATCCAGCTGGCTATTACAAAGAATTGTCCCAGACAGTTGACGCATGCATCATGAATTTAGCCGACATAGATATGCTGTTGGGTAACGTAGTACCTCAACCTCTATGGGTAAAGATTCGTCATGAGGATCATGCGATTGAATTAGGTGACTCATGGCTCAATATTGCTGCTGTGGACGGCAGACAAGTTGGTGGTTCTAAGCCTGAGCCTCTAGTGGCAGATCTACCTGGCAGAATTATAAATCTGAAGAAAACGATGATGCCAGCGTTACGAGTAAATTGGGACAAGTTATCAGCATGTAAGCAGAAGAAGGACGAAAGTGTATCTGATTTCTTCACTAGGTTTCAAGAGACATTTTTTTATTTTTTATTTTTATTTTATTGAACTTATATTGCGCACAGCTACCCGCAATGGGTTTCCCGGCGCCAGGGACAGACTAGAGAAGAAAACAAGCAGAGGCTGAAGATAGAAACAGAATTAAGAAAAAATTAAAACAAAAAAGTCTTTAATTTTTTACGGAAAACAGAAAGACTAGTTTCTGTTTTTAACGCCAACGGGAGAGCATTCCACATCTTGGGTCCCAGATATGCGAATGAGCGACCTCCCATTTTTGTCAGTCGAATCCTAGGAATCACAAGATTATTGTTGTTGGATGACCTAAGAGAGCGGCCAGGCTGATATGGCTGGGCAAGATTGGACAGATAGCTGGGCGCAGAACCTTTATAGATCATAGTGGTCAAGATATGAGTACGGAAGGTGGGCAAAGATTGTTTGTAGATAAGTTTGTCTTTAACTTACTTCCTGAACTGTGTAATAAGTTGAAAGATTCTGAGAGTTCTTGGGCTGTTTCCTCGTCGGCCCAGATATTGGCGACTGCACAGTACTATGGACGAGAAAGACAGAGTAGAGAAAAAGAAAAAAACATAAAGACAAAGGTTCTTTTGCAGCAGGCGTATCCGCTTTGCTCAAATCAGCAAGAGTTACAGCAACTCCCACAGTTTCAGCAACCTCCATCGTTTCAGAGACTGCAACAGAAGGCTGGGTATTTTCCTCCAAGACCACCTTTGGGCCTGAATCAGTGTGCGTATTGTAAGGAGGAAGGTCATTATAAAAATGAGTGCCCTGTTTTACGACAACGCGCGAGTGGTATACCGGCCCGAGAGGTCGTGGTGGTTTCCAGCAAGTGTTTAGGGGTAGAGGATGTGGTGTGTTTCCCCAGAACAAACGTTTCTTTCCTCTGCAGAATTCTATGAATTGTTTTGATCAACAGAACATTGCGTCTGGTCAGTCAACTCAGTACTATGCTGATGACTATTATGTTGAGAGTGAGAATGCTGACTATAATGATTGTTAGGACAGCCATGGACAAAGAGAGGGAGTAGTGTCGGTTCCAGTAGATCAGAGTGGGCCTTATGTTGCAGTAGTTACATCAGGTGTGGTAGCGTCTTTTCTTTTGGATACCGGTGCAGCGAAGAGTTCTATCATGCACTCTAAACTCCCTGGCGCACCTTTGTCTGGCTTAACGAACGTTTCGGTAGGATTCTCTGGCGCCCCAGTTCGTAATCCAGTTTCTAGTCCCCTGTCTCTTTCTGTAGGGCCTTGTGAATTGGAAGCACCTCTCATTTTAACTACAGGTTGTGGTGAGAATTTGTTAGGTTTGGACTTGTTGAAAAGGTTGAATGCAACATGGCATTGTTCTCCTTCGGGAGTACAGCTTACATTGGGTAAGAAAGTGATCTCTCCGATGTATTTGTCTAAAGATCGGCTTCCACCGGAATTGCGTTCTCTACCTGATACTCTTTGGGCTACTGGTCCTAATGATGTGGGTCTTTTGGAGATTCCACCTTATGTTGTAACGCTTAAAGCAAATGTTAAATTGCCACGCATTCCCCAATATAGGATTTCTAGCGATGGTGAAAGAGTGCTTTTAGCAATCATTCATGATTTGATTGAGAAAGGTGTGATTGAAGAAACGAGAGGTAATGTCTGTAACAGTCCTGTTTTGCCTGTCCTGAAGCGCACTGACTCTTCTCAGCCACCTGTCTACAGGTTTGTGATCGACCGTCGAGAAGTTAATAAGATTGTTGTGCCACAGTTTCCTGTTGTTCCAGACATTACTGCTTTGCTGACTAGTATTCCTGCTTCAGCTGCCTGGTTTTCGGTTATAGATCTGAAGAATGCTTTCTTCAGCATTCCAATTGCTGAGGAGAGTAGAGATATTTTTGGCTTCTCTTTAGGAGGCCGAAGCTTCCGGTTTAAGCGCGCTCCTCAAGGCTATTGCGAAAGTCCTTCCATTTATAGCCAGGCTTTGAAAACTCAGCTTGATACTCTTGTGTTGCCTGCTGGTACTGCTCTTATTCAGTATGTTGACGATTTATTAGTGACTGCTGATGATGAGGAAACTTGTAAAGAAGCTACTCTTTCTTTGTTACGACATTTGTCTGACTTGCATCATAAAGTGTCACCTTCAAAGTTGCAGTATTGTCGCCAAGAGGTGACCTACTTAGGTCATCTCTTGTCGAAAGAGGGAAGAAGGTTGACCCCTGAACGAATTCAGGCGATTACTCAAATGACTGGGCCACGTACGCAGAGAGAGGTACGTGCTTTTCTGGGTATCACGTCGTATTGTAGACAGTGGATTCCGAACTTTTCTCTGTTGGCAAAACCTCTGTTGGCATTGACTTGTAAGGATATACCGAACCCTCTTCCTTGGTCTGACGATTGTCAGAAAAGTTTTTCTGAGTTGCGTGATGCGTTGTGTTCTGCTCCAGTGTTGGGTACTCCTGACTACAGTAAGCCTTTTACACTCTACGTCCACGAGAAAGAGGGTTGTGCATTGTCAGTTTTGACTCAACAATTCGGTGATAAGCAACGTCCATGTGCGTATTTCTCGTCGACTTTAGATCCGGTAGCTAGAGCGTTGCCAAGTTGCTTAAGAGCTACAGCGGCAGCGGCTGTTTCTATCCGACAGTCTGCTGGATTGGTGATGGATAACACGTTGGTCGTTATGGTTCCACATGCAGTGGATACTTTATTAAATAGAACCAAGACTCAGCACCTTACTAGTGCGAGGTTGTCGGGTTATGAGTTGACGCTTTTGGCTAGTCACGTGCACATCAAACGGTGTAATATATTGAATCCAGCGACACTGTTGCCGATTTCTGTGGACACAGATGGTCAGGAACAGCATGATTGTTTTCTTAGAACGGAGGAGGAAACGAAGGGTAGAGTCGATTTGAAAGACACTCCTCTTTCGGACCCTGATGGTACGCTATGGGTGGATGGGTCATGCTACAAGCTTCCAAATGGCGATACGACCGCGGCTTATGCCGTGAAGACATTATGTACGATTGTTAAAACTGCACGAGTGAGCTATAATTCGGCGCAAGCAGCAGAATTGATTGCATTAACGAGAGCGTGTATTTTATCTGAAGGAAAGAGAGTGAATGTGTATACCGATAGTCAGTACGCGTTTAGTGTAGCACACAGTTTTGGACGCTTGTGGAAAGAAAGAGGATTTCTCACATCGCATGGGACTAAGATCCAACATGGGCAGTTGGTGAAGGAGCTTCTTGAGTCACTTACTTTACCGAAGCAATTGGCGATTGTGAAGTGTAGTGCTCACCGGAAGGTTACGGATGATGTTGGTCATGGTAATGCGTTTGCGGATGAAGTTACGAAAGAAACAGCGAGAAATGTGATGAGTCGAATGTACGTTGCAGGCCCTGCGAGATGGATTGGTGCAGCTGGAATGTGTGAAAATACGATTGAGAGGGGGGGCGTGGCCAAGGCGCCCCCCAGAATCCCTGTCGCGCTGCTTTGTGGTTGAGAGGGCACACCGAGCACTTCTCCCAAAGCCACCTGTGGGTGCCCGTCCTCGGCCAGTGATCACCAAACTGCTCAATTACCACGTCCGGGATGTTATATTGCGACAGGCGCGAGCGAAGGAGCCCCTAATGTATGACAATCATAAGATCCTCATCTTTCCTCACTATACTAAGCTAGTGCAGCAACAAAGACAGTCCTTCACTGCGGCAAAGGCACGTCTGCGAGAACTGAAAATTCAGTATGCCCTGCTCTACCCAGCACGCCTCCGGGTGGTCTTCCAATCCCGGACACAATTCTTTAATTCACCAGAGGAGGTCTTTGCTTGGACAGATGAAACGGTTCGCATTAGGGTGAATACTCCTCCGGGTAGAGACTCTGACTCTTCCTCTACAGGCGGACCTTCGAGAACTCCCCGGAGGTCGCGCAGCAGAAGCAACTGGCGTTCGCGCTCCCAGAAGAGTCAACCTTCCCGCAATGGAGAGGCCGGGGCGGCTGAGGAGGTGGATAATCCGACGTCAGCGTCTTGAGGCCCCGTGCTACTCCGCACATCCTGGCCATGGGGCTCAGGAGTTTTCCTAATGGAACATGGCTACATCGGAAGAGACGTTTTTGCTTGTGACTTCCCATATAACTGTGTGCTCCGTGTAGCATGTGTACACGGGGGATGTGGGTTGGGGAAAACCTGTAAGAGGGCGGACGTACCCACGGGGCTGTTAGGTCAGTTGGGTAAGGGGTAGGTAGAATTAGAGTGGGTAGTTGGTGGGGATCCATTGGGGTAGTAGGTACCGGGCCTCCCGTTGGGGGTTGGCGATACCCTATTCCGCGACAGGTACTTCCATGTTGGTGAGGTATGGGGTTGGGGGGTGGACGGGTAGTTGCGGGTTTGGATGGGGGAGTTGGTGGGATGGGGGTGCTGCGGGGGGGTAGGGGGGCGGAAGGGGACGATGGGGAAGTTGGGGTAACTTGTTCTAACACAGTGTCTATTCGTGTCCGCTTACAATCCTATGTGTGCGTGCGGTCCATGATACCCAGGGCCTTGCTGTACGTGCCCCCTGATGGCGGGTGACACCCACGAGACAGAATCCCCGCTGGCATCCCTGCGAGTCGTGAGCTGGAATGTACGGGGGATGCTTGATAAAATCAAGAGGGGGGCGATCTTGCGGCTGGGAAAGAGAGAAAAGGCAGACGTGCTACTCCTACAGGAGACACACCTTCTGGGGTCCAAGACTCTGAGCTTACAGCGCTATGGTTATCAGCAGGTGTATCATGCTGGATTTGTGCGAGGGTCACGGGGGGGTTGCGATCCTTGTCCACCGTAGATTGTCCTATTCACACGAAGCTCAATGGGTGGACGGCCATGGCAGATATGTCTTCATCAAGGGAAAGGTGGGGAGCGAATCTATAGTCTTTAGAAGTGTGTATGCCCCACCTCCACTGCAGGAAGCCCTTGTTGAGAAACTGTTTGATGTGTGGGCTGGAATCCCGAATGTGTTGGCGATAGTAAGTGGCGACTGGAATGATGTGATGAATGGAAGCATGGATCGCCACAGGCCGGGAGGGGGCCAGCTAGCAGATACCCGGACTAGATTGAAAGGCATGGTGCAGGGGATGGGCTGGATTGATGCATGGAGGTATCAACATGCGCATAGCCGTGAATACACCTATGTTTCTGCAGTCCATGGGTCGTTCTCTAGACTTGACTACTTGTTCGTCCCCCAGGGTTGGATAGGGCGGGTGGCCTCCACTTCCATTCTCCCACGCGGTCTATCCGATCACTCCCCGGTCTTGATGGACCTGCACCTAGACAGGAGACGGCAGCCTTTTAGATGGCGTCTCTCCACCTGGCATTTACAGCAAGAAGACTATCAGTCGCATATGACGACCGCAATAGCTCAATACTGGGATGATAATGACAGTCCGGAAACTGACGCAGTGACCCTTTGGGAAGCCTTAAAACCTGTGCTCCGGGGTGTAGATATTGCCTGGTGTGCCGCAGCCCGAGTGGCCAGTAGGGAGGCTATCACTGATGCAGCACATAGGGTCCGGGACCTGGAGGTGGAGTGTACGACTGGAGATGCTGCAGATGCCGTAGGACAACTGCTCCTTCAGCAGCAAACATACACCTCCCTGCTGATGGACGAGGCTCACCAACTCTGGTTGGCTACACAGAGTAGGATCTACCAGTGGGGGGACAAATCCAGCGCCATGCTCTATAGGCTCTGCCAGACTACGTTCCAGGCGCACTCCTAACCGGGCCTCTGTGATGAGGCGGGAGAGGCGGTGTCGGCCCCACCTGCTATTGCGGCCAGCTTCGCACGTTACTACGCGACCAAATATACTCCTCGGGAGTCTCTTCCGGCGGAGGACGTAGACAAATTCCTAGCGGATCTCCCGCCACGGGCGCTGTCAGATGAGGGACGTGCCGAGCTTGACATTCCATTGTCAGCCGAGGAGCTGGGCACGGCGCTGGGAGAGCTGAACACTGGCAAGGCCCCGGGGCCCAATGGCTTTACCTGCGATTTCATGAAGACGTTTCATCTCCAATTGGGAACCTACTATAAGCGTGCGTTAGAGGCGGCCAGGGACAGTGGTCGCCTTCCGGCAGACTGGCGACACGCCGAAATTGTGGTGTTCTGTAAACCTGGGAGGTCTCCTACACAACATGAATCTTACAGGCCGATTTCGCTCCTGAATGTGGAGGCGAAGTTGCTGGCAAAGGCCTTGGCCAATCGTCTGCTCCCATACATAGCGGATCTGGTTCACCCGGACCAGGCCGGATTCATGCCCGGTAGGGCGACACGCCACAATATCAGGCGTGCTCAGGTGGTAGTGGAGGCGGCTCGAGCGGGCGGGATTCCGGCGGCGCTTCTCCTGGCAGACATTGATAGGGCGTTTGACTCCTGAGTTGGGTCTACCTAAGTGCCCTCCTGTCTCGCCTGAACCTGGGACCCCGATTTCTTTCCTATGTACAACTGTTGTACACCGATTTAACAGCGTCCGTGAGAGTGGCGGGAGCAGTTTCCAGCCCCTTCCCTATAGGCCGGGGCACGCGTCAGGGCTGTCCCCTTTCGCCCTACCTATTCGCCCTGTCGATGGAACCGCTTGCGGCATGGGTGCGAATGGACACACAACTGCGAGGAGTGGAATGGGAAGCGGGACCATCTGACAAAATAGCGCTTTACGCCGACGACGTCCTCTTCTTTCTTACAGACTTAAATAGGTCGGGCCGAGAGTCCTGGAAATTATGCGCATCTTTGGTGAGGTGTCGGGCCTCTGCCTAAACCTGCGGAAGTCTACGCTGTGGACGCTGGGTGATCGCGGGGGTCTGGGGCCCTGGGCGGATGTATTGCAGGAGGCTGCTGGAGGAATTAAATACCTAGGGATATTCCTGACGGACGTCCTGGGGGTCTCGCGGGCTCGCAATGTACTGCCTGTTTGGGATCGTGTGCGCTCGGACATGACGACATGGTCCAGAATGCCCTTGAATATCTACGGCCGCTTGGCTATATTCAAAACGGTGGCTCTCCCGCGCCTACTGTACCAGTTACAGAATCACCCATACCCTATTCCGCTGCAGTGGTTTCGTCGAGTGAACTCGGCGCTGAGCCAGTTCCTTTGGGCGGGTGGGGTAGCGAGAGTGGCACTTCGCACGTGTTTTCTTTCCACTTACTGCGGGGGGCTGGCCACATCGGACATTCTGTCCTATTATCAAGCGTCCCACCTATTGATACTAAACGAATGGTGGTATGGGGATCGGAGCGATCCGGCCTATGCCCTTGAGCGGTTTTTGATGGACCCAGAAACGCTACACACCATCTTGTATTCAGCGGCGGCGCGGAAGAGGCTTCCGGAGGTCACACAGGTGGTCTTTCGGGTGTGGCGCGGTGCGCTGCGCCGCATGGGATGGTGGAACAAATTGACGTGGGAAACTCCCCTCTGGCACAATGGGCGGTTGCCGGCGCTGGCATCCCTGAGGGGCTTTAGTGGCTGGGACGCTATAGGTATATCGGCCCTGGGCCATGTAATGAAAGGCACGGCTCTTAAGACGTTCCAAGCCCTGCGAGAAGAATATGGTATGCCCCCAACACAGTTCTTTCGCTATCTACAGCTCCGACATGCTTTGGCTCCCTCCCTGGTCGGTCTAGACTCCTTGCCCGAATTCAGCCCGCTGGAGGCTAAGGTCTTCATGGGTGAGATAGGCACTAAGAAAATATCCTGTATATACCAGACGTTAATCACGCCTTGCTCCTCGTCTCTAGATACTCTGAGATCTGCATGGGAGGGGGACATAGGAGACCTGGAAGAAGAGGACTGGAGGGAAGCCTTGGAGGCCCCGAGGGGGGCTGCAATAGCGGTTCGCCTGCGCTTCATCCAATTTAAATACTTGCATAGGGCCTACTATACTAGAGACAGATTGTGGAGGGCGGGCCTGATAGCCTCCCCTGATTGCCTGCGGTGTGGCCGAGCGGTTGGAACCTTTGTACATACGGTGTGGGCGTGTGATAAACTGTTGAGATTTTGGACTGGTGTCTGGGACTGCCTGTCTGAGGTGTTGGGATGGGACCTCCCCCGCTCCCCGAAACTGGGCCTCTTGCATGTTATGGAACAAGTGGGAGGTAACATCTACAAACGCCACTTACTGCTTTGGGCCTTACAGTGGCCAAACGTGATATCGCCCGAGCCTGGAAAGACCCAAGGGCTCCCTTGCTAGGGGTGTGGAAAAGGGGATTAGACTTCTGTATGGGGCTGGAGCGTCCGGTGTTTGTTGCCAGGGGCTGCCCCCAAAAGCACTTAAATATTTGGAAGAAGTGGGCGGAATATAGAGGGCTGTGGCTGGAACCGCCAGCATGTCATAATGTTGATGAAGGACACTCGCTTGTGGGCCTAGGGTGAACGGATCCACGCACGGACTTTGCTACTGAACTGTATTAGCTATTGGACCACGCTGACACTGTGAGGGGCTAGGGGTGGGATCTGGGCGGGAGAATAATGGGACGGGAGTTTGGGGGAAGGGAGTTCAGGAATGGGTGTTCCTATTGAAAATTGCTTGTACTGCTTGACGATGATGATTATTTCTTGTACACTGCACCTCTGGTGATCAGAGAGCAGTGCCGTCTTTGCAATACTTCAACACCAAAAATAATAAAAATTGTCTTAAAAAAAAAAAATACGATTGAGAGTGTGAAATCAATCCAGGCTGAAGCTACAGAAAAAGAAAAGAGTGTGTGGAGAGAAACCATGGGGAGATTGGATTCGACTGGTTGTTGGGTTGAGTTATCGGAACACCAAAGATGGATGTTGCCGAATGCATATGTGCTTGTGGTGGTTACGATGGCACATGGGTTGTCTCACATTAGTGCGAAAGGAATTTGTAAGTTGTTGGCTCCAGTGTGGAAGAATGGTGGGATTCCCAAATGTGCGGAGAATGTGGTCAAGAATTGCATGGTGTGTTTGATGTATAATCCAGGTAAGGGAACCCCAACTCCAGCCTCCAACGTATCCGTCCGAGGTTCTGCAATTGGATTTTATCCACATGGAAAGAAGCAACAACTTGAAATACATCCTTGTAGTTGTTTGTGCCTTTTCTAGATGGGTAGAGGCATACCCCCTAAAAGATAATACTGCCTCGTCCACAGCTAAAGTCTTGCTCAAAGAATATTTCCCTAGGTTCGGGTTGCCAAGGATGGTGTGGAGTGATAATGGAAGTGAGTTCGTGGGGAAGATCATGAAGAGAGTGTGTGAGGGTTTAGGCATAAAACAAAAATTCCATGCTGCAAATCATCCCCAATCAGCTGGATTAGTGGAATGTTACAATGGCACTTTAAAGCTAAATATAGCCAAAATTCAGGCGAGTTCTGGTCTCCAATGGCCCGATGCTTTGCCGTTGGCACTTCTGTCAACTAGAACTACAGTGCATTCCCGAATCAGACTTAGTCCGTATGAAATTGTTTTTGGTCGACCGGCAAATGTGTGGGGAGTGCCGAGACCAACAAAATTTAGTGATATTGACTATCCTGTGTTAGTGGACTAGTTGTATGACCTAAGGGCTAAATTGCGTGTCTTGCATCAACAGGTTCACGATAACCTGCCACCAGCCTCTGTGGACCCAGGTCACACCATCAATCCTGGTGACTGGGTCCTCGTGAACATTTTTCAACGGACCAAGAACGACCAGCCCCGCTGAACGGGCCCTCATCAGGTGTTGCTGTCCACAAGAACATCTGTAAAAGTCTTTGGGAAGAAAAATTGGATCCACGGCGTACACTGTAAGAGGGTACCTTTACCTCTGCCGTACGACCAGTAGATCCTCGAAGGTATTGCAGACACCGAGACTGAAAGGTTGCCGAAGTTCACACCGTTCAGCGACGCTGAGTTGGTATGGAGAGGGACTGAGAAAGACGATGATGATGTCTTACAAGCAGCTGTGCCTTCATCTTTGAGATTGGACACCACCGAGCCTGAACTGTTATTTCAAAACCAGACAGAGCCTGGCAAAAACCGTTATAATTTACGACCTAGAAATAATGGACAAATAAAGAACAAATAATTCCCTTTTTTTGGTTTTTAGAACTGCACTCTCTCAGCCAAGAAACTTTTTTGATCTTTTTTTCCCTTTTTCCAACCGCCCTCCGGGTTCAGCTGTAGGGTCGCGGTGTAAAGACTTGGGATTGCAGCCGTGTAGACACAAGGTCGACGGTTCTGGTTGGTCTTAGGGCGTTCCCTGGACTAACAGAAGCACTCCTTAGCAGAAGAAAACCAACCGCCGCGAAAAGCCCAGTTAGAGGATGGAGTTTTTTGAGACCGAGAGAGCTGCTGAGAAAATGAACTTTAAGATGAAACTATGTAGAGTAATGTATAGCAAATATTTTCTGATTACATGTATTCTGATGTTCTTTAGCATGACGTTAACTTTGGTGGGTTGGATTGTTTTTTCCACTCAATTGACTTCTGCACCCATTTTTCAACCTACGACCTTTCCTACTACTACTTCTTTGCATTCTTTTCATGTCCTACCCGAACACGAGCAAATTAGGTCAGAATTTGTACATAATACATTCGTACAGTTACTGCATCAACATCAGTTGGTGGTGAACATTACTAATTGTTGGGTGTGTGGTCTTATGCCACATACTACAGATAGAGTTGTTCCTTATCTGATCTTACCGTTTAGTCAGAATGGGTCGTTATGGGCCTTTCAGACGATGTTCATTTATGCCCTGGAAGTCTATCCTCTGCATTCCATGAGAAATAACTTGAGTAATCAAGCCTTGGTGAAGGGAGTTATGAATATGAGCAGAGATATTAATACATACCGGACTATTCCCAAGGAAGAGTTATCGGCTTATGTTGGATGGAACACGACCGGATACAGTGTTAGTCTGAGTGAAAGGCAGAAACGAAAGAGGTCACCTCCGATTTGGATCGTACCCCACCAAGGTCATTTTTGTCTGCAAGGTAATGGCAACAACCCAAAAGCTCAGCTGGGGAAGAGTGTATGTACTCAGACGTATGTTTTTACGTCTCAATCTTCCCCGCCGTTTTTGGCAGCTAAGGGCACGTATTTTGTTTGTTACAACCGAGCATATGCATGGTTGCCCCCTGATTTCTCAGGGACGTGTTATGTTGGATACTTGTTGCCTCCTACGTATTCTGCTGCTGCAGATTACCACAAGGCAAGAGTTGTTAGAGGTGTCTTCAGTCAGGAAGATACCGCTGGACAGGAAGTGGGAGACTTCTTTAAGGGGTTCTTACCGTTTTGGGGACCTATGGCTAACAGTAGAGGCTTACGGCAATTAACAAGAGTGGTTGAATCCACCATAAACGAAACTGCCGGTGCCCTTAGTAATCTGACAGCTGAGCTTCAAGCGGATCGCCTTATGGCGTTACAGAATCGTATGGTTTTAGACGTCATACTTGCAGATCGAGGTGGAGTATGTAAAGTGATCCAATCGAGTTGCTGCGTTTTTATCCCAGATAATGCTCCAACGGTATACGAGGCCATCTCCAGGTTACATAAGATCTCAGAGTCTATACATGTGGACGAAGGAGATTGGTCGTTAACTGGATGGTTTTGGGGACTGCTATCCATTTGGGGATGGAAGATTCTGACGATCATTGGCGCGGCTCTAGCGATTCTTTTCTCATGTTGTCTTTGTGTACAGTGCGGTCCTGCCATATGGGGCCTTTGTGCTAATACGTGTGTCAGGAGACCGCCCGTCTCGAGAGATGCACAGAGAAATAAGATAATGCTTCAACAGCACCTTGGTGATCTAATGAGAATTGACATAGACTCAGATATAGACTGAGTAATTGCCTATGTAAGGGCAAAAGGAGGGTCTGAGGTTCCGTGAATTCTGAACCCGTGTTTTAAGTGTCATGGTTCCGTTACGATTTTTGTAACACTGAACCGTAACTAATGAGTTCGACAAGTACGAGTGTTTTCGCCATGTTACACACAAGGATTCACCGTGTATTTGAAGATTCCGTTTTGAACCTTGGTTTCCATTTTGTGCAAGGCAGCCATTTTGTGGTTGCGCTCACATAGGCCGATGACTGCGGGTGAATGAGTTTTTAAGACCCATGTCCTTTAGCTGGGGTTTGTGTTGACTTTTACATGACCCAAAATGAACTGACCTTGTTGCCTGAAGCCGACCTTGCTGAGCCAGTTCTTGCCCGCTAGCTGATCAAGACTAAGATCAGAGCGCAGGACATCGTAAAGTTTACTACACACAAATATGCCTTATCCTACTCTTACCTGTTTCTGTTTCTTTCTTTATGGTCTATTTATGATATGGGTTGTGGCCTCTTTTATTATGGGCTCGTTCGGCCTGTCTAAAGAAGAATGTTGGGTTTGTCCGATGATTGATCATGGGCCGGGCAATTGAAAAGCGTGTTTTACCGTCATGCGATACCTTTGGTGTGAATACATGTGATTGGACAGCTCGTAAATGTTAGGTATTTGTCTGGAATGTGATTTTTAGCATAAAAAGGGATGACTTGGTTTGTAAAGTTGAGCAGTCTCCTGTGAACTCATACCGTGTTGATTTCTAGGACTTCTGTTACTGGCTGCAGTCAATAAAATCGATCTTTGACGTCACCACGAAGAATCCCGTGTCTCTGTATTCTAAGACAGGTGAACCCGAAGACTTAGGGCGTGCCCCTGGCGCCGCCGGGTCCTAAATAACCCGGTTCTTCAGTTCCTATAGCAGCCCAGGTTAACACCAGAACCTGGGCTGCTATAGGAATCAGGCCCGGCTCCAGGAATTTTTATTTGGGTGGGCCAATGGTGCATTAGGGTGGGCCACTGAGTTAGTCTTGGCGGCATGACTCGCGGGTGGAGGGAAAAGGGGCAGGGGGTCACGGGGGGGGGGGATTAATTTAATAATATATATATTTTTTAATGTAGCTTACCGGGCCCCACATCTTCTCGGCTCCTGCCCAGGGTGCAAGCAGCCAGGCTCCCTCCCCAATGGTGCATAATTCCAGTGGCCCTGGTTATATCAATACACCCCAGCAGGCAGCAATTAATGACTGTGCTGTCTGAACAAATGGCGTAAACATTTTCAGTTTCGCTGGTTTTGATTGAAAGGGCTTTATTTTTTTTCCAAGGAAGGAGTACATGATCAAACATTTGGTCTCTCAGAAAAACCATAACAGTTTCTGTGGTGGGCCTCCTTTGACTGAGGTAATTTAAAAGCTGCACTGCGGTGGCACTAGGGCCCAGGAAACTCGCTGCCAAGGGCATCTGCTGACACAGCCTATACAATAAATGCCACATCTCAAAGAGACAGGTATGGTGGGGGTTGGTTTCTGGTTAAATTCTGAGTTTGAGATGGGAGGTTGGTAGAGCAGTGAGGATGCCTGGCCTGGCCAGAATGAGTTGGAATCGGGCCAGCCATCCACTGTGAGGAGGGAGGGAGCAAAACCCTGTTTATTTCCCCCATCACTTCCTGTTCCAAGGGGAGTGAAAACTCTGGCCAGCAGTAGCAGCATCTCCTGTGGTGAGGCCTCACTGTCACACCCTAAGGCAGTGGTCTTCAAACATTTTTGCACGGGCCTAAAGCAAAATGTTTTGAAGTCGGGGGACCCCTGCAAAACTTTATTCCAAGGATCGGGAAACAGGAGAGGCAGGGCTGAGCACAAAGGCAGAGCTTTTGAGATCATATCATGGATACTTTTTTGTAGCTCATAATCCACGGTAAATGTGAAACATATGACAGGGAAGATTATCAAACAATAACAGAAATTGACAAAAAAACTGTTCTCTCCATAATTTGGTTCTTGTGAGCCCCTCACACTCCTGGGCCCCAATGGAATTGTACTTTCTGTACTAATGATAGCTGAGGCCCTACGTAGCCCTCTACCTCCTCTGCCTCTTTCACAACTTACTGACCATGGCTATCACCCCAATCTTGAAACAGGTTATCATCCCTTTTTTGGTTTTACATTACACAAACACAAGTTCATATTAATTTATTATATATAATTTTTTTATTTTAGGCACTGGACTATTAAGTGATTTGAGTTGAGCTGACAGGAGGACCTGACTAGGTTCCAGAGTAGGAAGCTCTTGCCATTAGGACACAACTCCTCCCTTTTAGAAATAATGAGCTCCAACGTGCTGCCCCCACCTTTTTGCAGTAAAGGTGCTCTCATCTCTCTGTGAAACGCCCTTCGCAAAGCTTGACTGGTCACCTTTCTTTTGCTTTTTGCTATATTTGGGTATTAAACCAGCATTAATTAGGTGAAATCAATGCCCAGATAGTTTGTACCAATTGTAAAAATGACAAAGTAACAAAGTAGATGCATGACAAAATGTTCTGTATAACCCCACACAATTTTCCTTTTCTTGCCACATAATTTAGTCATCCCTGCCACGTGATTTGGTCCTCCCCTGCCGCATAAATCCAGTGACCCTGGCTTTAATAGGCCTCTCATGACGCTGAACCCTATGCAACTGGTTAAGCAACACACATAAAAGCAGTCGATGAGCTAATATATGCTTTATCTGCTGCCAGAGTGCTTTTTACTACAGGCATGGACCGTGTAGCTCTATAAATACACTAGTTACTATTTCCCACTGTGAAAACCAGGATTCAAATCGGCGACTCTCTGGTCAGACACAGAAATCTGCAGTGATTGCTTTAGATAACGGAGGTTTATAACGTAAGAGAGTATATTTTCCCAAAATTTGTTTCATTTGCTTTGTTTTTTCATTTACTGTGTGTGCGCGTTTTTTTATATATGCAAATATGAAGATGAAAAAATGACATAGTTATTAGCATATTGTGTTTACCCTTGAGCCCCGTCTCCCTACACACTGACAGTGCCCCAGGAAACACTCAGGTTACAGGTGCAAACTTTTTATGCTGTTTAACTTCTGCATATAAAAGAAGACAACCTGTGAACTCACCATATAAACATCAACCCTTCCAAGCGATCTTCATTTACAATTCCTTCCTTGAAGACACAGGTGTGCCCCCCCTGGGAATGCAGTCACGGACCCCCAGAGAGGTGCGCACCACTGTTTGAAGACTTGTGCCCTAAGGCCAGGGCGGGGGCTCCCACCACATGCTGTGCCTGCTGGCTTTGGCCCATTGTCATTCTATATGTGACAATGGGCCGCGATAATCTGTGCTGGGCTGCGCAGAGGCTGCAGCAGCCTCTTGAATTCGGATCAGGAGATCCAGCCTGAACACTGGTGGGGGGGGGGGCGGCTCACATCAAGCCTCGGACCAAGGCTCATGTTTGGGTGGGCCAGGCTCATGTTTGGGTGGGCCTGGCCCACCCTCTAGAATCGGGTCTGATGGGAATTCACAAGGACATATTATCAAGCTCATTATCGCTGCTTTAGCTGCAGTTTCCTGCCGCTAAAGCGGTGATACTTTTATCGCCGTTCTTGATAATATGCCCCGCAGTTTTACAGAGTCCTGAGGCTGGAGATGATGAACACCAATGTCCGGGTGAGGTGCAGGCAGAAAGAGTCTTGGCAAGAGCTTACCTGCAGGGACAGTGATGTGGGGACGTGTATCCCCTGAAGAAGCGTAACTCCGATGCTGCCTGCTCAAGAGAGGATACATTATAAAATCGTAGAACAGGAGTAAAACCGTTAACCCAGTTGAGACCCGGGTAGAGTAAGCAAAGAAAAATACCATGTCTCAACTGGTAATCATTTTTTGGGGGGGCAGATGCGTAGAGAGTGTAAATCTCTCAGAGAGGGAGACCACAACAGAGTTTAGTAAAAATAAATAAAAAAAAGAAGTTTCTTATTGGTAAGTAGTTATATCAGCACTACAAAACATTTTATGCAGAAGTAACCAAAACCTACAATTGTGTACTGGACGTGCTAGTGAAGGTGAACGGCGCAGTAACACAAAGAAGTGTAAAGCAGCGTGAATGGCGCGAAGCAAAAATACAAGGAAGTATAAGGTGGTCAACGATACAATTAGGAAATATATACAAGTTGAATCTTTGGCTTAGATTGTGAACAATCTAAACCAAAGATTCAACTTGTATATATTTGCAAATTGTGAACAATCTAAACCAAAGATTCAACTTGTATATATTTCCTAATTGTATCGTTAACCACCTTATACTTCCTTGTATTTTTGTTTTGCGCCATCCAAGCTGCTTTACACTTCCTTGTGTCACTGCGCCGTTCACCTTCACTAGCACGTACAGTACACAATTGTATGCTTTGGTTACTTCTACATAACATTTTTGGAGTGTTAATATAAGTGGACTAATGCGTCCACTTCAGGGACCTGTGTTTGACCTAATGGTCACAGGTTCAAATCCCAGCGGGTCCACTCAGCCTTTCATCCATCTGAGATGGATAAAATGAGTACCATTGAGTTGGGTACCAATAAACATCTGTTATTCAGCGCCAAGATACCTCCGGGTGAACGTGCGCTTTACAAATACACATGTTATGTTATAACTACTTCCAAATAAGAAACCTCTTCTTTTTTTTTTTACCAAACTCTGTTGTGGTCTCCCTCTCTTCCCCTCTCTGAGAGATTTATACTCTTCACATATCTTACCCCCAAATGATTACCAGTTGAGACATTGTATTTTTGTTTGTTTGCTCAAGAGAGGAGGCACCAACTGTGGGCAGCAGAGGACAGGGCTAGTGCCAATCTTGTGTGCCCCCCTATATATATAATGATCACAAGCCGCACAGAACTCACCTACTGGCCACCAACAGAAGGGCCTTGTGGGTGAGAGAGGTGAAAAAATAAATACCGGAAAGAAGAGTTAGGAGCTAGAGCTGCTGGTGGCTCTGCCTAGGGATGCCAGGACAGTGGCGCGTCGCGCCTTCACACTCCATCAGTCTGGAGAGGGGTGACAACCTGTCCCCACAGCCTAGAGTGTCGATGCGTGCTCTCATGCATCTTCATCCCCCATGGCTCAGAAGCTCTCAGGAGGGTGTCAGTGTTTCAGTCCATCTGTACAAGAGAGTGCCCAGGGGGAAAACAAACTTCTGCCAAAGAGAGGCAGTGGGAGGAGTGGAAATAACAATCCATCCAGCACGGGAGGGACTGCAATCCACTTCCAGAGGGGATACCAGTCACAGAAGGAGACTCTAATGCTAGGGATGTTGCAGAATAGTTGTTTGGAGAAATCATTGCACCAGGTTTGCTATTGCTGCTTTCCCCACCTTTGTGCTCTTACTCCGGGAGTAATACTCCATGTGGCCATTTAGCACCCTGCAAGTGGCCCCAGTAAAGAGACACTGAGGGCCTCCTTTAGAGCAGGCCGCGGAGGGAGAAATATGGAGTTAAATGTATGGGAAGCTGTTTTCCACGCAAACATGATTTAGCTATTTTGAGTATTGTGTACATTTCACACAGCGGCATTGAAAACCCATGTCCATTAGTACCAGCAAAAAAGTGGTGCTAATTTTGCACCGTTTCTGCCAGTTATTCCCCATTAAAAACTGAGTAAGCTGTAACATTCCATTAGCACTTGCAGTAAGCCAATTACTGTATTGGGGTATTAGCGATTACTGTCCAAGAACTCAATATGAAGCTAGGTATGGTTGCTCGCCTCGCCTCATGCAGACCCCGTGACCACCGCAAGGAGGGCCCGTTACCCCGTTACCCGCCTTCATCGTGCTGGCCATTCTGCTCGCCCTTTGAGGTGGGCAACCGGCCTGTATTCTTCCCCGACACCTGGAGACCTTGCACAGCCTGCCAGCTTTAAATGCATCCGGAGCCAGCCCCCACAAGAATTGCCACCTGCATCCGCATCACAATGTGAGGTAAGACACCCACATTACTATTCCAGGGAATTCCCTCAACACCCCTCACCACCCTGCAACTACTCTACCCACCCAAGCCTGTGGGCTACCGGCTCTTATCCTCTCTTGGTCTGGGAGATAGGATCCTTGTGCTGACCCATCTACATCTCGCCCTGCGCTTCACCTTTTGAGCACAACCAGGCCCAAATAGCCCTAATCGAGCTGATCCTGGGGAGAAGGCCCAGTCTGTATCTCAAGCCAGGTCTCAGGGGCCGAAAGTCTACTGATCCTCTTGCGAGGAGTGCTGGGGCAGCACAACACCGACAACACATGGATGTCAGAACTCATGGAGGGCCCGAGGCCCTTAAACTCTGCGGCCTCTTGGTTTCATACTTAGCAGCTGACCCAAGCTTACCCCCCCCCCCAACCCCGTCAGACAATTAGAATCCTCTGTGTTCTACCAGGGCAACTGCTAGCATTCCCGTCGCGCCAGCCCCCATCTCAGACGAATGATGCCCAGGGCCTGCATGTCAGAAGATCAAACCATCCTAAACAACAATTGCACTCCTGTAAAGTAGTTTTAGTCGTCTACAGATGTATCTGACACTGTTTGCTAATCGGTATTGATGTACACTGGTTTAGGCGTATATTGATATTTTGCCTTCTTTATTTTGTGTGAGCCCTAAATACCTTGTTTCTATTAATGTTTCCTGGTTTACGTTTATATTGATATTTTACTTATTCTGTTTGTGACCATCAGATGCCTTTTATTCTGTGTATATGAATAGCATATTATCCACTGGCTCCAGCTGGCACTTTGCACTTTGTTTTTATATGTATAACTAACCGAAGGCCCAAAAACGCATGTGCTGCAAAGCTTGCTGTGGAAACCTCCCTCAACTGACCAACTAGAACCTCCATAAGCACTAGACCCCTATCTGCTCTTGACCACAAAGGATTCTTCACAGACCAGCCAATAAAGTCCATCAGTACCACCAGGCACCCAGATCCCTGAATGGTCAGCATACCCATTGGCACTTTTCAGCGCTCAAGACCCCCTCTAACTCCTAGGGATACTGCTAGATCATCTTTTCGACCTCCCCTTCCCATACTTCTGCAATTGGTACTCTACTCCTCTCGAGACCCCTGAAACACTAATAACAGACATATAACCGTACCTCCATTAACCCCTTCGACGCTCATGACGAGCTCAGCTCGTCATGGAGTTTCCATTGATTTCAATGGAAATTACATTGAAGTGGTACCAGGGGCTCAGCATCCAAGTGGTTAAGTCCCATATGTCCTACATAATCTCCCCAAACAACCACACAGGATTCTCTCTCCCACAACATCAGACTAGACCCAACCTCAACCCCCACTCTAGCTTACAGCAACTACAAATCTACCCCACCCTCTCCCTCTGAACCAACTGCAGCCCAAATGATATCCACAATCATGGAATTTAAAATCAACACCATACTGGACGAAATCACTTTATTACGGAAGGACTTCAAGTCCAACCCCAGCTTGCTTCCTGATATGTCTACCACAAACCCATCCTCGGACACCTCACACTCTACTTCCTTGTCAACTATCCATCTCAAACAGTACCATCTCAAGCCTACACCTGCTACACCTGAAATGTCACAAAATGAAGTGGAAGCCTAGGTCAACTCTTATGCCACTGCTACCAGGCAATCCTCTTACCCCCAATTCCCGGTCATCCTCGGTACAAGCAGGATCCCTCCGACCAATTGCCCTCCCTGACTACCAGCCCAACTCACCTCCATCCACCTCACATAATCCGAACCGAAAACGGCAACCATATTAAATTGCATGCTCCTACGCTGTCAGTCAGCAGCAAAGCACACCACTGAAATAGCAGAAAGAATCCTACTTCATAAAATTGACTTATGCTCTCTGACGGAATTCTGGGTAAACGACCACTCATCAGCTATCATGGATCTCTTCGCCCCAACAGGTTTCTCAATCATTTTTTGCAACTGCAAAGATCGTTCCAGTAGTTAAGTGGCGATCATACATAATAATGACCTCCACCTCACACCCTTCCACACAGTCATAAACTTAACCTTTGAATACCTAGGAGTTAATCTTCTTTCTCAAGGCCCAAACCACTTGAAACTCCACACCATCTATCAACCTCCAGGTGAAAAACGTACATTTCTACAAGAAATACCAGACCTTATAACACAGAACTCCTCGAAGGATTCCACAGACATTGTTCTAGGAGATCTAAACTTAAACTTAAACCTGAACGATGCCAATGGCATACAATACAAGCACTAGACTCCCTTCTGGAATCGAAAGTTCTCACTCAACACTATAAAAACAAACTCAAACAAAGGTACTGCCCTTTACGCTATTATCTCTAACTACGATGCCATATCCCTCCACTCCATCCTTCCCATCGACTAGTCAGACCATCACCTAATTCTTTTCGACTTCAACATCAAACAACCTAAGCTCCCCACCCAAACCCAAATCCACCTCCCGAAGCACCGGTACAAGAAACATACACCACATCTATTCATCAGAGTTAGACCCCCCAATTAGCTCCCCAATTATTCAACCACCCAAACTGTCTACCACCAATGAACACCCCTCCCACTACAACACAAAAAAGACATAACTTCTTGACACTATCACCGCCTTAAGATTAAAAGAATCAAGAAGTGCCTCCTCCAGATCATGATTCAACACAGACCTTAACAATGAGAGGCGACAACTTAGACTGACAGAAAGAAACTGGAGACATCAACCCTCTCTAGCCCATCTCTCTCCTCCAAACAGAACGCCTAAAATATAAAAACACATCTACAGAGAAAAATCCACTTTTTTCAGAACCCATCTGCAATCAATTCTAGAAACCGTCCCAAAGACCTTTTCAAGATCATCAAAAAACAAACCTCTTCTATCCCTCAACATCCTATAGATGTCTCCACCAAACACCATGAAGAGTTTGCTAAATTCTTCTCAGATAAAATAACAAACATTGAACTCTCCTTGTACCCCATCCTCTCCTCATACTAACGGCAACAATCGCTGGTTGTTGCTGATATGCCCCCAAGTGCTTTACAGGAAACTGAATAACGGGACCCTTTCAAAGTTATGCATGTAAGGTATTTACGTACACACAGTTAAAGTCCACATTAATTGGAGGTAGATCATTTTTGTTTATTCCACCAGGCACGCTTTTTCATTCCACTACTTTTGTACCTCAATATTATAGCCACTATGAGCTAATATTGAACACTTACATTTTGATAGATGCCTCTTTAGATCTCTTAAATACATCTGCATAGGCTCGAGAAACCAGCCTGACGATGAGACCTCAAAAAGGTCTTATAAAGAGACCAGATGTGGCTGCTTGGAGTGACAGAGAAAATACAGAAACCAGTAAATGTTCAAATTAAACAAAAGACCCTAAAAAAGGGCAACTTTTACCCATCTGAAGAAGTCTGTAAGCATCAGTCACCTGGAAGAACATACCTCCTGGCCTACCATTTTACTTGGCTAGACAGTTAAGAGGTCTGCAATGGCTATTTCCTGCTCTTTTATTGGCTGGAAAGAATCTGGTGCAGTGCTTCACCTAAAAAACAGAATAAGAGCAGGTGCACAAACTTTTTCTTAGGAGGTTGCCACCCAGTTTCACCACTGGTGTCCCTGCTTCCACTACTGAGAGCACCCACATCCACCACACTATCTGCTGCCGGTATGGACAATGTTCAGAGTGGTGTTGAAGTGAGCAGCCTGCCTTCCCCAAGAAAAACAAGCATTGACAAAGCAAATAGGTCTCGCCTTTGCACACCCGCGTAGCTAGAGGGGTGCGGGGGGGGGGTGCGGGGGGGGGGGGGGGGGGCGTACCGCCCCAGGCGGCACTATTTTGGGGGCGGTTGCGGCCGGTGATTGCGGGACCCTCGTGGCACATTACAGCAGCGTGTATTGTCTCAAACACTAGAATTAATCAAAAAAGGTTGGAATGGACACTAGTGTCTACAGAACCATTGGTTCGAATTTGACAACCCTCATAGGCAACCTGATTTTACGATGCGGTATATCTGTTTTTCCGCCCCATCAGGTGTCGTGGCATATTCATAGGGTAGTCAAAAAGTGTGGTATGCCTGCCTCACCCGAGGCTACCTCTGGTCCAAGTAGAAGTATCCAGAAATAATGGGGAGGGTATAGAGGTTATAAAAGCAGTATATCTCCAAACAATTTTTAATGGAAAGGGAGATAACACTGTTAGTAAAAATAGAGCGATATAGTTGTAATCGAGTAACTAGATTACCATATATCTATATATATATGGATGCATCGTCAACATGTTTCAGCTCTCTGGGCCCAGCCGGGTCTTTAGAGCTTTCGTCAGGACA
Organism: Lissotriton helveticus; assembly: GCF_964261635.1. NCBI lineage: Eukaryota > Metazoa > Chordata > Amphibia > Caudata > Salamandridae > Lissotriton > Lissotriton helveticus. The sequence continues at coordinate 1,006,050,690 of NC_136057.1, read as the reverse complement.
ATAAAACAAACAGAAAACATACATTCGGTACTCACACCATTAGTGTAGCTTCCTTTCGCTATTTAAAGCGTTTCTTATTTTGCCACCTTATTGGCGTCTTTTCAATGCTTCAGCAAGGGTGCAGAAGTAGCTTTACGTGGTCTCTACCTCGTGGACCGCGTTATGGGCCCTGTGCTGACTCTGCCCTTGGTGGACGCCAATAAGGTGGCAAAATAAGAAACGCTTTAAATAGCGAAAGGAAGCTACACTAATGGTGTGAGTACCGAATGTATGTTTTCTGTTTGTTTTATTGTCCTGACGAAAGCTCTAAAGACCCGGCTGGGCCCAGAGAGCTGAAACATGTTGACGATGCATCCATATATATATAGATATATGGTAATCTAGTTACTCGATTACAACTATATCGCTCTATTTTTACTAACAGTGTTATCTCCCTTTCCATTAAAAAATTTTGGGAGATATACTGCTTTTATAACCTCTATACCCTCCCCATTATTTCTGGATACTTCTACTTGGACCAGAGGTAGCCTCGGGTGAGGCAGGCATACCACACTTTTTGACTACCCTATGAATATGCCACGACACCTGATGGTGCGGAAAAACAGATATACCGCATCGTAAAATCAGGTTGCCTATGAGGGTTGTCAAATTCGAACCAATGGTTCTGTAGACACTAGTGTCCATTCCAACCTTTTTTGATTAATTCTGGATCTGACCAGGGGAACTGAATGGACCGATTATCCTCTTCCCTCCTATTTTGATTGAAGTTGTCTCAAACACTGACATACACGTCACCGACCCAGCCAGCTCCTGACCCACCACACACGGCAACGGAGTCTGAGGAAGCCTATTTGCCGTGCACACGTGACAGGCAGTAACTGCCTGCAAGCGCACAGGCTGCATTGTACGCACGCACGCACCACCTAGCATAGTGGTGGTGGTGCGGTGCGCAGCGAAACCCTGTATGTGGTTCCCAGGGCCGTCAATCATGTAGCGCGCGAAAGCGCTACGAATGACGGCCCTGGGCTGCTGGGCATCATGTTTTGGACAGCCCCTGCGCAGTGCTTTTAAAACAAAGCAGTAATGCGAGCCACCACCACGCGCTGACGTGAGGCACCTGGCAAGACTAGAGAGGTTACATTACACCACGCTCTCATCACCCGAGAGAAGTGGAATTAATTATCCCGGATCGCGTCAGCAAGAGGTATGGTGGGAATGGGTATGTTACCTCAGACTGGATGACTGAATCCTTGCTAAACAATATCCCTGGATATCAGCAGACTCCCCCATTTGGAAAAAATTAAACCCCCATACATTCCTGATATTCATTGAAATAATGTACTGCCTTCCCACGTGGACACACTATGTTGGTTGGGCAGCAGCCGTGTCCGGTCACTCTGGTGGGCCCAGGCTGTAGCCGGATGTTCAATTTCCTGCCCGCCAGCTGGGCCCCAAGCTCCCAGGAAAACACTCGATGTTCTGTTGCATGGTGAGAAAAGGAGGAAGCTGGTGTTTGAGAACCGATCACCTCCTCCTGAACTCGCCATGCGCTGTTGCTGTGCCATGCCCAGGCAGAGGCCAACTTGTGCCCCGGATTCACCACTAACAGGATGAGTCTCATAGGAGCAGGTGGCACAGGTGGAGGCAGTGCAGTACGGCTCGCTCTGACTCTGAAGAACCGACAGGCAAGCAATTTCCAGGGTCCCACAGCAGCTCCTCTCGGTGCATCATTCTATCAAGAAACTTGGTAAGTCACATTTTAATATAATTTACTCCTGCCATTTAAAATATTTGTTACGAGAATGGGGAGGGGGCCCCAGCACAGCGCAGTTCAAATGGCCCACTAAAGTTGTCTGTGCTGTAAATACAGGGCCATCTAAGCTGGGACTCGGACTTTTGTTTAATTAAACTAGCAGTTGTTTTGCTGATTTATTAGCTCAAAAGGTTTAATATATTTGTTTGACAGTACGAAGCAGCAGGTTTTATTTTCGCAACACTAAGTCACATATAAATCGGGTGATTAAAGTTCCCACTGGACAGAGGTCATACTGTTCTCTACTGATAGTTTTCACTCTCACCATAAAGTAGCACAGACAGTAAATATGCCTGCTATAAAGAAAGTGTACCAGCATATTACAGAATTCTATTGTATGTGGATAGTTCAGTGGGTTGCTGATTTTGTCAACCTTCCCTTTGTTGCTTGTGGTTCCGCCTCACCTGGACCTGAGGTTGGGGCGGAGGGTGCTGATTATTTAGAAATTAGCTTTAAAAGCACCTGCTGCAGAGTGTGACTTTCATGTTGCACAAATGATTGTGTTTTCTGATATTTGTCTGTTTCAATGGACTTCATTGTTTGATTTTGGTTGCAAGAAGGTGTCCCTTTAAGTGTCATAAATTTAGTCTCTGAATGTCTCTCATAAATCCACTGAATCTATGAAAATGTCACACATAGGCAATCTGAAACATTAGCAGCTGAACACTGTCATACATTCACCTCAGTACAGAGACCTGGGCCTAAAGCCTTCGTTTTTTTGCTCCCTATGCCATTCCAGTTTGAACCCGGCTATATGCAAATCAGTCTTGATTTGCATATGACCATGTCTAAACTGCGGTTGCATGGTAAGCAAAAGAATGATGGATTTAACCCTGATCTCTTGACTGGGGTTGAATGTTTTGATTTGTTTCTCATTCCGTCCATCAATTGTATGTCTTTGTACTGCCAGTGTATTCAACTATGTAGCCTTGGCCTGTATCATGTATATGCATGTAACTTGCATGATCGAGGTAACTATTAGCGGCGATATCACGTGTCTCTAGGACCTCTTTCAAGTGATCGCCGTTCTTTTTACCTAGTATCCCCCCGCTACCTGCCATGGGCGGCAATCGGAGGGATAGCCCCGGGCGCCAGAAGCTCTAGCTCTAGTGGCTTTGTATATATAAAAAAAAGCGATATGACATGGCCAGCATTGACAGTTTTATAGTGCTTTTTTAAAGTTATGTTACACAGCAGCTCACGCTGCTCTGTAATTTGTTATAAAAGAAATAAGTAGGAGGGGGAAGCAACACTGGGCAGGGACGAGGGAGGGAGCACCTGATGGGGGCAGGGTAAATGAGAAGGTGGGAAGAAGAAATAGTACCTGAATCTCACAGCACAAGCAGCAGACTGGCACTATTTAAGCTGAATCAACCTGCGCTTGCTATGTTCTCCACAGACAAGAACGGAAGTGACGCTTGGCCTGCGCTGGCCAATTAGGAGGCAGCAAAGAAGAGTGAAGCACCCGGCCTCCCAAGCTCCCCATAGCCAATCACAACGTTGCAATGCCACGTTGTGATTGGCCTGAGTACCATGGTTTGGCCCTCATCCAGGGAATGTAGGCCTGGGCATGTTCTCCACCCAGGCTGTAGTGTATCCTGGGTAGAGAAAATGCAAAGTGTGCATGACTCACGGGCCGGCCAAACAGTGATTGCACACTGTACAGAGTGCCCACTACTCCTTCTCCCTGCTCTGAGAGGAGAGCAGCCCCGCCCGCAAAGATGCCAATCAGCAGGAACAAATAAAGTGATAATAAAGTCAAGTTAATATGATTTTATCCGTCCTTCTTTGCACTGCTAACGCAGTGGGGCAACACTCCTCCGCCTTAGCGGTGGAGCCATCACTGATTAAGAAAATCACCTACAGCCAGTATTTTTTCCTCTTTCAAGTCATAATTAAAAAAGCAAAGATCAGAAGAAACCACTCTGAAATGTGTTCTTGAGCTGCCTTAATGATCCATGACTCACAAGTAAACAAAGACAGCAAAAACCTGCCTGTGGAGGCATGGAGGCACTTTCCAGCAAGCTGGGAACTGAAGAGTCAGGGCAGAGTCAGTCACTTCACATCAAAGCTCGTCCACACTTTACTGTAGGGTGTTCTCCCCAGTTTGACAGACCAGACTTGTCGTGCAGAGTCACTCATGTGACAAGCTGTGTCTGTCCCGCCAAGCAGTGCAGTGCTCCAGCCCTCCCCAACTCCCAAGATGGCCCTGGAATGCGCTCACCGCTTCGCATTGCCACGTGGTTGTCTGTGAGTGATAGATGCTGCCGACTTCAGCGCAGGCTCCGTGGGGAGCACAGATTGTGGGGAGGCTTAGCTCCTCAGGGCTGCTCCCGCGGAGGAGACCTAGGCAGACTGCTTCCACTGGTCAGCACACACCCGCAGGGAGACTCCACGGCCCTAACTGAACTGTGGACTCTCAGTTACCTGACAATATCTAAAAGAGCAAATATTGTGGATCGAAATCCACAAAACAATGCACAAACTGGCAAGCATTCACCTGATCGAGGATTTGTGTGTGTTTTTGTGTGTGGGGGGAGCATTGCAGCACAAGTGTTTTGGGTATTAGGATCAAAGGACCATATGTAGGTAATCCCATTTTACCGATTCTAAAATACCGAATTTTACCGATTCGGTATTTTAGATTCGGAAAATGGGATGTAGGTAAAAACCCGATAAAATATACAGAATCGGTAAAAATCGGAATCTCCGAATCGGTATTTACCGAAGCGGTAAATACCGAATCGGTAAAATCTGAATCGGTAATACCCATTCATCCCTATGGGCCTCCAGGCCCATAGGAATGAATGGGAATTACCGATTCGGTATTTACCGAATCGGTAAATACCGATTCGGTAAATACCGATTCGGAGATACAAAATAAAACCAATTGAGCTTGTCAACCAATCAGGTTCATCCACCACACCCCACAACAAAGCAACAGAGAAACCAACCAATCAAATGCATCTACCCGACCCCACAACCAGGAAGTGGCCACAACCATGCAGGTGCAGAGTAACTGAACATTCTGGAGAGCTGTGAGACACTGAGCAACTGGCTGACCTGAGCTGAGCTGAAGTGCACAATGGAATCCCAGGACTCACAGAGGGAAGGAGCAGAGCGCAAAAGAAAACTAAAATTCAGTACAGCTGAACTGCAGGTGCTGGTGGAGGAGGTTGTGAGACACCACACCCAGCTATTTGGAAAGCAGTCTCTGCATGTTGCAGAGGCTGTGGAAAGGAACACCTGGCTGAGGATCCAGTCAAAGGTGAATGCCATCGGGGTCACAACACGGGAAATTGATGACCTTAAAAAATGGTGGTATGATCTTAGGATCATAACCAAAAAAAAGCTGGCAGCACAGAAAAAAGAAGCCAGTGCCACAGGGGGAGGAAGGAGCAGGGTACCTGCCCTAACAGACCTGGAGCAGCTGGTGGAGTCCACCCTGGAGCCCGAGAGTGTCCATGGGATAGGGGATGCCGACAGCTCAGCCTGAGCTGCATCAAAACAAGGTAAGCTGCATGGACATCAATCCCCCCCTTCCCCAATTTGGTTGTGTGTTTCACACTCCAGTACATGTTTTAGGATTTCCCTGCAATTCATCATGGGAGACGTAGTCATAGAAACATACATCACTGCATTCATCACAGAAAACGGCAAGGCATGCCACACACTACATCCATAAGCAGTTGAGGACTTTGCAATTGTGTGACAGGAATGTGATTTAATAATGACACACAGGTGTACAGCACCACTGAGCCAATGTCCATATCTGTCCACAGGAGAGTCATCACGCAGGACAGCGCAGTAAAGGGAGAAAAGGGCACCCCAAACAGGAAAGGAGTGAGGACGCAGGACAAAGCACTGAGCCTGCCACCCGCACCAACAGCACAGGCAGCATCAACACCAGAGCGACCCAACACAGCACAGCCTTGTTCACCTCTGCTGTACGACTCACCAGCTACAGATTCCTCAATACTGGTAAGGCCAATGAGGCATGATGTGCCCCCTCTCAGAATCTTGGAGACGTACGATGATGATGATAGGGAGGGTGACACCCAAAAGGCTCCACTGGAGGCAAACAACGCTGGGCAGCAGTCCGCATCTGAAGGTGTGCCTACTGGTGCCAGATGCCGTAGAGTCCGGCAGAGAAGCACAACTCAGGATGGAGAGGGTCTTCTGTGGGCTGGAGGCCACAATGGTCAAAGTGCAGCACCTGCAGGCAAAAGCAATATTATCAGTTCAGAGACAGGTGCGCCACTTAAACACCAAAATGGACAACATAGACCGGGGCATTAGCTCCATGGCAGAGAGCATGAAAGATATGGCCAAGGGAATAAGGGACATGTCGCAGTCCATGATGGCTCTCTGTGAAAATCTAGAGTCAGACCGCACACAGAGGCGCCGGGAGAGGCAGTGTATGCAGTAAAATACCAAGGCGATGAACCGTCTTGCAACAGCCACCTCCCTGCTATGTCGGCGCTCTGTAGCCATGCAAGAGGGCCTTGTGCACTGCTGCACAGATGTGTCTAGGGGGATGGGGAGAGTGACATCTGCCATGGAACTGCTACTGACCAACCAGTCAGCCAATGCTGGAGACCTAGGTGTGGGGGACACTGAAGACACCACCAGCAGGAGCAGAAGTAGCACACCCATACAGGACATACGAAGAAGCAGCAGGCAGCAATCTGCTGACCCTGGCTCAACAGCCACTGTAGAAACCCAGCCTCGGGCATCCCACACTGTTGTGCGTGGGCGCAGACAATAATGCTGCCCACACTACATAGGACATGTCAGGGTGAAGTAACCTGTGACCGCCCAGTGAGGTAGTCAGACATTGGAGTACCATGGTGTGCCATTAGTAATTTGCCGTAGTGCCCATTAAACTACGTCATTCATATTCAAAGCCTGGCTGTGTCTCCTTACTTACTTAGAAATAGCTGCGTGTGTTCTCTGCCCGTCTCAGTCTACCATCTGTTGCTGGCACTACTCCTGCTGCATAGGGCTCTGGCTGTTCTGGTCCATCATCAATGTCCTCGTGATGAGTCAAATCAACTTCTGTGCCTTTCTTGGCGGCAAGGTTGTGCAGCATGACACAGGTTGCAATGATTTTGCAGCAGATGATGGGTGTGTACTGATGTGCTCCTCCGCTCTTGTGGAGGCAGTGGAACCTACTTTTCAATGGTCCAAATGTGTGCTCAACAACGTTGCGTGTTGCTCTGTGTGCCACATTGTAACCTCTCTCACTCCGGGTTGATGGGTTTATGTAGGGGGTGAGTACAAAAGACCGCAGGGCATAAGCGCTATCGCCTAGGTGGGTAAGAGAGTGCCTTAGTTACATACCATGTCATACATTCAGCTATAATGATTATCAGGGTGTGTCACTGTGATTTACCAAGCAGGTATCCTTCCCCAAATTCACCAGCAGCCAGGCGTGTGTAGATCCCACTGTTCTGGAATATGTAGGAGTCGTGAGTGCTCCCTGGGAACTTGGCCACAATGTCAGTAATTATGCTGTCAGCGTTGCATATCACCTGCACATTTATTGAGTGGGTGGACTTCCTGTTGCGGTAAATGTACTCAGTGGCAGCAGGTGGGCAGATTGGGATGTGGGTGCCATCAATGCAGCCGATGACGTGTGGGAAGCATGCCATTTGATAAAAGTCAGTCTTGGTCTTGAGCAGTTCCGCATGTGTGTCAGGGAAGCTGATATAATGATGCATTCTCTGCTTCATGGCCTCTAGGAACTTCCTGAAGAAACGGGACAGGCAGCTCTGGGACACCCCACCTACCGCAGCTATAATCCCCTGGTAACTCCCAGATGCAAGCAGGTGTAAGCTACAGAGCACCTGCACATGGGGTGGGATGGCGTGAGCCCTTGGTGTTGGGTGCTCCAGGAGTGGGTGCAGGTCCCTGATCAAGTCCAGTATGGTTTGGGGGTCTAGCCGTACCTTTCATGGATCTCTGCCTCAGTAAGTTGGAAGAGTGTGATCCGCTGTCTGTAGACTTGCTCCTCCCGTCTCCATTCCCTCTCTACTGCTGCCTGTAGCCGTAGACGCCTTGCTATGACGTAGAATGCCACCATTGTGGTCACAGAGTTGCATTTTGGGTAAATTTTTTATAGCCTGCATCTGGTTACCACCTGCTCTCAATCCATGGTAAATACCGACTCTTAAATACCGAATTTCATGAAATTCTGTATTTTTGAAGTTACCTACATCTCAAGTGTCATTTTTTCCCATTTCTTTTTTACCGAATCGGTAAATATGAATTTGGTATTTTCCGATTCGGTAAAATTCCGATTCGGTAAATTCCGAGTCGGTATTTACCGAATCGGGCTTTTTGGAGCTCCCACATCTCAATTGCCCAATACCGGTCGTAAAGGCCGAAATTCTGTAAAATCGGCCATTACTGACCGGTATTGAGCTACCTACATATGGCCCATAATGTTTATATTTAAGACCGTCTGCTTCAAATAGAAGTATTATATATTTTAGTAAGTGGAAATGTAATGCAGACAGAATACATGTGTGCAAACACAAAATGAACAGTAATACTAATCAGCATTGAAACTTACTGTCAATCCATATGACTCTAATAAAATCCAGGCTCTAGAAAACACATTTCATCTACCCAAGGTCATCCACAGCTGGAATGGGTTGAACAAATTTACCTATACTGAAAAACCAGATGGCGGCAGCAGCACGAAGGAGGGATGGGTAGGAGTACCTCAATCACATCAGGACCAGTGGACGGGCACTAATTAAGTTGAATCAACCTCTGTTTGGTCCATGCTCCAGAGAAAAGAACGTAAGTGATGCTTGCCATGTGCCGGCCAATTAGGAGGCAGCAAAGAAGAGTGGCACTGAAACCAACAAATGGTAAGTAATGGACAGGCTCCAAGCTCTTTATTGTAAACAAATTAGTCTCACAAGCGAGAGCAAATGCAGTCCATTTTCTGTTGCAGGCTAGTCCCAAAAATGCATCGAATGGTGCATTTTATAACCTATTTTTTCACTTACATTTGCTACAAAGCTCTAACCTACGAAAGCGTACTTTCAAAGGACGCTAATGAAATATTTCCCTACTTTTTTTTTGATAATCAACTTTATTGATTTTTAAGAGAACAAAAACAGCATTACAGCATGTTTGACCAATAGTCTGTGGCACTTCAGAGAGCGTCTGTATTGATTGTGCACAAACAAGCTTATCGATCCCCATCCACAGCGCATAAACAGTGCAGTTCTATACACCGGTAAACATCAGATCTATTCATTCTAATTGGTTCATCCATTTGCCCCTGATCCTCTTATGTTTGGTTGGGCATCCCCGAGCCTCAATTAAGGGTTTCTCCTGTGCGGCACACCAATCTACGCCCTGGCACCATGTGGTTATTTTGGGGGGTCAGTTGTGCACATGTCACGGCAATGTCGCGCTTAGCTACCACGGTGTCCGTCCCAAGGAACAGTTTGTCTGCTCGGGACCCATCTAGGCCGCCCATTACTCCCAGGATGAGGTAAAATAGGTCGTGGGGCACCTGCCAACCCAGGACGTGCGTGCGCTTGGACTCTATTGCTTCCCAATACAGGGCAAGTCAGGGGCAGGACCAGCCCATATAATAAAAGTCTGCTGGTTCCTGTCCGCAGCAAGTGCATTTCGGAGAAGGATGCAGGCCCGCCCTATAAAGGCACTCTGGGGTGAGGTAGGCAGTGTGGAGGTAGTATAATTGGATTAGATGGAGTCTGGCTGAAGTTTTGATGGTCTTGGGGGCCATATGTTTGTCACGCCAGTCCTCCTCCTCCAGGGGGCCCAGCCATCCCTCCCACTGTTTCTTGAGTGGATAGAGTGTTGTCTGGCCATTGTTGGTAAGGGTGCGGTATATCCAAGATACTCTTTCCTTCCCCAGGTTCCCCATCATAACCTGAGCCTCTAGTGGAATAAACTTGGGGAGTGCTGTGCTTGTTGAAATATGGGCGCTGAGGGCGTGCCGTAGCTGCAGGTATTTATAGAATTGTGAAGCATGGAGAGTGTGCTGCCCCTGCAGGTCTTGAAACATCCTAATGTGGTCGCCCACCCATACTTTGCCCAGCACTGATATGCCAATGTAGTCCCATTTTTTTAACCCCACAAGTGCCGTCACCTCCCCAGCCACGTGCCCTGCCAGAGAGGTGTGTGTTTACTGAGTTTTTTGTCCCAACAAGTGTGTTTTAGGGCCGTATCCCAGGCCATCAGGACTGACCAGTTTACCAGTGGTATTGCTCTAGGCATTGGGCTGCCATATAGGAATGCTTGAATTTGAGGGAACTCCATTTCTTTGAGCTCTGTTTTATAGGCCAGGTCAGACCAGCCCCCGGTGCACCAGTCATGAAGGAAGAATAGTCGGGTAGCTATGTAGTATAGGTGAAGATCAGTCATGTCCATGCCTCTAACAAAGGATGGGATCCGGCACCAGGCAAGGGCGATATGTGCCTCGCCCCTCCCAATAGAAACCTCGTGGCTACGCTGTCTATCTCCTTAAAGTAACTGGGCCGGAAGTGGAAGGGGGTATTCTGGATTATATATAAGAAGCAGTGAAGGATCATCATCTTAAATAGAGCCACTCTCCCAAGTGGGTTAAGTGGCAGGGTTTACCAGTGCCTGTGGTCCTCTTTGGCTTTTTTAACAAGTGGGGTAATGTTCATTGGCCATTCTAGGTCGGGGAGCAGGGCGATCCATATCCCTAGATATTTGAAGGATTGCAGCCTGATGGGAATGGTTGATTGCCAGTCAAAACATTCTGTGGAGAGGTGAAGGGGTACCAAGGTCGATTTTCCCGTGTTGAACTGGAGGCCTGAGATGTTCTCAAAGGTCTGGAGGGCCCAAAGGCACCTAGGGCCGGAGTTGGCTGGGTATGGGAGGAACAGCCGGACATCGTCACCGCATATAAGGCGATTTTGTCAGTGTGGTGGCTCCCCCAGGACCAGCCATGAATTGAGTCATCCGACCGAATAAGGCACGCCAAGGGCTCCATTGCCAACGCAAACAGGAAGGGCGATGACAGGGGGCAGCCCTGACTTGTGCCTTTTTGAATCGGGAAAGATTCTGATAGGGCTCCATTGGTGAGCACTCTGGCTCTGGGGTTGGAGTAGAGGACCTGAACGAAGCACCTGAATTGCTAACCCAGGCCCATCATTCTCAGTACGTCCTCCAGGTAGAGGCAGTCAACCAAGTCGAAGGTGTTTTCAAAGTTGACAAGGAGGAGTGCTAGGTAGGGAGTAAATAGTTGGCGGTGCGCAAGAGCCAGGTGGAGGCATCCTAAGCAGTGTCTTGTGCTACACGTTGGCATGAAGCCGCATTGGTGAGGGTGGACTAGTTTATTAAGGAATGGGCACAGGATCATGCCAAATATCTTTACCTCTGTGTTAATTTGCGAAATTGGGCGGCAGTGCACACGCAGGTTGACGAAGGCGGTTGGGTTTTGGGGATAACCACAATGGTTACCATGTCCATTTCAGGTGGGAAGGACCCAACCTCTTCAACATGTTGATATAGATCAGAGAGATGGGGGACCAGTAGGTCCCGGTAAGCAGCATAGTATTCCTGCGGTAATCCGTCCAGGCCAGGCATTTTCCCGGCCGTTAGCGAGGGGATTTCGTTGTATATTTCCTCTGGGGTGAAGGGGAGATCCAGGCCTGCTACTTCAGCATCTGTTGGGCGGGGAAGACGGACCTTTGTCTGGTCAAGCATTTCCAGGAGGGAGGCTTCGGTTTACGAGCGGAATATAAACGAACGTAGTAGTCCGCAAGCGCCTGCGTGATTGCAGGTGATGTCTGCTTGGTGGTCCCGGAGAGGTCGCGGACCTCGGAAATTATTCGATTGGCCAGAGGGTATGAGACCAGTCTATGCAACAGTTTCCCATTCTTGTTGCCACAGCTGTACACTCAGACCACGAAGGAGCGCCATAGCATCTTGGCCGAATCTAGTGAGATCTGTTTAATCTCTTCGCGTATGGCCGCGATCTTTCTGTCCTGTAAATTGTCTGAGGTCCTAGTTGGACCAGTTTTCAGATGGGTTGTTTGCACATTAAGAAGGGTTAGTAGGCTGTTCTGAGACAGTCGCTTTGCTTGGACTTGGCCCCTGGCTACTGCTCGCATAGTGGCTTTGATTGCCTCCTAAAGGGTGCTCGGGGAGGGGACCAATCCTTGGTTGGCAAAGAAATATTGGTGAAGTTCCTCTCCTATCGCATTCTTGACCTCCCTGTCCTGAAGGAACCAGGCGTTTAGTTGCCACACCGGTTGAGGCATGTCAGGTGTTTCGCCTAGGTGTGAGAGCAGAGCCGAGTGATCTGAGATTCTCCGGGGGAGGATGATATTGTCTGATACTCATTGACATTCGGGGGCGGGCACAAGGAACATGTCATTTATTGATGGTGTGTGGTGTGCCGCTGAGGTGTGGGTGTATTGGGAGCCTCGGGGGTTCCAGACTCTCCAGACAACGCATTCGCCACGGGTAGCTGCCCAGTCAGTCAATTTCTTTGCATGCGCTATCCTAGCAGGAGAGGGTGTGCCAGTAGTGTCGAGCTTCGGTTGCATAATTGTGTTAAAGTTGCCCCCTATCACCGTCTGTGCCAGGGGTAGAGCGGAGATAATATCAGTCAGTCGTCTCAGCGAGGAGGTGAGCGTAGCAGGTGGGAAGTACATGGACGTCAAGTTGAGGGTGTTCCCTTCTAGTGTCCCAGACACGGTTATAAACTGGCCTTGGGGATCTTTGGTAACAGGGCTGGGAATGAAAGGGAGGCCCCATCGCAGCAGGATTGCAACCCCTCGTGACCCTCACTTGAAGCCAGATTGCCACACCCTGTCGAAGCCATATTGCGCAAGGACAGGGCATTGAGTCCCCAAGAGGTGGGTTTCTTGAAGTAGAAGTATGTTGGGGGCATGTTGTTGTGCATACTTCAAGGTCGCCGTCCGTTTGATGCGGTCCAGCAATCCGTTCACTTTCCAGAATAGGTTCGGAGGGGTTTACCCTTAGTAATTGTCTGCGACATGCCAATTGTGTGGAGTAGAAGGGTCATGGGGCATAGGGCCTCTGAGGGGCGGCTGCAGTTCGGTGCGAAGGTGTAGTTGGGGTCCATGCCCTGTGGTGTGTGGGTTTGAAGCGCATGCATGGTGGTCAAATATCAGAGTACTGTAAACAATGAGTAAAAGAAATAACAAATCCAAACATAAAACCAAACAGAGGACAATGGACGTAACCCTCCCCTCCCTGCCCCCCACCCTATACTTCTGGAACTGAGGCATCTGTCGCCCTGTAAATTATAAAATTATAGGATAAACTAAAACGCTTAGCTGGGAGTTGTGTGGTGGACCCCTCTTGAGATATCGAAAACGATCTTAGCATGGGCAGATGTCTCTGAGTTATTCGTTGGGACATGTATCCCGAGTCCCATCAGATTGGGACCTCACTGTTCTGCCTCTCAATGAGCCCCGCTGGTTCCTCAGATTGCTGGGCTTCTGGAAAGATCTGTGTCATGGCTGCCGGGTCCAGAGTCCTGGAGGAGCTTAGTTCGGTGGATAGATCATCTGCGGATCCATCCCGACATAGGAGCTGAGAGCCCGGTGGGCTGACAGTGGCTTTAGATCCGTGGGCAGTTGAACCGGGTGATTTAGATGCCTCTTTGCAAACTCCTCGGCCCCTGCATGATTGCATGCACCTCCTATGTTGTTTAGGAGACGATGGGGCAGTTCCTTGTGGTCTGGATGGCACAGGTGGAGAGGCAGGATGGACCGAAGGGGTTGTTCTTCAGTTAACCAGGTCCAGGCGGATTGTGGGGACTCAAAGAATTGCATTTTGTTTTGAAAAGCAACTCGGAGACTGGCTGGGAAGAGGAGTCTGCATTGAAGGCCCAGGTTGCAAAGTTTCTGTTTAACCTCCCTGTATGAGCTCCGCTGGGCCTGAACTTCCTTGGTATAGTCCGGAAAAATCATTATGGCTTGATTTTGGAAAGTCAGGGTGCCCTGGGTCCAGGCTTCTCTCAGGATAGTGTCTCTATCTTTAAAGCTTAGAACCCTGATGATGATGGGGCGGTGTGGGGTGCCGGGAGGTGGTTTAGGCGCAAGAGATCGGTGGGAACGTTCGATGGCGAACCATGCCGATAAAGTGTCCTTGGGCATTCATGATTCCAGCCATTTCTCTACAAAGGCTGACGTTTGACCCTGTTCGACGCCTTCTGGAAATCCCACCAGGCGGAGGTTGTTATGCCGTGAATGATTTTCTGCCCTTCTGTGTAGTTCCTTGGTATGGGCTCACAGGTGGGTTACCTGTTCTTTCAGCTGGAGGACGTCATCCTTGACTGTAGAGATGCAGGATTCCGCCTCTGAGATACAAGCTGTGGCATTACATAAGTCCTGACAAATGAGGGCCACATCTACCCGGGCCTCTCCTAACTCACTCTCAACCGAGGCCTGGGATGTACTGATGGCTTGCAGGATTGCAGTGAGGTTGCCCCCGGGGAGGGATGAACCTCCCGTCACCCCCCTCTGTCCGTCCTGGTTGGCTCGGGTTAAATTGGTCCATTTTAGTTTGCGTTTGGGTAGTGGATGACTGGGGGGCTCGGTCTTTCCCCATGTTGAGTGATGAGAGGAGCTTGTATCGACTTGAGTGACAACGTGTCGCAAGTCAAAGCTCAAGGGGAGTCAGGACAGTTCTCACTCCCTTCTTAGGATGTAATAGGAGGGAGGAAGGGGCCCGGTTTTCTGGCTGGTGCCCACAACCACTGAGGCCTCCCTGAGTTAGGGTACAGGAGATGGGGGTCCGCAGCTCATGTCCGTATCCTCAGGGTCTGTGAGGGTCGATGGCAAGGCTGGATTCAGGGGGGAAGTGCAGTCCCCCACTCCCGGTCGGGTAAGATGGGTGGAGGACAATCACCAGTTAAGCTGCCGTAATCCCGCTTGGAGCCCTGGCGAGAAGAAAGAAGGGACCCCTCCCCCAGATCAATCCCCCCTCGGTTGTAGGGTGGTATCAGCAAGGGCCCCTAGAGAGATCCAGGGAGACAGTGGAGGTCCCTCAAGTTGGGCTATGGCCAGGGGGGGGGGGGGTTGCCAGGAATCCAGGGTAGGCGAAGGATATGAGTTCTGTAAAGGTGCTTCTCTGCTCTCCCTCCCCCTCAAGGAAGTCCCCAGAGCCTGGCACACCTCCATGCCAGTTTGGAGGGTCACCGCCTCCGGTCCGGTTGATGCACGTGTCTGGCTTCGGTAACTCCCGCAAGGGCCCAGTCTGAATGGTCCTCGGGCTAGGGAGGGCTGGTTTGGGCAGGAGAACACCACGGAGCCCAGTTTCCTCGGGTTTCCGCTGTACGGCGAGGCCCCGTCCAGCTGCATCGTGGCTGTGTCTCTGGGGACAGCAGGATTGAGAGTGTCCCAGGATCCTAAGAGTAGGTTGGGTCTTTGATTCATCTCTTCTAGAGTCAGACAGCTTGGGCCGGGCCTGGTTGAGGGCGTTCTCCCAGGTCTCGCCACTCGATGGAGGGCCACTGCCAGAGGGGCGCGAAGAGCGAGAATGAGGCAGGTGAGGCGAGGGTGATGGCTGCTCGGGGTATGTGGATGACTCCCGGGGTTCCGACAAGCCCTAATCTGCAGCCGTCGGTGAAGGGAAGGCGAAAGCAAGGCCAGGGGGCCTGCGCCTGTCAGAGGGTTCCCCCCGGGGTGCAGGGTTAGGCAGATGAGATTATGCCTTAATGTCCGCCACGGGACCAGGCAGGCCCGCCAGGCCACGCGCCCGATAGCCGAGGGCAGGAGACACCCACTGCAGCCCCAGAGGGCCAACACAGCATGGAGAGTGGTACAAAAGGGGGTGGTGATGGACGGAGCATCTGAGCCAATCAAACACTCACACCCAGTCAAAAGATCTGGGTTTGACCCATCACCGTTCTTTAGCCCACTCTGCCACCCCAGTTCAGACATGGCTATATGCAAATCAGTCTGACCCTGTGCCTCATGTGAACAGTCCAGCCCGAACTGCCAAGCCATGCCTTCCCTGGACCGGAAACAAGCTTCCGAGGACCGGTTTTTGGCATTACAGCCGTCTTCAGCCAGGCTTGCTTGAATCCAGTGGCAAAGTGAGCAAGGGACTCACGTCTGAGCATACCCTGCCACACTTATGGCGGCCAACCGGTCCTCGTAAGCTTGTTTCTGGTCCAGGGAAGGCATGGCTTGGCAGTTCGGGCTGGACTGTTCGCATGAGGCACAGGGTCAGACTGATTTGCATATAGCCATGTCTGAACTGGGGTGGCAGAGTGGGCTAAAGAACGGTGATGGATTAAAGCCAGATCTTTTGACTGGGTGTGAGTGTTTGATTGGTTCAGATGCTCCGTCCATCACCACCCCTTTTTGTACCGCTTTTGGCCGCCATAAGTGTGGCAGGGTATGCTCAGACGTGAGTCCCTTGCTCACTTTGCCACTGGATTCAAGCAGGCCGGGCTGAAGACGGCTGTAATGCCAGAAACCGGTCCTCGGAAGCTTGTTTCCGGTCCAGGGAAGGCATGGCTTGGCAGTTCGGGCTGGACTGTTCCCATGAGGCACAGGGTCAGACTGATTTGCATATAGCCATGTCTGAACTGGGGTGGCAGAGTGGGCTAAAGAACGGTGATGGATTAAACCCAGATCTTTTGACTGGGTGTGAGTGTTTGATTGGTTCAGATGCTCTGTCCATCACCACCCCCTTTTGTACCACTTTTGGCCGCCATAAGTGTGGCAGGGAATGCTCAGACGTGAGTCCCTTGCTCACTTTGCCACTGGATTCAAGCAAGCCGGGCTGAAGACGGCTGTAATGCCAGAAACCGGTCCTTGGAAGCTTGTTTCTGGTCCAGGGAAGGCATGGCTTGGCAGTTCGGGCTGGACTGTTCCCATGGGTAAACATCCTTTACAACGCAACTTTTACCACGCAGTGCCTTTACGACGCAACTATTACAACGCATGTCATTACAACGCATTGCGCTGGGGGGCGCTCTAGGATAGGGAATAGATTTAATTTACTATCCAACACCTTCCCTACTATCCACGGGGACTGGAGTTGGAATAGTAAATTAAACTATTCACTATCCAGCACCCCTAAGCGCTATGCGTTGTAACAGCATGCGTTGTAAAAACTGCATTGTAACAGCATGCGTGGTAAAAGCATGCGTTGTAATGTCATAAATTCGTTCCCATGAGGCACAGGGTCAGACTGATTTGCATATAGCCATGTCTGAACTGGGGTGGCAGAGTGGGCTAAAGAACGGTGATGGATTAAACCCAGATCTTTTGACTGGGTGTGAGTGTTTGATTGGTTCAGATGCTCCGTCCATCACCACCCCCTTTTGTACCGCTTTTGGCTGCCATAAGTGTGGCAGGGTATCCTCAGACGTGAGTCCCTTGCTCACTTTGCCACTGGATTCAAGCAAGCCGGGCTGAAGACGGCTGTAATGCCAGAAACCGGTCCTCGGAAGCTTGTTTCCGGTCCAGGGAAGGCATGGCTTGGCAGTTCGGGCTGGACTGTTCCCATGAGGCACAGGGTCAGACTGATTTGCATATAGCCATGTCTGAACTGGGGTGGCAGAGTGGGCTAAAGAACGGTGATGGATTAAAGCCAGATCTTTTGACTGGGTGTGAGTGTTTGATTGGTTCAGATGCTCCGTCCATCACCACCCCTTTTTGTACCGCTTTTGGCCGCCATAAGTGTGGCAGGGTATGCTCAGACGTGAGTCCCTTGCTCACTTTGCCACTGGATTCAAGCAGGCCGGGCTGAAGACGGCTGTAATGCCAGAAACCGGTCCTCGGAAGCTTGTTTCCGGTCCAGGGAAGGCATGGCTTGGCAGTTCGGGCTGGACTGTTCCCATGAGGCACAGGGTCAGACTGATTTGCATATAGCCATGTCTGAACTGGGGTGGCAGAGTGGGCTAAAGAACGGTGATGGATTAAACCCAGATCTTTTGACTGGGTTTGAGTGTTTGATTGGTTCAGATGCTCTGTCCATCACCACCCCCTTTTGTACCACTTTTGGCCGCCATAAGTGTGGCAGGGAATGCTCAGACGTGAGTCCCTTGCTCACTTTGCCACTGGATTCAAGCAAGCCGGGCTGAAGACGGCTGTAATGCCAGAAACCGGTCCTTGGAAGCTTGTTTCTGGTCCAGGGAAGGCATGGCTTGGCAGTTCGGGCTGGACTGTTCCCATGGGTAAACATCCTTTACAACGCAACTTTTACCACGCAGTGCCTTTACGACGCAACTATTACAACGCATGTCATTACAACGCATTGCGCTGGGGGGCGCTCTAGGATAGGGAATAGATTTAATTTACTATCCAACACCTTCCCTACTATCCACGGGGACTGGAGTTGGAATAGTAAATTAAACTATTCACTATCCAGCACCCCTAAGCGCTATGCGTTGTAACAGCATGCGTTGTAAAAACTGCATTGTAACAGCATGCGTGGTAAAAGCATGCGTTGTAATGTCATAAATTCGTTCCCATGAGGCACAGGGTCAGACTGATTTGCATATAGCCATGTCTGAACTGGGGTGGCAGAGTGGGCTAAAGAACGGTGATGGATTAAACCCAGATCTTTTGACTGGGTGTGAGTGTTTGATTGGTTCAGATGCTCCGTCCATCACCACCCCCTTTTGTACCGCTTTTGGCTGCCATAAGTGTGGCAGGGTATCCTCAGACGTGAGTCCCTTGCTCACTTTGCCACTGGATTCAAGCAAGCCGGGCTGAAGACGGCTGTAATGCCAGAAACCGGTCCTCGGAAGCTTGTTTCCGGTCCAGGGAAGGCATGGCTTGGCAGTTCGGGCTGGACTGTTCCCATGAGGCACAGGGTCAGACTGATTTGCATATAGCCATGTCTGAACTGGGGTGGCAGAACGGGCTAAAGAACGGTGATGGATTAAACCCAGATCTTTTGACTGGGTGTGAATGTTTGATTGGTTCAGATGCTCCGTCCATCACCACCACCCCCTTTTGTACCGTACAGAATGGAGAGTGGCACATGGGCTGGGAAACTGCTCTATTCTCCTGGGCCTTCTCATTCCTGGCACCAGGGGTCCCCTCAGGTTCCGTAATTTTGGCGTGGGATCCTGATGTTTCCTCACCTCCCCAGTTACGACTCTGTTCTCCTCCAGCAATGACCCCAGCTGCTGATGTTTGGCCTGGGTGCTCACCGGATCCCCATCTTGCTTGGGCTGCACAGCAGGCCCCTCAGGGAGAGGCAGTGAAGGTACGTGAAAGTTGGGCACCACAGCCTCAGTCTGCTGGCCACACCGAAAGCCGTTGGGGCCGGCGGGCAAGGCCCAGGCAGCTGCCAGCTCCTGGCCTCAGCTGATTGGTCGTGGCATGATTAAGGCCTCCGGAACGGTCCCGGGCCGCACAGCAGGCCCGTAAGGGTGAGGCAGTATGGGTTGGCTACAGCTGGAGTCGCAGTCTCCGGCCGTGGTCCGCCCGGAGTCAGGAGTCGATGGGCCAGGTCCCAGGTGTCCGCCAGTCCCTGGGTATGGCAGGTATATCGTGGCTCGCTGCCGGCCTCCGGGGAGTTCCCTGGGGGCGGGGGTTAGTCCACCATGCTGGTAGGCTGCCCTGAGAGCCGCGGGGCAGGATGACGC
Source organism: Lissotriton helveticus (assembly GCF_964261635.1). Classification (NCBI taxonomy): domain Eukaryota; kingdom Metazoa; phylum Chordata; class Amphibia; order Caudata; family Salamandridae; genus Lissotriton; species Lissotriton helveticus. The sequence goes on along the minus strand of NC_136057.1, from coordinate 1,006,031,266 downwards.
TGGTCGGCAGTAGGTGGGTGTCACAGGGATTCCGGCTGCCTCAAACTGGTGGCGCCGTAACGGCAAGTCGATTTCTGCTACTGGGGTGAGAGTTAAGCTGCCAATGGCTGTGGATTTTGGAGCGGATGACGGAGGGGTCCAGAGCACTCTTAGAGTGCGACCGCCATCTTGACGCTCCAAGCCACGCCCCATTTCCATACTTTTAAGGTCCAGTTTGGGGGGAGGGCAAGAGAAGAGACTTTAGCTGACTCCTGCAGAAGTAGCAAATCTTATGCGGACATTCGCTTTGATTGGTTAGAAATCATATAAAAACTCCTATGGTCCTCAACCACTGAGGAAAAGATATCCAAAGGCTGAGGGCCACAGACATTCACTCTCATAAACCTTATAACACTTTCACACCATAAGAGAGGGAGACACACACACCAGATGCCCAACTATATCTTCAAATCAGACACACTCAACAACTTCAGACAAATGACATTTTGTAAGCATTTTTAAAATGTCACTGCCATGCGGGGCAGGAGAAAATCGACATATGACAGGATAGGGAAAATAAAAAAAATAAAAAAACAATAAAGCTACTTACCTTGCGCTCGCCGCATCGCCAAGTCGGCGAAGCGTCGAGTGCAAGGTAAGTGGTTTTATATATTTATTTTATTTCCCCTATCCGTCATATGTCGACTTCCCCTCCTCCCTCACCCTGCCCTGCCCCCACCAGCCCCACCGCTCTTATCTGTACCGTCCGCGCCTCTTCATTTATGTATGTGGCCATGTACTACTCCACTCGGTCCCCACCTAGTCAGGGGTATGCAACTGTTGAAATTTCCAAAATGCTCTAGAAATGTGATGGAATTTGAAATTGGAGGCAAACATTAAGTTGGTATTCTTAGCTTGATCGTGGGAACAGCAGAAGTACAGACAAGACAATCTGGCTTGGACGATTGATGTTCTCAAATGAAGCATTAGAATGCACCACCAAAAAGAGAGCTTATCACTTTCTCTTTCTGAAATGAAACCACAATTTAAAAATCTTCAACCTTACCATTAAAAATTCGATTTTTGATATCTTTTTTTCTTCGTGAATTAATTATAATGTGTGTATCTACCTGACGCTACTTGTTTTTGTATTTTTTGTGTATTGTTTTGTATTTTTTGTGCAAAATAGTAATTGTTTAGGCGTGATCCCCGGCTATCAGCAGTAAGTCAGAAGAATAAGAACTGCTCTACTTCTCATTAACACTGAATTCGTTTTCGTTTACTTTTTAGCTCTACAAAATAGAGCTTAGCAATATTAAACACGTTCTTTACAACACTGCCTAATAAAGTTCAGTACCTGTTCCACGAATGCCTGGCCTATTAGCAGAGTGGCAGGAGTGGAATGCCGAAAGCGTTGTTTTCTGACAAATAAAGATGTGTGCGTAGGTAACCAGAAGCAGAGAGTCTCGCAGACCAAAGTCTCAGCCTGCAGCAATGCTGGCAAGAAGTAAGGGATGTGGTTGAACATTGACTGGCTGCACATTCGCAGGGAACCACTATTCATGGTACCTGATTCACATTCTCAGCTCCTAAGCTTTCAATTGAGTTGGGCGAATCAGTGTACATCACTAGATTGATGAGAGGGGCGTGGCCTAATGCCAATTGAGTAGGCAGCAACGAACTGTGCTCCCGGTGGTGGACCCCCATCCAGTACCATCCTGAACTATAACAAAGAGCCGGGGGCCCTAACATGTCCCGTTAGACCCTGGGAACAGGTGCAGCTGCTGCAATGTTGAAATGTGGCTGTCAATCAAGCCTTAGGAGGTTGATGACTGACTGAGGCGTGGAGTGGAGCTGGTGGCAAGATGGCAGCTGTAGCTACTGCATAGGCTGCAGGCCGAGCTGCACCGGGGGATCCTGCCGAGTGGAGCCCACTACGTGCCGCGGCCGGTCGGGTAGAGCTAGGTGGGACCCGATCTGCCCAGAGCTGAGGGGGTTTTGTATCGTGGCGTCGAGGGCCAAAGACAGACAGAGGCCCCGCCTGACTGGCGGCCTGGAGCGGGGCTGCGAGCCGGAAAAAGATACGCTTGACGGCACACTGGGCTACAGTGGAGGGGCCGCTGCTCGCCCACAGGAGAACTGGCGGGCTCACACCGGAAGAAGGCAGCCAGCGATTGCAGCCTGGGGGCAGAAAGCGGAAGACGCAAGGATCCGCGAGCAAGGGGGATTGAAGGAGAGCCCACCACCCTGACGGTCGCTAGAGGCATACCACCCAGATCTTCCCCCCTGACCCCCTGATTACCTCCCCCAAGCAATGAGAGTCGGTGACACACCAAAAGGAAGAGCAAGATGCTGAGGCCCATGGATGGTGGCACAGACGACGGAAACTGG